>NC_054083.1:615000-1230000 GCF_017562075.2 Anopheles merus | reverse complement strand
CAGCTGCACGGGCAGGCCAAGCGTTTGGAGGCACAGAGCGATGTAATGCCACGGTAATTACATGCATTTCATTTATCCCCCTTTTTGAACACTGGAACTAGCCACGAAGTTTTCCAGCAGGCAGGGTAGATGCCCGGATAGATGTTCCATTATATGATTCGAAACCCTGTAAAACTCATACTTGGACCTTTAAACCGTGTATGGGAATGTCCTAGCTAATTTTAACTACTTTCGGGTGCACGTAATGAATTGGCTTGTTGCTCGCTTGGTGGTCACTCGTAGAATACTTTTTATTTCTTATATAAAATATAATTCTAATCCTATATCTAATGGTAGTAGTGCAATCGTTTGCTATTATTAGTGTTAGTGGGTGGGTGAGTGCTACACGTTACGCGCGATGCGTTATGTATGCGTAACGCGTCTTAAGAAGCGGTTACACGTTGTGTCACCACACTACTTCCCCCTTAGATTTTAATAGCGGTTCGGAATCACAATACGGCGTCCTGAGCGTGTTTTGTACGGTGGGTTTACAATTGGTGGTGAATTGGAATGCTGATCATTTTTCGCGGGTGAATCTTCACCTTCTGCCTGGGTAAATGCTGCTTTAAGGCAGTCGATGGAAACTGGGACGTTCTTTCCGTTTACCTCGACGATAAAAACCTTTTTCTTCCGTCGGACCACCCGGTACGGTCCATCATACGGCTGCGTTAGAGGCGGTTTGATTGCACCCACTCGGATGAAAACGTGTGTGCATGTTGCTATCTCCTTTTGGATGAATGGAGCTTCTCGTGTGTTGTGGTTGCTGGTTGGTTTTGGTGCTATTTTCGACATTTGCTGCTTCAGCTGTGTTACAAACTCAGATGTTGCTCTCTTATCTTCGCTTGGCACGAAAAATTCACCAGGTAGTCGAAGTGGTACGCCGTAAATAAGCTCAGCAACCGTTGCATTTAAATCTGCTTTCAGAGAAGATCGCATGCCTAAGAGGACGATAGGTTGGACTTCAGTCCACCTCGAGTTTTGGTGGCACATTATAGCTGCCTTGAGCTGTCGATGTATACGCTCGATTTGTCCGTTTGCTTGCGGATGGTATGGGGTAGTGCGCAAGTGTGTTATGCCAAGCATACTTGTAAGGGTACGGAAAAGCTCTGACTCGAATTGCCTGCCACAGTCGGTTGTAATATTCGTCGGTGCACCAAATCGCGAAATCCAACCACTGATGAAAGCACACGCTACGGTGTGTGCGGTCATGTTAGGTATAGGGTAAACCTCGGGCCACCTGGTAAATTTATCAATGATGGTAAGACAATATAAATTGCCTTCAGATGGCGGTAAGGGTCCTATAAGATCCATATGAATGTGTGCGAATCGGCGATCAGGCGTTTTGATTTGATCAATTGGCGATTTGTTATGGCGTTGTATTTTTAACTTCTGGCATGGCATACAATTCGTTACAAATGTTTTGCAATCTCGACGAAGAGAAGGCCAAATGAAGCGGTCAGATACCAAACGAGTGGTAGCACGTATACCAGGGTGTGATGTGCTGTGCATTTTTTCTAAAATCTGCTTTCTAAATTGCTTTGGTACGAAAGGGCGAATCGCCTCTGTAGATATATCGCAATATATGGGCGTATCGGCTAGAGGTGATTTTAATTGTTTAAGATGAACGCAAGTATTTGTTGGTGGATTTTCTAGGAAATGTTTGAGTTCTGGATCGGTTTTCTGTTCCTTAGCCATGCGATTGTAGTCTGTTGTATCTATTGCAGTAATGGTGTTAATGCGGCTCAGCATGTCGGCAACTTTATTTGCATCACCCGCTACATGCCGAATATCGGTTGTAAATTCGCTTATGTAGCTAAGTCTGAGTTGCTGTGTAGGTGTAGCCTTTTCTGGGCGCTGCTGAAAAGCGGTGACGAGCGGTTTATGATCTGTATAAATACAAAACTCTCGGGCTTGTACGGCATCTTTATAGTGCTTTACTGCTTCGTACATCGCGATTAGCTCGCGATCATACGTGCTTAGCTTTTGTTGGCTCTCACTCAGCTTGCGTGAAAAGAATGCAAGTGGTTGTAGTCCCTTTTCGGTGATCTGATGAAGACCGGCACCGATGCACGTATTCGAAGCATCCACATCAAGGGCTAGTGTTCCTTCAGGTGAAGGATGTGCAAGCAGAGTAGCATTTGATAGTTCCTGTTTGCACTTTAGGAATGTGTGGTTGGTAGTGTCATTCCATTCGAGGCTAGTCGTGTCGTTTTTTTATGTTGCCTGATATCATTGCCTGTAGGATGCGTTGGTTTTCAGCTGCGCGTGGTATGAATCGGCGATAAAAGTTTATGGCACCTAGAAATCTTTTCAGTTCCTTGGCGTGAATGGGTCTAGGTATATCAATAATATCTTGAACTTTGGCGAGTTTCGGTTGTATACCCTCGGCTGTGACTCTGTGTCCGAGAAAATCCACAGATTGTTGGCCTATTTGACATTTAGCTGCGTTTATGACGAGACCATTCTGTTTCAAGCGTTCAAAAACTTCACGAAGGTGCCTTTTATGCAGTTCTATGTTCTCTGAAGCTATGCATAGATCATCTACGTAAGGAAAAACATAATCGAGGTCGCCTAAGATAGCGTGCAAATGCCTTTGTAGTCTGTCCTGCGTTTCTTAAGCCAAAGGTCTTGTATTTAAATTCGAAAAGTCCGAAAGGGGTCGTTATGGCCGTCTTTGGGACATCTTCTGGGGCTACTGGAATCTGATGATATGCCCTTTGTAAGTCAATACATGAAAATATTGTTTTGCCGTGCAGGATATTCGAAAAATCCTGAATATGCGGTACTGGGTATCGGTCTGGTATGGTGATCGCGTTAAGATTCCGATAATCTCCGCATGGTCTCCACCTGCCGTTCGATTTTTTTACAAGATGTAAAGCGCTTGCCCAGTTGCTTTTAGAGGGTTGACAAATTCCCTGTTCCATTAAAAATTGGAATTCAGCCTTGGCTTCTTTTAATTTGTCGATGGGCAATCGTCGTGGTCGACAAAAAACGGGTGGTCCGTTAGTGATTATCTGATGAACGGTGTTCGCCTCGGTTGGTTTGTGCTTCATGTTTAAAACAGTTATGTCCTTATATTCGTTAAGAATGTCAGAAAACGGTGAATTCATGTCGAATGTGGTAATAGCAGGTTCGGTCACTGCGTTAATGTTTTCGATTTCAAAACGGGTCGTGTTATCGATCAGTTTGCATCGCCGTAGATCGACAAGGAGATCGTAATGTTTTAAGAAATCGGCACCTATGATTGGCGACTTTACATCTGCGATGACAAACACCCACACAAAGGATCGTCGTAGGCCGAGATCTACAGTGATACGCTTGGTACCGTACGTGTGTATTGGGGTACCGTTCGCGGCAAACAGCTGTTGTGAGTGTTTTGGTGAGTTACGTTCTCTTAAGGTTCAACACACAACAGAAACCTCCGCTCCGGTGTCGATAAGGAATCGATTCGATGTTTTCGGGTCATGTATGTGTATGCGTTGTAAACGATTGTTGTCGCTGCTATCATTGTCCGTGGCGGACGTAGGATTGCTGGCAGATGCGGCAGCGGCGTGGGCGGTTTGTGGGTTAGCGCTTACATCGGTCATTATGCGGTCGAGAGTACACCTCGATCTTCCCGTAGAAAAAAATACACGGTACGTTCGGGTTGTCAGCCTTCTGTTTTTCACACTTGCGAGCTTGAGAACCGTGCCGGAAATGAAACCAGCAGATCCAGCCACGTTTATTTCTGGCTGGCGTTCCATCCCGTCGGCTGCAAGACCGAGAACGTGTATTAGTAAAACGGTTCCTTCTGTGGGGGTTACCTGTTAGTGCTTCATCTAAACGTTGGGTAAGGGCTTCGATACGTTGTTCCAGCGAATTTATCGTAGCTCCATCTCCTCGATGTTGAATAGAGGAAATCTGCTCGCGGGGTGCCTCCAGAATCTTGTCAGCAACTTTTGCCTGGTCGTCCAGTGTTGCGGTTGGCATGGCAGCGATGATGGCACGAGTTGTGTTGGGCAGGGCTCGCAACCATAAGTTGCTCAGGATGTTGTCGTTACAACCTGCTCCTCCTAAGCGGCGCATCTCGGACAGCAAGACGCTGGGTTTCTGGTCTCCAAGGGACATGCCGGACAGCAAACTACTCAGTCGCTGTGTTTCCGATAGTTGGAAATGAGCGATAACAGCTTCCTTTAGTGTTTCGTACTTGTTGCTGTTATTTTCGTTTTGGCACTGCTTGATAACTGAATACACGTATTTTGCTCGTGAACCAAGTGCAACGATCACTGTGTTGAACTTAAATTTGTCCAGTTTAATGCCGTTGACGTGAAAAGAGGCTTCGAGGCATATGAACCAGATTTCAATATCCTCTTGGTCGAAGTCTGGAAAATTTATTTTGGCAATCACTGTAGCTTCACTTGCCTCACTTTTCACAATCAGCGCACCATTTTGTTCAACTTCGTTGTTGGTCGTCATTTTGTTTCGCACGCGGTCGACACTTGATGGTCAATGGTCGATTATTGAACTTAAAAACGCGGCGAGCGAAATGCAAATAAAAAGCGGTCACTGTGAAATGATCACTCGCGATTGCTACGTTACTTTTCGGACAAACGTATTTTAATATTTGTTCAATCGGGGTCACCAGTTATGGGAATGTTCTAGCTAATTTTAACTACTTTTGGGTGCACGTAATGAATTGGCTTGTTGCTCGCTTGGTGGTCACTCGTAGAATACTTTTTATTTCTTATATAAAATATAATTCTAGTCCTATATCTAATGGTAGTAGTGCAATCGTTTGCTATTATTAGTGTTAGTGAGTGGGTGAGTGCTACACGTTACGCGCGATGCATTATGTATGCGTAACGCGTCTTAAGAAGCGGTTACACGTTGTGTCACCACACGTGTTATTCGAGTATCCGGGCGAGATCGATTCCGGAAGAGCCCGGATAAAAGACGTTTGACTGTACAGTAGAACGTCGATTATCCGGGGACGGATTGACCGGCGGGCGGCTTAACCGTGTGCATGAATTTGACAGATCGGGGCGAACATTTTCTGCGATGGTCAGCTTCGCGAAAACACTTGTTTTGGAGATATCTAGAGTCTAGTGATATTTGTTTACTTCATTTTTGATGGAGAACAATTGTTAAATCTAGTTTATCTGTTAAACAATCAGATTGCGCATATATTCGTTTTATCTGCATCTCCGGTACACAATTACAACGACACAGTGCAGTAAAAGACTTAGGAGTTACCCTTGACCGTAAACTTGACTTTCATGTGCACCATAACGAAATTATTGATAGAGCGAACAGAATGCTAGGATTTATACGCAGGCAGTCGAGAGAATTCTCCGACCCACATTGTCTTGTCGCACTCTACAAATCACTAGTCAGATCCATCTTAGAATACTCCTCAGTAGTTTGGTGCCCATCGTCGTCGTTATGGTCGAATAAGATTGAGTCAGTGCAGAAAAAATTCACCCGTTTGGTCTTACGGTTCACACCCTGGCGTAACGTAGCAGCAAGACCTAGTTATCATGCCCGGTGTTTAATTTTTGGACTCGAGTCTCTCGCTACTCGTCGCGAAACGGCGCAAATCTTGTTTATGAAAAAAATCATCCTAGGAGAGATAGATTCACCGGACCTTTTAGCTAGAGTTAATTTCCACGTACCTGCTCGTATTTTAAGAAACTTTAGGCTACTAAGAGTTGACCAAACTAGACGTGCATATAGCGATAATGAACCTTTGACTGCGATGGCTTTTAGATTTAATGCACATTATGACTCTTTTGACTGGAATTCCCTAAGTTAACCTGTTTTTCTTGCTGTGATACTCTGTGTTATTTATTTTGTGCTGATGTTACATTGTACCGTGATGCTTTATGTTATTATAAGTTTAGTTTATAAGATCAGTGATAAGGCCAATGATGGCCAATCACTTAACATTTACAAATAAACAAATAAACAAATCAAAACATATGTCATTTCGCGTAGCCAACCCTGAGCTATAAACGTCATTTCCATACAATTTCAGATAGCGCCAAAGATTGCGCATAAATTTCCAAGATTATATGTCCGAGATATATATTTTTTTGATAGATAAATATATCAAACCGACCCGTTAGACAGATAAATATATGCGCAATCTGAGATTGCGCATCGTCTATTGCTACGGTTAGATGAATTTTTATATGAATTTGACATTTCTTGGACCATTATTCGTGGAATTCGATTAACCGGCATCCGCCCTTTCCCGAGCTACCCGGATAATCGACGTTCTAATATATTTAGTTAGGGAAGCTGTCATAAATTAAATTCACAAACGTAATTCATCGATTTTTTGGCATAATAAATATATTCTCAAAACAGCATTTGTTTTTCATTTCTAATTGAATACGTATATTTGTGTCAACATCGGTTGAACATATTCAGAATTATGTATTATGTACGCAATGTAACCTTTACATTCAAGTTCCCTTAATTTAATTACAAATTTTAATTGCATATCCACTGCCTTTACTGATGTCTCGTTACACATATAGCATCCATTTTATCTATGCTAAAGATCATCTGATGACATAAATGAATTTTCCGACTTAGATTCTTCTAATCTACGAATTTGCTGACGCAGATACATTATTCTGAAATAAAAAGATATTGTTTTATATTAGTTAGACATGTGAAAAGTGAACCTGTGAAAACAGTTATGTTAAAAGAAAAATAAACTAAATAATAATGCATAAACAATGTTGATGTTTCAACAAATAGGTATTATTTTATGAGAAATGGGTTATAGGGATCGCACCGAACTTCTAGTGAGCATCGTTTATTTATTTACGATTTTGGTCCAAGTCAAATCCACTAGAGGTGGGCATATAGTTTCGTGCTTTGTTTTACAAATTGCAATAGCCAGCATCGCTAAAGAAGTGGTTAAAAACTAACAGTCGTTGAAAATTGCTCGGCGTTGACATCACGAACGCACTGAATCTATTTGCCAATTTTAACGACTGGTCCTACGCCAAGCGAAGAGCGCAAGCGATACAACACTACTCACTAATTTCCGATAATTATCTTCTAAACGCCTGGCAATCGCCGGCCATTGCAAGCTGATTAGCAATACATTTATTCTTTTAGCACAACAACCGTTGCCGGTCAAGGCCTTCCTGTACCGCTAGTGGAGTTGGCTTTGAGTGACTAATGGATTACCCCCCATAGCAGGATAATCAGTCCTACGTATGGCGGCACGGTTCATTCGGGGCTTGAACCCACGACGGGCATGTTGTTAAGTCGTTTGAGTTGACGACTGTACCACGAGACCGGCTTCATTTTAGCAGTGCATTTAGAAGTAATTTAATGCTTTTGATACAATTCAATGACAAAAATCATTTCGACCCCCTAAACATTGCGAGGGTTTCAAATATTATCTTCTGCAATTCTGCAATAATCTCATGTTTTATTTATAAATTTTATGTTCTTCAAATTATTATTCGCATATTTGATCACTCCATATATTCTTTTGGATTTTTTTTAAAGGTTAAATAAAACAGCTTGCTCTCAGAAACTGCTTACCGAGCTTTCGAGGATTATATATACATGTTCAGCGAGTTGTAGTTTTATAGTAGCGAGTTGTAGTAGAGATATAGTATTTTTTGGAAGTAGACGTTGACATGTTCGGCGATTCTGTAGTGCTATCATATCATTTCATATCAGTGTAACCTTGGATATTTTTAAATGCACCTTGCACCAATAGGTAAACAAACGGTTTGCATTGTATTATAGCAGCTATCAAAGTGGGTACAATATACAGGTGGGCTTAACCCAAGGAGTTTATATTTCAAAAGCTGATTTTTATCACTTCTTTTTCTAAATGAAGATTTTAAGATTGTTTTGTGCATTCGTAAAGTTAGCAGAAAGCTTGTTTGACCAAACTTTTCACACGTCCTGTCAAAAAGTGAAGTTCAAATTTAGTTATAAAAACTTTGATTCTAGATTCCACCACCTGGTCGCAGGCTAGTTTTGTATGTGGATTTGTATGGAGTGTTCAAATGATTTCAGCCTCCAACTGTCAAACTCCATATAAAAAAACTGACTAGAATCGTGAAAGGCCTAATATCAGAAGTTTCAGAGAAGAGAATCGTGAAGGGCCTTCTGACCCAATATCAGAATGTTCTGCACGAATCGTATCAAATAAATGACAAAGTGTATCCAATAGTTGTATTTTGGCCGAAAACCACGAAATTCGACTTACGCAGATTCCTCAAGAATGCACAAACCGCGTAACTCGGGAACAGACTGTATAATGCAGATTTGTTGAATTGTTTAGTGTGTTCGTCGAGTTACCAGAAAGTCTCTTCGAACAAAAGTTTGCACCAGTCCTGTCAAAAAGTGACACAGTTTATTGACACTTGTTGGAACAAGAAAGATTCACCAATAAGGACATGTAATATCAAACAATTTGTTTAATAATACTGATCTGAATCAGGATCAAAATTCATCAATGAACGGTTTGTTACAAAGATGGATATTTGAAAAATTTTAAATGATTTTTCTAACTATTGGTGATATTTTGTATTCTCAGCTTTGCGGCCCCCAAATCACTGAAAATGTCTACTTGTGACCCCCTGATGAAATGAGTTTGACACACAGCTGAGTTACAAAATTCGTTTTAGACTCACTGTAAAGAGTACCCATAGAATCTGTATAACCAAAGCCACATGAATAACTTTTTAAAATGTATGTTACGAGTTTATATTTTCTATGGATCGATTCGGACATAGACTCCTTCTTTTGACATAAATAGAGAATATTATCGTGAAATGTTGTGGATTTTTTTAATACTCTAGTGATAGGTAGACACAAAAAAGTTTAATTAAGTTAGATTAATTAGAATTTGGCGCTTCAACCTAAACCTATATGACCCTGCCGAAGCCTCAAATCGGTCTGAACATCCATGGCTGATTATCAAATAGTCTTGTATAATCAGTAGTTGACTTATGATAGTGAATCATGTGGATGCGATTCTTGATCCCATATTGTATGTCAGGTATGTCAAACTGAATATTTTGAGAATTACTAAAAGCACTGCAAACCATAAATCTGTTACTACTATTTGTCAGAGTGTATTAAATTTTCCAGAGAAGAACATTCCTCTTTGGTATATTTTTCGAAACTAACATGTATGTACCCATAACATCTCATAAACTTATTCTACACAATCGTACAGAACAATCGAGACCCTTAAAAATCATTGAATCGAATGCAAGCTCAGTCGTATTATGTTTCGATTAAATGCCCTATAGAGAAGTTTATATAGAAGCTATAGAGCAGTTTAGAGCCATTCGAAACCGTTGGAGTCATCGGTTGTCCCACCGAATTTGACAATCTCCATGCCCCTGACTGCCTAGTAACGGATTTATTCGGCTCCGATTTTTTTCCGACCTTAGAATGTAACATCATTGATGATCGATTGGAGCCACTTCTGTTTTTGTCATAATCATGCCACCATAATTGTTAATAAAAGTGAGTGTTGCCAAGTTGGAATTATTTGAACCCCACATTCTGCAAGACGAATTAATGTACTTTCCAACCTCCCCAAAAATCTAAACCAAAATTGGGAGCCTTTCCGTTTTAAGCTCGTAGGCTGAAATTTCAGCCTGTCAGCTTTTTGCATTGTATATCAAATTTCGAGCAGCTATCTAAGTGGGTATAATATATAGGTGGGCTTATCACAAGGTGTATGAATTTAGAAGACTGATTTTTATCGCTTCTGTTTCTGAATGAAGATTTTAAGAGTGTTTTGTGTATTCGTCAAGCCTCCAGAAAGCTCTTTGGAGCAAAAGTTTTCACTCGTTCTGCCAAAAAGTGATGTTCAAAATTGGTTATCAAAAAATGCTATGAGACCACCTGGACTACATACACTTTGATTCCAGATTCGATCACCTGATTTCTTTAATGCACCTTGGGATAAATGTAAACAAACCTGTGTTTTCGAGCAGGTACTCGAATCTAATTCTAGCTTTGTGGCTAGAATAATCTAGACTGAAAATTGCAGGCTAGTTTTGTGTGTGGTTTTGTATGGAGTGTTTACATGATTCCAGCCTCCAACTGTCAAACTCCATACAAAAAACTAACTAGAATCGTGAAGGCCCCCATTATATGATTACGCTTAAGCCTAAAGGATTTAGACCAAGGATAAAAACAATCGAAATGCCGAAGCCTTGCAATACAAAGCTTATTAATAGATAAGCTCACAGTTTCATTACAATTTTTCTCTTGATCTGTCAACTAATTGCAAGTGTAAACAGTTTAAAATTAGGTTACTTATACTTATCTCGGGTGCAATAAAGAAAGAACTGCAATAAAATAGGACAGCGAACAGAACGGCACCTCCTACGACACACAAAAAACGATAGAAAGCCCTCGTGTACGATAAAAGCAACAATTGTGAAAAATAAAGCTGTTTACACAAGCAAATATTTTTGTTATTCATCCAGCGATGGATAACTCGGATTGCTTGAAAAAGATTCACCACAGGCTGCTAGACTTCCCCTACCTTCAGTGAAAAAGTGTGTTTGACAGATATTTCCTAGCAGAACTACCGTAAGAGAACGCGAGTAATGAAAAATATCATATTTTAATATTGAATAATATTGAAAGTACATTAAACATTTTTTCTCGTATAAAAAAGAGCACATATAAAAAACATCGCGAATTTGTACATAACAAACCATTCCAGATAAGAAGCGAGGAGTACAAAAAGTCAATTTGATTAACAATAAAAATCAAAGAAAAATATTTTACACAAATATTGGGGTACAAATATGATAGTGCAGTATCGATAACTAGTTAATAGTATCGATTCTAAAAGTCCAGAACAATTTTATCAAACATCAAACATTACGCGTTTGTAAAAATGGTCAATGATGGGGCCCTTCACAATTCCAGTCAGTTTTTTGTATGGAGTTTGACAGTTGGAGGTTGAAATCATGTAAACACTCAATACAAAACCACACACAAAACTAGCCTGCAATTTTCAGTCTAGATTATTCTTGTCACAAAGCTAGAATTAGATTCGAGTACCTGCTCGAAAACACGGTTTTGTTTACATTTATCCCAAGGTGCATTAAAGAAATCAGGTGATCGAATCTGGAATCAAAGTGTATGTAGTCCAGGTGGTCTCATAGCATTTTTTGATAACCAATTTTGAACATCACTTTTTGGCAGAACGAGTGAAAACTTTTGCTCCAAAGAGCTTTCTGGAGGCTTGACGAATACACAAAACACTCTTAAAATCTTCATTCAGAAGCAGAAGCGATAAAAATCAGCATTCTAAATTCATACACCTTGGGATAAGCCCACCTGTATATTTACTCATTAAGATAGCTGCTCGAAAACTGCTATACAATGCAAACAGCTGACAGGCTGAAATTTCAGCCTATGAACTTACAACGGAAAGGGCCCCGATAGCAGAATATTCAAACACACTAAGAATAAAACTGGACCACGATTGCTAATGGTATAGAAACAGTCACATTTATCGATATTGTAAATAAGACAACATGAGGTGGGAAACGGGCTACGAATTGGATGGAAACCTGTACCATAGGAACTAAGCCATAAAGGGTAATTGTAAAAGGACATTAAAAGAAAACACGATTGCTGATCTACATGTTTGGATGAAACCCTTTTAATGTGCCCTATAGTCACATCTACATACACATCTGAGCCTGAGTTCTGTTGCGTATCTCTAGCCAAGCCATTTTAACTAGTAGTTCACAATACACCAATCATAATATAAAATATTAGTACTGTTATATCCATTATTGTTGATTTAAGATAAGATTATAGCGGCATAGATTACAGCATATTATATTTAGGACCTGCTCAGATAGAATTCGATAACCTACTTACACCGGTATTCGCCGATATACGGTATTACAGGGTTTTCAATGATATTATTAACTAGTTCACCGCGCTGTTGAATCATTCGAGCATATAATTGAAATGTTCGGCACGCTATTGACATGTTCGAATGTATGTGTTGATATGTTCGGCGATGCTATTGAGCTGTTAATTGTTTCGTTTTCATTCTGTGCCGTAGCGAGTAATTTTCATTCTTAAATGTTTAAATGTTAGTAAATAATCATTATCGAAGCATTTTAATACATGATTTAGTTCAAATCAGCATATTTTTTTCAAAAATCGTTTGTTTACCTTTTGATAAGAATGATCCGAACATTCAATTATATGCTCGAATGATTACATAGCGCGCTGAAAATGTCAATAATATCATCGAAAACCCTGTAATGCGGACCTGATGAAATCATGTATCTCGAATATTCGCGTACTTCGAATTTTGAAGCTTTCATTAAAATTATAGCAAATTTTAGTTTAATTTTGCTATACGTCGCAAATTTTATTCACTAAATTATCTACCTAATCTAATTCCAAGTGCCAGTTAGAATTTTTACCCTTTAAATTAGTTTTTAAAATTCAACCAAAAAGGAATTTATTTTGCATTTGACAATTGTTGTACAGTCTTTCCCCGAGTTACGCGAATAATGCGTTCCGGAGGCATTCGCTTAACTCTGATTTTCGCGTAAATCGAATATCACGTTTTACAACCCAAATATGTTTGATAAATTGTAATCTTTTATTGAATTTAATTCCTTTATGCACTAAATAACTTATTTAATGCATTTCATGTAAAAATTTCGGTTATTCCTTCATTTTTATTGATTTAAAACGTTTGGAAAATTTGCATTTTTTCATCTTTTCAGTGTTGTAGAAAATTGTGCTGATTAGACATATGATCTGACAAAAATTTAAATTCGCGTATCTTGAATTCGCGAAAATCGAGAGTCGCGTAACTCAGGGAAAGACTGTATAAAATCAGTACAATTTGCTCTCAGAACTGTCAAATTTAGAATTGCGCGAATAGAATAACGAAATCGATAATTAAAAAGATTTAAAAATACTAACAACTCCTCAAAAACATACAGGGTTTCTCAAGCCAGCTCAACATCGTAACACTATTTTTCGAGCACGTTAAACGAATGTCAACATCGTACATACAATTTGAATCCGTAAATTCTTTTCGATTTGGTAACACTAGGTTTTGAATGCGTAAAATCCCAACTCGAATCTGGAAAATGTATCATGGATGACAAGACAGCCAACATGTATTTTGACACACACACACACACACACACACACACACACACACACACACACACACATACACACACACACACACACACACACACACACACACACACACACACACACACACACACACACACACACACCACACACACACACACACACACACACACACACATACACACACACAAGGAATTTGGTTCTGCCTGTGGTTTCCGTGCGTGCGAGCGGGTTCTGACCGCGGGCCTTTTTCTGCTGAGGGACAGAAGCGCGGAACGTGCTAATCTTGTGGAACGCGGGTGAAGCCGCCACTATAGAACAAGGTCGTTTTAGAAGGAAGTGCGGTTGTTTGTAGTGGTGTTGCCGTGGAAAGTATCTCGTGCATTTAGGATACACACTGTACCACTTAAATATTGATAGTGCGCGTGAAGTATAGTTCGGTATTACGGGTACCTCTAGGCACACTTGAGTTTAGCGAGTAGTGTAATTGTGCTGGTGAAGCTAGGAGCACCCAGTGCGTGAGTGACTCGAACGTGAGTTCTGTGAGTTTCAGTGACTTCCACGCAAACAATGAGACCCCAAATTTTGAGTGATTCAGGCCGAGGGGTATGAGGAAGCTTGAGGAAGCAAGGAGAAACGCGCTGCGATGAGAGTTCGCATTCTGTTTTACACGCGCGCTTCACTAACACCAATACAAATACCGTGCTTTGACGAGCCGTCTGTGAATGTGTGTGTCTTCTTTCAGCGAGCTCAACAACTTGGAGCTGCTCGTCGTATCGTGTTGTCTCGCTTACACTACAGCATCGAACCATCGCTCCGTGTGTCCCCCCTCCTACGCGTACAAAACCACCAGTACAGTGCGACGCTTTATCGGAGATGGTTGTGCGCGTTTTGTTTTAAGTCTCGTGCGCAGTGTGTGCGTTGGTGCTCATTTCGTTCAAAGTCTCGTGCGCTGGTGTGTTTTGGTGAAGTGTGAAGTGAATAAACAGTGTGCACAGACGCACATGCAGTGCGTGCATCGACAGGTAAGAATTTGCTGAACAGAGGCAACGCAGATTGTCGACAAATTTCCCGCAGCCTGGCTCGACCCGGTACTTTACAGTATGACGCCATTCGTGAGTATGATAGATTCTGAATGTGTTGTTAAAGTGTACTTTATGTTGGAATAAAGTGTTTAATGAAAGAAAAAATTACCGTTTTTGTGTTGGTTTTTAGAATAAGTGCGTATTTGCGATCGTGGCAATGCATGAAAGAAAACGAGAAACGAAAGAAACAAATATCTTTGGATGTGTTGGTAGCATGACTGGAAAGAACACGAACACATTGAGAACTGCATAGCGCACCGTACGTTCCGGGTGGGGAGGGGAAGGGCTCGCGCGAGGGTGTAACTCATTCCTCCAAGAGTAACTGCTAACGGGGAACGGTACTCAAATTACTCAAAAAATACACTCATTTTGTCGGACGGGTTATCGTTGCGTTCGTTGCGTTGTGTGTGGTATCCAAACACCACCGGTATACTGTGTGCGTACGTAGTGAGTGTATTACGATCATCGAGTGCGTGAGTGCCTTTGAGTTAACGTGCGGAAGAAGCATTAAGGTGCGCATACACGTACCGAGCGCGGTTAGCGTCTTAGGGTGCTCATACACTCAAAGAACTAAATGCGCTGCGTATCTGGATTCGCCTGACGGAATGAACGGAAACGAATCGCTTCATCCTCGTCCGCTAGGGTCTGCCCTTAAGGACATAGGCGCCTTTTTTGGTCGTAGCAGCAAGACGCCAAGATCGCCCCCGGATGATAATGTGCAGGGTTCTGTTTCACCGGCGGTGGATGTCGTTGAAGTTACGCCGGAAGAGCAGACTTCAGCCAGCATGGAGTGCCAGGAAACTTCCCATCCTATCAAGGAACAGGGTTTCGAGGTTAGTACCAGCAAACTGCAAGAAGCTCTGATGGTAGCAAGGGAGCTGCATACGTATACGAAGGATCGGAACAATGTACATGCTCCGATAAAAAAGATGTCAGTGAACATCCTCTCGGCGTTATCGTGTATCGAACGGGAGCTGCTGACTATGAAGTTGCGAGCGGAGAGGGCTGAAAAGGCGCTTCGCGAGGTCCAATCGGAACCTCAAGAAACACCTATGACTGGGAAGAGAAGTAGGAAAGCGAGAACGCCAGAGGAAGCAGAGGACGCTAAACGAGCAAAAAATGATGCTCCCTCTAGTAACCGTCCAGATGCAGAGTACAGCGAAGGGGGTAAAAACTTAGAGAACGGTGAGCTATAAAGCACGGTTGTCAGCAAAAAGGCCCAACGCAAGAAGAAGATGGGAACCATGGCGGAGGGTAAGCAAACAAGAGCGGGTGAACACAACGGCCCAGTTAAACCCAGACCGCTCTAGTGAAACTCCCGGTAAAGCTAGTGTCGGTGGTTACAGGAGCAGGAAAAGTGCAAATCGGTTGGTCAGTCTGCCCGGTGCGTATAAATATACCGAGCAGAAGATGTTATCGCTGCTGGCAAACCGACCACATTTCTCAGGACTGTTGTGGACCAGACAGAAGGGACTGCTGCCTGCGCTGCGGGGAAAAAGGGCACTTCGCTGCTACGTGTCGTCAGCCTCCACGATGTGTGCTTTGTCCAGATGGATCCAACGCGCATAACTCTAGCGGAGCATTCTGCCCGGCGGCTAAGAAAACAGCACCATGGAAGTAGCCCAGATAAACCTAAACCATTGTGAAGAGGCACAGGCACTACTGAGCCAGGTGATGGTGGAGGAGATAGGAGATATTGCCATAGTCTCTGAGCCATACAGCGCTCCAACAGGCTCTAGTAGCTGGGTGGCAGATAAGACTGGGAACGCTGCAATATGGGTGACAGGCAGGTACCCAATACAACGGGTAGTATCTAACACCTTCGAGGGTTTCTGCATAACTGAAGTAAATGGAGTGTTTTTCTGCAGCTGTTATGCTCCCCCAAGTTGGGAACTAGAGAGGTTCCATGTTATGTTAGACAACCTCGTAGCAGAGCTGGATGGGCATAGACCACTTGTAATTGCCGGTGATTTCAATGCCTGGGCTGTTGAATGGGGGAGCAAGCGAACTAATAGCAGAGGTGATGCTGTTCTCGATAGCTTCGCCCGGCTGGGAGTAACGCTGGAAAATACCGGCACAACCCCCACGTTCAACAGAAACGAGAGGACATCAATCGTTGATATTACGTTCTGCAGTCCCACCCTCTCGGAGAGATTGAACTGGCGAGTTAGTGATGCACTCACTCTCAGCGACCATAATGTTGTCAGATACGCCATCATCCAAGGGCATAGGCTAACATCATCATCAGCGCATGGGTCCCGAGTTGGTGGTAGAGGCTGGAAAACCGAATCCTTCAATGAGGATTTCTTTAAGGAGCTTTTAGCTTTCGGAGATTTCGGCGAAGCCGTGAGCGCCTCCCAAATCGTGATAGCCCTTACCAAAGCCTGTGATGGCGCTATGCCAAGAAGAAAAACTCCTAACGGGCGACGACCACCTGTGTACTGGTGGAACGCGTCGATTAAAAGACAACGGGCTGAATGCGTAGCAGCACGGCGCAAAATGCAGCGAGAAAGATGCCCTGAAGTAAAACAACAACTCAGGATCGTATACATTGCGGCTAGGTCAGAACTTAAAAGAGCGATTAAAGCCAGTAAAAGGCAACACTTCCTCAAGCTATGCGACGAAATCGCTCGGAAGCCCTGGGGACTTGCCTTCAATACACTCATGAATAAGGTAAAGTCTTCGGAACCTGTAGAACAGTGTCTTGTAAAGCTGAAGAGCATTATTGAAACCCTGTTTCCAACACATGCACCACCGAACCTCAGTCCTACGATCAACACGCCAGAGACTGACCCAGTGCCTATAACGAGACAGGAGATTATTAACCTGGCCAATCGTTTAAAATGTGGCAAAGCTCCTGGGATAGATGGCATCCCCAATATGGCGATCAAGGCTGCTATGTTGGCATACCCTGATGTCTTCAAAAACGTGCTAATGAACACCCTGACTACTGGCCAGTTTCCGTCAATGTGGAAAAGACAGAAATTAGTCTTGATACCGAAGCCAGGTAAGCCGCCAGGCCACCCGTCAGCTTTGAGGCCCTTGGGACTTGTGGATAACCTGGCCAAAGTGCAAGAGATGGTGATTTTGGGCCGCCTAACAAAATACACTGAGGGACCACACGGTCTGTCTGATCGTCAATTCGGCTTCCGGAATAAACGATCTACAGTGGACGCGATACTGGCGGTGCTGGAAAAAGGTAATGCGGCGTTTCTACGGAAGCTATGTGGAGCTCGATACTGTGCGCTCATCACCATCGACGTGAAGAATGCCTTCAACAGTGCTAGTTGGGAGGCAATTGCGGCAGCGGTAGAGCGCATGAAGATGAAAAAAGGAAGGAGTAAAAACCAATGCCATCACCGCAGGCGTACCCCAGGGATCAGTGCTTGGTCCCACCCTGTGGAACGTCATGCATGATGGAGTACTGACCCTCGCCCTCCCTCCTGGTGTCGAAATCACTGGTTTTGCAGACGACATCGCTATCACTGTCTCAGCTGTGTCTATTGAGGAGGTAGAGATGCTCGCCACCGACGCAGTCTGTCGGATTGACCGGTGGATGCGGGACGCAAAGCTAGTGATTGCGCATGCGAAGACTGAGTTCATCGTCATCAGCAGTCACAAGCACCAAAAAGAATCGATAATGGCAGGAACTGTACAAGTCGAGTCTACCAGATCGCTGAAGTATCTTGGGGTAGTCATTGATGACCGACTGAAATTTAAGAGCCACCTCGAGGAAGCCTGCAAGAAGGCCATGAAAGCAATAAATTCACCAGCGGCATTTACTCCAAACATTGGCGGACCGAGTAGCAGCATTAGGCGCCTTCATGCTAACTGCGCCATCTCGGTGTTGAGGTACGGAGCGCCGGTTTGGGCGCATATACTAAAGAAGAAGCAGCACCAGAACACCGTGAATAAGGTGCACAGGAAGTTGGCCATGCGTGTTACTAGCGCGTACCGTACCATTTCGTACGAAGCGGTATGCGTTATTGCGAGCATGATGCCTCTTTGCATCACCCTCGAGGAGGACTCGAAGAACTTCCGGAAATCGCGTGCGGGGGAATCTTTCACTGAGACTGCCAAGAAAGCCTCAAGGCAAGCATCGATGCGGCAATGGCAGAACGAGTGGAGTAACTCGTTGAACGGAAGATGGACCTACTTGCTGATCCCCGACGTTGCAGCATGGCTAGACAGGAAACATGGTGATGTGGACTACTTTGTCACCCAGGTTCTTTCCGGCCATGGCTGTTTTAGAAGCTATCTGCACAGGTTCAATCGCGCCTCTTCATCTCGGTGCCCTGCGTGACAGGATGAAGATGAGACGGTGGACCACGTCATGTCCTCGATTCGCCGAGGAACGCCTGCAGTTGAACGAGAGTTGCAGAGTAGAGGTGGGCCGTTCTAACCTGATACAAGTCATGCTGCAGCACACCGACCCATGGGAGGCAGCGGCAACAACAATGCGTCTGATCCTGACCAAGCTGCACCAAAAATGGAAGCAAGACCATCAGCTCGGCGATATTTAAATTCGTCGTGAGTGTATGTGTTAGTGAACGCGTGAGTGCGCGGCGGAAAAAGTGTCGTTTAGTGTCTAGTGTTTCGCGTCGTCGCCATGACCGTTTTGTGTTCGCGTGATAACTGTCAAATCTGACGCACGAACTTTGGCTCATCGTGCAGTAGCGAGGATGAAATGCTGATGCATATGCCCTTCCCCAAGAAGCATACCGAAAGGTGAACCCATGGGGAAGGGTATATGGCCCAAGGAGGGGGTTTACTGGGTAAGAATCCCATGTCAACACCCGTGCGACAACGGGAGTCTATCGAAGATTCCCCCTCCTTGTAAAACAAAAAAAAAAACACACACACACACACAACCTGTACTAACGGGTGCATGGTGCGTACAAAAAATAATGCCCTATCTTTTTGTCCGATACTGTACCTCCCTACTAGCAAAGAGAATGAAAAAGTGTTTCAGGCAAAGGGCATGTAGAAGCATGGGGAGACGGTTGGAAATACGTGGAATTACGCGGAGGCGCGAGCGTGTTTTGGTTTCTACACAGTTTTTGCACTCACACAATATGTGAATGTGTGCGTTCACTTTCAGCCTGCGCGCTCAGTTTGGTTTTCTCGCAGCGGCAAGCTGGTATCGGTGTCTCGCTCGCACTAGTGCAGTGAGTGTTCCTCTATGCGCTCCCTTTCTTGCCACCACACGAAATCGTCAGTTCAGCTCAAGCGTTCGCCGTGAAAGGCCGCGCGCGTGTTAGCCTAAGTCCCGGGCGATCGAAGATTCGCTAAGTGTTGAAGTGTTGTGCACATTGAAATGAAGCTGCGCTTATCTTTCACCATTTATCTTAAATGTGTGATTTGCGCTGCTTTATTTCAATATTTGTTTACTGCATTGAACAGCAACAACGGTATTCATGCAGTTAGACGGTTTTTTAAATAAGATGATTTTTTGAATATAAATAATGTGTGTGATTTTGTGGCAAGATTGTGTGAAGCTATGTGCGAAAATACCCCTTTATTTGCAATAAAAGTGATAAAATATGAACCAACTTTGATGTGTACAAGTTTTTGTTTTGATTCGGGTGCACCAAGTCCGTGTGAAGGGAAGCGCACAGCGCAAGCCGAAAGAAACGAGCGGGAGGGGGTGTTAGTTCAACGCAATTCGCTGGAATCAAGTGGGAGGGGGTACCAGTTCAGTGCACCGCAAGCCGAAAGAAACGGGAAGGAAGGGGTATGATGAAACAGCGCGAGCGAGCGTTCTTTACATCGAGAGCGCCTCGTGTATTTTAAAGGCAAGCAAGAGAGCCCCTACTAGCAATGACAATGAAAAAGTGTGCGACTTTCAGGCGAGGGGCATGTAGAAGCATGGGGAGACGGTTGGAAATACGTGGAATTACGCGGAGGCGCGAGCGTATTTTGGTTTCTACACAGTTTTTGCACTCACACAATTACACATGTGTGAATGTGTGCGTTCACTTTCAGCCTGCGCGCTAAGTTTGGTTTTCTCGCAGCGGCATGCGGCTATCGGTGTCCCACTCGCACTAGTGCAGCGAGTGTTCCTCTGTGCGCTCCCTTTCTTGCCACCACACGAAATCGTCAGTTCAGCTCAAGCGTTCGCCGTGAAAGGCCGCGCGCGTGTTAGCCTAAGTCCCGGGCGATCGAAGTTTCGCTAAGTGTTGAAGTGTTGTGCACATTGAAATGAAGCTGCGCTTTTCTTTCACCATTTATCTTAAATGTGTGATTTGCACTGCTTTATTTCAATATTTGTTTACTGCATTGAACAGCAACAACGGTATTCATGCAGTTAGACGGTTTTTTAAATAAGATGATTTTTTGAATATAAATAATGTGTGTGATTTTGTGGCAAGATTGTGTGAAGCTATGTGCGAAAATGCCCCTTTATTTGCAATAAAAGTGATAAAATATAAACCAAGCTTAATGTGTTCAAGTTTTTGTTTGGTTCGGGTGCACCAAGTCCGAATGAAGGGAAGCGCACAGCGTGCTACGAAAGAAACAAGTGGGAGGGGGTGTCAGTCCAGCGCAGCGCAATTCGCTGGAATCAAGTGGGAAGGGGTACCAGCTCAGCGCAGCGCAAGCCGAAAGAAACGGGAAGGAAGAGGTATGACGAAACAGCGCGAGCGAGCGTTCTTTACAGCGAGAGCGCCTCGTGTATTTTAAAGGCAAGCAAGAGAGCGCATTCTCTCCGTGGTAGCGCTCCATCCGCCATTTTTAATTTCGAGCCCAAAACAACGGACTACGGATCCGATCTTGGGCCGGGCCCCCACCGCGTGCCCTACTAGCAATGAGAATGAAAAAGTGTACGACTTTCAGGCGAGGGGCATGTAGAAGCATGGGGAGACGGTTGGAAATACGCGGAATTACGCGGAGGCGCGAGCGTGTTTTGGTTTCTACACAGTTTTTGCACTCACACAATTACACATGTGTGAATGTGTGCGTTCACTTTCAGCCTGCGCGCTAAGTTTGGTTTTCTCGCAGCGGCATGCGGCTATCGGTGTCTCGCTCGCACTAGTGCAGCGAGTGTTCCTCTGTGCGCTCCCTTTCTTGCCACCACACGAAATCGTCAGTTCAGCTCAAGCGTTCGCCGTGAAAGGCCGCGCGCGTGTTAGCCTAAGTCCCGGGCGATCGAAGATTCGCTAAGTGTTGAAGTGTTGTGCACATTGAAATGAAGCTGCGCTTATCTTTCACCATTTATCTTAAATGTGTGATTTGCGCTGCTTTATTTCAATATTTGTTTACTGCATTGAACAGCAACAACGGTATTCATGCAGTTAGACAGCTATTTTAAATAAGATGATTTTTTAAATATAAATAATGTGTGTGATTTTGTGGCAAGATTGTGTGAAACTATGTGCGAAAATGCCCCTTTATTTGCAATAAAAGTGATAAAATATAAACCAAGTTTAATGTGTTCAAGTTTTTGTTTTGATTCGGGTGCACCAAGTCCGAATGAAGGGAAGCGCACAGCGTGCTACGAAAGAAACAAGTGGGAGGGGGTGTCAGTCCAGCGCAGCGCAATTCGCTGGAATCAAGTGGGAGGGGGTACCAGCTCATCGCAGTGCAAGCCGAAAGAAACGGGAAGGAAGGGGTATGATGAAACAGCGCGAGCGAGCGTTCTTTACAGCGAGAGCGCCCGGTAGCAAAAGGTCCTGAGAGTTTTCCATCCACCCTCACCTGGCATGTGACGTTGGTCATAGTCATTCTAACTAGCCTTATCAGTTTGGCCGGGATTCCAAAAGAGCTCATAGCGTCATAAAGTTTTACCCTGGCTATGCTATCATATGCGGCTTTGAAGTCAATGAAGAGATGGTATGTGTCGTGTCTGTATTCAGCCATCTTCTCCAAGATCTGCCGCATGGTGAAGATCTGATCAGTGGTTGATTTTCCGTTTCGGAATCCTCTTTGATAGTTTCCTACTATCTCTTCGACGTGCGGGACAAGGCGATCCTGAAGGATCAGGGAGAATATTTTATAGGCGGTATTCAACACCGTAATACCCCTGTAGTTGTTGCAGTCCAACCTATCTCCCTTCTTGTATATGGGGTAGATGATGCCGAGATTCCAATCACAAGGCATCGATTCGCTATCCCACACCTCAGTAACAATTTGATGAATCTCGTTTTCTAGTCGTGCACCTCCATTCTTGACCAGTTCGGCTGCAATTCCGTCGGTTCCGGGTGCCTTGTTTTTTTTCAGCCGACGGATAGATTTTCGTGTTTCTTCTATGCTAGGTGGCAGTAGCATGTCACCATCTGCTAGTGGCGCTTCTAGCTGTTCGCTAAACTGGTCATTGAGTAGTTCATCAAAGTACTGAGCCCACCGCGAGAGGACCTCTGGCTGGTTACTGACCAGATCTCCATCCTTGTTGCGACAGCAGGTTACCTTAGGTACAACGTTGTTTCGGTGACCTGCTATCGCTTGGTAAAACTTTCGTGTCGGTCCGTACGCCTCTCTGGTTTGCTCGAGTTCCCGCATGTTTTGCTCTTCCAAAGCATGCTTCTTGGAGCGGTGAACTCTTTTCTCTTCGCGTCTGAGCCGTGAATATTCCTCTGCGCATGCCCGCGTTCTATGCCGTTGCTGCATTGCTCGGTATGCAGTATTCTTACGTTCGGTCACTTGTCTGCATTCATCGTCGAACCAGCCAGATTTGGTGTTGCCACGACGTGGTGGGAGTATATTTCTTGCACAGTTTATTATTTTTGTTTTTAGAGCGTTCCACCTCTCGCTCGTAGTTTCATATCTGTTTTCTGGTAGTAGAGACTCGTCTAAAGCGGCTTTGAATTCCTGTTGGACAATAATGTCCCTTAGAGAGTCCGTGTTGAGCCGAGGCTGCGTGTTTTCTCCACCCCCATTGGCGTGGGGGCGGGCGATTCTAAAACGTATCACTAAGCCAACCAAGTAGTGATCGGAATCGATATTGGCTCCTTGATATGTTCTGACATTTAACAGACTCGACTGCGTCGGCGGCTTATTAACACGTGGTCGATCTGGTTGAAGGATTCGCCATCCGGGTGCGCCCACGTCATTTTGTGGATGTCCCTCCGCGCAAATTTGGTACTTCCTACAACCAGATTGTTCGCTGCGGCGAACTGGACCAATCTACTACCATTATCGTTACTGTGCTCATGCAGACTGTGACAGCCAGTGTATTGGCGGTACATTGGCTCCCTACCGACTTTTGCGTTGAAGTCCCCCAGGATGATTTTGAGGTCATGCCTGGGGCACGCATCTACGATTCTAGCGAGGCGGCCGTAAAAAAGGTCCTTCTCCTCTTCCTCTTTATCTTCAGTAGGGGCGTGAACGTTTATGAGGCTTATATTGAAGAATTTGCCTCGCATGCGCAGGGTGCATAGCCTATCGTTTATAGCCTTGAAATCCATGATTGCGGGTTTCAACCGGGGACCTACGGCGAAACCCGTTCCGAGCACGCGGTGGCGGTCGTGGCAGCTGTAGTAAATGTCGTAGCAATGCTTACCACGCCTGTTCTGCACACCGTTCCCTAGCCACCGAATCTCTTGTAGAGCTACGAGGTCCATGCTCAGTGTAGTGGTGAGTAGAAGTGTAGAAAATCTTCTTCATACACCCCGTGCAGATTATGGTCACTGCTGGCGGCGAAACATTCGATCGTTGCAGCGTTTGGGTCAGTTCGACCCGGTTGGGCCGGTTCGACGTGGCAGCGGCTTTAGCAATCGGACACTATCGATTCATTTCATCTTCAAGGTATGCTTACCCGTTTCGGTCAGTTATCGGGTTGTATTGCCTTCTTACGACGCACGGGTACGTTTAAACTGTCAACAGGCTTTAGAAAAAATGTCAATTAAAAGCTTCCACGCTGGAACGCTCGATGACAGATTGGAAGTGAGGATTTCAAAAGAGTTACTCCCGCAAATTGATGAGACGGAGCTAAGCTTATACCTTTGCTGTAAATAGGATGGGGGTGGTAGGAGGTCTTCCGTGCGAGTTAGATACAGTGTCCAATTCCCAGCGTTAGACTCACATGACAGACGTCTTTTTTCGTTTACGTCTTACCTTTGTATTGATCTGTCTAAGGGCGATCTGTTCAAATGTGATGCAGCGGGTAGACACAACTCGACGTGGAAAAGCTAAAAATGAGATATTCCACGAGACGCTGTCTATGAGTGAGAATGTCAGATCTTATATTTGAAGTCTTTACGGCCATCTATATGTTGCTCTATCAATCCTAGTCACATTGTATTGACGTCACACTCGATGGGAGATCGATGGAAATGTCTAATAATTTAAGATAAAATCACGTAGCAGGAAGTACATATTCTTGATAACTATGCAAGCTAATTCTTTATATTATATAACAATTATTATGAAAACTAAGCGATACGGCAAAGCCGTCCCTCTCGCATTAAAAAGTGCAACTATTTGTAGAAACTTCCTCCAGCTGTTCTGATCCAGCCATGGGAATCAAGACATCCGGCTTGCGATACCAATTGAATCGAATACACTACCACTCCAGAACGAAGTTTAGTGAGGGCATCCCTTTCTTACCGGACTGCTAATTAGACGTTATTTGCCTTTACCCATTTCCTCATGCTAATTCTGCCACATGCTCCTCAATTTTTCTCACCGTTTCGAGGTGTCCATTGGGGCGAGCATTGCGGTTGTCGGTGGGTGTCAATCCTACGGGTAAATAGATAAATTTGTCGAAAGATATTTCCAAAACTTTGCCCATGTGTTGTGTTGTTCATGTGATCGGCAAAGGTACGATCAAATAATGTGGTATCCGTTTTAGTGTTTTTTTGTTTCCTTTTGTTTTTGGAGGAGGTCGCAGGAGGGTTCGTTCATTTAACATTTTACTTTGCTTTGCTTCCATCAACGCAACGCAGGGAGAATAACATACACACACTCACGGCAGAATTAGCAAAACAAAGCAAAGTAAACCAATCTTCGAATTTATTACCGATTATCATCGATTTTTGAATACTTCTGAAGGCTCTGCTCCCCCGGTGGGCGCGGTAATGCGAGTTTTTGGGCTTAAATTTGCATCAAGCTTGTGTGTGAGCGTTTTTGTGCATTAGCTCCCGCAAATTATGAGTAAATGTTCGACGGAAAGCGCCTCCAATCGTATGGAGCGGCTGCGGCTTCTAATCGGTAACTTCCTTTCGACCGTTTTTTTTTCACTTCAGAGTTAATCGGAACTAATTCCATCACCGAATGCATGCAGTTGTTGTTGTTGTTGTTGTTGTTATTTATTACTGCTGTTACCGTTCCATATGCAAGATATTTAACCTAGCAGAGATGCTTCTTTTGCGCAGAATTGTGACTTAATACCCCCCTGCGGTGAGTAACAAATGTCAATGTGAGAAACGTGCGCGAGTTTAGTCACGGTGTTAAAGTGGGGCAAAGATTAGCCTGGACGTTATAGGACGCTGGACGTACGGTGGTTGCCGTTGGATGACCGGTTCCCCGTCCGGCGGCATAGCAGATGATCCCAAGACACCGTAAATAACGTTTGCGAATCGCTCCCCAAAGTCTATTCCGTCGACGTACGTTACAGGCAGCTACGAATGTCGGGATCTGTCTTTTTGTCCATTTCCAAACAACATCTTCTTATACCTTTCATCGGAAGCAACAAGTTATAAAAATTGATATCTGTTTTATGTCAGACTGTTTGTACCTTGCTTGATGTTTTACATTACACCAGAGTGACCCAAAAAGAGAGTAGACGTTAACCTTTACCGGACTTCGACCTGATTTTGTAACTTTTGTTTTCATCCTGTTTGGTATCGATTTGTCATACCCGTTCCTGGGAGCCTTGGAGCGCTCGTATTACACGAATCGATCATGACATAAATATTGACAAAACAATTGCATCTTTGCGTTCGTTGGTGCGATCCTTTCTTTCCTTATTTAACTGCAGCACCGACATCTTGTACCAGCCATGTATCGACATATGTCCATCAGTCCACATCAATCCTGGGGTGTGTGTTCGTGACCACCTTGCCCAGTTTTCGAAGGTAAACCCTAGCACTTTTGGTAATGAGAACGTTTAAATTTCGTTTTCATATGAAAATAATTAATGAATATTTTAAAATTCTGCATTTTTATTTTATAGTAACTTGATTTTTGGCTTGGTTTAGTAAAAATTAAAAATTTTATTGTGAAAATTGTGAAACTAATATGATATTTACATTATCCTTTGCAACATCAACGCGTGCCGCATTATAGGCTATCGAGGGCCGCATGCGGTCCGCGAGCCGTAGTTTGGAGACCCTGATCTAGATCATTTATCAATTTTTTTTAAATCATAATAAGTGGTTTTTAGTTCTCTTTCATTTCCACGTTTGCTTTTGTTGAAATGTGTTACAACTTAACTAAATGAACTAAATTTAATCAACCGACCGTCAATTTCACGGGCTCTGTACATATATATCGAATATCGATTGAGATAGATATATCTGAAAATCTTTGAATGTTATGAAAATAATACTTATGCTAAAAACGCATGTTATGATAAATTTAAGAAAAGTTAAAATTAAGATATTAAACAAAAGTTATTTGAAATATATCATTTCAAAGTTTAAATTTCGTCAAATTGACGGGTTCCGTGAATCTAGTGTAAAACAAGCTCAAAAAGGAAAAAATATAGAAGGAATAAAATAACCTAATTTAATCGCAAAACACAATATAGCACAATATAACAAACAAAAAAAGGTATGAAAAAAGAGTAAGAAAAAAATTATCTCCTCCCACAAGGGATGAACATGTAAAGAAAACAACATTTCTTTCCCCAAAACAAATAGTAAAAAAAACAAACCAAACAAAACAGAATAAGAAAATAAATGAAACTGAAACACTCCAAATCTAGTTATTTTTTCCTAAATCAAAACTCAGTTAAGCAACACATCTAACAACTTCTTCTTGTGCTTCTTGGTTAAGTTCTAGCATTGCCCTCCTACGATGTGATTGGCATCGTAGTCAAAAGCTTGGCTATATGCCAAAGTGGATTTAAAAATATCAGGTGGTGGAATCTGGAGCATTTTGACAATTCGTCACTTCACGTAAGGTCCCCAGGATTCAAACTTTGTTTACATTTATTTAATTTGTTCATATAAGTTATGTACCTCAGTTGTTCAATTAAATATTCTTTAAAAATATATTCGGGGCTTTGGGAGTTCGTATTTAACATTAAAACATAGATTGAAGTGTGTTACTTTGTGTTATTCCGTGAATTTATTTTATCATTCATTGTGTTTTCGACATTTTTGAGGATAAAAATTAAGTGTTTAGTACCGCATACGGTAGCATGTACTGGTGAGGAGAAGTGTAGAGGAAGAGGAAGAAAGGTAGAAGGCAAGAGAAGTGAGGAACAAGAATTTTCGGCGTAAGTGTGTGCGTGTTTTTTGCATACGCTGCTTGAACTGGGTGCGCGGCGCTCAGCGGTCAGTCGCGATTGACTCTCGCCGATTCATCAAGTGTCCCGTCTTGAGTTCTATCGGAAAACCCTGTATCATGTCGATGGCTTCCTATGCTGTAATACAGGGTTTTACGATTTATTGGTCGTTTCCCATAATCATTTGGGCTCGTCTCACGGTTTATTCATCGCGGCCCATAGATTGTTGGTTTGTTTCTATAATTTATTGGTATCGTCCGATTGTATATTAATACAAATGAACCAACAAATTCTAGAAATCGCCCAAAAAATCGTGGGAACATTCCAAAAAATATTGAATACAACCAAAAAATCATGGGAATCAACCAATAAATCGTGGGAAACCCTGTAAGCCTCATACTATCTGTTATTGAGCTTAACATCGCTGTCTTTTTCTCTTTGGTTATGTGTTGTATTGGTCTCTTATTCGGTGGTTGTCACATCGTTTATATCACAGAATTTGTCTATCACAGTTCGTTATTGTGTTTTGTGTATTGTATATTGTGTATTCTTGGTGTTTCTGTTGTTTGATGTTCACCCAAAAACACTAAATACTAGCACGAAGAAAGTACACCTGACACAAGCAGACCAATAGACAAACCAAATAACACAATCCATGACAGACTGAATTTTAATACAAGTTGTGATACCTCAAACTAGTGACATAAACCAGACCGAACCAAAGCAAAGTTAAAAAGAGGAAGAGATATAGGCTGTCAAATATAAGCCTACTCTAATAGTAGCCAAAGTGGATTAAAATATCAGGTGGTTGCTAAGGGCCTCTGGGGGGTCGCCATGGTTGAGGAACTTTACGTCATTTGAAACCCGTGATTGAACTTTACGTGAGATTGATGACGATACCGGGATCTACGGATCGCAAGACTGAAAACACTTTTTCGAGTACATTATCACCCCCCAGGGACATATGGTCTGATTGCAGTATTTTTTTAATTTTGGAAAATCAAACTGTGGTGCCCTTCACGATTCTAGTCAGTTTTATACAAAAACACACACTCGAAACAAAACCACACACAAAACTAGCCTACGATTTTCAGGCCTAGATTATTTTAGCCTTAAAGCTAGAATTAGATTCGAGTATCTGCTCGAAAAAATGGGGAAAAGGTGGTGTTTTCATTTATCCCAAGATCAGATGGTGGAATCTTGAATCAAAGTGTATGTAGTCCAGGTGGTCTCATATCATGTTTTTATAACCAAATTTGAACATCACTTTTTGACAGGATGGGTGAAAACTTTTGTTCAAACAAGCTTTCTTGAGACTTGACGAATTCTCAAAACACTCTTAAAATTTTCATTCAGAAACAGAAGCGATAAAAATCAGCCTTCTAAATTCATACACCTTGGGATAATCCCACCTGTATATTATACCTACTTAGAAAGCTGCTCGAGCTGCTATACAATGCAAACATCTGACAGGCTGAAATTTCCGCCTACGAACTTACAACGGAAAGGGCCCCTTTATTAGGTTTTCCATACTGACTAGTTAATTTGGTTCGGTTACAGGGTTTGCAAGATAATTATTACGGTATTTAATAACCTAAGGATGCGTGCAACGGATTTTTTAAAAGACAACGCAAATTTCATGTGATTTTTAATTCCAGGGGATACATTAAGACAAAATGATTCTACATTGATGCTGCTCCTGGGACTAATCCCGAACCAATGTCGGAGCTAGAATTTTGCAGAACTCATTCTGCTGCTGAAACTGATTCCAATCCCATATATGTGTTAGAATTAGTCATGAACCTGACCCTGGAACTGATCCCTACCCCTTACCGGTCCTTTAACTCAGTGATCTCCAGCCTATGGTCTGTGGAATTAACAGAAGTGGTCCGCGAAAAAAATGATTTTTTAAAGAAAAGCATATTACAATACATATAGTTCATTTTAGCCCCATATTGAAGATTAAATTTTCTACAGGCGCGAGAAAAGAAATAAACATTAGAGTAAGATTTAAACATATTTTTGATTAAAAACGTTCAACTAAGTCAATACAATGTTTGCCCTACGAACCGATCCTGACCCAATGCATATCCTGCAACATATACCTTCCTGTACTGGAACTGAGCCCAAACCCATACTGGTCCTTGAATTGATTAAGATTCCATACCAATCCTGGAACAGGATCCTGACTCCGGGCCCTGATACTTACTTACTTACTTATCTGGCGCTACAACCAATTTGCGATCTTCGCCTGTCTCAGGAGTGTCCGAAACCGCTAACGGTCTCGCGCCTTCGTCTGCTAGTCCGTTTTACCGGCCTTAATGGCGGACGCCTCCACGCCATCAAAAAAGACTTTACGGTCTGGGTCGTCCGTTTCGATAGGTACAACATGGCCTCCGGAGCCTGGCGAGCTTGAAAGGCTGCAGGACAGTGAGGTAAGGTATTGATACAGTTTCCTTTTATATTTCGGGACCTGAATAGTACCTGAATGTGTCTCGCTCATGGAAGTATGCAGTCAAGTTGTTTTCCTATTGATTTTTTCTTGTTGCATCGGGTGGTCTCGCGGTACTATCGTCAATTCGAACGCCTTAACAACATGCCCATCCCATAGACTGTCGCCTTAAGCAAGGATACAGCTACGTGGCACTTAATAAGTATCGACAGCCTGTATAGGCCGACATTACCCGTTACCCCTAAAAGAAGGTTATTTGTTTCAGTTACTTTTTTTTTAACGAAATGTTGTTTCGATGTTTTCATGCATCCGTCACCTAAAATAAGACGTCTCTTTTCTGACTTTGAAGCTTGCTGGACAGTTTTTCGGTCTACTAATTGGAAAACTTTACTTACACGTCCTAGATGACATTATTTGGCTATGTCTAAACCAAAAATTATGCCCATATATGGAAACAGCTCAAAAACCACAGAAAGGCGTTGATCTATTGAATTCTGACTGTAATTTGAATCATTGTTCTCCTCACCTTTCAAAACACTAAAAACTAAGTCGGCGTTGCATTTTTCATGATGGATATGGTTGCCATTGTAAGATGTAAACTGAATGAAAATCTTTCACGCAACCACTGGAAAGTTACGCTGATCAGCCTTTATTAGAATTTAATATATTATATTTATTTATTTATTTATTATTATTATATTAACATATATTTTAATCGTTTTAGACTGTGTATAATGATTTGCTTAAACATATTTTAAGAAAGCTATCGTTGAACCATATGGCTTCCTAAATAACCAGCTCGAACTCTACAGCTGATTTGAGGCTGTTTAATGAAAAATCATTCCGATGTCGTACTTTGTGGCTGATTAATTATCTCTTACTTAGAAGTACTTTGCGGAACTATGGCGCTTTTTAACTAGCTCTCGGTACTCTTTGCTTCATAGCTTTTTAATGCATGGCACCGGTAGGTGACTCTTGTCAAATTGTCAAAATCTAGCGCCGTCAATAATTTTATTACTGCGACACAAGTAAGATTAGTTCTTTGAAGAAGGGATTTTGAGGTAAGTGATTGTGATTGTACAGGAAATTGTGATACATTTCGTGTAATTTATGAATATTAAGGATTTAAAAATATTCAGACGTACACAAATAAAACAAATCCTGTTGTTTATTTCATGGATATTACTTTGGTTGAAAATAAAACACAAAGAAAAATATTCCCCGGCACCCTGACATAAGGAAGCTGCTTAGGCGCTATTTAGAAGGACCACCTGGAACTTTGATTATGTTTATCTACTTCAAAAGGCGAAGTCAAGCAGCGATCTTTAGCATACCAAAATTGGCTGCTTAAGCAACTTTGGCTATTTGAGTTTTAGCCGTTTGCAATTTCACAGTGAAATAATTTTCCGGAAAGACAGAACATTTGGAGAGTGAAACGGTAAATATAAATTTTTCGTCCGATTGAAACGGAAAACATGAACCGCCTCACCAATATTTATTTATTCATATATATAATTGTCCTGCATACTTGTGCTACGACAACTTATTGTTAAGCTTCAGACTAATCCCTATACCAACGACTATTACCACCGAAATTGAATAGGAGGCTCGACTAATAAGAATCAGTCGAGAGATTAAAATCAAAATGATCAATCCAGTCGTTAAATTGCCTTGACATTGATAATAAAGGATCGTTAGATCCATAAAGTGTGCGTCTAGGTACGGTATGGAGTAAATTACGCGATCGAAGTGTTCTAGCAGGTGCATAAATGTTAAACTTTTCTAATAGAGAAGGTGTATCCAATTCATTATTTATCAATTTGCTAACAAACACGCTTCGATTTACTTTTTGACGATGTTCAAGCGTTTGAAGACCTAATAACAAACAACGGTCCGTGCATTGAACGAACCAAACAAACATAGAGTGATTTTAGGCTAAATAGATCATAGCATTCGCGAAATGGACGATAAATAAATCCTAATAATTTATAAGCCTTACTAACAAAATTGTAAAAATCCGAGAAGAACGTTCAGCTTTGATCTTAAGTCCGTCGGCAGCATGTGTCTGATCTAGGACTAAGTCCTACATGCCATAGAATAATCGAATTCAATTGGGTGTTTTATTCTGTGGAACGTTATTATAAAGTATTTGCCCATTGCGAGTTCTAGATCATTATCTAAGCACCAAGAATTAAAAGAGTCTATGAACTTGTGGTGGATTGCTTATAGCAATGTCTTAGTTGTAATCAAGTAGCCATTGGTTACAGCAACCGTGGTTACACTGAATATCGAATAAATGTAGTTAGTCTTAGTTCACTCTTAGAACGGTTTACATCGTCTTTCAATCGCTCTTACATTGGTGACCCCGACGTGATCTCCGGATTGTTATTAGTTCTCCTAATTTGAAAATTTGTGAACGAACATGTCTACCGAAAACGTTACTAACGAAGAAACTTCCCCTGCTACTGCAGCCGTTTCGGTTAAACTTCCGGAATTCTGGAAGAACGATCCATCGTTGTGGTTTTCGCAAGCTGAAATTCAGTTTTTGTTGGCCGGCGTTCATAAGGATGAAACAAAATTTTATCATATTGTCGCTAAACTCGAACAATCCGTGCTTTGTCATATCGCCGATTATGTAAAACAGCCTCCTGCGACAGGAAAATATGAAGCCGTTAAGCAGCGCCTCATCTCTCGATTCGAGCTCACGGAACAAGCCAAAATGGATCAGCTACTTGGATCGTACGATTTTGGAGACCTTCGTCCTACGCATCTTTTAACGAAGATGCAGGAACTTGCTGCCGGATTGAATGTGAATGATTCCTTGTTAAAAAGACTATTTCTGCAAAAACTTCCAGCTAATATACGTGCAATACTTAGCATCCACGATGGAAGTCTTTCGAAGCTGGCGGAGATGGCAGATAAAATGATAGAAATGGCTCCTCAAACATCAGTTATCCATGCTTCTGTGCAAAAAGAAACGACGGAAAATTTAGCAGAAGAAGTTGCTGCCATGAAAGTAGAGCTACGCCAAATGAAAGCACGGCAACCTGAGCGCGGTCGATTGCGTTCCACTTCTCAAAATCGTACCAATGAAAACATCTGTTGGTATCACCGGAAGTATGGAAATCGAGCTACGCGATGTCGAAGCCCTTGTCAGTATCATCAGTCAAAAAACTAGATTTCCGCCCATCCGAAATCGGCGAGGTGGGCGGATTAAGAATTAGTCGCCGTCTGCAAATCTTCGACAAATCTTCTAGTATTCGGTTCTTAATCGACACGGGATCGGATGTATCGATAATACCTGCATCCAAGATAGAGAAGACTCGAGAACCATCGCCGTTTTTACTCCATGCAGCAAACGGAACGAAAATACGAACGTATGGGAGCAAGTTTGTTTCAGTGGATCTCGGACTACGCCGAAAGTTTTCGTGGAATTTTTTGCAAGCCGACGTTACTTCTGCAATTATTGGTGCCGATTTCCTCGCGCATTTTGGTCTTCTTGTAGATCTTGGAAACAGAAGACTTATTGATGGTGGTACGAAATTACACACTGTTTGTGGATTATCGAAATCTTCGGTTTACGGTGTAACAACTATAGCAAAAGATCATCCTTTTCGAGACTTGCTGGTCGAATTTCGAGAAATCACCGCCCCGCCGACAATGCGCACTGAGGTAAGACATAATGTAACCCATCATATTCAAACCACTGGACCTCCAGTTGCTTCCAAACCTCGTAGAATGCCGCCAGACAAACTCCAAGCCGCTAAAAAAGAATTTGAGACCATGATGGAGCTCGGGATTTGTCGCCCTTCCAAAAGCAGTTGGGCAAGTCCACTTCATTGCGTACCGAAAAAGAATGGTCAATGGCGCTTTGTCGGAGATTACAGGAGTTTAAACCGGATAACTGTGCCAGATCGTTATCCTGTGCCACATATTCACGATTTGCTAAACAATTTCTTAGGTAAGAATTGTTTTACCACTCTAGATTTGGTACGAGCATATCATTTTGTTCCGGTCGAGGAAAGCGACGTTCCAAAGACTGCTGTAATCACTCCGTTCGGGCTCTTTGAATTTACCAAGATGCAATTTGGATTATGCAACGCGAGCCAGACATTTCAGCGCTTTATGCATCATGTCTTCGGTGATTTGGATTTTGTGGTGGTGTTTGTCGATGATATATGCATTGCATCGTCTAATGAGGAGGAACACCTATCGCACGTGCGAACTGTCTTTGAGCGTCTCAAATCAAACGGCTTGGTACTGAACTTGGACAAATGCAAGTTTGTCCAAACAGAAGTTAACTTTTTGGGGTATCACATCAATGCATCTGGTATCAAACCTCAAGCTAATCGCGTTCAAGCCGTTGTTGATTACAGTCGTCCGATTACGGTGAAGGATCTTCGACGATTTTTGGCATTGCTGAATGGTTACAAACGCTTCATCCGGAATGCTGTCTCATTGCAACAACCATTGCAAGCACTCATTATTGGGAATCGAAAAAACGATACAAGAAAACTTCAGTGGACGATCGAAGCAGACGAAGCTTTCGTGAAATGCAAGGGAAGTTTAGCAAACGCAGCTTTATTGTCCTATCCTGACTCGTCAAAACGAATGGGACTGATGATTGATGCTTCGGATACAGCGGCAGGAGCTACTCTACAACAAAATGTCGCTGGCGCATGGCAACCGCTGGGGTTCTTCTCGCAGAAATTTTCCCCTTCACAGAAAAAGTATTCTGTCTTCGGTCGCGAGTTAACAGCCATGAAATTAGCGGTGCAGTATTTTCGACATCTAGTGGAAGGGAGAGAATTCACTATTTATACTGATCATCGTCCGCTCACGTATGCTCTGAATTCTAATTCAAATCATCTTCCTCATGAAGAACGATATTTGCAGTACATTTCGAGTTTCACAAAAGATATTCGGCACATTAGTGGCAAAGACAATTCTGCTGCAGACGCATTATCCAGAGTCAACACCATCTCAGCTCCTTCAACAGTGGATTTTGAATTATTATCGAAAGCGCAGCATGACGATCCAGAACTACAGAAGCTACTTGCTGATCGAACTACATCGATGAACTTGCAGTTAAGATCATCTGTTTCAACTAATCAATTGCTGTATTGTGATGTGTCGGATAATGTACATGTCAGACCGTATGTACCAGAGAAGTTACGGTTAGAAGTTCTTCGCAACATCCATTGCCTTTCTCATCCCGGTGTTCGAGCAACGAGAAAAATGGTTGCGCGAAGGTTTGTTTGGCCCTCAATGAATCGAGACGTCGCCCGCTTCGTCAGATCTTGTATTGATTGTCAACGATCGAAAATCCATCGGCATACATCTGCGGCGCTCAACGAATTCGAGCTTCCAAAAAGTCGTTTCCGCCATGTTCATATCGATTTGGTTGGACCACTTCCGACGTCGAACGGAAAGCGGTATTTATTAACGATGATCGACCGGTTTAGTCGTTGGCCGGAAGCAGTTCCTTTGCCAGATATACTAGCAGAAACAGTCGCTAAAGCATTTTGCGAATGTTGGATTTCTCGGTTTGGTGTTCCAGAAACAATCACGACCGATCAAGGACGACAATTTGAATCCGAATTGTTCACGGAATTGACGCGGCTTCTTGGGGCTCTCCGTATTCGTACTACAGCGTATCATCCCGAAGCTAACGGTCTTATCGAGCGTTTTCATCGAACGTTAAAAACTTCGCTCACTTGTGTCGATTCGAAACGTTGGTGCGATAAACTGCCGTTGGTCCTGCTCGGTTTGCGAACTGTTATCAGGGAAGATATCGATTGTTCTGTTGCCGAGATGACATACGGACAGCCACTACGAATTCCTGGCGATTTTTTGGAACCCTCGAAGACGGAAATATGTCGCTCAGAGTTTGCCAAACTGCTTTGCCGGACCATGCAACAAATTGGACCAATCAGAAACTCGCATCATGACAAACGATCGGTATTTGTTCCGAAGGATTTGCAAAGTTGCAAAAGCGTTTTTGTTCGAATCGATTCAGTCAAGCGGCCTCTTCACACCCATACGAGGGACCTTTTCAAATAATCGAAAGGCATGAAAAGTATATGGACTTAAATATGAACGGTGAGAAACGAAGGATTTCGATTGATCGTATTAAACCAGCATATATTTGCGAAAAGGATTCGAATGAAGATAACGAAAGAACAAAAGTTACGCCATCCGGTCACCGTGTTCGGTTCTTGGCGTAACTGAGGGGGACTCTGTGGTGGATTGCTTATAGCAATGTCTTAGTTGTAATCAAGTAGCCATTGGTTACAGCAACCGTGGTTACACTGAATATCGAATAATTGTAGTTAGTCTTAGTTCACTCTTAGAACGGTTTACATCGTCTTTCAATCGCTCCTACAAACTGTTGTGTGGCCGGTCTGGTGGTACAGTCGTCAACTCGTACGACGTAACAACATGGCCGTCATACGTGCGCCCATACGTAAGACTCGATCGTCAGCATACATAAAACAAATATTGGATGGAGCACAAGTGGCCAAATCGTTGATAAACAGTAAAAACAACAACGGCTCAAAGTTATTACTTTGGAGTACTCCAGATAAACTAACGAACTCATCAGACACAACATTAGCAATTTTGACTCTATATCGACGATTTGATAAGTAAGAATTAATCCATGAAACAGTATCATAAGAGAAACCAATGTGCCGAAGTTTCTTTTCAAGGAGTTTGTGATTCACACTATCAAAGGCAGCTTTCAGATCGGTATAAAGTGCATCTACTTGATATCGTTGGTCAAAGGAATGAGTACACGTTGAAACAAATTGAAGTAGATTGGTAGTAGTGGAGCGTCGGGGTACAAATCCATGCTGGCAGGTTGCGATGTAGGAAGTGCACTTAAGCAAGATAGTTCTTTGTACAGTTAATTCGAATATTTTAGCTGCAGCACACATCGAAGTAATGTCACGATAGTTATCAATTACGCCTTTATCACCCTTCTTGTGCACTGGAAACATAAACGAACATTTTCACTCGCCGGTAAATTCGAACACATTTCGCTCCACTCAGCATGTTTTATAATCTCAGTAGTTGGGGAATTGAATTTCCTTTGTTTTGGTGTACGATGAGAAATATTCCGAATAATATTTAATGAAACATTGCAAAAAAAACAAATTTTCGATTTCACGCAAGGTCTATACGGCCATTAAGCAGGTGAGATGGTGCACACACGTTGCTGCGGGACAACAGCGTCGATGAGTCGATGCCACCGTCAAGAAGACCATCGATGAAAAAGCACTACAGTCTGTTCCTGAGTCACGCGGTTCTCAACTTCCGCGGATTTGGAGATACGCGCAGTGGCGGATTTAACGGTACGCGGACTGAGCGGCCGCGGGGGCCCCGTCAATTTATAGGCCCCGTGAATGGTAATTCAAGCATATGCAACAGTGTGTACAGTAGTCTCATCAAAAACTTCTGTGCCCAATAGGGGCCTCATGGACGAAGAGCTATCCCTTGATATTTTTTTTTACTATATTGTTTCATAGACTTGAAAAAACGATCAAGTATAATTATTTGTTGTTAGGCGGTGTTACACTGTACTGTTAGGCGGTGTTACACTGTAAATTTCCATTTACACGTTGACAACACTATTAACAAGGCATACAAGATGCTAGGTTTTATCTTTCGACAATTCCGATAATTTAGTTATGTCTTAAGTCTTATGTCGTTGTTTACTTGTCTTGTGCGCTGGTGGGTGATGACTGCTCAGCACTTTGGTTCCCGAATTGCACTACGGTGCTCAGTAAAATAGAGGCAATACAACGGAAGTTTACAAGACTTGCTTTATAATGCGACCAATTCAGAGGACTTACAGCCATGCCAAGTTATCGCTCGCGTTGCCTTCTGCTTGGCCTATAGACGCTCGAACGCCGTTTTAAGGTAAACCAATGTGTATTTGTTGCTAAAATTCCCCTCTGAGACCTCTTCGCTCTCATAACTTGCTTGTTGATGAGAGCAGGCATATTTTATATGGATACAATGAGCCGTTACTAACTATGACAAGGCAATTCAATACATGGTCTTATCACTTTTATTTTAATTTAACGACCAACACATTTAAAGAATTTAAAATTTTAGCGACACCGGATTAAGGCAGATGTTAGGGGAATAAGTTAGGGATTAGGTGTTAAATACCTAAATAAATAAATAAAATTATTAATAAATAAATAATTGATTTAACTTAATGGGAAGTCGAGGGACCAAACCCCCCCCCTCCCTCCCGCACGCAAACCACTACGGTGAGTTTAAAACAAAGCCAACAGCAATATCCACCCCCCCCCCCTAGACACCAACAGATATCCAACAAATATCAAATCAGTTCAATTTACGTCAAGAATTTTCCAACGCAGTATAAATTGCATTTTTTTTTCTTGGTGTTTAGATAATGATCTAGAACTCGCAATATGTAAATACTTTATAATAAAGCCTAGACGACTATCAATAGTATTAGCAGTTGTAGTGCTCCATCCAGAGCATACATACCAAATTCTAGCACCGGACGAACAATGCTGCAACAGACGGTTGATACCGCTTCGCGAAATTTTTTTGGTCGTCCTGAAAATTAGAACAAGCAATTGATTTCCTGTAGCAATGACATCATCAGTATCAGCATCATCAGCTTCTTCAGTTAAGTATCAGTAAAAAAATCGATCGATCCGGCTGTCATGTTGGTGTCATTTGACACTTATTTCGCCGCAAATGTGTTTATTTTACTGATCTTTTTGAAAACTGCTTTTGAAAAGACACTCACGAGCAAAATGAACTATGTTCCGCATGTTCCGCTTTGTATGGCGAAAAATCCGCAACGCATTGAGCTGCGGAAATTTTCGAATATCAGAATAATTCTATAAATCGAGGTTGATGTGTTTTCAATATTGTGAGTAATAAAAAATCATTTATTATTTATTTAAAAAAAATATTTTGCCTACACTTAATATTGAGCTCGATAAGAATCGACTTCATGTAGGGGTAGGAAATGAAAGAAAAAGTTATACTGTCAGTTTTATGTGAGCGCCTATCGATTTTTTTCAATCGAAAAATGGTGCTGAGGCTTTGGTGCTCAAATGGTACTCAATTTGGTAAGTTTAGCGAGCAACATAGAGTAAGGTAGAGAAAAAACTACTGTCTTCAAGTCCGTGTAGAATGCATCGACATGAGCGCCACCGTCGATAGTACGAGTACAATAGTTAACTCATTCATTGTTTTGCCCGAGTAAGACTCGGGCTGTGCCTTTGTTCTTCGTTTCGATTCAATCCTCGCGTGGGGGAGAGGGAAGGAGTTAAAATAATGATAATGACACAGTTAGCACATCATCTTTTGTGTAGTGTAGAGTTGGGAGATTCAGGATTCGGAAGATTCGAAGATTCAATCCCTAGAAAGATTCGATCGGATCGGATGCCGTTTGTATTGTGATTCCGATTGGGATTACAATTCGATTGAGAGTGGGATTCTTTTGGGATTCTGATTAGGATTGGGATTGCTATTCGAATGGGGTACTGATTGTGATGCGATTGAGATGCTGATTACGATTGCGATTAGAATTGCGATTGAAATTAGAGGCTGTCCACGAGATACGCTATTAATGGGGGTTGAGAGAAACCACGTATTTCGAAAGTCGAATCACGCAGTTTTCATTCAAAATACAGCAAATATTCGTGTAACGTAGCATTTGACGAGAAGTTATAGTAACTAAATAAGTTATTTGATTTGATATCGAATAAAGGTCCGCTTATCTCGGGAACCTGTACTAATTATGAGGTAAGTACTGAAAAGTTAAATAATGTGGAGTAAAACAAAATGACCTCTTATTCCAGCTTTAAGTAGTTCCGTGCGGATATGAAATTAAGATATCATGATCAATAAACATTCAGCATTAGTTTGATTTTAATTATCGCTCAGGCAAATAAGAGTTTTGATGCAGTTGATGACCGCTAATTGAATGCATTATAACTGGAGTGCTTTTCGACAGGAATTTAGCTAACTAGAGTGAATCGCAATTTCAAAACACTTAAATGACAAAATATGAAACATCTGGAGTCTCATGAAGGGAAATTCATCACAAATGTCCATTTTCCCCACAAATTTTGGTTTTTTTACCTACGTATGCTATTAATTTACGCCATCACATTTTAATTTATAAATTACATCAACTTTAATTTATTTATATCGTTCAGGTCAGAGCCAATTAAAACAATCAATCCTTCGAACGGTCCCTACAGTTAGCGAATATGGTCCACTGACTGGAGTTCGATTATATCTCGGTCACCTATTGCAGTGATCTCCAACTTGTGGTCCGTGGCGTTAACAGATGTGGTCCACGAAAGATTTTTTTTTTTTTGAAAAAGAAAACCCTATTGCTATACATCTCGTACATTATTTATTTACAATAAAGATTAAATGTTCAACAGGCATGTCCAGGATACGATTTAAATATATTTTTGTCAAAAACATTGAACTAAGTTAGTTGATGTATGCTCTTGATGGATGTGGGCCGCGTAAAATGCATTTTCAAAGCCAAGAGGTCTGCGATCCTAAAAAGGTTGGAGAGCACTGACCTACTGTACTAAGTAATCGTTTAATATAAAACGGTTGCCAGAAGGAGAAGTGTCGTAATAATTGTTTGAATCACAAGTGTGTTTATCGATCATGATATCTTGATTTCATATCCGCACGGAAAAATGCATCAGAGACACAAATGATTTTAGTCGTTATGCGGGATTTTGGTCGTTATGAGAGGTATTTGTTGAACATTTGCTGTTTATGAAAAAACTCATTATGAAGAGTTCGACTGTTGTAGTAAACTACCTTCGACAACTCGTACAGCTCAATGCCAAATCCTTTAAAGATATTTCAAACTTGGTCACAGGTTGGTCATGTTGAGTATGAGATACAAAGCTGAAGATGACTAGAAACTGGACCTGGTTAGAATGAAACTGGTTAGAAACTGGACCAATTGCTCCTCAACCACACATTTTCCACACACTCCAGCACATTTCGAGTACATGCAACATATTGATGGGACGAAACTCTTCCGCTCTGGCAGCTCCGTTCGCTTTAGGAATATGTATTTATTACCAATGATTCCTTCCATTTATCCGGAAAAATACCCTCCTCCAGCGATTAATTGATCACTACAAGAAGAGACTATCCTATCACATGGACGCAATCCTGAATAGTATTAGAGTTAACATTACCTATACCCGTCCTTGGACAAACTGAAACAAATAGTTTATAATTTCTCTATTGTGATTTTCTAAAATTTGAATTGGTTTCTTGGAGCATCATTACAAAACAAAGAATCAGGCGATCTGGCGTTAGCAATATTTTGATTGATGTCTAAAACACTATTTACAAAAAACAAGTTGAATTACAACCCATTAAATTTAACAACAGAAATGCGTGATTCCTCTGACCTTAGTAAACTTTTCAGCACTTTCCATAACTCCTTGCTACTTCCTTTACTTGTTACTGCTACTTTTTTAGGGGCCCTTTCCGTTTTAAGTTCGTAGGCTGAAATTTCAGCCTGTCAGCTGATTGCATTGTATAGCAGTTTTCTAGCAGCCTGTGAGCTGATTGCATTGTATAGCAGTTTTAGAGCAGCTATCTAAGTAGGTATAATATACAGGTGGGCTTATTTCAAGATGTATGAATTTAGAAGGCTGATTTTTATCGCTTCTGTTTCTGAATGAAGATTTTGAGAGTGTTTTGTGTATTCGTCGAAAGGCTATCCGTTGTGTTCATCACCCACCCTGTCAAAAAGTGATATTCAAATTTGGTTATAAAAAACATGCTATGAGACCACCTGGACTACATACACTTTGATTCTGGATTCCATCACCAGATTTCTTTAATGCACCTTGGGATAAATGTAACCACCACCCCGCTGCGCAAATTCGAGCAGTTTCCAGCGCAGGAAATGTACCAAAATCTGCGCTGGCCAGTGCAGATTTGGCCTGGTCTCCCGCGCTGGACTTCAGCGATTCCTGCGCTGGGTCGAGCAAGTTTAGCGCCATCTGTTGGCGAAATGGACGAACTATTTATGGCGGCGGAGCAAAAAAACACGGTCAAAAAAAATTTAAAAATATTGGCGCCCATTTTCTCGTCCGCTTCTTCTCCCTCCCTCACCCTGGCTTGCCTTACTTGCGCTTCTACCCGTGCCTTCCGCCGCCAGCTGATTGGGTGTTTGTGGTGTATGCGTTGATTCATATATGTACAGTAAAAACAACAACGGCTCAAAGTTATTACTTTGGAGTACTCCAGATAAACTAACGAACTCATCAGACACAACATTAGCAATTTTGACTCTATATCGACGATTTGATAAGTAAGAATTAATCCATGAAACAGTATCATAAGAGAAACCAATGTGCCGAAGTTTCTTTTCAAGGAGTTTGTGATTCACACTATCAAAGGCAGCTTTCAGATCGGTATAAAGTGCATCTACTTGATATCGTTGGTCAAAGGAATGAGTACACGTTGAAACAAATTGAAGTAGATTGGTAGTAGTGGAGCGTCGGGGTACAAATCCATGCTGGCAGGTTGCGATGTAGGAAGTGCACTTAAGCAAGATAGTTCTTTGTACAGTTAATTCGAATATTTTAGCTGCAGCACACATCGAAGTAATGTCACGATAGTTATCAATTACGCCTTTATCACCCTTCTTGTGCACTGGAAACATAAACGAACATTTTCACTCGCCGGTAAATTCGAACACATTTCGCTCCACTCAGCATGTTTTATAATCTCAGTAGTTGGGGAATTGAATTTCCTTTGTTTTGGTGTACGATGAGAAATATTCCGAATAATATTTAATGAAACATTGCAAAAAAAACAAATTTTCGATTTCACGCAAGGTCTATACGGCCATTAAGCAGGTGAGATGGTGCACACACGTTGCTGCGGGACAACAGCGTCGATGAGTCGATGCCACCGTCAAGAAGACCATCGATGAAAAAGCACTACAGTCTGTTCCTGAGTCACGCGGTTCTCAACTTCCGCGGATTTGGAGATACGCGCAGTGGCGGATTTAACGGTACGCGGACTGAGCGGCCGCGGGGGCCCCGTCAATTTATAGGCCCCGTGAATGGTAATTCAAGCATATGCAACAGTGTGTACAGTAGTCTCATCAAAAACTTCTGTGCCCAATAGGGGCCTCATGGACGAAGAGCTATCCCTTGATATTTTTTTTTACTATATTGTTTCATAGACTTGAAAAAACGATCAAGTATAATTATTTGTTGTTAGGCGGTGTTACACTGTACTGTTAGGCGGTGTTACACTGTAAATTTCCATTTACACGTTGACAACACTATTAACAAGGCATACAAGATGCTAGGTTTTATCTTTCGACAATTCCGATAATTTAGTTATGTCTTAAGTCTTATGTCGTTGTTTACTTGTCTTGTGCGCTGGTGGGTGATGACTGCTCAGCACTTTGGTTCCCGAATTGCACTACGGTGCTCAGTAAAATAGAGGCAATACAACGGAAGTTTACAAGACTTGCTTTATAATGCGACCAATTCAGAGGACTTACAGCCATGCCAAGTTATCGCTCGCGTTGCCTTCTGCTTGGCCTATAGACGCTCGAACGCCGTTTTAAGGTAAACCAATGTGTATTTGTTGCTAAAATTCCCCTCTGAGACCTCTTCGCTCTCATAACTTGCTTGTTGATGAGAGCAGGCATATTTTATATGGATACAATGAGCCGTTACTAACTATGACAAGGCAATTCAATACATGGTCTTATCACTTTTATTTTAATTTAACGACCAACACATTTAAAGAATTTAAAATTTTAGCGACACCGGATTAAGGCAGATGTTAGGGGAATAAGTTAGGGATTAGGTGTTAAATACCTAAATAAATAAATAAAATTATTAATAAATAAATAATTGATTTAACTTAATGGGAAGTCGAGGGACCAAACCCTCCCCTCCCTCCCGCCCGCAAACCACTACGGTGAGTTTAAAACAAAGCCAACAGCAATATCCCCCCCCCCCCCCCCTAGACACCAACAGATATCCAACAAATATCAAATCAGTTCAATTTACGTCAAGAATTTTCCAACGCAGTATAAATTGCATTTTTTTTTCTTGGTGTTTAGATAATGATCTAGAACTCGCAATATGTAAATACTTTATAATAAAGCCTAGACGACTATCAATAGTATTAGCAGTTGTAGTGCTCCATCCAGAGCATACATGCCAAATTCTAGCACCGGACGAACAATGCTGCAACAGACGGTTGATACCGCTTCGCGAAATTTTTTTGGTCGTCCTGAAAATTAGAACAAGCAATTGGTTTCCTGTAGCAATGACATCATCAGTATCAGCATCATCAGCTTCTTCAGTTAAATATCAGTAAAAAAATCAATCGATCCGGCTGTCATGTTGGTGTCATTTGACACTTATTTCGCCGCAAATGTGTTTATTTTACTGATCTTTTTGAAAACTGCTTTTGAAAAGACACTCACGAGCAAAATGAACTATGTTCCGCATGTTCCGCTTTGTATGGCGAAAAATCCGCAACGCATTGAGCTGCGGAAATTTTCGAATATCAGAATAATTCTATAAATCGAGGTTGATGTGTTTTCAATATTGTGAGTAATAAAAAATCATTTATTATTTATGTAAAAAAATATTTTGCCTACACTTAATATTGAGCTCGATAAGAATCGACTTCATGTAGGGGTAGGAAATGAAAGAAAAAGTTATACTGTCAGTTTTATGTGAGCGCCTATCGAATTTTTTCAATCGAAAAATGGTGCTGAGGCTTTGATGCTCAAATGGTACTCAATTTGGTAAGTTTAGCGAGCAACATAGAGTAAGGTAGAGAAAAAACTACTGTCTTCAAGTCCGTGTAGAATGCATCGACATGAGCGCCACCGTCGATAGTACGAGTACAATAGTTAACTCATTCATTGTTTTGCCCGAGTAAGACTCGGGCTGTGCCTTTGTTCTTCGTTTCGATTCAATCCTCGCGTGGGGGAGAGGGAAGGAGTTAAAATAATGATAATGACACAGTTTGCACATCATCTTTTGTGTAGTGTAGAGTTGGGAGATTCAGGATTCGGAAGATTCGAAGATTCAATCCCTAGAAAGATTCGATCGGATCGGATGCCGTTTGTATTGTGATTCCGATTGGGATTACAATTCGATTGAGAGTGGGATTCTTTTGGGATTCTGATTAGGATTGGGATTGCTATTCGAATGGGGTACTGATTGTGATGCGATTGAGATGCTGATTGCGATCGCGATTAGAATTGCGATTGAAATTAGAGGCTGTCCACAAGATACGCTATTAATGGGGGTTGAGAGAAACCACGTATTTCGAAAGTCGAATCACGCAGTTTTCATTCAAAATACAGCAAATATTCGTGTAACGTAGCATTTGACGAGAAGTTATAGTAACTAAATAAGTTATTTGATTTGATATCGAATAAAGGTCCGCTTATCTCGGGAACCTGTACTAATTATGAGGTAAGTACTGAAAAGTTAAATAATGTGGAGTAAAACAAAATGACCTCTTATTCCAGCTTTAAGTAGTTCCGTGCGGATATGAAATTAAGATATCATGATCAATAAACATTCAGCATTAGTTTGATTTTAATTATCGCTCAGGCAAATAAGAGTTTTGATGCAGTTGATGACCGCTAATTGAATGCATTATAACTGGAGTGCTTTTCGACAGGAATTTAGCTAACTAGAGTGAATCGCAATTTCAAAACACTTAAATGACAAAATATGAAACATCTGGAGTCTCATGAAGGGAAATTCATCACAAATGTCCATTTTCCCCACAAATTTTGGTTTTTTTACCTACGTATGCTATTAATTTACGCCATCACATTTTAATTTATAAATTACATCAACTTTAATTTATTTATATCGTTCAGGTCAGAGCCAATTAAAACAATCAATCCTTCGAACGGTCCCTACAGTTAGCGAATATGGTCCACTGACTGGAGTTCGATTATATCTCGGTCACCTATTGCAGTGATCTCCAACTTGTGGTCCGTGGCGTTAACAGATGTGGTCCACGAAAGATTTTTTTTTTTTTGAAAAAGAAAACCCTATTGCTATACATCTCGTACATTATTTATTTACAATAAAGATTAAATGTTCAACAGGCATGTCCAGGATACGATTTAAATATATTTTTGTCAAAAACATTGAACTAAGTTAGTTGATGTATGCTCTTGATGGATGTGGGCCGCGTAAAATGCATTTTCAAAGCCAAGAGGTCTGCGATCCTAAAAAGGTTGGAGAGCACTGACCTACTGTACTAAGTAATCGTTTAATATAAAACGGTTGCCAGAAGGAGAAGTGTCGTAATAATTGTTTGAATCACAAGTGTGTTTATCGATCATGATATCTTGATTTCATATCCGCACGGAAAAATGCATCAGAGACACAAATGATTTTAGTCGTTATGCGGGATTTTGGTCGTTATGAGAGGTATTTGTTGAACATTTGCTGTTTATGAAAAAACTCATTATGAAGAGTTCGACTGTTGTAGTAAACTACCTTCGACAACTCGTACAGCTCAATGCCAAATCCTTTAAAGATATTTCAAACTTGGTCACAGGTTGGTCATGTTGAGTATGAGATACAAAGCTGAAGATGAATAGAAACTGGACCTGGTTAGAATGAAACTGGTTAGAAACTGGACCAATTGCTCCTCAACCACACATTTTCCACACACTCCAGCACATTTCGAGTACATGCAACATATTGATGGGACGAAACTCTTCCGCTCTGGCAGCTCCGTTCGCTTTAGGAATATGTATTTATTACCAATGATTCCTTCCATTTATCCGGAAAAATACCCTCCTCCAGCGATTAATTGATCACTACAAGAAGAGACTATCCTATCACATGGACGCAATCCTGAATAGTATTAGAGTTAACATTACCTATACCCGTCCTTGGACAAACTGAAACAAATAGTTTATAATTTCTCTATTGTGATTTTCTAAAATTTGAATTGGTTTCTTGGAGCATCATTACAAAACAAAGAATCAGGCGATCTGGCGTTAGCAATATTTTGATTGATGTCTAAAACACTATTTACAAAAAACAAGTTGAATTACAACCCATTAAATTTAACAACAGAAATGCGTGATTCCTCTGACCTTAGTAAACTTTTCAGCACTTTCCATAACTCCTTGCTACTTCCTTTACTTGTTACTGCTACTTTTTTAGGGGCCCTTTCCGTTTTAAGTTCGTAGGCTGAAATTTCAGCCTGTCAGCTGATTGCATTGTATAGCAGTTTTCTAGCAGCCTGTGAGCTGATTGCATTGTATAGCAGTTTTAGAGCAGCTATCTAAGTAGGTATAATATACAGGTGGGCTTATTTCAAGATGTATGAATTTAGAAGGCTGATTTTTATCGCTTCTGTTTCTGAATGAAGATTTTGAGAGTGTTTTGTGTATTCGTCGAAAGGCTATCCGTTGTGTTCATCACCCACCCTGTCAAAAAGTGATATTCAAATTTGGTTATAAAAAACATGCTATGAGACCACCTGGACTACATACACTTTGATTCTGGATTCCATCACCAGATTTCTTTAATGCACCTTGGGATAAATGTAACCACCACCCCGCTGCGCAAATTCGAGCAGTTTCCAGCGCAGGAAATGTACCAAAATCTGCGCTGGCCAGTGCAGATTTGGCCTGGTCTCCCGCGCTGAACTTCAGCGATTCCTGCGCTGGGTCGAGCAAGTTTAGCGCCATCTGTTGGCGAAATGGACGAACTATTTATGGCGGCGGAGCAAAAAAACACGGTCAAAAAAAATTTAAAAATATTGGCGCCCATTTTCTCGTCCGCTTCTTCTCCCTCCCTCACCCTGGCTTGCCTTACTTGCGCTTCTACCCGTGCCTTCCGCCGCCAGCTGATTGGGTGTTTGTGGTGTATGCGTTGATTCATATATGTGCATTGCGGTTGTGTATTGTTATTGGTGGGTATTAGCATTTATTAATTTGTGTGTGACCTTGAGACGCTGTGGGAGAAGCTGGATTGGGATTTAAAGTGTTATCGGTGTATTGATGGTTTATTTTATTTCGTGCCGCTGCTGATGAGACCATTCGATGCCCGTGGCAATCGAGGGTGAAGAAGCCTATTTAAAACAAGCGTAGGAGAACGTCTAACACTAATCTAATATATTTTTAATTTGAACATGTTTGATGCTTCAACGACCTTCTAAGCATCATGTAGCACAATATATAGTGGCAAAAAAATATTTTTTTAAATGTGCCGAAATTTGTCACGAGTTTTCGGGTCTTGACACACACACGCACACAGCGCGGGGAAAGTGACCGTTCACTCTATCATGTCGCGATCCCCCTCCCCGCCCGGCGCTAGGGTTGAGGATGCTACAAGAAAGCTGAACCAACCGTTCTACCGATAAGGTAGCCGTAATCGATCATGCGTGGGGGGGTGGTCTAGTTGGGGGGGAGTGTGTGTGTGTTTGTGCGTGCGTGCGTGCGTGTGTGTGTGTGTGTGTGTGCGTGCGTGCGTGCGTGCGTGCGTGCGTGCGTGCGTGCGTGCGTGCGTGCGTGCGTGCGTGCGTGCGTGCGTGCGTGCGTGCGTGCGTGCGTGTGTGTGTGTGTGTGTGTGTGTGTGTGTGTGTGTGTGTGTGTGTGTGTGTGTGTGTGTGTGTGTGTGTGTGTGTGTGTGTGTGTGTGTGTGTGTGTGTGTGTGTGTGTGTGTGTGTGTGTGTGGAAACCCCAAAACTATTTGATTCTGATGCGTACATTTTCATCCGCTACGACTACAAAGTCCATGCATTTTCGATCTTGCTACCTGAGAGACAACACAACCATTGGCATTGGCATCTTTGCGATCGGCTCTGCTGTTGGTGGTATTAAAAAGACACACGATCAAAGCAAACGTGCGTATGATATGTTGCACATTTATTTCTAATTCAGCTAGCGGACGCAAGTGGAAACAACATTTTGAATTGAATCCATACAAAGACAAGACAAACTCTTACCCGGGTGTGCACTGCTATGCTAAGTTCTTTTTATTATTATTATTATTATTATTATTATTATTATTATTATTATTATTATTATTAGTATTGGCGTAATAGCCAACGCGATCATGCCGGCCTTTTCAGGACTTGAGTACCACGTAGTCGGAGCCGGTGACTAACCCCGTAGCAAGGTACATACGCGATTAGAACCCACGACGTGCATGCAGATGTGCGGAATGATGGCGGTGCCGCGGGCCCGCTCCTATCCAGTGTGCAACTTGCATACTGCTACACTGTCTCCTGCCCGGTGCATACGCAGCAGGCAGGGGGAAGGATGCACCTCCCCGATAAAAAAAAACACCGTCATGAACCAGCGGCGGATCTTCGATCCTTCCTTCCTTCCTTCGATCGATCATAACATTCCGGAAGAAAACACATTTGGCGACAGTTTTGGCACACACACGCACACTCACACCCTTGCGCAGACGGCTCAGCATATCTGTGTAATCTACACCATACGAAAGCAAAAAAGCTTAGTGTAACAAAGTTATGCTTAATGCTTAACACGTTAAGTTCGATGGCAGGCCCCAGGGACTGCCAGTGAACTTTCCAATATGCCGGTTGCACAATCAGCTTGCGTTCTAGATGCCGGCGGAACGGTAAGCTCATGAAAATTAGCGCCGGACTGAACGTGTTAATGCGAATTAGGGTTCTGCGCGTTGCACAGCAAACCCTCCTGCGTAAACTAGCGATTCCTTAGTCATTTTTATATTACAGTGTTTGAACTCATTGCGATTTTTTGGTTTGATTTGTGAAAATGCAACTTCATCGCCGCAATGTTTGTTAACGGCATTTTTAGGCGCCACAACAGCTCGCGAGCATTGACCACACGCGAGAAAGAGATGGCGCTATGGAGGGAAAAAGCACGGACGACGGCTGACAGCGATTGGCCGTCTGACGCACCAACACATCCAAACCTTCGGCAGCGCGCTCAGGCGAGGGGAATGAGGTGGAGCCAGGGACGGGTAGCTCGACGAGCTGCTTGACAAATTTGCCGTTGGAGAGAAAAGGAAGGCATGATAAAATTCTCAGAACGCCATAACGCCTTCCGTCGCTTTGCGCAGCGGGACCTTGTTTTGCCAATTTTTCGAGCAGATACTCGAATCTAATTCTAGCTTTGAGGCTAGAATAATCTAGACTGAAAATTGCAGGCTAGTTTTATGTGTGGTTTTGTATGGAGTGTTTACATGATTTCAGCCTTCAACTGTCACACTCCATACAAAAAACTGTCTAGAATCGTGAGGGCCCCATGATTAAGTATCTCACCACTGAAGTAATTTCTACGAGTAATTTTGAGATTCCTGCTGTTTGAATTCCTTAGTCTAGTGTATTCAGTCCAATCGTAACCTGAGTTTGATCTAATAAAATGCTGGTAAGGCTTTGTGACTTTTCCGTTAGGCATGGCTTACTTCCAAAGTATACCACCTACCAGTCTCTCTTGACAAGATTGTCTTCTGTTCAACCAAGGTGCCCATAGCTTTTTTCAATGTGTTCCATAACAAGTCTGCAGCTTCGTTGAAGCTCGGTACTTCTTGCCCTAAACCTTGTGACACATGACTGCAAATAGCAAATTTCGAGACCCTGTTCCAGCATTTAAATTTTCGTTGAATCGTTTCACAACGTTCCACGCTTATATTCAAAACAAGTGTTTCATGATCCGATATTTTTAATAACAGATCAGTAATGACCTTGATTGAGTCTGTGCTACTGTAAACCTGATCGATCAATGTTCTACTCTACCTAGCAATTTGTGAATTCATTAACTTTTTGTTCCATATTTAATGAATCCATTAAGCTTTTCGCCTTCACAGATTTTTCAACATTCAACCAGTCAATATTGAAATCACCGACGGTAATGTTAAGTTTGCTAAAGTTCAAGAGCCTATCTAATCATTCGTCCAAAATGTCTACAAACCTAGAGTCACTCGCACTTGGCGAATAATACAATATCCAATAATTGCCTACTGTCATTCCCTTGGAACCTGCAACACCAAGAAACCAATTACCCTCCAATGAAAAATCACCTTTAGGACAATTTCGCTCCTGGCATAAACAGCAACACCTCCTGTATGGCGTGAGTGGGACAAACACGACACCACCTTATAACCATTAATAAGAAATTGCTGAAATGCTTCTTGCTCAATCACATGAATTTCAGAGATTAAGACCAACAATGGTTGAAATTTCTCTACTGTCTCACGAAACATGGCGTAGTTGGACTAAAGACCGGCTACATTGAAATATAAAATCTCTCGGAACCGTTCTACCTCCCCCCCTACTTGCTATTGTAAAAATTGAATACGCCTTCCTATCTGTTTTTTTGAACATAGGACAATCATAATCATTGGCTGCATGTCTTACATCTAGTTTAAGGTTTCTAGCAGAGTTAGCTAACACGCAATTCACACATTTCAAAGAAGATGAAGTCCATTCTGACGTTTTGTGTTCATCACCACATTTTGAACAAGCTTGCTTATTCTTGCACTCGGTGCTCTTGTGATTAAATTGACCACAACCATAACACCGCATAGCATGCACGGACTTCGAAATTTTACACCTATCAAATCCCACATTTATTTCCTCTAGTTTTGCCAAACATGTTTTCTACTTCTTTCCTGAGTTCATCTAATTTAACCTGAGCAGAACATTGAACATACACCTGACCGTCCTTGACGTTACGGAATACTGACACCTGCTGCTTCCTTGGATCCATCTCAGCGCGAAAGTAAGCTCTTGTCTTTTAACATGATTGACCGACCTTTGGTACAATAACCAGAGTCTTATTATCCTTATTTTTGTTTGCTAAAATGGGTCCAGTAACTTTGTCAGAAATCTTGGGTGTCGAATTAACATTTCCCGTGTCAAACGATTTTTTTCTTAGTCACTGTACTCAACTGCATACCGAGCACTGCAGCAACGGCATAGAACGCGTGCATGCGCAGAGGAATACTCACGGCTCACACGCGAAGAGAAACGAGTTCACCGCTCCAAGAAACATGCTTTGGAAGAGCAAAACATGCGGGAACTCGAGCAAACCAGAGAGGCGTACGGACCGACACGAAAGTTTTACCAAGCGATAGCAGGTCACCGAAACAACGTTGTACCTAAGGTTACCTGCTGTCGCAACAAGGATGGAGATCTGGTCAGTAACCAGCCAGAGGTCCTCTCGCGGTGGGCTCAGTACTTTGATGAATTACTCAATGACCAGTTTAGCGAACAGCTAGAAGCGCCACTAGCAGATAGTGTCATGCTACTGCCACCTAGCATAGAAGAAACACGAAAGACTATCCGTCGGCTGAAAAATAACAAGGCACCCGGAACCGACGGAAATGCAGCCGAACTGGTCAAAAATGGAGGTGCACGACTAGAAAACGAGATTCATCAAATTGTTACTGAGGTGTGGGATAGCGAATCTATGCCTTGTGACTGGAATCTCGGCATCATCTACCCCATATACAAGAAGGGAGATAGGTTGGACTGCAACAACTACAGGGGTATTACGGTGTTGAATACCGCCTATAAAATATTCTCCCTGATCCTCCAGGATCGCCTTGTCCCGCACGTCGAAGAGATAGCCGGAAACTATCAAAGAGGATTCCGAAACGGAAAATCAACCACTGATCAGATCTTCACCATGTGGCAGATCTTGGAGAAGATGGCTGAATACAGAAACGACACATACCATCTTCATACACTTTAAAGCCGCGTATGACAGCATAGCCAGGGTAAAACTATACGACGCTATGAGCTCATTTGGAATCCCGGCCAAACTGATAAGGCTAGTTAGAATGACTATGACCAACGTCACATGCCAGGTGAGGGTGGATGGAAAACTATCAGGACCTTTTGCTACCACCAAAGGGCTTTACCGAGAAATCGGAATTCAGATAGAAGAACATCAGCTTCGTCAGGTGGCTCGAAAAATATTTCACCGTCACTTCCATTTCATTGAGTCTGTTGTTTCCTTTGGTCTCATCGAACATCAGCGAAAAATACTCTCCCCATACATCCTTCAAGAAAAGGTCCCTGAAGAATGGTCCGATATCGTAATTGACCATATCGGTCATTTTCTGCCGATACAAACTGAACCCCTTCAAATCATTTGGCGCTATCGCGCTTAACACCTTGGTGTCCTTTTCAGCGGAGTTGAACAATTCATTCTTCATTACTGCGTGTATGGTCCAAATAACCTCTTTTTCGAGAATACCTCCGTCTCGGAAACCTTCTCGAGTTTTTACCAAATAATGACGATTTTGTACATTTTTTTTTTCTATTTCCGCAAAATCCGCGCCGATGAAGAGTAAAAACGCGCGAAATCCGCGCTAGCTGTAACAGCCCTGCAAATGCATTCTTTATATTTTCGGAAGTTTTATATGAGCAAACAACTGATGAAAAAACGACGATAAAACCTTTAAAAATATTGCTTTTTGGTGGTTTAGGAGTATCATGACACTAACGTGTAAAGACTTTACCCCGCGACAAAGATAATTTGCATCTGCTATCAATTGCTGATTAACAACAGATGTCATCACACACCTTTTAAAAGGGTAATCGGAAGTCATGGACCAACCAGCCGCTGGAGAAAACATAAAAATCTGCGAAGAACGGATTTCCTGTAAAACAGCAGCCATGCATTATGCTGTTACTCGCACGACGCTTATGATGCACCTCACGAATAGATACAGGACATTTCAGGGGTTTTCTTAATTTTGGGACTTTATCTTGATTTGTTTTATGGGAAGTGTATTTTATGTGATAAGAAGTGGGTTCAACGACATCCTTTTTGAACTAGCTTTTATCTATTTACTCCTGCGTAACACACGCTCTTGGTTTCATTTTTCACCCATTCCATTCCATTAACCGTCAACCCTACAACCGGATACCCGGGTATGATTTAGATTTTTTATCTTTAATAACTTTTTACAGAGAAGTCGCAGCGACAAAAATTGCTCATGTATCTTTAGACTTTTTTATTCTCTTCATTTTCGTGCAAAAACATAATTTAAAAAAAACTCGAAATATTTTTTTTCTCCGATACACTTTTTGTATCCCTTACCTCTACAACCGGCACACGCGGGTATCCCATACATTTTGTATGGGGAATGAAAGATTTTTATGCTAAAACTTTAATAACTCCTGTTCTAGCCGTAGGAGTTGCATTAAATTTGAAGAGAAAGTGTATACATTATTATTCTTTGCCTTTGTTTAGTTGATATAATTTTAAAAATTCTTTTGATTTTTTTATCCTTCAACTGATGATCACTCAGGCGGTAGAGAACCTCGGATTGCAGATAAACGAGGCAAAGACCAAGCAGATGGTGGCAACATCAGCGGGCCTACCAATAAATAATCAGAATCTACGAAAGCGTGATGTACAGATTGATGAACGCACTTTTGAAGTCGTCCCACAATTCACATATCTGGGATCTAAGGTCAGCAACGACAACAACATGGAAGCTGAGTTGCGCGCAAGGATCCTGGCTGTAAACCGGTCTTTCTACAGCCTGAAAAATCAGTTAACCTTGCTTTTTTACAATATGTTAGATGTAGCAGCTTTTGCTGCATTCATATTGTACAAAGAAAATAATCCTCAGTATAACACGTCCACAAACAAGAGACGTATGTTCCTTCAACAACTGTGTGAACCATTGGCAATGCCAGAAATAGAAATTCAATCAGATAATATACAAATTTTGCTTCACTTCGGGCCACGTAGTGGTTATGAAAGGAGGTCCTATAAAAGCACCAATTACTAATGAAACAATGACTCCAATTAAACGGGACGCTAGTGGTAGGGTTAAGCACACCGGGACTTGTTTCCTTTGTGTTAAAAAAAGGGTCTACTAAAAAAGTTTGTGATGAATGTAGGAAACCAGTTTGTGCACATCACTCCAAAATTATAACAAAGTGTGATCATTGTGGAGACTGAAATCAAATCAAAAATTATTTTATTACTCTTTTTTTTGAATGTAAATTAAGCTTATATAATCATAATTAATTTCATTTAATATACTTATCCCGCGTTTGAACTACACGTTAAAAAAGTTGAAAATAAAATATGATTAATGCCATAACAATAATGCCATAATATATGCAGTATTATTGACTTGTTATTGGTATCAAAACGAGTAATCATTAGTTTAAGGTTATATAAAAATTATTAAATGAATTTTTAAAATTCTACCAATAACACGATGTCAAATTTCATTCAAAAACTACGATTAGAACAGAAGCTATTAAAGTTTTAGCACAAAAAAGTTTAATCCCCCATACATAATGTATGGGATACCCGGGTATGCCGGTCGTAGAGATGAAGATGTAAATTTGGTCATTGACACAACGGTTTAAAAAAAACCACGATAATTTATAGCTGAGCTATAAAAACGGTTGTTCTTCGATTCTCGATTCGGAAAAGTCAAGGAAGGCAGCAACCCAAGTGACATTTGCTCGAAATTGTTTTCCCATATCTGCTCAATTAGTACTCGATACGTCTGAAATTGTGGATTTGTGTGTGCTCCAACGGCTCCGGAGCCGGCTCTGCTCCGACGGCTCCGGAGCCGACTCCGCATCCACGGCTCCGGAGCCGACTCCGCATCCACGGCTCCGGAGCCGGCTCCGCACCCACGGCTTGGGAGCCGGCTCCGCTCCAACGGCTCCGGAGCCTGCTCCGTACCAACGGGTCCGGAGCCGGCTCCGTAGCCGTTGGTGCGCTCCGAAACGCCTATCACTAATCCCAATTAACATTTTCGAGCACGAATAATCGGGAATTCGAGCAAATTCCTTTAAACTAAAGCCTTAAACTTCCCATAAACTGCAGCAGTTTAAGAGAATTTAGAAAAAGGCCTTTAAAATCAACTGTGATGCGGTTTTTTCGTTTTTTTTTTTCTAGATTCGCTCGGAAATGATGTTTCCTATCGTCATAGTTCGTCATGTAGCCATTTTATACTTAAATAATATCGATTTTTTATAAAATAACGTCACACAAAATTCACTTTTGTTTTTCATGAAAAATTAAAGACACGAATGTGAAATGAGCTCGACGGCATCGTCAAACGATAGAAGAAAGTCTAATTTACGAGCTCGCCAAATCTTAGCGCTTCCAACACACTTGATCACACACAAACCCACAATTTCAGACGTATCGAGTACTAATCGAGCAGATATGGGAAAAATACCCAAAATGCAAAAAGCCAATGTACAGGCGATGTGTGAGTGGATAACCTTAAAATTACTAAAGGGGATAAAAATTAACAGTTATCGTCTTGAGGAGTATGGGGCGTTATTGGGATCGCCCATTAAATCCACCGTTAAATTCGACAAGACCGCAACATCACGAGAGATGAATAACAAAAGACGAGTGCAAGGTAGCACGAATAGGCACACCATACCAGAGATGCGCAAACCGATATCGGTGAACGTTAGTATTACACCAGTGCGAATGAGAAGCACATATATTGCGTACCATATGTGAGAAACGGAAAATGATGTCCATACACATTTACTGGCCTGTGGTAAGTTTGGGAACAATATACAAAACATCCCGTTAATTTAAAATGCACTTGGCACGATGGTAAACAATGATCAATAAATATTGTGATAATTTCCCGATTTTTTTTTTTTGAGAATTTCCCGTTTTTACTTGGTTTTTCCCGGAAAATTCCCGGCTAATCCCCATTTTCCCGGTTGAGTGGCCACCCCTATATCTCAAGGGATTCATAAATATCTAAAAAATCATTAAGCTTGAGCTTTTTATTCTTCTTCTTTTGGACGGAACAACCTAGGTGGTTATGACAGCTTATACAGCATTTCGAGACTTCTTGGAAAGTACCACGCAGCCAGATACTTTGTTTTGCTACAGGAAGACGGTCCATGCGAGGCTTGAACCCACAACGGGCAATTTTGTTAGAGGGATTGGACAAATTCAATATTTTGAAAATCATACATCTCTAAAGATTCATTAATCCCTGGAAATATAAGAATTTTAAAGGATTTATGAACCTTATACATTCATGAACCTTATACATTCATGAACCTTAAGAGATTCCTGAATATTCCTGAATATTCACGAATCTTTAGAGAATTCACGAATCTTTTAAAGATTTGTGAGTCTTTCTAGATTCATTAATCTGTAAAGATTCGACTTGAGATTCTAATCACTCATCACTGAAGATTCATATGGATGTATCTCAACCAAAGATTCATAAAACCAAACACTAAAGTGAACCAAACAAGTTAACGCTAGGCTTTTGAAGTCGGAAATTTCTATTTTCTAGGAATTCTCGTAACATATTAACATTTTATGGCAAGGTACAATCTGGAACGTATCACTGCTTTCAGTAGCGAGTTTGTAAATTAAAGAACAAGTACGATTCAACAATGCCGAAGCAAACTACTGTTGTAATTAGACAAATTGTGAGTTATAAAATGGTGAAGGGTAAAGCACAATGGAGAAGCCGTTAAAACGAAGAGCTATACGAGATATACGGCGATCTCACTGTCGTGCATTGATATTAATCATTTAACAGTAGGGCGTTGTTAAAAAAAAAAAAAACATTTGTTTGGTCGGTACATCTGTTATATCAGAAAATAATGGAGTGTTTGGGCTCAAGATCTCTAAAAAAATATATAGATAAAGATATATTTTGAGTCAAAGAATTTGAGTCAAAGATAATCACGGTAAACAAGAAAGACACGAGCTGTTTGACTGAGAAAGGTGTTGGCAAAATGCATGTCCTACGTGGAATTATGGAGTCAACATATTGTATTGATATACTGAAGGCAATTGTTCAACCAAGTTGTCAATTCAGCAAGTGATAATGCGTTTTATCAGGACAATGATCCGAAGCACAAGGCTTGAATGATAAAGATTTCGTTGGTATATAATTGCCCATTAATATTCGCAACTCCTCCTCAGTCACCGAACCTTAATAAAATTGAGCATGTTTGGTATAAAAATAAAAAAAAATGGTGCAAAACAAAAGCCTTTCAAATTTGAATTTTTTGGAAGAAATAAAGAACAAAAATAGCATAAAATTAATGCAAACCTTTGTTTGAAATTGACCCAAAACATGACCAAAAGATTGCAGGCTATAGATGCCAATAGGTACGTTATACTCCATACGCTAACTTCTTCTTCTTGTTTGGCTCAACAACCGATGCCGGTCAAGGCCTGCCAACCCACTTGTGGGGTTGGCTTTCAGTGACTTATTGATTCCCCCCCCCCCCCCCCCATAGCAGGATAGTCAGTCCTACGTATGGCGGCACGGTCTATTTGGGGCTTGAACCCATGACGGGCATGTTGTTACGTCGTACGAATTGACGACTGTACCATGAGACCGGCTACGTTAACACCATGCTCTTATTTGTGTATGGTGTTGCCATGGTGATTGAATTATGTATGCTCCAATTTGCAGTCGTGTTCAAAGTTTCATAGCAACAGTCAAAGCCTAAATGTTCTGTCTCTTTCTATTTTGTATGGAATTTGTATTCACTTTCAACCTAAGTACAGTCTGTTCTCGCGTTACACGGTTCTCGACTTACGCGGATTCCTAAATTTGACAGATTAAATGTCAAATCAGTACAATTTGCTTCAAGTTCGTTATAAATTGCATTTTGGCTAATAATTTGAAACCGCTTAAAAGACAGAAATTGGGCGCTTTCCGTTGTAAGCTCGTAGGCTGAAATTACAGCCTGTCAGCTGTTTGAATTGCATAGCATTTTTCGAACAGCTATCTAAGTGAGTATAATATACAGGTGTGCTTATCCCAAGGTGTATGAATTTAGAAGGCTGATTTTTATCACTTCTGCTTCTGAATGAAGATTGTAAGAGTGTTTTGAGTATTCGTCAAGCCTCCAGAAAGCTCGTTGGAACAAAAGTTTTCACTCGTTCTGTCAAAAAGTGATGTTCAAAATTGGTTATAAAAAAATGCTATGAGAAAATGCTATGCTGCACTACATACACTTTAATTTCAGGATTCCACCACCTGATCTATTTAATGCACCTTGGGATAAATGTAAACAACACCGTGTTTTCGAGCAGGTACTCGAATCTAATTTTAGCTTTGAGGCTAGAATTATCTAGACTGAAAATTGCAGGCTAGTTTTTTGTGTGGTTTTGTATCGAATGTTTACATGATTTCAGCCTCCAACTGTCAAACTCCATACAAAAAACTAACTAGAATCGTGAAGGCCCCCAATGGTAGAATTTTCTGCACGAATCATATCAAATAAATGATGAAGTGTATTAAAGAACTAAATAAAATAAATAATCCGAGTAATCAACAGTATTTTAGTCAACAAACGTGAAATTCGACATACGTGGATATTCGAGTTACGCGGATTCGTCGGGAACGCAGAAACCGCGTAACTAGGGAACAATCCCACCGCCTCACAAATAAGAGACGACTGTCTTGACTGTATTTTGCTCGGGCTGTTAAACTATTGCAAGCAAATATTTTTGCAATCTATACAGCGATGGATAGCTTGAATTGCTCGAAAAAGATTCGCCAGAGACTGCTGGACTTCCCCTATCTCAGTGAAAATGTGTGTTTGACAGATATTTTCTAGCAGAATATGCCGTGTGTGAACGCGACTAATGGGAATTCTACAAAATACTAATAAAACAATTATTTACTAAATTTTCGGACTTTTCCTATGTGACGCACTGTGCGCACTGCACACCATGCTCCATGTGCTCAGAAAGCGCACTGTGTGGAAGAGCTAGCACTTCGGCACTAGTTAGAAGTGCGCACTGTGCGCACTGTGCGCAAAGCATAATGATTTGTGCTACTTTTCGCAACGCTAGTGGTATGGCGCTAGTTAGGCCGGTTTCGTGGTACAGTCGTCAACTCGTGCGGCTTAACAACATGCCCGTCATGAGTTCAAACCCCAAATGGACCGTGCCGTCATACGTAGGACTGACTATCCTGCTATGGGGGGGGGGGGGGTAATCCATAAGTCACTTAAAGTCAACCCCACAAATGGTGCAGGCAGACCTTGACCGACAAACTGAAGAGTCCGATTTGAAATTACCCACGAACGCATTGCATCAGTATTTGTAACAGCTATACGATTTATAATTTAAGACATGAAGGAATGAAATGTAAGAGGAAAGCGATTTAAAATCACCACATGGCAGGTTTCAAAGAATGTTTAACTAAAACATATTTACAATAATTCAATACATACTTCTGTTCTTGCAGGGTTGCAGTAATTTCGGTTATTCTAACTAAACTTCTTGCACATTTTAACTCAGCAGATACTTTGCTGCATTGTAAATCTCCTAAAATATGTGCTTCCTCGGAAAGTTTTTGAATCTGAAAAGTAAAATGGTATACACTTTATGAAGTTAATCATCCATTGTTTATTGATTTAAATTTACCGTCTTTTCCAATATTTCTGATGGCCATCCAGTAACGTGAGATATAAGATCGGCACGGAAATATTTTGCTAAGCTAGGCGTTAAATTTGGACCCTGAGATCGGCCGCATTGAGATGACGCCATGACGCTCTGTAGACTGCATACGGAGCTGGACGTAGTCGATGTCACCACAACGTTACCCAATCCATCTACTACTAAAAATTATGGAACAAAAATATGTACAATTATCTTATTATTTTCTGTTTGTAATCATGCAGAAGATTCAAATTCATACAAATTATCACTTACTTTTTCTATGATCTACCAATGGCAAATCAAGCTCTTGCGTAGGGGTCGGAGGTCCATCACTCGTAAGGGCTGTATTACCACTACTGCATCCTCCCAAGTTCATGTTGTTTATCATATTCGATTGGCTATTGGATGTATTATTGTGTTGTGTGCTGTGATTTAAAAGAATTGCCGATCCAATTGGAAGAGAAGACGAATGGACAGTATGCGATAAATTAGATACGTTGTAAAGTGGCGATTGTAATGCATGCTCTCTGAAAATATATATATATTTAAATGAAAATTATATTATTGAAATAGCTTTAAACAAGAATTCACAGTCTTAATGAGTTGGGGATTAAAAAAGTCGAATTTCATCGTACACTTTCGGTACTGGATGAAAAGGCCTTACCTTAAATTAATCAACATTGAAGGACTGTTGCCTATATCATGCACAATACTGGGATTCTGTTGCCGGGACTGCATCATTAACGCATTATTGATAGTTTGCAAGGCCTTTTGTGGATTAAGGTCATTCTGTTCTATGGATTTGTTTCCAGTAATCTGAGAAAGAATTTTGGGTAATCCTGCTAACGATGTTGTGACACTGATGACTGTCCCACTGCTAGCAGATGATGCTTGGATGGAAGACTGCGTGAAATGTTGAGAATGTAACGGTTGCTGTTGCACATGAGTGATCTGTTGCATAATTGTAGAGCCTTGTTGTTGTGTTACTGAATGAGTTGAAACATTTTGTTGCTGCGATGACTGTAAGAGGTCAAGAAAAGAAAATGTAAGAATGTTAAAATAGAACAGCATTTAATATATGTCCAACGCATTACAACACAGACCGTAAGTGATGATGAAGGTCCTGGGGCATTAGAGCTGAGAATTCCTACATCTGGTGGGCATGCTTGTGTACACGATAATGTCGAAGCAGCAGTACCAGAATTATGCGTGGCGTGATGCAAGGCTGGAGACAGCATACTCACCCCCAAGGAAGAGCATGAAGTTGGATTAAATGAGGACACTACACCTTGTGGTGCCGTCGACTGTGCGTAAGCGCATGTTTGGTTAACTGCAGAGTTGGACACCATTCGTGGCAAGAGACCAGGTAAGTTATGGTTAACACCTTCCAAAACCGCATTGCTGTTGTTTCCAACGGCGGTGTTTAATCCAATCACAGATGATGACATCGGTGTTAAACTACTCGAAACAGCGATAGCTGTTGTGTTTGTACTGCCACTTCCACCAGATATACCAATATTTGTCTGTGAATGCTGGGAACCTATTTGAGATAGACCAGCAGTGGGTGTACTAGAGTGAGAATAACTAGCATCCGAGGTTGGTGTAGAGTCACCAGGACTGATATCCATGTCCGGATTTTCTTCCTCGATGGTTCGCCTTCTTGAAGAAGCTAATTGGTTTTCTAAGGGTTGCCATCGTCCTCGAGAATTATTTTTGCTGCTACTGCTGCTACTGCTGCTGGAATGTTTTCCGTATGCTGAAGCGGATGAACGATTTACTATAGTTGACGTATAGCGTTCATCACGTTCTTTTTCTCCGCACCTATCTTTATCACGGTCGCGATCTTTTTCTCGATAATCCCGCTGCTGCTCCTTAACTAACACACGACTGTAGGATCATAAAAAATCTTTCTTACGATATCAAGCAAACTACTTATCCATTAAAGAAACTTACCTTTCTTTCTCTATCCACTCGCGAGGCTTTTCCCATTGCGATACTTCTGTTTTGCAGTTATAGTAATATTTTTTTCCGGATGAGCTAACATGTTCACTCCAATCTCCAACACGGTTCACACGATCTCGATCGTTGCTTTGGTTGATACTATTTCCAGATATGTTACCTCCAACACTACTGCTTGTATTACCAGCAGGAGTATTTACAGAAGAGCTTATCATACTGCTGTTAGAATTTCCACTATTAAGCGCATTGGCAATTATAGTCGCTGAAATGCTGCCTAGTACTCCCATGTTGTTGCTAGTATTAGCATTACCTCCGATACCACCGATATTACCACCACCGCTTCTGTCGCGCTCGCGTTCTCGTAAACGATCTCGTTCGCGATCTCTATCTCGTTCAATTCGTTCACGTTCGCGATCATCACTAGAAGTTCCGCGTTTATCGAGGAGTGAAGATGTCGTCATTTTAAATCTCCTATCGTGCATTACACGATGATCTATGTCTCTTTCACTGCGGCCTCTCTTAGGTGACCGAGAACAGTCTAAAAACAAGAATGAAAAAGCGATGTAAAACAAATGAAACAAACATACAAAATACGTAATGTATTCATATATGTTATCAAATTACACAAACAAACCTGAATATTTTTCTTTTTTATAATCTCGATCGCGTTCCTTGTCACGCAGTTTACTCATTGCGTACCCAGATGATTGATATCGATCACGATCTCTTTCTCTTTCACGATCACGATCACGATCACGATCACGATCACGATCACGATCACGGTCACGGTCACGGTCACGGTCACGGTCACGGTCACGGTCACGGTCACGGTCACGGTCACGGTCACGGTCACGGTCACGGTCACGGTCACGGTCACGGTCACGGTCACGGTCACGGTCACGGTCACGGTCACGGTCACGGTGATCACGATCACGTTCTCGGTCCCGATCTCGAGGGGAATCTAAAAAACACATATACATGTATATTAATATGACTACTGTTTAATTGAGCCAGATATACTTTTTTTAAATTATTCTACCATTTATTGTTCCTCCAGCTGGTGAATTATCCCGATCCCGATTATAACAAGTGGATCTAGACGAAGATTCGCGTTCATAGTCCCTTTTGGAGGAACTATATTTTGTGTTCTAGAAAAAAAAATCAAGTTATCAAATCAAGTTGTATGAATATGTCATTTTACCAAATCCAGCCTTTTCCCGTCCGTCTTAATATTTTTTTATTCAGAAATAAAACGATCGCGTCGTATACAAAGATGGTAAATATATTATATTATTGTAAAAATGATCGCAAATTACCTAGTTGTTTCGTTTATGATCGAGGGATTCTTCTAAATGATCTAGAACGGAGTATGATCTTGAATAATACTTCATCAAAATAATAATAGCAAATGAAATTGTCAGTTCAAAATTTAATGTACTGAATGATAACAATCTTATTTCTTTGGTGATGGCTATTCTAGCGGTGACATTGTACATTGTATATGATACATAGTAACATCTTATTCATTATAGCTGTTGTGTGAAAAGCATAAGCTAAAAAATCGCGATAAAAAAGTGAAATACATCTAAAACATAGGCGTAGAATGAAATTGGGAATTTCAGTAAGATAAATCACAGCTGACAAATATAATGAAAAATATAACATTTTACCGAAATGAAATATTTTAAAATTTAAATGGCAGGAAATCTAATTGACGTTTGTCCATTGAGTGGTCAAAGCTGTACAATTCGTTCAAACAAATGTCCAACTCGAAAATTTGCACTAATCGAGGAAAGATATGTGCCTTAAATGTGTGTATATTACCTGATACTGATGAGACTGATGATATCTAGAAAGAAAAAATCACAGGGTAACGAATTAAAGGATATCGATATGTATATTAACCTAAATGTATCAGACTGCATTGATATCAGTTATTTTAAGATCGTCAAAATTAACTCATTTTGATATCATTTACTAATTTAACAACACTTTTTTGAGAAATGATATCAATAAAGAGATAACGTTTTAAACATCGATTAAATATCAAAAATAAAGATTCAATAGCTAAAAATCTTTTTTCCGTATGAATGTCTACATTTATTATGTACAAGGAATGTCAAATAGAAATTTACCCATCGCTTAGCAAACGTTGCGGTTTCCTGGCATGCATTACCATTTAATAACGTAAATATTGTTTCCGCGTTCCTAGTCCTTACACGCGTTTTTCACTAAATTCACTTTTTTGAATTTTCACTATAGCTAGGGAGGATCAATTATATGATAGTTTACACGATTTGTTGTAAAATATACAAACACTCATAAGAGGAGCCAGAGCCGTGCATAACAAAAATATGGAAAAAACACGCTTCTGCAATTATTGTTAACAAAAAAGACAAGAAAACTCTAGATTTAAAACTGTTAATGGCGACGAAAGTAACAAATTGAGATGGCTAACTATATTAAGACAGCACATCCAACATCCCAAGAGGACGATTCGATCTCATTCTGCAGTCCTCGATTGAATTGCTACGGATTGAATGAAATATTCAAGGATAAATCAGCATCTCACAAAAACCAAAAAAGACCATATGATTTAAGAATCAAAAACGATTGCACTATAAAAAGGCTTTCAGCAATAAAGCCAAAAGTTTTAACGATAGATGTAATTTACAAGTTTTCACACTACGCCGCCATCTCCCGAGAATAATAAGACGAACAATTCAACAACGTAAGAAATACATAGCTATGTGCGTAACCGTTCAAATAGACATAGTGCGACAACGTCAAGCGCGAAAACATCTTGCGCGATAAAATGTAGCTCAATTTGTAAACAGAGCTACTTGTCTCGCGCGACTTTCCTGCTTCGTCCGAAACAATCGAAATATTCAGTTTGTTATGTGCCAGACTGATTCAAAACTCAAATAAATAAAATTTAACTCATGTGCTCTTATTTTGTGTGTTTCAAACAAATAAAAAGAAGGTTGTCTAGGTACAATTGAGCTACTTTAATCTACATAGAGTAAAATTTTTAGCTACTTTTTGTCGAGGGAGATTTTATCGCTCTATGTCTATTAGAACGGTAACACACAATCAAGGTGTATGGATATTAGGAGGTGAAGTGCTTCAGAGCAAAAAACATTTCACGACTTGAAATAACAATACTGGGTGCTCTGCAAGGTGTGTTTATTTACCAGATGAATTACTAACACGTTTGACAGGCGCCATCCTTGAGTATTGTTATGTCAAATCACATACAATTTTCTACATCTCCCTCCAGCCCTCCTCGATTTTAATACCAGAGCACCCAGTGTTGTTATGTCAAGCAAGGTGTGTTTATTTAGAAGGTGAATTATTAGCGCGTTTACCGGGCGCCATCATTGAGTACTGTTATGTCAAATCGCATACAATTTTCTATACCCCCCTCCAGCTCTTCCCGATTTTAATACCGGAGCACCCAGTATTGTTCTGTCAAGTCGTGAAATGTCAATTTGCTCTGAAGCACTTCACCTCCTAATATCCATACACCTTGGGAGCTCTGGTATTAAAATCGAGAAGGGCTGCAGGGAGGTGTAGAAAATTGTATGTGATTTGACATAACAATACTCAATGATGGCGCCTGTCAAACGTATTAATAATTCACCTGGGGTAACTGTACCAGTTTTCGGCAGTGTACCTACTTTCGGCAGGGTAGCTAAAAACGTGAAATTCTGCACAAATGCGGTAAAAATTTTCACAAAATACAATTTTGTAGTGAAAGTGTACTTATTAGATATTCACATACGAAGTTTCACACCATTTCATTACGTATTTTCCAAAATATCAAATAAATTGTGCTTTTTTTCGGCAGCTTTGCTGTCAGCCAATCATTCGGCAGGTTTTGTGATTAAGAGAATCAGAAGAGTAAAACAATGAAAAAGTGGTGTATATTAAAGATTTTATGCTTATTTAATTTATTATAACTTGTTCGGAATTTTAAAATCACGATAAACAGGTTATTTTTCACTTTAAATGCTGCCGAAAATAGGTACACAGTAAATGTTCATTTTTGACAGCTCAATGTTGTGGGCTCTTGCCGTAACTCGGAACAATAACACACTTTGAATTTGGAATTCCTTTTAATATTCCTTTTAAAATTGATCAGAACACTACAATGCGTATGTCGACACATAATATGACCTTTCTTGTACCAAATATCACCAATTTTACGACAAACAATGCACTAACTTAAGAGAAAAATAAATATTTGTTAGCCAGTTCGCACCGTACGCTATAACCATCAAACTGTCAATGGCTGCTCTGTTTATACGTCGCATCAAAATGGCTGTCAAAACGGGCCAAAATAAGCAACATAAAATTAATAATTAAAGTGCTTTTTAACACAAATCTTAGGAAAATAAGAGTGTTAAATTGCTTTAAACATTTTTTTGTACATATTCACATTGATACAAACATTTTCTGACCCGTATTCGCGCTGCCGAAAATAGGAACACAGCCTGCCGAAAATAGGAGCAAAATCAATGTTTGCATTTTCACGAATATTTATGAAAAAGGGCTTTGGACCGGCAAATAAAAAATATTGTAACATACTATGATAGTTTATGAATCAGAATAACAACACTTTCAAGAAAAATAATGAAAAATATTTATGTTAGAGCAATTTTTGTGAAACTGCTGCACTAGCCTGCCGAAAACTGGTACAGTTACCCTGGTAAATAAACACACCTTGCACATAAACAATGCCTACTCCAAACCATTCCACAGCTTGTTGGAACCCAAGGTATATGTAGGCCTAATGTGAAAAATCGAAGAACAAGGTGTATCCGCAAGAAGTATGTATTGAGAAGGTAAAGTCTTGTCGCATTTGCCTGATCAAAATGATTTATACAGTCATTATCCGATATACGCTATCGTAAAGGACCGAGCACAAAAGCGTATCTCGAGTTTTCGCGTATAACGGATTCTTATGGAAAAATGGTTTACATTATCGGTTTTTAGTTGTAAAACAGGTATCTTTTGCACAAATTTAATGCAAAATGCTTTGAGAACATTAAGAAAATTAAAAAAGAGCATAAAATATTTCAAAGAATTGAAATATTTGCAACAAACACTTGCAATACAGGAACACGCAGTATTGTTATGTCAAGGTGTATGGATATTAGGAGGTGAAGTGCTTCAGAGCAAATTGACATTTCGCAACTTGACATCCATACACCTTGCTACAATACGGGACCTCGTTCTTACCAAGGTGTATATATTTAGAAGGTTGATTGTAATCGCCTTTGCTGGGCGACATTGTGCGAGACATCTGTCAATCCCTGCATACAAATTTCATTACCCCACACTAGCCCTACCCGATTTTCATACCGAAGCCCATGGAACAGCTGTCTCAAGTCGAAAAATGTCATTTAGGCGACTTTACGTCAAAAAGATTTCACCTCCGAAAGCTGAAATCTCACCGTAGCAATAGACGATGCGCAATCTCAGATTGCGCATATATTTATCTGTCAAACGGGTAGGTTTGATATATTTATCTGTCAAAAAAAATTTATATATCTCAGACATATAATCTTGAAAATTTATGCGCAATCTTGGCGCAATCTGAAATTGTATGGAAATGACGTTTATACCTCAGGGTTGGATACGCGAAATGACATATATTTTGATAAAACGAATATATGCGCAATCTGAGATTGCGCATCGTGTATTAATACGGTCATCCGAAATCGTATGACTCCTGTATGCCCGTTAACTCAAAAAGATCGCATTGTAGATGTGAAAAGAAAAAACAAGATCATTATCACAACTAGTGTTGGGAATTTCGTTAAAAAAAAGAACGGAACGGAACTAGTTCATTTTTCAAAAAGAACGGAACATGAACCTGGGATGCAAATGAACCGACCCAGGGCTTAGAAGCAAAACTGTCATCCGGGGGGGGGGGGGGTTACTTGAGACAGGATATGAAAAGGCGTTTCTTAAATCATCATTCTGAAATCACCAAATCCAGATGGGTTCAACCTGATGTCCAGGAAGCTGTACCAGCTGTGCTAATATAAAGCATGCATTTATTATCTAGCATTTTTTAAACTTTTTAGATGCGACGACCACTTTCGGTCAAAGCCTTTCTGTACCACTAATAGGCTTGGCTATCAGTAACTTTAATGCCCATAGCAGGATAATCATCCCAGCGTATTGGGGCACGATCCATTCGAGGCTTTTACCCATGCCGATGTTATTGAGTGGTAGGAGTTGACGATTGTATCACAAGATTGACTAATTATTTGAATTTCACTTGCTACTTAGAACAAATAGTTTTTTTTTTGACATAAATCGTTTACAACATTACGGCACTCAAACGGTTGTCGAATGGAACAGAATGCTTCGAATCGAATGGCTAAATATTGGAATCATGCCGAGTGCCAAGATCAAGCGGATATCGTGGCATAAAAAATAAATACATTTTATTTTTCGTTGTTCATAATCGTATATTATAATACATCTCTTCCAACCCGTTCTGCCATATGAGTACAGATTTAAATTTTATAATAATTATTTGTCTGGTTAGGATAAGCTAAATTATAACAAAAAGTATAATAGATGTTACAAATTGCACCATAACACCAAATAACATTGTTGGTCGCGCTTATCACGATTTTTATAAACGATACGCGACAAAGTGCGATGAATATTCCTGTGAGCATGGGAGAGTGCACAGGCAACACATACTGTGTGCGAGAAAGAGTTAACAGTTATCTTGCATGCAGCAAGCAACAGCCGGACAAAGCCGGCTTTTTTAAAGAACGGAACACAAACGATAGCACCTCGATGACAATATTGAAGCGGCAAAGACCGGAACGGAGTGAACGGAAAGAACGAATTGAACGGAACGGAATGAACGGAAAGAACGGAATGAACGGAAAGAATGAAATGAACGGAACGGAACGGAATGAACGGAATGAACGGAACGGAACGGAATGAACGGAAAGAACGGAAAGAACGGAATGAACGGAACGGAACGATTTTGTATAAAGGATCGGAACGGAACGGCCTACATAAAGAACGGAACTTTTTTACTAGGTTCGGACCGGAACGGCCAACACTAATCACAACTAAGCAATTGTGTTGTCACGCGTATAACCCGGCAGTCAACCACTCTTTACACATTATAAGAGTATCTATATTCATTTGGTGAAATTTGTTCACAAGTTTTCGCTTGCTTCATATGACAGTGGTTTTGTGTGCACGGTGGTACACAAAACGCGGCTACACGACCCGTAAACTTTTTGACGTAAAGATTTCAGAATTTTCAGTTTTTGGGTCGTGTAGCGAGGACTTAAGATTTTTTCAGTTGGTTTTGAAGTATTGCGCAGGGGTGGGGTGGAGATAGAAGCTAACCTGCCCAAAGAAGGTTCAGCAGCACGACAAAATACATCCTTAATTTATTTAAAGGAGATAGTTTAGATTTGGTTCAAAACGGTCTCATGAGGCTTTTCTGAAATGTCGATCTGAAAATTGTACTAGGGAATTTAACCCAACGAATGATTGAGATGCACATTCCCAAATAGCCAGCTCGTACTTTATAGCTGATTTAGGGCTGTTTAACGAAAAATCGTTCCGATGTCGTACTTTGTGGCTGATTAAGAGATAGACGGTACTTTGCGGAACTATGGAGCTTTTTAACAGGCACATGGTACTCTTTGGAACTTTGCGGCTGATTAGCACTATGTGTAGGGTTCATTATGAAACTTGAAGGCTTGTTAAGAAAGGGTACTGAACTTGGTGGAACTTTATAGCTTTTTAATGCATGACATCGGTTCAAGGTGGCTCTTGTCAAAGTGTCAAAAACGGACGCCGGCAATACAGGGTTTTCGAGGATTATATAGACATGTTCAGCGAGTTGTAGATTCGTTCAGGTATATAATAGACTCTTTCAGCGAGATATAGAATTGTTCGGAAGTAGGCGTTGACATGTTCAGCGATTCTGTAGAGCTGTCATTTGTTTTGTTTACACACTGTGCCGCAGGGTTCAATTTTTCTTTCTTAAAAGTCTTAAAAGTAGCTAATAATCATTACCCAAGCTGTTTAATACATAAATTAGTTGAAAAAAGCTTATTTTTTCGAAAAAAGTTTGTTTACCTCCTGATGAGAATGATCCAACTTGCAGTCCAAGGGGTACGAAAGTGACAGCTCTACAGTATAACCGAAAATGTCTACGCCTACTTCCGAACAATTCTATATCTCGCTGAAAGAGTCTATTATATGCCTGAACGAATCTACAACTCGATGAACATGTCTATATAATCCTCGAAAACCCTGTAATCTCATTGCTGCTGCACAAGTTAGATTCGTTAATTGAAGAATGAATATTGAGTGAAGTGATTGTGAATTATCAGTGAATTGAGTAAAATTTTTGTAATTCATCAATACAAAGGATTTAAAAATATACATTTGTGTTTAAACGAAACAAATCTTGTTGTTTATTTCATCGATGACGCTTGCTTGAAAATAAAACACAAAGAAAAATAATCCCTGGCATCGTGGCATAAGGAAGCTGCTTAGGCGCTGTTTGAAAGACCCACATAGAACTTTGATGCTGTTTATCTACTGCAAAAGGCGAATTAGAGCAGCGATCTTTAGCGTGCCAAAATGAGCTGCTTAAGCAATTTTGGCTATTTGGGTTTGCTTCAGAGCGTTTGGGAATCCCTTTTCGGGGCTCCACACGGCCGCTTAGGACAGTGCTAAATCGAATCTACTATCAGCAGCTATTTCGATTATTTGGATGAATTGGTTGGATTACAGCAATTATCCGCAGTACGCGATACTCGATATACGCGAATTCGCATTACGCGATTCCTTTAAATTTGACAGCTCCATGTCGTTTTTGCAAATATTTTAACCTTTAAGGCTGCGCTCTGGCACCAATCGAACACGACATCCGACTCGAACAAACCCATATAATCATATGCAGGTGCACTGTCAGACACAAACAAACAAACAAGATAAACATGTCAAATCCCATACATTTTTCATGTTCGATGTCGTGTTCGATTGATGCTAGAGCGCCGGGTAACCCCCGCCGGGTCGGATGTCGTGTTCGATTGGTCCCAGAGCGCAGCCTAAGTTGGCAACCGGATACCCGGGTATTTTTTTCAGCTTCGAACTGCAATAACTTTTGATTCATTGCTTTTACAGGGTTTCGAATCATATAAGGGAATAGTTCAATCACTTAGGGGAATGTTGCAAATCGGTAGGGGAATATTGCATGCAAGCTTTGTGTTGCCTTGCAAGCTCAAATGCCTTGTATTTGTTTGCGGGTTGAAAGATGATAAGGATGTGGAAATTCGGCAAAGACTGTTAGCGCGGATCGAGGAACGTCCTGAAACCACTCTGGAGCATATTACAACCGAATGTCAACGCATTATCAACTTAAGACACGACAGCGCAATGATCGAAAGAGAGAACACCGAACAAGTCTATGCAGTGCAGCATAAGGAAACACGGTTCCAGCATTATCGTAGCAACCTGTCAGAGAGGCCATCCGATTCGAAACCCCCTAGCAGATCGTGTTGGCTATGTGGAGGACTACACTGGTCTCGAGACTGTACGTACCGTACTCACAAATGTACCGATTGTGGAAGAATAGGCCACAAAGAAGGGTTTTGCAGAACGTACAACAATTATCGTCGGAACTATAACCAAACGAATTTCAATCGTCAGCAAGCAAATACTAGAACGGTCTCAGTCAATGTGCACAGCGTTCAGGAGAGAAGGAAGTATGTACCTCTTAGCATCAATGGCATTCACCTCCGGCTACAGCTCGACACCGCTTCTGACATATCAGTCATTGGCAAAAATACCTGGGAACTAATTGGAGCACCCCCCCTTTCCCCGCCATCAGTCGATGCCAAAACAGCATCGGGAGCAGTGTTACCTATAATCGGCGAATTCAGTGCCAACATCACCATCAGAGAAGAGCAGCGTGTCGAGACGGTTTATGTTTCGCAAGCGGACTTAAAGCTGTTGGGAACCGACCTAATCGAGGCTTTTTCCTTATGGTCAGTGCCTGTTGATCAGATATGCAACGCCATTCAATCATCAACGAATATGGAGCTACGACTACGTTATCCCAAGCTGTTTGGAGAGGGCATGGGCCTATGTACAAAGGGAAACGTTACTCTGCAGCTGAAGGAACAGTGTCGTCCAGTTTTCTGCCCTAAACGTCCAGTTGCATACGCTATGCTGGATGCAGTCGACAAGGAACTGGACCGGCTGGAAAAGCTAGGAGTCATCACACCAGTCGATTTCTCGGACTGGGCCGCACCAATTGTCGTCGTGCGGAAAGCAAACGGTCAGATAAGGATCTGCGGAGATTACTCGACCGGTCTCAATGGAGCCTTGCACCCCCAGGAGTACCCGCTTCCACTACCAGCAGATATTTTCGCCAGGCTAGGTAATTGCACTCATTTTACACAAATAGATTTATCGGATGCTTTCCTTCAGGTCGAAATTGCTGAGCAGAGTCGGAAGTTTCTAACCATCAACACGCATAAAGGGCTTTACTCCTACAACCGACTTCCACCGGGCATCAAGGTAGCTCCTGCGGCTTTTCAACAGTTGATGGACAAAATGCTCATTGGATTGCGGGGAGTTTCCAGTTACATGGATGATATAATTATCGGAGGTACGAATCAGAAAGAACATGATGATATTTTAAATGAAACGCTCGCTAGAATTCAAGATTACGGTTTCACAATTCGCGTAGAAAAATGTTTTTTTAATAAGAAGCAAATACGGTATCTAGGGCACATAATAGATAGTCAGGGCATCAGACCAGATCCGGAAAAAGTTAAAGCTATAACCAATTTGCCAGCACCATCAGATGTCAGTGAAGTAAGGTCATTCCTCGGAGCAATCAATTATTATGGGCGCTTTATTCCAAATCTACGAAATTTGCGGTACCCACTGGATGCACTACTAAAAGAAGGGAGAGAATTTGCGTGGACTGCAGAATGCCAGAAAGTTTTTGAAAAATTCAAGTCAGTATTGTCTTCAAACCTATTATTAACCCACTATGATCCGCGACTTGAGATAGTGGTATCAGCTGATGCGTCTTCCGTTGGTCTGGGAGCAACTCTAAGTCACAAATTTCCTGATGGCAGTATGAAGGTTGTACAACATGCATCACGATCTCTTACAAAAGCCGAGCAAAGATACAGTCAAATCGACCGGGAGGGGCTAGCTATCATTTTCGCAGTGACCAAATTTCATAAGATGATATTTGGTCGGCATTTCCGTCTTCAGACAGATCACAGGCCTCTTCTAAGAATATTTGGAAACAAGAAAGGTATTCCGGTTTACACTGCAAACAGGTTACAGCGTTTTGCCCTTACGCTTTTAATGTACGATTTTGAAATCGAATATGTAACCACGGAGAAATTTGGAAATGCCGACATCCTATCAAGATTGATAAGCGAGCACAGCAAGCCAGATGAAGACTATATAATCGCCAATTTAGAGCTAGAGAAGGATGTAAAATCAGTAGTCATCAGCAACATCTCATCCTTACCAATCAATTTTACGGAAGTAGCCAAACAAACGGGGAAAGATTCAATTTTATCAAAGGTACTACATTTTACACAAAACGGTTGGCCACACAATACTATTTATACAGGAGAATTAGCAAGTTTTTATGCAAGAAGGGAAGCGTTATCAGCAGTGGATGAGTGCCTATTGTTTGGAGAGAGAGTCATAATACCAAACAGCCTTCAGAAACGATGCCTCCGACAGTTCCATCGTGGCCATCCTGGCATTAATAGGATGAAATCATTAGCCCGTAGCTACGTATATTGGCCATCCATCGATAAAGACATAAGCGAATGCGTAGCCTCTTGTGAGAGGTGCCAAGCTGCTTCAAAGTCACCTGCTCATTCAACTCCTATTGCTTGGCCTAAACCTTCGTCACCATGGCAGCGTGTGCATATCGATTACGCTGGCCCTCTGGAAGGGGACTATTTTTTAATTGTCGTGGATGCATACTCAAAATGGCCAGAGATTGTAAAAACATCAAGCATTACGGCATCGGCGACTGTAGCAATTCTACGAGGAATATTTTCACGTTTTGGAAATCCAGTCACGCTTGTAAGTGACAATGGCACGCAGTTTACTAGCGAGTTTTTTGCTGATTTTTGCGCTCACAATGGCATAGAACATCTGAGAACAGCACCATTTCATCCTCAGTCAAATGGCCAGGCTGAGAGGTTTGTAGACACGTTTAAGAGATCGATGAAAAAGATTAGTGCAGAAGATACATCACTTCCGGAGGCATTGGACATATTTTTACAAACCTATCGATCTACTCCAAATCCGTCCACAGAAGAAAAGAAATCACCAGCTGAGCTCATGTTAGGTCGTAAAATGCGAACAACTTTGGATCTGCTTCGTCCTACCTTACATCCATATAAACACAGTGTACCTGAGAAGGTGAGAGAGTTGTCCTGCGGAGAGCTAGTGTACGTCAAGACATACAACAGAAACATTTGGAAATGGGAGCCAGCAGTCATAACCGGAAGATGTGGCAACGTTATGTATGAAGTTGTAACCGGTGATCAACGTACACTTCGAAGGCATGTAAATCAAATGCGTAGACGTAATGGAAATCATCATCAGCAGAGCCGCTCTTCGAAACCCTTAGCTCTGGATGTATTTCTGGATTCATGGAATGTAATGCACGAGCCACCACCGTTGTTTGCCGATCAGTGCACTCCATCACCTGTTCAGGCGCCACCATTATCGTTATCATCGGCTCCAACAACGTCTCTTGCATCACCGGGTTGTTTGTCACCATCGTCATCGTCGACTCCACCATCGTCTACAATATCGCCTGAGTTTGCGATCACATCGTCTGCGTCCTCACCATCGTCATCGTCTGATTCGGGTTCAGTCTACACTTCCTGTTCAACTACATCACCTGAAGAGTCTCCAACAGATCAACTAGATGACCACAAGGAAGAAGAGCAGCTGGTACAAGCACCACGTAGGTCTTCTAGAAATATAAGACCCTCACGTTGGTTGGACCAGTACCAGCTATATTAACAGGGGGAGATGTTGTGGACGGAATCAACGTTGCGCGACATTGTGCTCTGGGCCGCTCGCTACGTGCGACGGCTTTCAGACGCTAAACTGTCAACATCCATGTGCAGCTAAAGGGGGCAGCCATCGCGATCATGCCGAGGACCGAGGTCGGGACGACGACCTCGGGGTGACCGTTCACGAACACTTCACTGCAGGCCATTCAGCGTTACAGGTGCGAGAGTGAGCGTTAGGGACTAGCGGGCGTATCGGTTTTTTATGTAAGGTTTTAATGTGTTGTAAACCGTGATTGTAATATAGTGTTTTAAGTATTTTATCCTGGTGTTTGGACTTATTTATTTATGCGTTCAAGAACATAAAACTTTGGATGTTTGCAATGACTTAGGGGAGTTTTGCAATCGATTAGGGGAATGTTGCAAGCGTACTGTGGAGCTGTCATGAGACTGTGGGTGCCGCTGTAAATACCTTAAAATATTTCCCTACCAGCATTAAACGGCTTTGAAGGCATTCAGAAGGCATTTAAGGCCTTAGTCGCCTTAGAAGGCGAATAAAGATTTCAACCAAAACTTTCACGGCTGTAACGGGTTCTCTTCGAAATCTTTCAACTTTTTGATTCAAGGAGAACAGATAGCTTGCCGCCATCTTAGCTTGTTTATATACTGAATTTGCACCTGTACCAATGTAACTGCCCAATAGAGCAGTGACAACGCTTTTGGTTCCGAACCGAGAAAGCGTGTGTTCAAATCCAGATTTTTATGATCTTTTTTATGCGTTTATTTCTTTTTAAATTAATTTTTTCTTACTATAATTACTTTAAACAAAATTTATGTGAAGCGAAATTAAAATAATACCTTTTTAAAAAAAAAACATAATAATTACACTATGTTTACCGTTCATTATCAGGATGGGAGAAATATGTATCTCATTTTTCCTTTTATTTTAGTTATCGAAATGAGTTTTAAAGACGTCTGTTCAGATTGAATGTTTTATTACAACTAACTAATCCTTAACTACGTTCATAGACTACTGTGATCTACAACGATTGCTAGATTACAACACCCCCTCTCAATCGCTGACTCCAATTTTGCTTCTGAGATATTCAAATAGGTTTGCATCCAAAGCTTTCGTTAATATATCCGCTTGCTGTTCAGTAGTACTTATCGGTTCAATCTTAACATTACCAGCAGCAACATGGTCTTTAATGAAATGATGTTTAATATCCAAGTGCTTTATCCTTTTGGATTCAGCATTCTTAGCCAGACCAATACAGCCACGGTTGTCTTCGTATATAATAACTGGATCCGATGGTGTTTTGCATTGCAAATCTTCCAAAATACCAGCCAACCAGATTCCTTCGGAAACAGCAGCACTTAGCGCTACATATTCAGACTCACTTGATGACAAGGATACTGTCGACTGCTTCCGGCTTGCCCAAGATACTGTTGAACCATATACCTTAAACAAGAAACCAGTTACGGATTTGCGATCTTCTGCATCGGACGCCCAGTCAGCATCGACATATCCTTCGAGTGATCTACTTCCTGGATTTTTCTTATAGTGAAGTCCCATAGTAGCGGTTCCTTTAAGGTATCTCATGATACGCTTAAGAGTTTGCCAATGATCTTCCGTTGGTGATTGTTGAAATCGTCCCATGTAAGCTACGGGATAGCACAAATCAGGTCGCACACATAGCATTTGATACATCAAACTGCCTAGCGACTCTCGATATGGCTGTGCAGTATGATTTCCTTTTCGACTCAACTGAAGTCCTTTCTCCATCGGGGTCTTCGCTGGATTACATTCCGACATTCCAAATTTTTCTAAAATTTTGTTTGCAGCTGCCTCCTGTGACAGCTTCAGTTCGCCACGATTACGGTTGTACTCCATTCGCATTCCCAGGAAAAACTTCGTTTGCCCACAATCAGTCATTTCAAATTCATCTGTGAGCCGCCGTTTCAGTCTCTCCATCGTTCGAATATTTCGTCCAACAATCAGAAGATCGTCGACATAAAGCACCAGATAAATTTCATCACCTTTTTCAGTTGAAACGTACAGACAGTAGTCCCGGTTTGATCTACGGAACCCAAACTTCAACAATGACGAGTTGAAGCGGTCATTCCATCATCGTGGAGCTTGTTTTAGACCATAAAGCGATTTTCTAAGTTTGCACACGATACCTGGTCTAGCCCTCACGCCTTGGGGCACTTCCATGTACAGGTCCTCCTTTAACACTCCGTGTAAGAAAGCCGTTTTGACGTCCATTTGGTGTACGTGTAAGCCACGATGGACGGCAACAGCTAGTACTACTCTAACTGTCGATAGCCTAGCAACGGGTGCAAATGTGTCTTCAAAGTCAATCCCGGGCCGTTGTAGAAACCCTTTGACTACAAGTCGTGCCTTGTACCGGACCTGTTGTCCGGTTTCATCCTCCTTCAACCGGAACACCCACTTTGTTTTTAGCGGTTTCACACCGGCTGGACACACCGTCAGCTTCCACACATCGTTGACCTTCATGGAGTTTAGTTCATCTTGTACCGCTTGGTACCATCGGTCACGATCCTCACGAGCATTAATGTCGTTATACATTTCTGGAACGTCTGAAGAAAACGGAGGTCCAACAGCACAAGCACTGAATCCGGTAATATAGTCAAGGAACTTACCGGGAAATCGGCGCTCCCGTTCGCTGCGCCTCCTAGACTGTTCGCCACTAGGGCCGGAAGACAAGTCCAGATCTAGATGCGAAGGGAGCGCGGTATCGTCTGCTTCCGCTGCATCTTCATCATCATTACACGATTGGACACCATCGCAGTCAAGTGATTCAGTTGAAGAGTTTTCCCCATATTGCTCGTCTGGATCTTCTTCTTCCGGATGTACATTAACGGCATACTCGATCACTTCTTCCTCGATTACTTCTTCCCCCTCTTGCTCGTAGGTTAGCGGTACAAATAATTTTCCGTTATTTTGTGTATCATTCGTCCATGGAAAATATGTTTCGTTAAACTTCACATCACGAGCAATAACGATTTGTTTAGAATCCTTGTCCCATAGCCGATAGCCGTTTGGTGCATATCCGACCATGAATAACTGTCGACTTTTTGCATCAAGCTTCTTTCTTTGTTGATTCGGCACCCATGCAAATGCTTGACATCCAAAGACACGAGCCTTTTCCAGACTTGGCTTTCTTCCATACCATAGTTCAGCAGGCGTAACGTTCTTTGATATCGCAGACGTTGGACTTCGATTTAAGATGAACACAGCTGCTAGCACAGCTTCACTTCACAATGACTTGGGCGCATTCGATCCAATTAACATAGTACGTACCTTTTCGATAAGAGTTCGGTTGAACCGTTCCGCGACCCCGTTCTGTTGCGGTGAGTAGGCTACTGTTGGCTCCACCTGAATTCCCATCGCCTTGTAGTACTTCTGTTGATTATTCGAAAAATACTCACGTCCCTGGTCTATAGTGAGTTTTGAAATTTTCGTACCAAACATCGCAGTCGCCATTGCTGAAAACTCTTTGAATTTTTCAAAGACCTCCGATTTCTTTCGAAGCAAATACACCACAGCAAAATGGGACTGATCGTCTATGAACGAGACGAAGTAGCGATGTCCTTCCCACGATGGCGTGTCGATCGGTCCACATACGTCAGAGTGGATACGTTCCAACGGTCGGGTTGCCCTCTCTCTGGCACCATTGAACGGCTCCCGACAGTGTCTACCCAAGACACACACGTCACAGAACTTGAGCTTTTCCGGTTTGAAGCGCACACCCAGAGCAAGGTCTTCACGTATCATAGTAGACATGGCACCTTCACTGATGTGACCGAGACGACGGTGCCAAAGATCAGCATACTCCACTTCTGCTATACTTGCATTAGCCCGTTCAATTTTCAATTCGATAGCGTACAGATTTCCTCGCTGTTTTCCAGTTGCAATTATTTTTCCATTGATTTTCATTATCACTTGCGTTTCTTGAAATATGACCTCCACACCAGCCTTCGTTAGCTTTTTCACAGACATGAGGTTTTCTCTTAAAGTCGGCACATACAGAACGTTTTCAGCGCTCATCAGAACGCCATGGTTGCTCATTCCGTTAATAACGCCGCTTTCTTTGGCCACGAGAGATTCCCCATTCTTCGCTACATCGATGAAAACTGGCTGTTTCAAGTTTTCCACGGTTGTAAAAAACTTTTTCGAATTTACCATGTGGTCACTAGCTCCTGAATCCAGCAGGAATTGAAGCTGATCACCGGTTTGTACCCTACGACCGATTCCATCCGCCATGAACACAACTTGTCTTGATTCACTGGCAACGTTGGCTTTCGTTTTAATTCGACAGTCCTTTTTCATATGCCCTTTCTTTCCACAGTTGTGACATTTTCCGTTGAATTTTTCAAAACCGTTCCTATTTCGATTTTTTCCAGCAAATGCAGTAGGCTTCTCCTCAGAATTTTCGATTCTATCCAAGCGCTTGCATTCGTCGCCTAGCAACCGGGTCTTCATTAATTCATACGTTAATTGTGATTCAGGAAGGTTTTCTAATGCCGTCATCAGGGGATCATAGGACTCCGGAAGCGTTAAACTCAAAGCCGAACAGACGTCACTTTCTTCAAGTTTTGATCCGGCCACTCGAAGCTGCCGAACCAGATCCTCAAATTGTTGAAGGTGGGCGCGCAACGATGTCCCTTCCTTCAACTTCAGACGAGCGATCTGGTTCCTTAAGACCATTTGCCTTCCCGAGGATTTCTTGGCGAATGTATTCTCTAGTGCTTCCCACATTTCCTTCGTAGTGGATTTTTCTCGAATACATCCCAAGTATTCGTCAGAAATAAAGCTCACCAGTAGAGACATTGCCTTCGCGTCCATTTCCTCAAACTTGGTCACTTCACTGGCCACTGATGGAACGTCCTTTACCACTGCGTCCCATACTTTCGACGCTTTCAAAAACACTTCGACCCGAAATTTCCAGGTGTCGTAGCCTGTTCCGGAAAACTGCGGTATTCCGTGAACCGCCACTTCTTTGTGCTTGTCGCCCATAACCTAAAGACGTCTGTTCAGATTGAATGTTTTATTACAACTAACTAATCCTTAACTACGTTCATAGACTACTGTGATCTACAACGATTGCTAGATTACAACAAGTTTGATATATTATCACCTTTCAATGAGTTGGTCTTTAATAACCGAATAATGTAGATCATCTTTAATAAAGTGAAATAGCTCAGAGCTTAACGCAAGAGATCATAACACGTAAATCGTGCTATCGAATCTCACGCTCATATCTGGGAACACTACAACAGTGCAGTGCTGAAGACGCTTGTAAGGTTTTCTTTTGACAGTTGCAATTTCAAATTTCAAATTAAAAGCGAAATTTTTCATTGACATATTTCAAAGGCATTTAATTACTGCTAAATGCACTGCTGATCGCCTTCAATTCGCCGGCGATTACAAGGCGATTAGAAGGCATTTAACGGAAATTTGCGGGTAGGGTTTTCGTCAATCTTACTAACTTATCATGTTTAATTATGGCTCCGCAGCAGGATTTATTTAGTGTATCATGTGTAGAGCAGAATCCCACACGAAAACAACTCCAAACGATGTTTTAAAAAAAACATCTTTGGTACCAATTCGTAGTTTTTTACACCGGCACCCACAGTCTGATGACAGCTCCACAGTACGATTGCAACATTCCCCTAATCGATTGCAAAACTCCCCTAAGTGATTGCAAACATCTACAGCTTGCTTGCAACATTCCCCTACCGATTTGCAACATTCCCCTAAGTGATTGAACTATTCCCTTATATGATTCGAAACCCTGTATTGACCTGAAATTTTCCGTAGCCTCCCAACTTTTAATTTATGATTTTTTGGTGCATAAATTGTAATTTTAAACAGCTTTTAACTATTTTATTTTGATTTTTTTTTACTTTACCACGTAAGTTGGCAACCAGCATACCCAAGTATTCCATACATTTTGTATGGAGAATGACGTTTCTCTTCTTCATTTTTTTGTATTGTGCTTATTTTCGAGTCAAATTCAAGCGATTCCAAATTTTAATTTGACCGTTATTTTTATCAAAAAATGAAAAGAAAAACTTAATGAATAAATGAAATACAAGAGAATATATGGTCGGCATTACTTGCTTACAGCATTAAAATATAGAAAGCATTGTTTACCTATGAAAATCGTTAATTTTTTGCATCAAAACGTGTGGAATACCCGGGTATGCCGGTTGCCAACTCTACAGTTAATTCTATTAAATATTTTATGCTCTTTTTGAATTTGCTTAATGTTCTCAATGCATTTTGCATAAAATTTGTGCAAAAGACACCTGTTTTACAACAAAAAACTTTAATGCAAAACTCTGTGGCAATATTTTTCAACCCTCGAATCAGTAATGTAAACTATTTTTCCTTAGGAATCCGCTATAGAGCGTTTCTACATACACCGAGAAAGCAGCTGAGAAAATAACTGACAGCATGCTTTGACAGCGGCTGACAGCATTTTCGGTGAGAGAACCCAGGTGACAACTGTTCTACATTTTTAGCTTAAACTCCTCGTGAACAGCTCGATTTAACCCTTTGCCTCATATAAACGCTTTAAAACATGGCTGTGTGAGTGAATCATGATGTGTTGAAGCGTTGAAGTTGTCAGAACTTCGGTAGAAGCCCGACAAACAAGAAGCTTGCAGTTTCGTCCTCGGTGTACAACAACCAAAACACTGAGAAGAAATAAACGATCTACCCAGGAGCACCAGAATAGCGGAGAAACGCATGGACTAACAAAACAACGTGAAAGAATGTTTTATAATATAATTTTTGTATGATACGGATTGAAGAGTACGTATGTTTTGTTTTCTGCCGGTAGCTTGTGCACACCGTGATGACAAGTCTCAAAATGGTACCAGAAAAAACGCTTCACTCTGATGTTTCAACTGTTATAATAAGCTTAAAGTCGATGAAATCGCCAGCTCTTTAAGCTAACTTTAAGCCTGCTCTTTAAGCTTCCAGCAGCTCGAAAAACGAAAAAATCTACTCGAAAATGTCACTTGGGAAATCTCCTCGGCATGCAAAGAACGATGGAGCTGAGAAAAAATTGAATTGGCAGTTTATGGCGAACGATCAATTATAGTTTGCATTTTTGCCGTCTAATAATCGTAGAAATATTATTAAAAAGTAAAATAAACTTTTTTGACTTCATTTTAGCGATTAAAATGGATTTTTTCAACATCATTTTAAAAGTCTCATCTCGGCGCTTTTCAGAGCTTCTACACACACCAGCGTGAGAAACCGGTTGTCAATTCTCTCACAGCCATCTCTCAGCTGCAGTCTCGGTGTATGTAGAAACGCTCATACGTGAAAACTCGAGATTCGCTATTGTGCTCGGTCCCGTACGATGGCGTATATCGGATAATGACTGTACCCAAGCGCCACAGATTAAGCTTAAACGACTGGAAAATTGAATATCCATAGGAAAAAAATGAAAGCTTCACAGCTTCATTGGTTTGATCAATAGATGGCGTATTACAACTCATCATTATATTGCTATCCTTTTCTTGCAATGTGTTTCGACAAGTTTCATCTTACCGCGCAGCTACATGAGGTGAAATATACAGCGAAATGAACTATTTGACAGGTGAAATATCTGACAGATTCAGCTAAAGGGTCGGGGGTAACACAACATCCGCTTTCAAAATTCACTTAAAAATAATATCTCCTTAAGCAGAACATTCACTAATTGGAAGAAATTATGAACTGTTGGCTAAAAATTGACGAAGTACTGGATATTGAAGTTATTCAATGGATTTAGTTACGATTTTGTGCACGTTATTTGTTTACATTGCACATCAGCTGATTGCTGTGATGCTTTATCCGTCAGATATTTCGCCTGTCAAATAGTTCATTTCGCTGTATAGTTCACCTCATGTAGCCTCGCGGTTATAATGACCAACATAGCCTTCTAACTTTCTGAGCAAAAATCTATATGAATGGTCGTGTGGTCAGATACGTGGGTATCAACACCAACGACCATTACTCAAATCTCACTTGCTTCAGTACTGGTGGTTTCCGTTAGAGTTTAGTATTTAAACAATCGTATCGCCGTTCTAGTTCTAGCGATGCATAACTTCACTGCGAAACCATACAACAGTACAGAGGAAATGAGAAAGCTCTCCTCCAAGCGAGGAAGCTCCACAGGTTGGGTATCCCACAAACAGATGGCGCCACCAGCTTTTTTGCTATTTTTAGAATGCATGAGTCGTTTGCCGTCTGCTAAACGAAGTCTTTCTATATTCCGTTTAGGTAGAGAATTTGAGGCGTTTAGAAGCCGTTTAGTGGTCGTTTAGTGGATTTGTGGCACTTGGGTAATGATAACCAAGCATAAATTAGAGATTGTTTCTACAAATCCTTTTTAAATGACTCCTGAATTGATAGCTATAGCGTTATAGCAGCATTCGAACACGACATCTAACATGAAAAATACAGTGGAGCGCCGTTTATACGGGTACCTTTTATCCGGCTTGCCGTTTATCCGTGCTATTGAGAAATGTCCCCTACCCGCAAATTTCCGTTAAATGCCTTCTAATCGCCTTGTAATCGCCGGCGAATTGAAGGCGATCAGCCGTGCATTTAGCAGGAATTAAATGCCTTTGAAATATGTCATTGAAAAATTTCGCTTTTAATTTTAAATTTTAAATTGCAACTGTCAAAAGAAAACCTTACAAGCGTCTTCAGCACTGCACTGTTGTAGTGTTCCCAGATATGAGCGTGAGATTCGATAGCACGATTTACGTGTTATGTTCTCTTGCGTTAAGCTCTGAGCTATTTCACTTTATTAAATATGATCTGCATTATTCGGTTGTTAAAGACCAACCCGTTGAAAGGTATTAATATATCAAACTTATTTCGATAACTCTAGTAAAAGGAGAAATGAGATACATATTTCTCCCATCCTGATTATGAAGGGTAAACATAGTCATTATTATGTTTTTTAAAAAGGTGTTTTTAAAATTTCGCTTCACATACATTTGGTTTGTTCTAATTATAGCAAGAAAATATTAATGTAAAAAGAAATAAACACAGAAAAAAGATAATAAAAATTAGGGTTTGAACAAACGCTTTCTCGGTTCGGAACCAAAAGCGTTGTTACTACTCTAGTTGGTAGTTACATTAGTGAGGGTGCAAAACCAGTATATAAACAAGCTAAGATGGCGGCAAGTTATCTGTTCTCGTTGAATCAAAAAGTTGAAAGATTTCGAAGAGATCCCGTTTCAGCCGTGAAAGTTTCGGTTGAAATCCTTCTAAGGCGACTAAGGACTTAAATGCCTTCTAAATGCCTTCAAAGCCGTTTAATGCTGGTAGGGTCACTTTAATACAAAGGTGACATCGATTTAAGAGGAGGATATTTCAAAAAGCGGTTATTGAAGCACATTGTCATAACAAAAGATACGATAATTAAAGGCAAATTTCAAATATTCTCATAGGAAAAACATGTAGTTAATAAAAACGGGGTTATTTTTATAAAAAAAATTAGATGATTTTCCAAAAAATTATTAGGAGTTTATGATAAAATACAGGCGTCCCCCGAATTACGACCCCCTCGAGTTACGACGATTCGCAGATACGATGATTTTGATTTTGACAGTTAAAAGTTGTCATTGACAAGAAATTGATGTATTTTTTTGAATATTTGGGCTGATAACCGTTATACACACATTTCCAAAGATTCCACAACTACCCTATCTTGAATATCTATGTTGTGTACGGTTTTTAGAATATAATTATTACATTATCATACATTATTTTGAATAAAATACACGATATCATAATTTCAAACTCTTCAACTTCGGTTATAAACTTTATATTCATAGATATTCGACATACGACTTTTTCGACTTACGCCTTGCTTTGGGACATTTTTTCGGTCCCAAATACAGTCGTATCTCGGGGGACACCTGTACATCATTTGACTCATTATCCGTGTTATTCGCTTATTCGGGTGAAGTCAAGTCCCGAGAAGCCCGGATAAACGGCGCTCCACTGTACATGGTATTTGACAAGGTTCAATTTGATAAATCCCATACATTTTTCATGTTCGATGTCGTGTTCGATTGCTGATAGAGCGCCGGGTTAACACATTACAGTGGAGCGCCGATCATCCGTGCTCTTCGGGACTAGACCTCGCACGGACAGTAGAATAACACGAATAATGAGTAAAGTATTTATTTCATAACAAAATCCTGGTTTGTTTTTGAGCATTTCTACACACCGAAAAAGCAGCTGAGAAAATAACTGACAGCATGCTTTGACAGCGACTGACAGCATTTTCGGTGAGAGAAATCTCCTTAGCATGCAAATAACGATGGAGCTGAGAAAAATTAAAATGGCAGTTAATGGCGAACGATCAATTATAGTTTGCATTTTTGCAGTCTAATAATCGTATAAATATTTTTGAAAAAGTAAAAAGTAAAGCAGCGCAAGGCTTAGTGTGTGCCGAGCGCCACACGACCAGAGTGTGTTAGCGAGCCGATCGAGCAGGAGCTCTCGGCAGGGGCGCTCGGTGCGGCTGGTGCGCGGCCACCGCACTTGCGGTTTTAAAGTGTTAATTGTTTGTTCATTGTGTCTTTTATTTATTATTGTTCGTTTATAAGTGTTTTAATAAAAGTAAAAGTGCAGAACATAACAGTGGCGACGAGGATGGGATCCTCCTCGCGTAGCGGGGGATCCTACAACGAACCGACGCAACACGGAGACCACCATCGCGGCTCTACCATCGCGCAACCGCCATCGCGCAAGATGTGCACGCTCGGGGCTTGCGCGAAGCCCCGAAGGGATGCTCACTCCGCTGCAGCGTATTCCGGCTAAGGCGAGGGGACATTCCGCCTTGGGCCGACGACACACGGCATCACCACCGCCCGCTGCAGCGTCATCGGACACACTGGCAAAACACTTGAAATTTGATGTTGAGTTTTGTTGCCATCTATGATTGTTGGTACGGCCATGTTTCATCCATATGAAGCCATCTTGCACTATTTCAATGACCTTGAAATTTGATGATGAGTTTTGTTGCCATCTATTTTCGTTGTTACGGCCATATTTCATCCAAATTAAGCCATCTTGCACTATTTCAATGGCCTTGAAATTTGATGTTGAGTTTTGTTGCCATCTATGATCGTTGTTACGGCCATGTTTCATCCAAATGAAGCCATCTTGCACTATTTCAATGGCCTTGAAATTTGATGTTGAGTTTTGTTGCCATCTATGATCGTTGTTACGGCCATATTTCATCCAAATGAAGCCATCTTGCACTATTTCAATGGCCTTGAAATTTGATGTTGAGTTTTGTTGCCATCTATTATCGTTGTTACGGCCATGTTTCATCCAAATGAAGCCATCTTGCACTATTTCAATGGCCTTGAAATTTGATGTTGAGTTTTGTTGCCATCTATGATCGTTGTTACGGCCATGTTTCATCCAAATGAAGCCATCTTGCACTATTTCAATGGCCTTGAAATTTGATGTTGAGTTTTGTTGCCATCTATTATCGTTGTTACGGCCATGTTTCATCCAAATGAAGCCATCTTGCACTATTTCAATGGCCTTGAAATTTGATGTTGAGTTTTGTTGCCATCTATGATCGTTGTTACGGCCATGTTTCATCCAAATGAAGCCATCTTGCACTATTTCAATGGCCTTGAAATTGATGTTGAGTTTTGTTGCCATCTATGATCGTTGTTACGGCCATGTTTCATCCAAATGAAGCCATCTTGCACTATTTCAATGGCCTTGAAATTTGATGTTGAGTTTTGTTGCCATCTATGATCGTTGTTACGGCCATGTTTCATCCAAATGAAGCCATCTTGCACTATTTCAATGGCCTTGAAATTTGATGTTGAGTTTTGTTGCCATCTATGATCGTTGTTACGGCCATGTTTCATCCAAATGAAGCCATCTTGCACTATTTCAATGGCCTTGAAATTTGATGTAGAGTTTTGTTGCTATCTAGTATCGTTGTTACGGCCATATTTCATCCAAATGAAGCCATCTTACACTATTTCAATGGCCTTGAAATTTGATGTTGAGTTTTGTTCCCATCTATGATCGTTGTTACGGCCATATTTCATCCAAATGAAGCCATCTTGCACTATTTCAATGGCCTTGAAATTTGATGTTGAGTTTTGTTGCCATCTATGATCGTTGTTTCGGCCATGTTTCATCCAAATGAAGCCATCTTGCACTATTTCAATGGCCTTGAAATTTGATGTTGAGTTTTGTTGCCATCTATGATCGTTGTTACGGCCATGTTTCATCCAAATGAAGCCATCTTGCACTATTTCAATGGCCTTGAAATTTGATGTTGAGTTTTGTTGCCATCTATTATCGTTGTTACGGCCATGTTTCATCCAAATGAAGCCATCTTGCACTATTTCAATGGCCTTGAAATTTGATGTTGAGTTTTGTTGCCATCTATGATCGTTGTTACGGCCATGTTTCATCCAAATGAAGCCATCTTGCACTATTTCAATGGCCTTGAAATTGATGTTGAGTTTTGTTGCCATCTATGATCGTTGTTACGGCCATGTTTCATCCAAATGAAGCCATCTTGCACTATTTCAATGGCCTTGAAATTTGATGTTGAGTTTTGTTGCCATCTATTATCGTTGTTACGGCCAAGAAACTGCAAGCTTCTTGTTTGTCGGGCTTCTACCGAAGTTCTGACAACTTCAACGCTTCAACACATCATGATTCACTCACACAGCCATGTTTTAAAGCGTTTATATGAGGCAAAGGGTTAAATCGAGCTGTTCACGAGGAGTTTAAGCTAAAAATGTAGAACAGTTGTCACCTGGGTTCTCTCACCGAAAATGCTGTCAGCCGCTGTCAAAGCATGCTGTCAGTTATTTTCTCAGCTGCTTTCTCGGTGTATGTAGAAACGCTCTATAGCGGATTCCTAAGGAAAAATAGTTTACATTACTGATTCGAGGGTTGAAAAATATTGCCACAGAGTTTTGCATTAAAGTTTTTTGTTGTAAAACAGGTGTCTTTTGCACAAATTTTATGCAAAATGCATTGAGAACATTAAGCAAATTCAAAAAGAGCATAAAATATTTAATAGAATTAACTGTAGAGTTGGCAACCAGATTTACACACATAAGTTGGCAACCGGCATACCCGGGTATTCCACACGTTTTGATGCAAAAAATTAACGATTTTCATAGGTAAACAATGCTTTCTATATTTTAATGCTGTAAGCAAGTAATGCCGACCATATATTCTCTTGTATTTCATTTATTCATTAAGTTTTTTTTTTCATTTTTTGATAAAAATAACGGTCAAATTAAAATTTGGAATCGCTTGAATTTGACTCGAAAATAAGCACAATACAAAAAAATGAAGAAGAGAAACGTCATTCTCCATACAAAATGTATGGAATACTTGGGTATGCTGGTTGCCAACTTACGTGGTAAAGTAAAAAAAAATCAAAATAAAATAGTTAAAAGCTGTTTAAAATTACAATTTATGCACCAAAAAATCATAAATTAAAAGTTGGGAGGCTACGGAAAATTTCAGGTCAATACAGGGTTTCGAATCATATAAGGGAATAGTTCAATCACTTAGGGGAATGTTGCAAATCGGTAGGGGAATGTTGCAAGCAAGCTGTAGATGTTTGCAATCACTTAGGGGAGTTTTGCAATCGATTAGGGGAATGTTGCAATCGTACTGTGGAGCTGTCATCAGACTGTGGGTGCCGGTGTAAAAAACTACGAATTGGTACCAAAGATGTTTTTTTTAAAACATCGTTTGGAGTTGTTTTCGTGTGGGATTCTGCTCTACACATGATACACTAAATAAATCCTGCTGCGGAGCCATAATTAAACATGATAAGTTAGTAAGATTGACGAAAACCCTACCCGCAAATTTCCGTTAAATGCCTTCTAATCGCCTTGTAATCGCCGGCGAATTGAAGGCGATCAGCAGTGCATTTAGCAGTAATTAAATGCCTTTGAAATATGTCAATGAAAAATTTCGCTTTTAATTTGAAATTTGAAATTGCAACTGTCAAAAGAAAACCTTACAAGCGTCTTCAGCACTGCACTGTTGTAGTGTTCCCAGATATGAGCGTGAGATTCGATAGCACGATTTACGTGTTATGATCTCTTGCGTTAAGCTCTGAGCTATTTCACTTTATTAAATATGATCTGCATTATTTGGTTGTTAAAGACCAACCCGTTGAAAGGTATTAATATATCAAACTTATTTCGATAACTCTAGTAAAAGGAGAAATGAGATACATATTTCTCCCATCCTGATTATGAAGGGTAAACATAGTCATTATTATGTTTTTTAAAAAGGTGTTTTTAAAATTTCGCTTCACATACATTTGGTTTGTTCTAATTATAGCAAGAAAATATTAATGTAAAAAGAAATAAACACAGAAAAAAGATAATAAAAATTAGGGTTTGAACAAACGCTTTCTCGGTTCGGAACCAAAAGCGTTGTTACTACTCTAGTTGGTAGTTACATTAGTGAGGGTGCAAAACCAGTATATAAACAAGCTAAGATGGCGGCAAGTTATCTGTTCTCGTTGAATCAAAAAGTTGAAAGATTTCGAAGAGATCCCGTTTCAGCCGTGAAAGTTTCGGTTGAAATCCTTCTAAGGCGACTAAGGACTTAAATGCCTTCTAAATGCCTTCAAAGCCGTTTAATGCTGGTAGGGTCACTTTAATACAAAGGTGACATCGATTTAAGAGGAGGATATTTCAAAAAGCGGTTATTGAAGCACATTGTCATAACAAAAGATACGATAATTAAAGGCAAATTTCAAATATTCTCATAGGAAAAACATGTAGTTAATAAAAACGGGGTTATTTTTATAAAAAAAATTAGATGATTTTCCAAAAAATTATTAGGAGTTTATGATAAAATACAGGCGTCCCCCGAATTACGACCCCCTCGAGTTACGACGATTCGCAGATACGATGATTTTGATTTTGACAGTTAAAAGTTGTCATTGACAAGAAATTGATGTATTTTTTTGAATATTTGGGCTGATAACCGTTATACACACATTTCCAAAGATTCCACAACTACCCTATCTTGAATATCTATGTTGTGTACGGTTTTTAGAATATAATTATTACATTATCATACATTATTTTGAATAAAATACACGATATCATAATTTCAAACTCTTCAACTTCGGTTATAAACTTTATATTCATAGATATTCGACATACGACTTTTTCGACTTACGCCTTGCTTTGGGACATTTTTTCGGTCCCAAATACAGTCGTATCTCGGGGGACACCTGTACATCATTTGACTCATTATCCGTGTTATTCGCTTATTCGGGTGAAGTCAAGTCCCGAGAAGCCCGGATAAACGGCGCTCCACTGTACATGGTATTTGACAAGGTTCAATTTGATAAATCCCATACATTTTTCATGTTCGATGTCGTGTTCGATTGCTGATAGAGCGCCGGGTTAACACATTACAGTGGAGCGCCGATCATCCGTGCTCTTCGGGACTAGACCTCGCACGGACAGTAGAATAACACGAATAATGAGTAAAGTATTTATTTCATAACAAAATCCTGGTTTGTTTTTGAGCATTTCTACACACCGAAAAAGCAGCTGAGAAAATAACTGACAGCATGCTTTGACAGCGACTGACAGCATTTTCGGTGAGAGAAATCTCCTTAGCATGCAAATAACGATGGAGCTGAGAAAAATTAAAATGGCAGTTAATGGCGAACGATCAATTATAGTTTGCATTTTTGCAGTCTAATAATCGTATAAATATTTTTGAAAAAGTAAAAAGTAAAGCAGCGCAAGGCTTAGTGTGTGCCGAGCGCCACACGACCAGAGTGTGTTAGCGAGCCGATCGAGCAGGAGCTCTCGGCAGGGGCGCTCGGTGCGGCTGGTGCGCGGCCACCGCACTTGCGGTTTTAAAGTGTTAATTGTTTGTTCATTGTGTCTTTTATTTATTATTGTTCGTTTATAAGTGTTTTAATAAAAGTAAAAGTGCAGAACATAACAGTGGCGACGAGGATGGGATCCTCCTCGCGTAGCGGGGGATCCTACAACGAACCGACGCAACACGGAGACCACCATCGCGGCTCTACCATCGCGCAACCGCCATCGCGCAAGATGTGCACGCTCGGGGCTTGCGCGAAGCCCCGAAGGGATGCTCACTCCGCTGCAGCGTATTCCGGCTAAGGCGAGGGGACATTCCGCCTTGGGCCGACGACACACGGCATCACCACCGCCCGCTGCAGCGTCATCGGACACACTGGCAAAACACTTGAAATTTGATGTTGAGTTTTGTTGCCATCTATGATTGTTGGTACGGCCATGTTTCATCCATATGAAGCCATCTTGCACTATTTCAATGACCTTGAAATTTGATGATGAGTTTTGTTGCCATCTATTTTCGTTGTTACGGCCATATTTCATCCAAATGAAGCCATCTTGCACTATTTCAATGGCCTTGAAATTTGATGTTGAGTTTTGTTGCCATCTATTATCGTTGTTACGGCCATGTTTCATCCAAATGAAGCCATCTTGCACTATTTCAATGGCCTTGAAATTTGATGTTGAGTTTTGTTGCCATCTATTATCGTTGTTACGGCCATGTTTCATCCAAATGAAGCCATCTTGCACTATTTCAATGGCCTTGAAATTTGATGTTGAGTTTTGTTCCCATCTATGATCGTTGTCACAGCCATATTTCATCCAAATGAAGCCATCTTGCACTATTTCAATGGCCTTGAAATTTGATGTTGAGTTTTGTTGCCATCTATTATCGTTGTTACGGCCATGTTTCATCCAAATGAAGCCATCTTGCACTATTTCAATGGCCTTGAAATTTGATGTTGAGTTTTGTTGCCATCTATGATCGTTGTTACGGCCATGTTTCATCCAAATGAAGCCATCTTGCACTATTTCAATGGCCTTGAAATTTGATGTTGAGTTTTGTTGCCATCTATGATCGTTGTTACGGCCATGTTTCATCCAAATGAAGCCATCTTGCACTATTTCAATGGCCTTGAAATTTGATGTTGAGTTTTGTTGCCATCTATGATCGTTGTTACGGCCATGTTTCATCCAAATGAAGCCATCTTGCACTATTTCAATGGCCTTGAAATTTGATGTTGAGTTTTGTTGCCATCTATGATCGTTGTTACGGCCATGTTTCATCCAAATGAAGCCATCTTGCACTATTTCAATGGCCTTGAAATTTGATGTTGAGTTTTGTTGCCATCTATGATCGTTGTTACGGCCATGTTTCATCCAAATGAAGCCATCTTGCACTATTTCAATGGCCTTGAAATTTGATGTAGAGTTTGTTGCTATCTAGTATCGTTGTTACGGCCATATTTCATCCAAATGAAGCCATCTTACACTATTTCAATGGCCTTGAAATTTGATGTTGAGTTTTGTTCCCATCTATGATCGTTGTTACGGCCATATTTCATCCAAATGAAGCCATCTTGCACTATTTCAATGGCCTTGAAATTTGATGTTGAGTTTTGTTGCCATCTATGATCGTTGTTACGGCCATGTTTCATCCAATGAAGCCATCTTGCACTATTTCAATGGCCTTGAAATTTGATGTTGAGTTTTGTTGCCATCTATGATCGTTGTTACGGCCATGTTTCATCCAAATGAAGCCATCTTGCACTATTTCAATGGCCTTGAAATTTGATGTTGAGTTTTGTTGCCATCTATGATCGTTGTTACGGCCATGTTTCATCCAAATGAAGCCATCTTGCACTATTTCAATGGCCTTGAAATTTGATGTTGAGTTTTGTTGCCATCTATGATCGTTGTTACGGCCATGTTTCATCCAAATGAAGCCATCTTGCACTATTTCAATGGCCTTGAAATTTGATGTAGAGTTTTGTTGCTATCTAGTATCGTTGTTACGGCCATATTTCATCCAAATGAAGCCATCTTACACTATTTCAATGGCCTTGAAATTTGATGTTGAGTTTTGTTCCCATCTATGATCGTTGTTACGGCCATATTTCATCCAAATGAAGCCATCTTGCACTATTTCAATGGCCTTGAAATTTGATGTTGAGTTTTGTTGCCATCTATGATCGTTGTTTCGGCCATGTTTCATCCAAATGAAGCCATCTTGCACTATTTCAATGGCCTTGAAATTTGATGTTGAGTTTTGTTGCCATCTATTATCGTTGTTTCGGCCATGTTTCATCCAAATGAAGCCATCTTGCACTATTTCAATGGCCTTGAAATTTGATGTTGAGTTTTGTTGCCATCTATTATCGTTGTTACGGCCATGTTCATCCAAATGAAGCCATCTTGCACTATTTCAATGGCCTTGAAATTTGATGTTGAGTTTTGTTGCCATCTATGATCGTTGTTACGGCCATGTTTCATCCAAATGAAGCCATCTTGCACTATTTCAATGGCCTTGAAATTTGATGTTGAGTTTTGTTGCCATCTATGATCGTTGTTACGGCCATGTTTCATCCAAATGAAGCCATCTTGCACTATTTCAATGGCCTTGAAATTTGATGTTGAGTTTTGTTGCCATCTATTATCGTTGTTACGGCCAAGAAACTGCAAGCTTCTTGTTTGTCGGGCTTCTACCGAAGTTCTGACAACTTCAACGCTTCAACACATCATGATTCACTCACACAGCCATGTTTTAAAGCGTTTATATGAGGCAAAGGGTTAAATCGAGCTGTTCACGAGGAGTTTAAGCTAAAAATGTAGAACAGTTGTCACCTGGGTTCTCTCACCGAAAATGCTGTCAGCCGCTGTCAAAGCATGCTGTCAGTTATTTCTCAGCTGCTTTCTCGGTGTATGTAGAAACGCTCTATAGCGGATTCCTAAGGAAAAATAGTTTACATTACTGATTCGAGGGTTGAAAAATATTGCCACAGAGTTTTGCATTAAAGTTTTTTGTTGTAAAACAGGTGTCTTTTGCACAAATTTTATGCAAAATGCATTGAGAACATTAAGCAAATTCAAAAAGAGCATAAAATATTTAATAGAATTAACTGTAGAGTTGGCAACCAGATTTACACACATAAGTTGGCAACCGGCATACCCGGGTATTCCACACGTTTTGATGCAAAAAATTAACGATTTTCATAGGTAAACAATGCTTTCTATATTTTAATGCTGTAAGCAAGTAATGCCGACCATATATTCTCTTGTATTTCATTTATTCATTAAGTTTTTTTTTCATTTTTTGATAAAAATAACGGTCAAATTAAAATTTGGAATCGCTTGAATTTGACTCGAAAATAAGCACAATACAAAAAAATGAAGAAGAGAAACGTCATTCTCCATACAAAATGTATGGAATACTGGGTATGCTGGTTGCCAACTTACGTGGTAAAGTAAAAAAAATCAAAAAAAATAGTTAAAAGCTGTTTAAAATTACAATTTATGCACCAAAAAATCATAAATTAAAAGTTGGGAGGCTACGGAAAATTTCAGGTCAATACAGGGTTTCGAATCATATAAGGGAATAGTTCAATCACTTAGGGGAATGTTGCAAATCGGTAGGGGAATGTTGCAAGCAAGCTGTAGATGTTTGCAATCACTTAGGGGAGTTTTGCAATCGATTAGGGGAATGTTGCAATCGTACTGTGGAGCTGTCATCAGACTGTGGGTGCCGGTGTAAAAAACTACGAATTGGTACCAAAGATGTTTTTTTTAAAACATCGTTTGGAGTTGTTTTCGTGTGGGATTCTGCTCTACACATGATACACTAAATAAATCCTGCTGCGGAGCTATAATTAAACATGATAAGTTAGTAAGATTGACGAAACCCTACCCGCAAATTTCCGTTAAATGCCTTCTAATCGCCTTGTAATCGCCGGCGAATTGAAGGCGATCAGCAGTGCATTTAGCAGTAATTAAATGCCTTTGAAATATGTCAATGAAAAATTTCGCTTTTAATTTGAAATTTGAAATTGCAACTGTCAAAAGAAAACCTTACAAGCGTCTTCAGCACTGCACTGTTGTAGTGTTCCCAGATATGAGCGTGAGATTCGATAGCACGATTTACGTGTTATGATCTCTTGCGTTAAGCTCTGAGCTATTTCACTTTATTAAATATGATCTGCATTATTTGGTTGTTAAAGACCAACCCGTTGAAAGGTATTAATATATCAAACTTATTTCGATAACTCTAGTAAAAGGAGAAATGAGATACATATTTCTCCCATCCTGATTATGAAGGGTAAACATAGTCATTATTATGTTTTTTAAAAAGGTGTTTTTAAAATTTCGCTTCAATACATTTGGTTTGTTCTAATTATAGCAAGAAAATATTAATGTAAAAAGAAATAAACACAGAAAAAAGATAATAAAAATTAGGGTTTGAACAAACGCTTTCTCGGTTCGGAACCAAAAGCGTTGTTACTACTCTAGTTGGTAGTTACATTAGTGAGGGTGCAAAACCAGTATATAAACAAGCTAAGATGGCGGCAAGTTATCTGTTCTCGTTGAATCAAAAAGTTGAAAGATTTCGAAGAGATCCCGTTTCAGCCGTGAAAGTTTCGGTTGAAATCCTTCTAAGGCGACTAAGGACTTAAATGCCTTCTAAATGCCTTCAAAGCCGTTAATGCTGGTAGGGTCACTTTAATACAAAGGTGACATCGATTTAAGAGGAGGATATTTCAAAAAGCGGTTATTGAAGCACATTGTCATAACAAAAGATACGATAATTAAAGGCAAATTTCAAATATTCTCATAGGAAAAACATGTAGTTAATAAAAACGGGGTTATTTTTATAAAAAAAAATTAGATGATTTTCCAAAAAATTATTAGGAGTTTATGATAAAATACAGGCGTCCCCCGAATTACGACCCCCTCGAGTTACGACGATTCGCAGATACGATGATTTTGATTTTGACAGTTAAAAGTTGTCATTGACAAGAAATTGATGTTTTTTTTGAATATTTGGGCTGATAACCGTTATACACACATTTCCAAAGATTCCACAACTACCCTATCTTGAATATCTATGTTGTGTACGGTTTTTAGAATATAATTATTACATTATCATACATTATTTGAATAAAATACACGATATCATAATTTCAAACTCTTCAACTTCGGTTATAAACTTTATATTCATAGATATTCGACATACGACTTTTTCGACTACGCCTTGCTTTGGGACATTTTTTCGGTCCCAAATACAGTCGTATCTCGGGGGACACCTGTACATCATTTGACTCATTATCCGTGTTATTCGCTTATTCGGGTGAAGTCAAGTCCCGAGAAGCCCGGATAAACGGCGCTCCACTGTACATGGTATTTGACAAGGTTCAATTTGATAAATCCCATACATTTTTCATGTTCGATGTCGTGTTCGATTGCTGATAGAGCGCCGGGTTAACACATTACAGTGGAGCGCCGATCATCCGTGCTCTTCGGGACTAGACCTCGCACGGACAGTAGAATAACACGAATAATGAGTAAAGTATTTATTTCATAACAAAATCCTGGTTTGTTTTTGAGCATTTCTACACACCGAAAAAGCAGCTGAGAAAATAACTGACAGCATGCTTTGACAGCGACTGACAGCATTTTCGGTGAGAGAAATCTCCTTAGCATGCAAATAACGATGGAGCTGAGAAAAATTAAAATGGCAGTTAATGGCGAACGATCAATTATAGTTTGCATTTTTGCAGTCTAATAATCGTATAAATATTTTTGAAAAAGTAAAAAGTAAAGCAGCGCAAGGCTTAGTGTGTGCCGAGCGCCACACGACCAGAGTGTGTTAGCGAGCCGATCGAGCAGGAGCTCTCGGCAGGGGCGCTCGGTGCGGCTGGTGCGCGGCCACCGCACTTGCGGTTTTAAAGTGTTAATTGTTTGTTCATTGTGTCTTTTATTTATTATTGTTCGTTTATAAGTGTTTTAATAAAAGTAAAAGTGCAGAACATAACAGTGGCGACGAGGATGGGATCCTCCTCGCGTAGCGGGGGATCCTACAACGAACCGACGCAACACGGAGACCACCATCGCGGCTCTACCATCGCGCAACCGCCATCGCGCAAGATGTGCACGCTCGGGGCTTGCGCGAAGCCCCGAAGGGATGCTCACTCCGCTGCAGCGTATTCCGGCTAAGGCGAGGGGACATTCCGCCTTGGGCCGACGACACACGGCATCACCACCGCCCGCTGCAGCGTCATCGGACACACTGGCAAAACACTTGAAATTTGATGTTGAGTTTTGTTGCCATCTATGATTGTTGGTACGGCCATGTTTCATCCATATGAAGCCATCTTGCACTATTTCAATGACCTTGAAATTTGATGATGAGTTTTGTTGCCATCTATTTTCGTTGTTACGGCCATATTTCATCCAAATGAAGCCATCTTGCACTATTTCAATGGCCTTGAAATTTGATGTTGAGTTTTGTTGCCATCTATTATCGTTGTTACGGCCATGTTTCATCCAAATGAAGCCATCTTGCACTATTTCAATGGCCTTGAAATTTGATGTTGAGTTTTGTTGCCATCTATTATCGTTGTTACGGCCATGTTTCATCCAAATGAAGCCATCTTGCACTATTTCAATGGCCTTGAAATTTGATGTTGAGTTTTGTTCCCATCTATGATCGTTGTCACAGCCAATTTCATCCAAATGAAGCCATCTTGCACTATTTCAATGGCCTTGAAATTTGATGTTGAGTTTTGTTGCCATCTATTATCGTTGTTACGGCCATGTTTCATCCAAATGAAGCCATCTTGCACTATTTCAATGGCCTTGAAATTTGATGTTGAGTTTTGTTGCCATCTATGATCGTTGTTACGGCCATGTTTCATCCAAATGAAGCCATCTTGCACTATTTCAATGGCCTTGAAATTTGATGTTGAGTTTTGTTGCCATCTATGATCGTTGTTACGGCCATGTTTCATCCAAATGAAGCCATCTTGCACTATTTCAATGGCCTTGAAATTTGATGTTGAGTTTTGTTGCCATCTATGATCGTTGTTACGGCCATGTTTCATCCAAATGAAGCCATCTTGCACTATTCAATGGCCTTGAAATTTGATGTTGAGTTTTGTTGCCATCTATGATCGTTGTTACGGCCATGTTTCATCCAAATGAAGCCATCTTGCACTATTTCAATGGCCTTGAAATTTGATGTTGAGTTTTGTTGCCATCTATGATCGTTGTTACGGCCATGTTTCATCCAAATGAAGCCATCTTGCACTATTTCAATGGCCTTGAAATTTGATGTTGAGTTTTGTTGCCATCTATGATCGTTGTTACGGCCATGTTTCATCCAAATGAAGCCATCTTGCACTATTTCAATGGCCTTGAAATTTGATGTAGAGTTTTGTTGCTATCTAGTATCGTTGTTACGGCCATATTTCATCCAAATGAAGCCATCTTACACTATTTCAATGGCCTTGAAATTTGATGTTGAGTTTTGTTCCCATCTATGATCGTTGTTACGGCCATATTTCATCCAAATGAAGCCATCTTGCACTATTTCAATGGCCTTGAAATTTGATGTTGAGTTTTGTTGCCATCTATGATCGTTGTTTCGGCCATGTTTCATCCAAATGAAGCCATCTTGCACTATTTCAATGGCCTTGAAATTTGATGTTGAGTTTTGTTGCCATCTATTATCGTTGTTTCGGCCATGTTTCATCCAAATGAAGCCATCTTGCACTATTTCAATGGCCTTGAAATTTGATGTTGAGTTTTGTTGCCATCTATTATCGTTGTTACGGCCATGTTTCATCCAAATGAAGCCATCTTGCACTATTTCAATGGCCTTGAAATTTGATGTTGAGTTTTGTTGCCATCTATGATCGTTGTTACGGCCATGTTTCATCCAAATGAAGCCATCTTGCACTATTTCAATGGCCTTGAAATTTGATGTTGAGTTTTGTTGCCATCTATGATCGTTGTTACGGCCATGTTTCATCCAAATGAAGCCATCTTGCACTATTTCAATGGCCTTGAAATTTGATGTTGAGTTTTGTTGCCATCTATGATCGTTGTTACGGCCATGTTTCATCCAAATGAAGCCATCTTGCACTATTTCAATGGCCTTGAAATTTGATGTTGAGTTTTGTTGCCATCTATTATCGTTTTTACGGCCATGTTTCATCCAAATGAAGCCATCTTGCACTATTTCAATGGCCTTGAAATTTGATGTTGAGTTTTGTTGCTATCCATTATCGTTGTTACGGCCATATTTCATCCAAATGAAGCCATCTACACTATTTCAATGGCCTTGAAATTTGATGTTGAGTTTTGTTCCCATCTATTATCGTTGTTACGGCCATATTTCATCCAAATGAAGCCATCTTGCACTATTTCAATGGCCTTGAAATTTGATGTTGAGTTTTGTTGCCATCTATTATCGTTGTTACGGCCATGTTTCATCCAAATGAAGCCATCTTGCACTATTTCAATGGCCTTGAAATTTGATGTTGAGTTTTGTTCCCATCTATGATCGTTGTTACGGCCATATTTCATCCAAATGAAGCCATCTTGCACTATTCAATGGCCTTGAAATTTGATGTTGAGTTTTGTTCCCATCTATGATCGTTGTTACGGCCATGTTTCATCCAAATGAAGCCATCTTGCACTATTTCAATGGCCTTGAAATTTGATGTTGAGTTTTGTTGCCATCTATTATCGTTGTTACGGCCATGTTTCATCCAAATGAAGCCATCTTGCACTATTTCAATGGCCTTGAAATTTGATGTTGAGTTTTGTTGCCATCTATGATCGTTGTTACGGCCATGTTTCATCCAAATGAAGCCATCTTGCACTATTTCAATGGCCTTGAAATTTGATGTTGAGTTTTGTTGCCATCTATGATCGTTGTTATGGCCATATTTCATCCAAATGAAGCCATCTTGCACTATTTCAATGGCCTTGAAATTTGATGTTGAGTTTGTTGCCATCTATTATCGTTGTTACGGCCATGTTTCATCCAAATGAAGCCATCTTGCACTATTTCAATGGCCTTGAAATTTGATGTTGAGTTTTGTTGCCATCTATTATCGTTGTTACGGCCATGTTTCATCCAAATGAAGCCATCTTGCACTATTTCAATGGCCTTGAAATTTGATGTTGAGTTTTGTTGCCATCTATGATCGTTGTTACGGCCATGTTTCATCCAAATGAAGCCATCTTGCACTATTTCAATGGCCTTGAAATTTGATGTTGAGTTTTGTTCCCATCTATGATCGTTGTCACGGCCATATTTCATCCAAATGAAGCCATCTTGCACTATTTCAATGGCCTTGAAATTTGATGTTGAGTTTTGTTGCCATCTATTATCGTTGTTACGGCCATGTTTCATCCAAATGAAGCCATCTTGCACTATTTCAATGGCCTTGAAATTTGATGTTGAGTTTTGTTGCCATCTATGATCGTTGTTACGGCCATGTTTCATCCAAATGAAGCCATCTTGCACTATTTCAATGGCCTTGAAATTTGATGTTGAGTTTTGTTGCCATCTATGATCGTTGTTACGGCCATGTTTCATCCAAATGAAGCCATCTTGCACTATTTCAATGGCCTTGAAATTTGATGTTGAGTTTTGTTGCCATCTATGATCGTTGTTACGGCCATGTTTCATCCAAATGAAGCCATCTTGCACTATTTCAATGGCCTTGAAATTTGATGTTGAGTTTTGTTGCCATCTATGATCGTTGTTACGGCCATGTTTCATCCAAATGAAGCCATCTTGCACTATTTCAATGGCCTTGAAATTTGATGTTGAGTTTTGTTGCCATCTATGATCGTTGTTACGGCCATGTTTCATCCAAATGAAGCCATCTTGCACTATTTCAATGGCCTTGAAATTTGATGTTGAGTTTTGTTGCCATCTATGATCGTTGTTACGGCCATGTTTCATCCAAATGAAGCCATCTTGCACTATTTCAATGGCCTTGAAATTTGATGTAGAGTTTTGTTGCTATCTAGTATCGTTGTTACGGCCATATTTCATCCAAATGAAGCCATCTTACACTATTTCAATGGCCTTGAAATTTGATGTTGAGTTTTGTTCCCATCTATGATCGTTGTTACGGCCATATTTCATCCAAATGAAGCCATCTTGCACTATTTCAATGGCCTTGAAATTTGATGTTGAGTTTTGTTGCCATCTATGATCGTTGTTTCGGCCATGTTTCATCCAAATGAAGCCATCTTGCACTATTTCAATGGCCTTGAAATTTGATGTTGAGTTTTGTTGCCATCTATTATCGTTGTTTCGGCCATGTTTCATCCAAATGAAGCCATCTTGCACTATTTCAATGGCCTTGAAATTTGATGTTGAGTTTTGTTGCCATCTATTATCGTTGTTACGGCCATGTTTCATCCAAATGAAGCCATCTTGCACTATTTCAATGGCCTTGAAATTTGATGTTGAGTTTTGTTGCCATCTATGATCGTTGTTACGGCCATGTTTCATCCAAATGAAGCCATCTTGCACTATTTCAATGGCCTTGAAATTTGATGTGAGTTTTGTTGCCATCTATGATCGTTGTTACGGCCATGTTTCATCCAAATGAAGCCATCTTGCACTATTTCAATGGCCTTGAAATTTGATGTTGAGTTTTGTTGCCATCTATGATCGTTGTTACGGCCATGTTTCATCCAAATGAAGCCATCTTGCACTATTTCAATGGCCTTGAAATTTGATGTTGAGTTTTGTTGCCATCTATTATCGTTGTTACGGCCATGTTTCATCCAAATGAAGCCATCTTGCACTATTTCAATGGCCTTGAAATTTGATGTTTAGTTTTGTTGCTATCCATTATCGTTGTTACGGCCATATTTCATCCAAATGAAGCCATCTTACACTATTTCAATGGCCTTGAAATTTGATGTTGAGTTTTGTTCCCATCTATTATCGTTGTTACGGCCATGTTTCATCCAAATGAAGCCATCTTGCACTATTTCAATGGCCTTGAAATTTGATGTTGAGTTTTGTTGCCATCTATTATCGTTGTTACGGCCATGTTTCATCCAAATGAAGCCATCTTGCACTATTTCAATGGCCTTGAAATTTGATGTTGAGTTTTGTTCCCATCTATGATCGTTGTTACGGCCATATTTCATCCAAATGAAGCCATCTTGCACTATTTCAATGGCCTTGAAATTTGATGTTGAGTTTTGTTGCCATCTATGATCGTTGTCACGGCCATGTTTCATCCAAATGAAGCCATCTTGCACTATTTCAATGGCCTTGAAATTTGATGTTGAGTTTTGTTGCCATCTATTATCGTTGTTACGGCCATGTTTCATCCAAATGAAGCCATCTTGCACTATTTCAATGGCCTTGAAATTTGATGTTGAGTTTTGTTGCCATCTATGATCGTTGTTACGGCCATGTTTCATCCAAATGAAACCATCTTGCACTATTTCAATGGCCTTGAAATTTGATGTTGAGTTTTGTTGCCATCTATGATCGTTGTTATGGCCATATTTCATCCAAATGAAGCCATCTTGCACTATTTCAATGGCCTTGAAATTTGATGTTGAGTTTTGTTGCCATCTATTATCGTTGTTACGGCCATGTTTCATCCAAATGAAGCCATCTTGCACTATTTCAATGGCCTTGAAATTTGATGTTGAGTTTTGTTGCCATCTATTATCGTTGTTACGGCCATGTTTCATCCAAATGAAGCCATCTTGCACTATTTCAATGGCCTTGAAATTTGATGTGTTAGGTGGTTTTGTTGCCATCTATGATCGTTGTTACGGCCATGTTTCATCCAAATGAAGCCATCTTGCACTATTTCAATGGCCTTGAAATTTGATGTTGAGTTTGTTGCCATCTATGATCGTTGTTACGGCCATGTTTCATCCAAATGAAGCCATCTTGCACTATTTCAATGGCCTTGAAATTTGATGTTGAGTTTTGTTGCCATCTATGATCGTTGTTACGGCCATATTTCATCCAAATGAAGCCATCTTACACTATTTCAATGGCCTTGAAATTTGATGTTGAGTTTTGTTGCCATCTATTATCGTTGTTACGGCCATATTTCATCCAAATGAAGCCATCTTGCACTATTTCAATGGCCTTGAAATTTGATGTTGAGTTTTGTTGCCATCTATGATCGTTGTTACGGCCATGTTTCATCCAAATGAAGCCATCTTGCACTATTTCAATGGCCTTGAAATTTGATGTAGAGTTTTGTTGCTATCTAGTATCGTTGTTACGGCCATATTTCATCCAAATGAAGCCATCTTACACTATTTCAATGGCCTTGAAATTTGATGTTGAGTTTTGTTGCCATCTATGATCGTTGTTACGGCCATGTTTCATCCAAATGAAGCCATCTTGCACTATTTCAATGGCCTTGAAATTTGATGTTGAGTTTTGTTGCCATCTATGATCGTTGTTACGGCCATGTTTCATCCAAATGAAGCCATCTTGCACTATTTCAATGGCCTTGAAATTTGATGTTGAGTTTTGTTGCCATCCATTATCGTTGTTACGGCCATATTTCATCCAAATGAAGCCATCTTGCACTATTTCAATGGCCTTGAAATTTGATGTTGAGTTTTGTTACCATCTATTATCGTTGTTACGGCCATGTTTCATCCAAATGAAGCCATCTTGCACTATTTCAATGGCCTTGAAATTTGATGTTGAGTTTTGTTGCCATCTATGATCGTTGTTACGGCCATGTTTCATCCAAATGAAGCCATCTTGCACTATTTCAATGGCCTTGAAATTTGATGTTGAGTTTTGTTGCCATCTATGATCGTTGTTACGGCCATGTTTCATCCAAATGAAGCCATCTTGCACTATTTCAATGGCCTTGAAATTTGATGTTGAGTTTTGTTGCCATCTATGATCGTTGTTACATCAAATCTATGATCATGATGATCGGCGCTCCAGCTGCACAGGTGCATCTCGACGGCGACACCACTGTCGCCACTGTGCAGCACCATCAAATGTGTCCCGAGTGCACAGTCGTCGTGCGCGGCATCACGAGCGCCCACTGTGCACTCGCATATTCATCATCATCACCATCATCCTGTGCGCCCTGCACAGCAATTCACCGGCAGCGACATCACGGTCGCCCCTGTGCAGCGGTACCGGCTGAGCGGTCGCCCCCTGCTCATCCGCACATCGACGCCCCAACGGCAGCACCATCCGGAGAGCTGCCTCAGCAGCATCAGCGGCGTCCGGTGCAACCACGTACGACAGCGGCAGCGTCATCAGCTGCAGTGGCAAAAACAACAACACGAACAACAACAACACCAACAACAACAACAACAACAACAACAACACCACAGCGGCTGCAACGGAACGAGCGAGCGCAGCACATCGGCTGCCCCCTGTTGCAGCCCGCAACGCTCATCCCGTCGAGCGTTAGACACGGAGGCCGGTCAACACTCTCCCCCCCCCCCCCACCGTTTTACACAGCGCCTCATGAGCCGCACGCTTGCCACGCCGGTTCTAATTGCATTAAAACCGCTGCGTCGGATTAAGCCGTACCGGCCTAATTAAAACGGGGAGATGTTGTGGACAGACCGCTGCCTCATCCTGTGGGCTCAGTTTTGACAGCAGGGCTCTCTACGTTACACTAGCGTTACGCGAAACGCCTGTTTATCACAAACCCAAGTAGCAATTTTGAACGCCTGTTTTAACCGCCGTGGATGAGCTAATTAATAGATAATCATGTCTTAATATTGGTTATTTTTTTATGATAATCAGAAAAGCAACAATTTTTGAACGAACATAAAAAAGTAGAGCAATCTTAATTAAAGATCAATCTCATTGATAATTCATAAGTATAAATAAGTGTTGCGGACAGACCGCTGCCTCATCCTGAGGGCTCACTGTTGACAGCAGGGCTGTCATCCTGTGACGTCCTCAGTGAGGATCGCGGCGCGAGCAGGACCAGTCGTCCTCTCCCCGCATTGCGTGTGTGTGTGTGGGTTTCTATTTATATACGTGTTTATTTATTACCATACCAAAGAGTAGAATAAATCACATATTCTGTTTGTGCCGTACAACGTACCCACCGTCTACTATGTTTGTTTTGTGCGGACATAACAGTGGCGACGAGGATGGGATCCTCCTGCGTAAGGGGGATCCCGACAAGAACCCGCGGACGCCATCGCGATCGGGCCCATCTCGTTTTTGCTGCATCATCGCAGCGGCCATCGCGTTGCAACCGGTCCCCGTGCTTGCGGGACACCGCGAACGGTTTGGTTCGCCACCGCCGCCAACACCGAGGCCCCCGGCTGCCGTCCCATCATTGGCGACCACATGGGCAGCCGAGCACACACTCTCGGCGACAAGGAAGGTCGTCGGGCTGCAGCCCCAGCCACGCCAGCAGCACCACAGGCGAGGCAGCTTTCCGCCTTGCTGCTGGAACATCGGATGGCCTCACATCCGCCCATGCTGCAGCCCCAGCTTAATCAGGCGAGGACGCATTCCGCCCAGCTGCAGCAGCAGCAGTGCAAGGATCCATCGGCGACGAGCAATACCGCCCGGCTCGAGCTCAGCACATCATCGGCGAGACAGCAATTCCACCGCGGCTCGAGCCCTGCCTCACATCACGGCGACGTAACATTCCGCCTCGGCAGCACAACAAGGATCCATCGGCGACGAGCAATACTGCCCGGCTCGAGCTCAGCACATCATCAGCGAGACAGCAATTCCGCCGCGGCTCGAGCCCTGCCTCACATCACGGCTACGTAACATTCCGCCTCGGCAGCACAACAAGGATCCATCGGTGACGAGCAATACCGCCCCGGCTCGAGCTCAGCTCATCATCGGCGAGGCAGCAATTTTGCGCGGCTCGAGCCCTGCCTCTCACCACGGCGACGTAACATTCCGCCTCGGCAGCACACAAGGATCGGCAACGCACAAGTTGCATCGGCTGCAACACAGCAGCCCACATCGGCGCGAACGCTTTCGCCCAGGCTGTAGTTGTACAGGCGTCGCCAATTGCGCCTCGGCTACAGCCACAGTGTCCAGAGGGGACGAAGTCGCATGCCGTCCCGGCTGCAGTCGAACGGGCGTCGCCAAGTGCGCCCCAACTGCAGCCACAGCATAAATAGAGGGTGATGAGCCATGCCGCCCTGGCTGCAGCCCCGTTCCAACGGGACACACATTTTTCCCCGGCTGCAGCTAAAGCATCGTAGGAGGGCGAGGAACCATGCCGCCCGAGTATTTTCATCTCTGCCGCCCGTCATCGGAAAAAATACATCGCTGCTGCCCTGGGGCAAGAATCATCATCATCATCGTCATCATCATCGCGGCATCATCATCATCGCGGCACCTTCGTCATCGCGGCATCGTCATCATCATCGTTAACATCATCGTCATCATCATCGCCGTCACAACATCGCCGCCGTCCCAGGGAGCGGCACAGCAGCAGCATCACCGCAGCATGTGGACCGAGAGCAGCAGCAAGCGCTGCTCAGCGCAACAACATCGGGGTCCCCACATCTTGGCAGCATCGGCCGGAAGGGTATCACCACGCCGGTATTCCCTTAGTGGAATACCCCCACGTCGGTTCGAGCCCTTCGGTATTAAAAGGGGGAGATGTTGTGGGCAGCCGTGCCGACCCCTGGACTTGCCGTGGCAGTTGCGCTGCCACCGGTCAACGTCCAGGAGGACGACAGTGTGTCACGCACACTGTCGCACACACTAAGCAGCGCAAGGCTTAGTGTGTGCCGAGCGCCACACGACCAGAGTGTGTTAGCGAGCCGATCGAGCAGGAGCTCTCGGCAGGGGCGCTCGGTGCGGCTGGTGCGCGGCCACCGCACTTGCGGTTTTAAAGTGTTAATTGTTTGTTCATTGTGTCTTTTATTTATTATTGTTCGTTTATAAGTGTTTTAATAAAAGTAAAAGTGCAGAACATAACAGTGGCGACGAGGATGGGATCCTCCTCGCGTAAGGGGGGATCCTACAACGAACCGACGCAACACGGAGACCACCATCGCGGCTCTACCATCGCGCAACCGCCATCGCGCAGGATGGGCACGCTCGGGGCTTGCGCGAAGCCCCGAAGGGATGCTCACTCCGCTGCAGCGTATTCCGGCTAAGGCGAGGGGACATTCCGCCTTGGGCCGACGACACACGGCCCGCTGCAGCGTCATCGGACACACTGGTGCAGCATCGACGTTGCGGCACCACAGCCGCCCTTCTGCACCAGCATCATCGCGGATCCCGATAAGGCACAGTGCCGAGGCATTTCGGCTGCCCCCTGTGGACCTTCATCGCCGGCGCTCCAGCTGCACAGGTGCATCTCGACGGCGACACGATGTCGTCATCGACGGCGACGTGTCGATGTCGACACGACAGTCGTCGTGCGCGGCATCACGGGCGCCCACTGTGCACTCGCATATTCATCATCATCACCATCATCCTGCGCGCCCTGCACAGCAATTCACCGGCAGCGACATCACGGTCGCCCCTGTGCAGCGGTACCGGCTGAGCGGTCACCCCCTGCTCAGCCGCACATCGACGCCCCAACGGCAGCACCATCCGGAGAGCTGCCTCAGCAGCATCAGCGGCGTCCGGTGCAACCACGTACGACAGCGGCAGCGTCATCAGCTGCAGTGGCAAAAACAACAACACGAACAACAACAATACCAACAACAACAACAACAACAACACCACAGCGGCTGCAACGGAACGAGCGAGCGCAGTACATCGGCTGCCCCCTGTTGCAGCCCGCAACGCTCATCCCGTCGAGCGTTAGACACGGAGGCCGGTCAACACTCCCCCCCCCCCCCGTTATACACAGCGCCACTTGAGCCGCACGCTTGCCACGCCGGTTCTAATGGCATTAAAAGCGCTGCGTCGGATTAAGCCGTACCGGCCTAATTAAAACGGGGAGATGTTGTGGACAGACCGCTGCCTCATCCTGAGGGCTCACTGTTGACAGCAGGGCTGTCATCCTGTGACGTCCTCAGTGAGGATCGCGGCGCGAGCAGGACCAGTCGTCCTCTCCCCGCATTGTGTGTGTGTGTGTGTGGGTTTCTATTTATATACGTGTTTATTTATTACCATACCAAAGAGTAGAATAAATCACATATTCTCTTTGTGCCGTACAACGTACCCACCGTCTACTATGTTTGTTTTGTGCGGACATAACAATAAGTATAAATAAATTATAATATTTTTATTAGGCTTTCATTTTTAGCAGCAATTATAGTTCTAACAACTTCAAGAATTGAAACTTTAACAAATTTACACATTTAAAAGGGTTAATAATAAAATAATAATTATTTATTTATTTACCCAGCTATTGATAAAGCAGAATAATCAAATACATACATTTATTAATCTCATTAACCTCACTTTAAAAAAGAGCCCTCACGCCTAAAGTGATTTTTATTCAAAATGGCCGGAAACATAGATTGAATAGGTATTAGTTATATTTCATTTATTCAATTTATTTATAAACATTTTTAATATTTAAATTTTTCCTCGTATGAAATGTGCTCCAATTGAAAGCTTTTGAGATAATATGAACTTCCTTCTTTCAGATTATTTTTCATTAACCATAGTGCAAAAATGAAAAATATTAAATCTGTTATTTACTTTTAATTTAAGAATATAATCTTATTGATTTCAATTTATGCTTAAGTAATGTGCACTGGTCGATTCGATTATTTAAGTAATGTACACTGGTCGGTCGCGTGGATGTAACAAATCTGTAATAATTATGCTGCTTGGGAATATTTCATGGAATGTACGCTTCTCCAATGTAATGTAGAGGGCTGAGCTTTACTTTTACCCTCAATTTCACTATTCTCCAAATTCTGGTTCCACATGTTCCACTTCAGAGCTACTCCAAAGCCTTCCCATATAACCAAGATACCGAAAACGCCACCAATTTCTTGTACTAAAAATCCAGTTCCATCAAACAAAGCTAAAAAACTATCAGTTTGGTGGGTTAAGCCACACGGTCACAGAATCAGCCACTTCAATGTTGTTGAAGTCAGATTTTTATGCACGGGCAATTTATTTGCTCAACATGTTTCAGCTGTGTTAAAATGTTATTTAATTGTGCAAAGGAAGCAATTAAACGTGTGTGTTTAAGTTGGTTTGTTGTAAAACAAACATGTTTTATGTATATGTGTATATGTGTGTTTGTTTACTTGCGAATGAACTCTTCCATTTCGCTGGTCAGTGCATAGTTTATAGACTAATAATATTGCTGAAGTTGAAGTGCAGTGATGTAAGTGAATGAATTTAATCAATCGAGGACTTAAAATCCTGTCCAGCATGTTGACCTTAGCCAACCCTTGATTAAACTTTTCCTCAAAGCATTTTTGGAAAAGGTGGGTTAAGGGGGGGCAAGATAAATACATCGAATCGGAACTAGCAGCTCCGATTGTTCTAAAATTTGGTGGGTTAACGACTGAATCGACCACCACAAACCCACGTGGGTTTGAAGTGGTTTTACAGTGGGTTAAGGACGATTTGGTTATTTGGGTTAGCTTATCCCCAAGCGCTCGTATTTGTATCGGAATCGTGATCGTCTGGTTAAAACAGAACAGGATGAAGAACCTATTTCAAGTGGGAGTTCGAATGGTGTGATATAAATTTTACTGATTGCTTTTACTTTTTACTTATCGATTATTGTTAATACATTGTAGCTGTAGACCTCTTGGAAAACGCTGATAACTATGTCATACCGGATGATGGACCAGCAAACGTTCAAGATATCCAGGACGGTGATGAAATTGGAGCGCTGGAATGTGCGCATGATGAGGAAAATGATAGTGATGATCATGTTATCGATTATCTCATGGAAAGTTCAGATGAAGAGGAAGTATTGGAACAATACAAAGAAGCGTTCTCAGTGCATGATGCTTTACGTCGCTGGGCCATATCGAGGAATCAAACGTATGAGTCAATCGAGGAAGTGATGGAAATTGTTAGAAAAACAAGTAATTGTAAGCTGCCAAAAGATGCAAGGACTCTGTTGAAGATCAACCGAAACCCTTCTGCGGACATAACAACAGTTGAAGGAGGACAATATTGGTTTCACGGCATTCAAAAATGTTTCAACGTACTAAGGTAATTGATCTCGCGTAATCGTTATGAATTTTCTTTATATTCATACATATGGTTTGTTTATTTAAAGCAATCTAAGCCTTCATTCCGATTCTACGCTTTTGATAAACGTATCGATCGATGGATTACCTCTATTCAAAAGTAGTAACCTTCAATTTTGGCCCATACTTTTCAACATTCATGGAATGCCAGAAGTACCTGTAATGATAGCTGCTATTTATTGTGGTCCGACAAAACCACTCAGCATCGAATACTTTCTTCGTCCTTTTGTTGATGAAATCAACTTCCTCATGAAAAATGGAGTACAGATCAATTATGAGACGGTTAAGATAAAACTGCACGCAATTATAGCTGATTCTCCAGCTCGGGCGTTTATTAAAGGTAATACAAAACAGTTATACATATCTGTACTTAGGTGATTAAAACTTTATGATTCTTCTTTCGTAGGTGTTGTCAGCTTCAACGGTATACATGGCTGCTTGAAATGTGTTTCTGAGGGAAGGAGTATCCGAGGAAGAGTAGCATTTCCCGATATCGCTGGTTCTGATCGCACTAATGAAGGATTTAGGTCGCGTTCGTATGGTAAACACCACAAATTTGATTCTCCTCTATTATCTCTATTAGACGAATTTGATCTTGTAAAACAAGTAATAGTTGCAGACTTATTGCATTTAATCGATTTAGGAGTTACAAAACGTTTGTTAATGGGCTGGATATGTGGAAAATTTGGTGTGATATACAAGTTATCTCCTGAACAAATCAACAAAATGTCAGTAATGTTGATGCATATCAAATTACCTGTAGAGATACACAGAAAGTTCCGTTCATTACGTGATCTCAAGTATTGGAAAGGAACTGAATTAAGCTCTTTCTTATTTTACGCATCCGTTGGTGTACTCAGAGGAACATTGAGTGAACAACAATACAATCATTTTATGTTGTATTTTTGCAGCATTACAATTTTTTCATCTGAAGTATACAAAGAGCATTGGTCATTAGCAAATACTCTCCTACAGCTGTTCGTCAAACAGTACGGAATTATTTAAGGCTCAGAATATATTTCGAGTAATGTTCATAACTTTTTGCATATTTACCAAGAAGTTATTGATTTTGGTATACTTCGGTTTATATCTTCTTATGACTTTGAGAACGAACTTCAGCATATGAAACATTCATTACGAAGTGGATCGAAAAGTTTAGAACAAACAATAAACCGTATAGCAGAATGGACAGCCTATAAACCGGATAAATATATTAAACAACTACAATATCCCACGATTCATAGGAGAGGAAATATTACTACACTTCATGTGCGCAAACGATTTTGTTTAAAGAATGATGATAGCAATTCTTGGTTTTTAACAAAATCGGGTAGCGTATGTCAATTTGTAAATGCAGCTACCCAAATAGTCAGAATTACTTAAGCAGCTCATTTTGGCACGCTAAAGATCGCTGCTCTAATTCGCCTTTTGCAGTAGATAAACAGCACCAAAGTTCTAGGTGGGTCTTTCAAACAGCGCTTAAGCAGCTTCCTTATGCTACGGTGCCGGGGATTTTTTTTTCTTTGTGTTTTATTTTCAAGCAAGCGTCATCGATGAAATAAACAACAGGATTTGTTTTGTTTGTGTTCATGTGTATATTTTTAAATCCTTAATATTCATGAATTATACAAAATGTCACACAATTTAATGTACAATCACAATCACTTCACTCAATATTCCTCCTTCAATTAACTAATCTAACTTGTGCAGCAGCAATGAGATTATTGCCGGCGTCCGTCTTTGACACTTTGGCAAGAGCCATCTCGTACCGATGTCATGCATTAAAAAGCTATAAAGTTCCACCAAGTTCGGTACACTTTCTTAACAAGCCTTCAAGTTCCACCATGAACCCTACACATAGTGCTAATCAGCCGCAAAAGTTCCACAGAGTATCATGTGCCTGTTAAAAAGCTCCATAGTTCTGCAAAGTACCGTCTATCTCTTAATCAGCCACAAAGTACGACATCGGACCGATTTTTCGTTAAACAGCTCTAAATCAGCTATAAAGTACGAGCTGGCTATTTGGGTATACAACAGTCTTCCGTAGACTTAACAGCAAGAAAGCTAACTAGGACTATTGATGATTTCAACTATCCTTTCAATTCTAAATTTTTGAACATACATCGCGGAAATGTTAACGATTTAGGAACAGAAAATATTATTTTAGGTTTTCAGGATATAAAATGTAAATTAGTAGTAGTACCATTGTCTAAGGAAAATGAAAATAATTTTGTTACCTTGATACATCTTCTTCTTCTTGTTTGGCTCAACAACCGATGCCGGTCAAGGCCTGCCAACCCACATGTGGGGTTGGCTTTCAGTGACTTATTGATTTCCCCCCATAGCAGGATAGTCATTCCTACGTATGGCGGCACGGTCTATTTGGGGCTTGAACCCATGACGGGCATGTTGTTAAGTCGTACGAGTTGACGACTGTACCATGAGACCGGCTTCCTTGATACATACATTGGTTTAATAAAACAAAACAACAACGTTTTTTGAAATGGTGTGTTTTAATTCAATAAAATGATTTTTTTCAGTACATACATTCATAGTTCATTTATAAGTGTTACGCGTGCGATTATTCAAAACGTCTCAAACTATATTTCGCGTGGTGTGCGATCACCTTAATCTAGAAACCGGGAACGCTACGTGTAAAAGCGGAATAAAAATGCGTCACAAAGACTAACATGCGGCACTCACGCGTACGTACACTTATGTACTAATTATCCTCGGAAAGGATACACTAACACCTTAAAAATGTATGGGCTTCCGGGGGTATAAAAGGGACCGAACTCTCAATAAATAATCATTCGGATTTTGCAACTCTAAGAAACCTCTTTTTTAATTTTGCATATTCGGATCAAGAAAGAAATCTCTCATCCCTCTTCACCCCCTTCTGCGGCATAGGCTCCTCAAATTACTTGAGAGAGCAACTAGCGGGAAGGTTGATTATTGGTGTCGAACGGTTGAGAAGATCGCTGTTACCCGAGCGGGTTTGATTTACAAGGCCGCATCCTTCGCGTGGCCCACAGATCCGTTCGCCGTCGTAACATTTGGTGGCTCCAGAGAGGAATCATCCTCACTTTTGTTTGGTAGAGAGATTTGCCCGTGGTATGAAAGCTTCCGCAAATTCTCTAGCCCTCCACATTCTCACCGAAGAGAAATTGCTTCGCTCCTAGACGAACCTATCCTCGCTCCAGAGGAAGCACTCACACTAGGAGGAAGACAGCATCGCTTCCGATAGGATTGCTTCCGCTCTCCACCTACGCACTCACGCATACGGCTCCACTAACACGTGTGCAGCTCCAGCGAGCTGCGTATGCGATACGTGAGAGAGCACTACGATAGAGCTCCAAGGGAGAGCCCTTTGCGCACCGTTGAACCAGTGCGACATCGCACACCCACACCACTGATAAAAATCTGTGCACTATACACGCACACGAACTCATCGGCACATTAGCCACGTCATGACTACGAAAAGAAACCTTACCCCGTTCGTCGATAACGACAATGGTAGCTGCCGCTTATGCAGCCGGGATGATGATCCTAATATGGTCCAATGCGACGAATGCGATCGCTGGTTCCATATGGCATGCGCCAAACTGAGCCGGCTGCCTAAAGCGGACGAACCATTCTTGTGTATTAAATGCACAAAAGATTATGCAAAGATTAAGGCTCCAGCGCCGACCGGCTCTGGCCAAGACACGGCCATCGCAGCCCTAATCGAAGCGCTGAAAGGTAGTAGCATTGACACTAATACCTATTTAAAACGAACGACGCTAAACCAGCTTCCTCCGTTCGATGGCAAGGCAGGAGAATGGCCCAAATTTATGCGCGCGTTCGATGAAAGCACGGAAGAAGCAAAATTTTCCAACGTCGAAAATATGAACCGGCTCCAGCATGCCCTCAAAGGCGAAGCCGAGAAACATGTTCGCCGATTATTTTTAGAACCGGCAAACGTTCCCGAAATAATCTCCAAATTGGAAGAACAATTCGGTAGAGCGGACCTTGTGTACGACGAACACCTAAAAGACGTGCTAAAGGTCAAGATTGATAATCAACACAAGATTCCCGAACTATCCGACGCGATTCAGGATATGATCACAAATCTAAAGGCAATAAATAAATCCGCATACTTGCAAGACCATCGGCTGGTGAACGAATTGGCTTGCAAATTACCCACTGATCGACACATAAAATGGATCGAGTACAAGGCAGCCAATATAAAGCCGGGCGACCTTCCTTCGCTAGAAGACTTCGGAAAATGGTTGCTTCCTCAAGCAAAGGTCTTGAAGGAATTGCCAAAGCGGGCGGAACGCGCAAAACAACCATTAAATGTACACCAGCCTCCAGCAAGAACGACCGAAGGGCCACGTAGAAACTATCGCTTCACTAACGCACGCAACGCACACGGCTCAGCCACCAACACAAATACAGCACGATCATCTACACACACTGCAGCACGACAATGGAACCAAACTTTTTCTTGCCCGTGTTGTCACGGAAGCCACGCACTATATCGATGTGATATATTTAAACGGAGACCGGCACAAGAACGCGTAGAAATCGCACATAGAGGAGAACAATGTTTCGCCTGTCTATCCGGTAATGATCACCGCGCACGAAACTGTAGAGCAGCAAGAGAATGCGGCATACAAGGGTGCAAGGAAATGCACCATCAATTGCTACACTTACCCGTCACATCCAATACAAATTATCACCAGGCACAGCAGAACATGTTCTATCAAATTGTGCCAATTGTTTTGCGAAACGGAGACAAAACGCAGGCTACATTTGCATTCCTAGACGCAGGATCGTCGGTTACATTGATCGAGGAGAAGATTGCGAATGAGCTTCAGTTAGAAGGACCGACCGATCCCCTCACGATGACATGGACACAGAATTTGTCCATCCGAGAGAACGAGAGCAAGAGAGTAAGCTGCTTCGTAAGAGGAGAGAAGGAGAAGAGAGAACATCTCCTAGAGAAGATGAGAACCGTGAAAACGCTCCAGCTCCCGAGCCAATCCATCGACTGCGGTGATCTCGCAGAGAGATATCCTCATCTGAGAGGAATTGAAGTAGGCGAATATAAGAGAGCAAAGCCAACCGTTCTAATTGGCTTAAACCATAGTCATCAACTAATACCACTAGGACGAAAAATGGGCCGAAGCGATGAGCCAATGGCGATTAAAACGAAGTTAGGATGGGTTATCTTCGGGATGGATACCAAACTCCACGAAGCCTCCGAACATTTGCTGATGATCCACTACGAGGAAAATGCCATGAATAAAATGATGCGAAGCTACTTTAGCACAGAAGACTTTGGAGTGAAACCAGTAGCAACAGTAAAGTCAAGCGAGATGGAACGTGCCGAGAAAATCATTGCCAACACCCTGGTGAAATCACAAGGACGTTACGAGATAGGTCTACTATGGAAGACCGACGAAGTGAAGTTTCCAGACAGCTACCAAGCTGCATTACGACGTCTAGTGAGCCAGGAAAAGCATCTAAAAAAGAATGCGGAAATGCAGACTTGGCTGTGTGATACCTTCAAGGAGTACGAGAAGAAGGGATATATAAGGAAGCTTTCGCGAGAAGAAGCAGCGCTGCACGGGCCGCGTACCTTTTATTTGCCGCATTTCGTTGTTGTGAATAAAAACAAGCCAGTGCTTAAACCGAGGCTAGTGTTCGACGCGGCCGCAAGAGTTAAGGATGTTTCCTTAAACTCCCAGCTCCTCACCGGACCTGACGAAATGCCGTCATTATTTGGCATACTGCTGAGATTCCGTGAAGGGAATATCTGCGTTACTGGGGACATCAAGGAGATGTTCCACCAAGTGAAAATAAGGAAGGAGGACCAGGACGCACAGCGCATACTGTGGCGTGAAGGAAACGAAGCACGGCAGCCGGATACGTACGTCATGCAGGTCATGACGTTTGGTGCAACGTGCTCACCATCATGCGCTCAAGCGGTGAAAAATCGAAACGCCGAAGAGCATCAACTTACTCACCCGCTGGCCCTTAGACCCATCATCCGCCAGCATTATGTGGACGACTACTTAGACAGCTTCTTCTCACTGGAAGAGGCCATCGAAACGGTGAAGCAGGTGAGAAACGTTCACGCGATGGGTGGATTCCTCATAAGGAATTTTGTGGCGAATAATTCAAAGTTGAGACAAACAATACCGGAAGAACATCAGCTCCACCAAAGGTTGGTGGACATCAAGGAAAAAAACCAGTGCGTCGAAAAGATATTAGGTGTGCAGTGGAATACGCAGCTGGACACGTTTGGTTACAAAGTAAATATAGCTAGAGCTCACACCGATGTTGGCAGAGAACTCCCCACCAAACGAGAAGTGTTAAGTTTCGTCATGTGTATTTATGATCCCCTTGGTCTCATCAGCCACCTTACAATTCAAGGGAGGATTATAATGCAGGCTGTCCACCTAGCCGTCAAGGACTGGGACGCAAAGATTCCCGACAATCTCGCAACAAAGTGGCATGAATGGACGACAACCATCAGTGAAGCAAAGGATCTAGCCATTCCTAGGCCAATCACCGCGGCAGGAAATGCGCCGATCGATATCCACACCTTTGTGGACGCATCTCTTGATGCATTTGCAGCATGCGTGTACGCAAGAAGCTGCTTCAAAGGGTGCTACGTCGTAAGGCTTGTCGCTGCCAAGGCTCGAGTGGCTCCGATCCATTCATTAACGATTCCAAAGCTCGAGTTGCAAGCCGCCATTTTGGGAGCGAGGCTCACCGAAACCGTTGCAAAAGAGCTCAGACTGCCAATCCACCGCACCACGTTCTGGACAGATTCACGAACAGTACTGTCGTGGATCAATAGCGAACATCGGAAGTATAAGCAATTTGTGGCGCATCGAGTGAGCGAGATTCTGGACACGAGCAGCGCCAGCCAATGGAGATGGGTTCCTTCAAAGGAAAATCCAGCCGATGCCGCCACAAAGGTGACCAATGCAAGCATGTGGTTTAATGGTCCAGAATTCTTGTTATCAAGAGAGTGTGATTGGCCCGAGCACCAGCCTGTCTCAGACACAGAGGAGGAGAAGCGTGTTGCTGCGAACCCAGTGCTTCACCATCACGAGGCAGTGGTTCCCGAGCTGAACTATTCAACATGGGACCGCCTGCTTCGCCATCACACATTCATAAAGAAGTTCGTGGACTTTTTGAAAGACCGCAAGGCGTTCAACAAGATGATTGGACGTGAAGACGTAGAACATGCCAAATACGCCTTGTTACGCAAGGCGCAATGGGAGGGGTTCCCGGATGAAATGGAGGCTTTAACAAAGGGGGAGGAATTATCCAGCAAGAGCCATATTAAAACGTTGTCACCTTATTTAGACCAACACAATCTCCTGAGGTCGCGAAGCCGTCTAGAGAACGCGACGGCGCTACCGAAAAGCGCGCGCTCATCAATACTTCTGCCGCAGAAACCGCGCATCGTCAAGCTTCTTGTGCGGAACTATCACGAGAAGTATCATCACCAGGCCGACAATGTCGTGATCGGTACTCTGCGGCAAACCTACTGGGTCGTGCAGCTGCGGAACGTTTTGAAAGCCGTTAAAGGCTGCTGCCAGAGATGTATTCTCAACACCGCTACCCCGCAAACTCCTATGATGGCGCCCCTGCCATCTTTCAGTACACACCCTCACAATCCGCCATTCCTACACTCGGGAGTGGATTATTTTGGGCCCCTCGACGTCACCGTGAAGAGGTCCATCGAGAAACGATGGGGGGCTATATTCACATGCATGAGTACGCGGGCTGTACACATTGAACTGGCTGAGAAGTTAGATGTTGATAGTTTCTTAGTCTGCCTGAAGAATTTCACTAATCGGCGAGGCAAGATCACCCACCTATATAGTGATAACGGGACCAACTTCATAGGCGCGGAAAGACTGATGAAGAAGTTGGTGGAAGAAATCGGAGAGAGAATGGGAAGAGAAGCCGCTCTAAAATACCAAATTGAGTGGAAATTCAATCCACCGTCCGCTCCCCATTTCGGAGGATCGTGGGAGCGGCTTATTCAGATTGTAAAGAAAGCGCTACATCACATGGCGACTGAATGGAAAACGCGACACCCCAACCCGGAAACGTTGCGAGCGGCGTTAATAGAGATAGAGGCTATGATCAATTCGCGGCCATTGACGCACATACCGTTGTCCAACGAGGAAGACGAGATTCTGACGCCGTTCCACTTCCTTATTGGACGAGGCGTTGAGAGCCTACCGCCGGATAGCCTGGACAAATCGTACGTATCCAGACAGCAGTTCAAAGTGGCCCAGCATAACGCCAAGGTTTTCTGGGATCGCTGGAAGAAGGAGTATCTGCCAACACTCATCAAACGGAACAAGTGGACCAACAAGGTGGAACCAGTGAAGGTGGGCGATGTGGTGGTGCTCACAAACGACAACGCACCCGCGGGACAATGGCTGAAGGGCAAGGTGCTGGAAGTGCACCCGGCTGCGGATGGGCAAGTTCGCGTCGTGACCGTGAAGACGGCCTCCGGAATCCTGAAGCGACCGGCCGCCAAGGTAGCAGTAGTGGACGCGAAGCCCAAGGAGCATCACTCGTCGTGAAGCAACCGCCATCCAAGACGACCAAGAGAGTGCTGGAAGATGACGTGACTATAAGGGAGGCCCCGTCAACCAAACGGATCATCACAGCTGGCGACTGGACAGCCAGATTGCTTGCGGGCAATTCCGATCGCGAATGAAGAATCGTCACCCGTCTTTTTCTTTTGGGTAATTAACCGGGATAAATTACGAGGGGGAGGATGTTACGCGTGCGATTATTCAAAACGTCTCAAACTATATTTCGCGTGGTGTGCGATCACCTTAATCTAGAAACCGGGAACGCTACGTGTAAAAGCGGAATAAAAATGCGTCACAAAGACTAACATGCGGCACTCACGCGTACGTACACTTATGTACTAATTATCCTCGGAAAGGATACACTAACACCTTAAAAATGTATGGGCTTCCGGGGGTATAAAAGGGACCGAACTCTCAATAAATAATCATTCGGATTTTGCAACTCTAAGAAACCTCTTTTTTAATTTTGCATATTCGGATCAAGAAAGAAATCTCTCATCCCTCTTCACCCCCTTCTGCGGCATAGGCTCCTCAAATTACTTGAGAGAGCAACTAGCGGGAAGGTTGATTATTGGTGTCGAACGGTTGAGAAGATCGCTGTTACCCGAGCGGGTTTGATTTACAAGGCCGCATCCTTCGCGTGGCCCACAGATCCGTTCGCCGTCGTAACAATAAGTATTAACATTATTAAAACTATTCCTAACTGATTAATACTTCATATGTCTATGATGCGAAGTTTTCACTAATCCTACTAATGCTAACCGTTGCTTACTATGTCTAAACTTATTTTGTAAAACTTCTTTATAAAGATCATTTACTCGTCTAGTAGTTTCAGTTATCCTTACGATTCTAAAATCATAAATATTCACCGAGCAAGTACTAATGATTTAGAAGAATTTTTTTTACATTAGGAATCAGCGATATAAAATGTAAATTAGTTGCGGCACCTCTTGCTCAAGAAGATGCACTCGATTTCGTTCCTTTAATTGACACATTAGTTATATGAAATATGTAATAAATATTTGTTGAACGTACATTTTATTTCGTTTTTTATATCATAAAAGATAATAACATTTCTTTGAACTCTTTAACACTTCTATGATAGGAACATGATACGCAACTGGGTATAAGCTTTAATTTTATAAAAAGCCATTGATTCTGTTATATGCTTGAAGCTAAACTGAGAATTATAGTAGTATTTGAGCATAAATTAAACTAAACTTTGCGTCTATGAGGTGCAGTTTTAACTTTTCCCACCAAGTTAAGTCTTTGTTTTGAATGTTTAAACTTATTTTGGAAAAATGTTTTGATTTTTTGGTCCGTGGGTGAAACTCCATGACATGTTCCTATAAATTTAAAAATCTGAATAACCCTTTCATAATTTGAAAAACAAACTTTATCTGGTCCTAATCCTGTCCAATTGGCTTGTGTTACAAAATTCTTTTTGAATATAATATCCATGCTATCATGGAGTCTAGCTTCTGAACTGTCGGTCGGCAGCTTTGTATCTAAAAATTCCATAAAAATTTTTTTGAACTCTGGTTCCCCCAATCTTTCCTCCAGTCGATCTAGTTCTTCCCTGGTCCCCACCGTTTCCCATTCAAACGACGATTCCGCAACAAATCCTGGCCGTGGAATCAATTTGTCGGATAAAATATCTAACTGTGATCGTATTAATTTCTGCTGCTTCTCCATATCCAACATTTTCTTCTGATACACGTCTGCTTGTCTTTGTTGCTCCCTCTGCATGGTGTCTAATTTTTCTAGTATGGCATCTAATCCCACGTTCTGTCCACTAGAAAAATCTGTTTGCGTTGCTATTGAAGCAGTAGATGAAATGACTGGAAATAAACGTTCATATAGTATTTTGCAGCAAATAATATACTATAAAACAAATTGAAGACATCCCAAATAGCCAGCTCGTACTTTATAGCTGATTTAGGGCTGTTTAACGAAAAATCGTTCCGATGTCGTACTTTGTGGCTGATTAAGAGATAGACGGTACTTTGCGGAACTATGGAGCTTTTTAACAGGCACATGGTACTCTTTGGAACTTTGTGGCTGATTAGCACTATGTGTAGGGTTCATGGTGGAACTTTAAGGCTTGTTAAGAAAGCGTACTGAACTTGGTGGAACTTTATAGCTTTTTAATGCATGACATCGGTACGAGATGGCTCTTGTCAAAGTTTCAAAGACGGACGCCGGCAATAATCTCATTGCTGCTGCACAAGTTAGATTCGTTAATTGAAGAATGAATATTGAGTGAAGTGATTGTGAATTATCAGTAAATTGTGTAAAATTTTGTGTAATTCATCAATACAAAAGATTTAAAAATATACATATGTGTTTAAACGAAACAAATCCTGTTGTTTATTTCATCGATGACGCTTGCTTGAAAACAAAAACACAAAGAAAAATAATCCCTGGCATCGTGGCATAAGGAAGCTGCTTAGGCGCTGTTTGAAAGACCTACATAGAACTATGATGCTGTTTATCTACTGCAAAAGGCGAATTAGAGCAGCGATCTTTAGCGTGCCAAAATGAGCTGCTTAAGCAATTCTGACTATTTGGGATACGTTTAGGTTTTCGTTGACAAACACCCGAAGTTGTTGCAGTTGTTTCCATAAACGAGAAGTGATCCAAAGAAGAACGAACTACCATCGATGTGGACGGTATATTTTCTATCATTGCATTATTCGTACGAGAAACCGGCTTGCGTTTATTGCTTGATACAGTTTCTAGAAATATTTGTTAACTATAGTTCTTGTTAAAACACTCTAAAACACTTTCTCACGTTTTGACGATGAAGCATTCTCGCGAGACATCTTTTGACTTCCAGTATGGATAGACACTGACGATAGCGATGAAAGCTCATTCAATAATTGCGGATGAAGCATTGTGGTATGTGTAGTGTTGTTTATTGAATCGAAAAATGTATGCAATTTCATGTTAATGATTATGATTTTTAACAAAACATATTTAATAAAAACTTACTATTATTGTTCAACGGGAGCAATTTGTATTCTCCATTTTTAATCGACAAGAGTAGCTTAGGTCGTTTGGCGCTAAGGATAAACAAAAAAAAGATGAAGTTGTGTAAAAGTCACATCTTTTATTGCACGATAAAACACACCTTTCCATGTTGGAAGTATCACGTTTATAAAGCGTTATGAACTGAAACTGATAATCGGGACACCGTGGCTCCGGCTGTACAATCAGGAACAGGTTCCTTCACGCTTGTTCCATGTAGGAGTTCTAAACAATTGGAATTGCCTCAGCACACAAGCACAAACACAGAAAAAGTTCTGCATAAACCAACACCGGCCTTACAAACAAAAGGAGCGTGTGTGCAGGCGGAGATGAGATGAAGAAGAATATAAGAAGAAAAACACCATCGAACCGAATCAAAGAATGGCCGAACTGAACTGTGTGAAGGCGAAAAGACAAGTAAACAAAATGAGCTCAATAGGAACAACTGGGACAACCGAGGAGAAAGAAGGAAGAGGGTGAAGGAAAAAAGATCGGTGGAAAGAGGGGGAGAAAAAAGAGTCCGTCAATTTTTTTGTTGCATTGTGGCAGGCCATTCAGTAATTTTTGGACATTTCATTACACCGCCAATAAAAAAATATACACCACTTGAATAGCATCTGGCCATATCTGTCAAAATCGGTCTAACCCTATCGTTAAAAAGTCGGACTATCGGAAGTCCGACGGGAAGACAAAAAGTTTTAGCGAAAGACGTCTTTTGGCTGTCATTTGCAGCCTGGGTATACTGGACAGGATTTTAACTCCTCCGTTGATTAAATTCATTCACTTACATCACTGCACTTCAACTTCAGCAATATTATTAGTCTATAAACTATGCACTGACCAGCGAAATGGAAGAGTTCATTCGCAAGTAAACAAACACACATATACACATATACATAAAACATGTTTGTTTTACAACAAACCAACTTAAACACACACGTTTAATTGCTTCCTTTGCACAATTAAATAACATTTTAACACAGGTGAAACATGTTGAGCAAATCAATTGCCCGTGCATAAAAATCTGACTTCAACAACATGGAAGTGGCTGCTTCTGTGGCCGTGTGGCTTAACCCACCAAACTGATAGTTTTTTAGCTTTGTTTGATGGAATTGGATTTTTAATCCAAGAAATTGGTGGCATTTTCGGTATCTTGGTTATATGGGTCTGACACTAAAATATTGTCGTATTGTATTTGGGTTTGTTTGAAACCGTTGACATCACGTATTACATATTGATCGTTAAGGAGCTTTTTGTAAACGATATACGGGCCCTTGTATTTCGGCAGGAGCTTCTTGTTAGTATTAACGGAGTGATCTGTATAACGAATTGCTACAAGATCTCCTTCCTCAAACTTTTCTGCTGGGCAATGTGTTTTGCTAAACTGCTTTGCGTTAACCATTTGCGATTTGATTATATTTTGAGAAGCTATGTTACGACACTAGGTCAAACCTACACTATTTTCCTGTTTTCCGTCTAAGTACTCTGTAATTTCGTCTATTGCTGTACCTCGTTGTTCTATTCCAAATAACAAGACTGATGGAAGTTGTTGTGTCGAACTATGTACAGAGTTATTCAAAGCATATTCTACTATTTGTAATTTGCTGTACCAGTCGCTGTGGTCTATAAGATCGGAAATTTTGCCAAGAATTGGTTTGATAACTCGATTAACTCGCTCCACCTGTCCATTTGCTTGAGGAGATGCAACTGCATTTAGCACATGAATCACAGGGTGTTCGAGATAAATTTGACAGTTTCTGATGGAATAGGAAAGGATTTTTTATCAAATTTATGTTAAATATTAAAAAGAATTTTTTTTCTACAAATTTTAGCTAACCATGTTTGCCGCATTTTTTATTCGAAGTACCCCCCCTCCGCGTCGATGGCCGCCTGCACCCGCTTCCGGAACCGCGCGCAAGCCCGGACAACCATGTTCCTGGGGATGACCGCAAACACAGCCTTTATTCTGGCCACCAGTTTCGCTTTGGTATTGCAGGACGCCCTGTTGATGTCCCGCTCAACTGTGCCCCACACAAAGTAATCCATAGGATTAAGGTCAGGGGAGCTGGGTGGCCAAACGTCGGTGCTGGTGTATCGGTCGAAATTGGCAGTGAGCCATTGGCGTGTTTTTAAGGTCGTATGAAATGGTGCAGAATCCTGCTGCCAAACGTACGGCCGCCCATTGGCCACCGTCTCAATCCACGGCTTCACCACGGTACGACGCGTACCGCAGGTCCTCATTTAACGCCACCTTGACGATGCTCGGGGCCACGCCAACGTCTCGCGTCAGGGCCCGGATGCCGACGCCGGAATCGGCCGTCGCCCGTTGCTGCAATCTGGCCAGGAACACGTCGGTCCGCACACAATCCGACCGCCTGCTATGCTGTTTGCGAACAATAATACTATCCACGTCTTCACCACACTCCTCGAGCTGTACGCGTATTGTTTTTACGGTGTTCAGCGAACACATCGCCGCCTTCCGAATTTCGGCATTCGTATGGCCGGCACGAACCATCATAACACACGTTACGCGCTTGTGCAATTCAGACGGGTTCCACATATTTACGGAGCTAGACATTTTTTACACTTGTTCGCACAACTTTTAGCAATCGAATGACATATTAATCATTTCGATACGTCAACTCAACCCTGAGATATATACCCAAAGGCCAGGTGTCAAATTTATCCCGAACACCCTGTATATTACGGTTATTGAGAAAACTTGTGAACTCTTTAGATGTAAAACAGGAGGCCTGATCACTAATTAACCGTCTAGGGCGACTGTAGTAAGCAAAGTACTGATTCAATGCATTACAAACTTCTCGACTGCTGGTAGAAGATGTAGGGTATAGTTTAGTAAACCTTGTGAATGCGTCTATAACGACCAACAAATACTTTTTCTTTCATTTTGTAATATACACGTATTTTTTTTAGTTTTTTTACAAGGAGTTTATTGTAGAAGGTCTTTTCCCCAAGGCTTATTTCTTTTTTTTTGCTTTGACAGCTTGCACACTGTCACTTCTTCGGACATCGTATTTGTCAAAATCAAAATGCTCACAAACCCAAGATTACTATAAACTCAAGATGTTTACAGCTCGGCCTTTCCTGACATGATAAATTGCCCTCAATTTACTTATAGACTAAGTGTTGCCAAAGATACGCAAAAGGAAGTCAATCACTGCCCGGGATCGGCACAATCCACTTTCTCAACTTATTCGCCTCCAACACTCCGTCATAAGGAAGTTGGGTCTGCTGGCACCCATCGATGTCCCGAACAACATAACGATCGTTTGGAAGCCGTCTGTGTATGACATAGGGGCCCTTGAATCTAGGGATAAGCTTTTTGTTTGAGTTTACCGTGTTATCTACGTTTCGTATTACCACAAATTCTCCTTCTACAAATTCAGGGGCTGGTTTACATTTCGACAGGTGTTGTTGCTCATTAACTTGTTGATGTTTCATTATGTTAACTGGTGCTTGTGATCGTATACTATTTAAATCTACTCTTGAATCGTTATTTATCTCATCCAAATGTTCGGTTAATTCATCGATCACTGGACCTCTCTGTTCAATGCCAAATAAAAGAACTGACGGAGCAAAATGTGTAGATGTGTGAGTAGTATTGTTAAGAGCATACTCTACGTTAGGAATTTGAGCGCTCCAATCCGCATGGTCTACCGGGTTTGAAAGTTTGCTCAGTACTGGTCGTAGGACACGATTCACCCTTTCAACCTGTCCGTTCGCCTGAGGTGATCCTGTTGCATTTAAAATGTGAGTAATACTACGCGACGTTAAGAAATTTGAAAAAGAATCAGATGTGAAACACGTTGCTCGGTCGCTAATGATGCGCCTAGGGCGACTGTAGTACATAAAATATTGCTTGAGAGCATTACAAACTTCACGTGTGTTCGTAGATATCGTAGGATACAGCTTTGTAAATTTAGTAAAACTATCTATTACTACCAGTAAGTGCTTCTTTTTTGAATGAACAGATGGTAAGGGGCCTAAAAAGTCAATGTGCAAAGTATCAAACGGAATAGGTGTTTTAGGTATACTGAATAAATTTCTATTGTTAACTCTTGCTGGTGCAGAATACATTACACATTTCAAGCAATTTTTTATGTAATTAGTGATCCTTGTTTTCATTTGAGGGAAATAATAATATTTGGAAATCTGCATGCAATACTTGTTTACGGCAAGGTGTCCTATTTTTTCATGAATGTGTCGTATTAAGTTATTAATCATTTCTGATGGAACATACATCTTTAATTAGCTTGTTGGTGATTATTTGAATACTACTCCATCTCGGATTGTGAAGCCGCTCACTCCTTTAGATTATATTTAAGTTTTTAAAGATTTAATTTCAACATCACGTGCTTGCGCTATACATAGTTGAAAATCTATATCTAAGTCATCAATTCCTGCAACCTGTTCTAATCGACTAAGCGCATCTACATGTGGCATTGAAGACCCAGGGCGATGATGCATGGTGTAGTCATAATCTTCAAGAAACAAGGACCAACGAGCTATTTTTGCTGAGACATTCCGGTTTTTTAAAGTTTGTACCAAGGAGTTACAATCTGTGATAATCTTAATCGGAATCCCGTGGACGTAAGTATGGAACCGCTTCAGCGAGTAAATTACTGAGAGCGTCTCTAGTTCGTAGCTATGCAATTTAGCTTCATCTGCTGATGTTGTTTTAGAGAAATATGCTATTCGGTGATACTTTCCATCATTTTGTTTTTGTAGTAGTACAGATCCAAAGCCTAAAGAGCTTGTATCACAATGCAATTCAGTCTCACGGCTTGGGTCATAGATCGATAAAACAGGTGATTTTATTAGTTCATTACGTAATGTTTCAAAAGATTTTAAGCAGGTTGCATCAAAATCAAAATTTACTTTATCTTTTAATAAGTTTGTTAGAGGCTTTGCTATGGTTGAAAATCCTGGTACAAATCTACGGAAAAATGAGAACAATCCTAAACATTGTTGAACTTGTATTTTAGTCTTTGGAACGGGGTAATTCTTAATTGATTCGATATGATGGTCGCTAGGAAGAATGCCAGATACATTAGCTTTATACCCGAGATAATTCAACTCATTTTGAGCGAATTTGCATTTGTCCAACCGCAGTTCTAGATCATTTTTGCGTAAGGTGTAAAAAACTTTCCCAATCAATTCAATATGATTGTCAAAATCATTCGAGGCTATAAGAATATCATCTATGCACACCACCAACTCTCCACGATCAATGAACTCACGGAGTATTGAGTTGATAAAGCGTTGAAATTCTGCTGGTGCATTTTCCAGCCCAAAAGGCATGCGCGTGTACTCGTATTGTCCATCTGGAGTAACGAACGCTGAGTATTTTATAGATTCCTCTTGCATGGCCAATTGAAGAAATCCACTCTTGAGATCCAGAAGCGTAAAATACTTCTTGTTTCCCAGATGTTCAAGGCAATTGTCGATAAGGGGTAATGGGAAATTGTCTGGGATTGTAATTTTATTTAATGGCCGATAATCAACGCATTTACGAATTTGTCCGTTACGCTTGCGAACTAGAACTATTGCTGAGGCGTATGGAGAGTTACTTGGACGGATGATGTTCTTTTCTAACAGGTTTTTCACTATATCTTTGACTTTAGCTCTTTCGGCGAAGGACAAATGTCTAGGTTTTTTTAGAAATGGGTGTATCGTGTTCCAAATTAATTTTTACTGAATAAGCTGGAGAAGTGACTTCTTCAATAGGAAATTTGTGATAATTTTGAATAACTGAATTGCTTACTAATTTGATTTGATCTTTCGAGAGGTGAGTACCAATATCAATCACACTAGATTCATCAGTAATCTCTATCATACACAGACTCCCAAAGGTTTCGTTGATGTCACATAAATCACGCTGTTTAGAAATCGGCAATATTGTCTTCCCCCGAGCGCACGATGGACTTCCGATGTATGTTTAGTGTATGGAGCTTTTCGATTATATTCTGATCTAGATAACTAACCCTGACATTTTTATTCAAATCTTTAAGTTTTTTCATGTCATAAACGTATTTAAATTGGGTAAGGTGTATTTTAAACGTCCGCAATGCATCCCTGTCTAGAATCAGAGGCCATGCCATGTAATGTTTGGGTAGAATGATAAAAGGGTGTTCTATTGTAGTTCCATTAAGTGTGATACGTAATTCAAGTTTTCCATATGATTTGAGCTCCTGGCTACCTATTCCACGCATATTTGAAGGCTGTGGCTCACCTAACAAGTTTTCCGGCAGTAGTCCTGCATTGATAAAGCTCTTAGGACTGCCCGTGTCACAAAGAGTCAATGATTTTAAATTAGTGCTCCATACATCATTACATTTATAGGCATCACTTACCTCCTGATGCGCATTCATCTTAACAATGGTTTGGTTATTGTGAGGTTCTTCCTCTTCCGAATCGATAACGTGCATGGTTGCTGCAGCTTGTTGTACGCGTTGGGGGCAGTTTTGATATATGTGGTCTTCTTTGTGATATCAAAAACACGGACCGGGTGGTCTGGCTGGTAGTCGGCACTGATTCTGTGTTTGTCCCATTTTTCGGCAATTGTAGCATCGGGGGGCTGCATAATTCTCCTTACTAATGTCATGCTGTTTGTTGACAATAGTTGACGTTACAGGAATCAGAGGAGCAGTAGCACGATGGGTCTCGTATTTCTTCAGGAGTTGTTTTAGTGTATCCATTGACGTAGCTGCGAAGCGCACAGACGCCATGTTTACGGGGTCGCCGATTCCATTAATTATGATGTTTATCAATTCTTCTTCACCGATGCGTTTTCCGGCGATTCGCTGCATCTCAAGCACATACTTCGTTATAGTTTCATTGCGTGTCAATCGTCGCGCTCTCAACTGTTGGTAGATTTGCTCCATGGACGTTGTCTTCACAAATGCTTTGTGCATCTCCACCTTCAGTTTGGCATGAGTATTGATTTCAGCAGATTTGGCCAATCGTGCTGCAGTTCCAATGAGCAGCTGGCGCGTGTTGTAGTATTTAGATGTTTCATTCATGTTGTACGGCTCGAATACACGCTCCAATTCCATGAACCATTCATCCACACTTTCATCATTGTCATCGCTAAATTTCTCCAGAAACTTGTCGAAACCCATAAAAAGTTGCGGTGGTGTATTCATAGGTTGGAATTCAAGGGCAGCGATTTTTTGGCGAAGCTCAAGAATTTCCAGTTTGGTGCGAAGAGCATGAATTTCATCACGGTCGCTCATGATTGCTACACTCGGCGTTCTTCCTACGTCACTGGCTGTTTCGGCATTGTTTCCTGTATCACACATGATGGCAGGTGCTAGCTTCATCTCTCCCGCTTGAGACGCTTCGGGAATCTCATCGCGGCCATCTTGCTTTTCACTGCGAACACATGGCGGTGCGTATGGTTCGAACAGCTTTTTTATCTGCGACATTGTTGCTGTAGGTGGCACTTCAACGCCATTACTTTGTAACGTACACACCATTTCCTCCTTTGTCGGCATGTTCTGAGGTGAATCTCACTTCTGAGTCGTAATATACACGTATTTTTTTTAGTTTTTTCACAAGGAGTTTATTGTAGAAGGTATTTTCCCCAAGGCTTATTTCTTTTTTTTTTTGCTTTGACAGCTCGCACACTGTCACTTCTTCGGACATCGTATTTGTCAAAACCCAAGATGCTCACAAACCCAAGATTACTATAAACTCAAGATGTTTACAATTTTAAAGAAGGAAGCGGCCCAAAATGGTCTATGTGCAAAGTATCGAACGGTACGGGATTCTTTGAAATACTGTGAAGGTTGCGCTTATTTTTGCGAGCGGGTGCTGAATACACAATGCATTTCATACAGTTTTTGATGAAATTTTCCACCCGGTTCCGCATTGCAGGGAAAAATGTCTACTGATTTTTGTGCAACATTTATCTACCCCTAAATGGCCTATCTTTTCATGCACATGCCGTATAATATTGTTGATCATTTGTTTCGGTACTAACAGTAAAAGTTTTCCTGCAGACGGTTCACGATATACTACACCATCGTGAAGTGCAAACCCTTCTGACAAACCATTTTCCAGTTCTTCTTTTATTTTGATTATCTCAGGATCACGTGTTTGAGCAATTTGCAACTGATAATCAATATCCAATTCGCTCACAGCACCTGCCATTGATACACTTTGAATCCCAATCCAGCTTCTCCCGCATCGTCTCAAGGTCACACACTAATTAATTAATACGCGGTTAGAACCCACGACGGACATGCAGATGTGCAGAATGATGATGATGGCGGTGCCGCGGGCCCACTCCTATCCAGCGTGCAACTTGCATACTGCCACGCTGTCTCCTGTTCTCACACACAGGGAGTTGTTTACAAGGACGAACGTCAAAATACGAGCTCCTATATAATAGCGGAAAATCGTGTGAAAGCGTCAATAAGTTGTGCGGAATAGTGCGGAACGTGCTTAGTAAGCCTAGGGCGCTTGCCCGTGAAGTGGAGATTGCCAGCTAGGTATAGAGAAGTGCAAGAGAACAGCATCGTACGGATAGCCGTTACCGGCGCTGGCGACCCCGGCTGGGGCGGTCTCAAGCCGGTGACAGCTCAGGACGGCGACAGCCCAATCACCAATCATCAACAATTCCCAAGCAGAAAATTTGAATTGGCCGTTGGTGGTGTAAGATCGGAGAGTCATCTTAATACGTTCCTCGTATCGCGGGCTAGAAGTTAAATCTGGTGGATGAGGAAAATTGGCACGTTCACCAAAAATACTCCCACCATCCCCCATCACCCCCCCTTTACTGATCCCCTTTACTCGGTGTGCCTAAACACGGTCTTAACAGGTGTGGTAAAGACCTTCCTCGATCTCGGTGAGGCAAACACGGATAGTACTTGGGAAAAAAAAGAAAAAAACCCAAAACAAAGCTGGAAGGGTAAGAATAATGCCGTCGGCACTCCGCTCCGGGGGTTTACCGGCTCATCGGCTGTCCAGTTCGTTGGAATTGAAACAAACAAAGAGTGCCACGGGAACCAACCTCCCTTCATCACCCGAGGTGTCGATACTGCGGCAGAATCTGGAAGAGACCAGGAAGAAAAATGAGTCTCTTCAGGAACAGCTAACTCAGTTGAGATGGCTCATGGAGGAGAAGCTCCGCGAGCAGCGAGAAGATGCACAGCGTAGAGAGGAAGAAGCGCGTCGCAGGGAAGAGGCCGCAAAAGCCGACAATGAGAAGCTGCGGGTGGAACAGCAGGAGACTCGCACTACATTAATTGCAATATCGGCGCAGTTGAGAGACCTGCAACAGAAGAACCAGATGAAAAGGCAGCAGCAACATCAGCGGAAGATACGTCGGCCAAAGGCAGACCTTATAGAAGTTGTTCCCCAGGAGGTCCTTACATGGGATAGTGTGTACCGCAAGGTACGCGACACAGTGCGAGATGACCCAGCATACAAGAATCTCGAAGAACATATTGGGATGGGTAAGCGCACGCGAGCGGCCCTCCTTCGTATAGAGCTCAGCCGGTCGGCAGACTCCACTCTAGTGCTACAGGAAGTGCAGGAAATAATCGGAGGGTCTGGAGTTGCTCGTGTCGTAACGGAGATGACGGAACTACTGGTTATCCACATTGACCCACTTGCCGAGGAGGAGGAATTAAAAGCAGCTCTCAATGAAGAGTTGCAGGTTAACGCTGGCGTGACAGCTGTAAGCATGTGGCAACTCTTTGATGGAACGAAGCGGGCAAGAGTTCGTTTGCCGACCAAAGCAGCCAAGCAGCTTGCCGGACGAAAGTTGAGACTGTGCGGTTGCATCAGCAGCATAAATGAAGCCATGCCCGTCTCGGTAGATCGACAGCGATGCTACCGCTGTCTGGAAAGAGGCCATCTGGCGCGCGATTGTCATTCTCCCGTGGATCGCCAACAGGCGTGTATTCGGTGCGGCGCAGACGGTCACTATGCCAAAAGCTGCACTTCCGAGATCAAGTGTGCTGCGTGCAACGGTCCCCACCGCATTGGCCATATCTCTTGTGCTCGTCCTGCAGCGCGATGCCTGCACTAAAAATTCTACAACTCAACGTAGACCACTGTCGAGAGGGCCAGGCCTTAGCACTACAAGCAGCGCGAGAGCACCGTGCTGACATATTGCTTCTGTCTGATATGCACAGGCCGCCTGTGAACAACGGGAGATGGGCGTATGATGTATCCAAGAAAGTAGCGGTAGTAGCCACAGGCTCGTACCCCATACAGCGAGTGTGGGGCAGCGAGCTATGCGGACTAGTCGCTGCTCAGGTAGCCGGTATCACATTCATCAGTGTATACGTCCCTCCAAGCCTATCAGCACATGAGTTTGAGCGACTATTGGGGGCCATTGAGTTGGAAGCCGCGTCTCATTCCCGCGTCGTAGTTGCGGGGGACTTCAATGCCTGGCACGAAGAGTGGGGCAGCGGGAGAAACAAGCAGCGTGGGATCGAGCTACTGCAAACTGTGGAAATACTGGGACTCTCGATCCTCAATCAAGGTCGCAAACCAACCTTCATCGGACGAGGTTTCGCGGCTAGTAGTGTCATTGATGTATCGTTTGCGAGTCGGGATATTGTTCGCCCCGACACCTGGTCAGTGATCCCCTTCTCGAGGTCGGATCATGAATTAATAGCGTTCGAGGTCAAAAAACCAGAGGAGAACCCGGCCGGGGCGCAACAGCACCTGTTGCACCGATCACAAAGGTCGACACGCAAGAATCCAGCAGGCCGACAGCATGACCGTTGCGATAGTAGGCGATGGAAAACGACCCAATTCAACCGACAGTCATTTTGAGTAGCACTACGCGCCAACAACTTCCAGGAGAGAGCGGTGAGCCATATTGGCATGATCGAGGCACTTGTCGACGCCTGCAGTGAAACTATGCAACGGATCTCTGGGCTGCACAAGAGCCCACATAACGACATGTATTGGTGGACCCCAGAGATCAAGCGCCTACGTGATGATTGCCTTGCCGCGCGAGAGAGAGTACAACTGTCTCACGATTTGGAGGAGAGGAGCATGGCGGCAGCAGCCCACCGTACAGAGAAAAGTTTGCTCGAGAAGGCCATCCGTACCAGCAAGCGCCAACAGTTCCAGGAGCTGATAGACATTGCCGAGACCAACGATTTCGGAACCGGTTATAGGGTGGTGATGTCCCGACTGCGGGGTAGCCCTGGGCCGCCTGAAACGGATCGCGCCGAACTGGAGAGGATTGTCTCTGACCTGTTCCCCACGCACCCACCCACGCATGTAGAACCGCAAGATCTACTATCTATCGCTGCCGGGATGGTAACGAGGAAGGCCCCAGGTTTGGACGGGATCCCGAACGCTGCGGTGAAAGTGGCGATAGAGGAATACACGGAGGAGTTTTGCCGCCTGTACCAGGACTGTCTCTCGCGCGGCACCTTCCCGCCGCAGTGGAAAAGACAGCGACTGGTACTACTCCCGAAGCCTGGCAAACCCCCCGGAGAGAGCAGCTCGTATCGACCGCTGTGCATGCTTGACGCACTTGGAAAGGTACTGGAGCGGCTCATCCTCAATCGCCTGAATCGTCACATCGAGCAACAAGACTCACCGCAGCTGTCTGATGCCCAGTATGGATTCCGCCGAGGACGTTCTACCATCAGCGCGATCCAGCGTGTTGTTGACGCGGGCACAGCGGCCAGGTTGTTCCGCCGCACGAACACCCGTGATAAACGCTGCCTGATGGTGGTGTCACTGGACATCCGCAATGCATTCAACACTGCCAACTGGCAGGCAATCGCCGACGCGCTGCAAAGTAAGAATGTCCCGTCATACCTGATGAAGATCATAGGAGCTTACTTTGAAGGACGCAAGCTGCTGTTTGACACTAGCGAGGCCCTGTCGAACGTCACATCAGCGCAGGAGTTCCACAGGGGTCCATACTGGGCCCTACACTGTGGAATATGATGTATGACGGGGTTTTCGGAATTGGGCTGCCGCCGAGGGCAGAGATCATTGGCTATGCTGATGACCTGGTGCTATTAGTCCCAGGCACAACTCCGACAACAGCAGCAGCAGCAGCGGAGGAAGCAGTGGCAGCAGTGGAACAGTGGCTTCTCGAGCACCGTTTGGAACTGGCTCATTCTAAGACGGAGATGACGGTGATCTCAAGCCTCAAGCAGCCTCCAGAGGAAGTTTCTATCACTGTCGGCGGAGTGAACGTGCCGTTCTCGCGCTCCATAAAATACTTCGGGGTGCGTGTACATGACCACCTATCATGGGTACCCCACATTAAGGAGATAACTCTGAAGGCCACGCGGATTGTGCACGCCGTCAATCGACTTATGCCAAACCTCCATGGGCCAAGGACGTCGAAGTCTCGCTTGCTGGCAAATGTGGCCGACTCGACCATGCGCTATGCAGCACCTGTATGGCACGAAGCGATTGGCCATCAAGAGTGCTGCAGATTACTTCGTCGGGTGCAACGTAAGTCGGCAACTGGCGTGGCCAGAACGTTCCGAACGGTTCGTTACGAGACTGCAGTGTTGCTTGCGGGTCTCTTGCCGATCTGCCTGGCAATCAAGGAGGACACTCGAGTGCACAGTCGCCGTGGAACTGGTTTAAACAGTGCAATACGGAGGGAGGAGCGCCAGCGGTCCATGGAAGAGTGGCAAGCAACGTGGGACGCAGACGCCGCCAACGAACGAGCCAGCAGATACGTCAGGTGGGCACACCGCGTAATTCCGGACGTGGGATCCTGGCAGTCACGGAAACACGGAGACGCCACGTTTCACCTATCCCAGGTACTTTCCGGCCACGGTTTTTTCCGGGAGCACCTGTGCGGTATGCAGCTCACGTCGTCCCCGGACTGTACGCGATGCCCCGGCGTTGCGGAGAGCGCAGAACATGCTATGTTCGAGTGTCCGCGATTCGACTCAACCCGAACAGAGCTGCTGCACGGAGTCGTCCCGGAAACGCTGCTTGAACACATGCTCCAGAGCCCAGAGAACTGGAGTAATGTATGTGAGGTCACCAAGCGGATAACATCAGCGCTACAGCAGGATTGGGACGAAACCCGGCGAGAGTTGGCCGAACAAGGCGCCCCACGTGTGGGCGATAGTCAACATAATCAAGAGAATGTCCGAACCTCGTTGTACAGAGCGAGGAACACCAGAGAAGAGCAACGGGGTAGACGCCACCCAACACCATCACCTCCACCCAGAGCGGTAGGGAGGCGGGCAGAAGTCCGATCTCTTGGGGAGCGCTATCGCAGGCAGCTACTGGTAGTTGAAGAGCGTCGGCGAATATCCGGCCACAGTGTCGGTGGAGTAATCTCGCAGGAGGATAGAACATTGGTCGAGGCGTCTCGACAAGGCATGAACGGTGCAGAAGAGACGGCAGCGACTGAGGCAGACGTGGCATCACGCTAGATGATGTTGGTGGTCTGTGGAGGATCTAGGGAGGATCAAAGTATGGTCAAAAGGGCGATCTCCGCATCCTGAGCGGCAGGGAGGACAAAACGAATATGAAAGGGAAAGAAGGGGGGAAATAAACATGTGTTAGGTGCCTGGCGCACGGGAAAGAGAGGCTCCGAGGAGCAGTAAAAGCACTCCTTCCCCGCGGGGCAAGAGGGAAGGGAGTGGGCGAGGGCAGGGGATATAATGTGAAAACCAAAAAGAACAATAAAACCTGTCCGTGACCTAAAAAAAAAACACTGTCTCCTGCCCGGTGCATACGCAGCAGGCAGGAGGAAGGATGCACCTCCACAACAACAAAAACACCGTCATGAACCAGCGGCGGATCTAACGGTAGACGGACTAGGCGGTCGCCGAAGATCTCTAGTCTGTAGTATGCAGTATATTTACAAGTGGACAGAGTATTAGCGACAAGGGCCCCCGAAAAGATGGTCGTTGGGGCCGGAACCATTTGCCGTGGCGGAAGAACCATTTGCCCTCCACTCCCCTACCCCCCTCCACTCCCCTACCCCCCTCATGCCGGCAATATTGTAAATGGCCTCTGAATGCATTTTTCTCGGGAAAACCTATTAATTGCAGCATGCGTATTTAGTGCAATATGGCCCATTTTGAGACTTTTTCATCGCCAAGATCCTTATTATTGTGTTCCAGGGCTTTGGTTTGGTTATTCAAGAAGCCTCAATGATATAAGAACGATAATGGTTGACCTTGCATTTTCGTCAAAATTTCAAGCATGGCTATATGGATGGATAGGAAAGATGGACATTCCTTCAAATGGCCATAACTTCGTAACCATGTGTCCTAGCGAGACGATTAAGACAGTTTTGGAAAGGTATTGAAGCGGTCTTCTAAAGCCGCACATGGGTTCTAAGATTAAACTCACGGATAGTCTTGTAAATGGGCTCTGAATGCATTTTACTCGGGAAAACCTATTAATTGCAGCATGCGTATATAGTGCACTATGACCCATTTTGAGACTTTTTCATCGCCAAGATCCTTATTATTGTGTTCCAGGGCCTGTGATCGATGATCGTAAAAGTCCCATGGCCTAAGCCCCCTCCCCCCTCCCTCCCTCCGCTGGCAATTTAGTGTGCTAGTACCCCCTCCCCCGGTCATCAGTTACCTTTTACAGGGGCCTCAACTCGTCTTTCAGCCTTTCATGAACTCCTTCCTTTCCGATGGATCATAACATTTCGGAAGAGCATACATTCGGCGACAGTTTTGCACACACACGCACACTCACACCCTTGCGCAGACGGCTCAGCATATCTGTGTAATCTACACCATACAAAAGCAAAAGCTTATGGTAACAAAGTTATGCTTAATGCTTAACACGTTCAGTTCGATGGCAGGCCCCAGGGACTGCCAGTGAACTTTCCAGTATACTGGTTTCACAATCAGCTTGCGTTCTAGATGCCGGCGAAAAGGAAAGTTCATGAAAATCGGCACCTGGCCGAACGCAAGCACGCACCCACGAAAGCGCGAACACAAGCACGCACCCTCCCCCCCCCACCAGACCACCCCCCTCCCCACATGATCGGATACGGCTACCGTATCGGTAGAACGGCTGGTTCAGCTTTCTTGTATCGCATCCTCATCCAGAGCGTCGGGCGGGGTGGGGGATCGCGACATGATAGAGTGAACGGTCACTTTCCCCGCGCTGTGTGTGTGTGCGTGTCGCTCGACCCGAAAACTCGAGACAGATTTCGGCACATACAAAAACAAATATTTTATTTCCACTAGACACCTTGCTACATGATGCTTAGAAGGTCGTCTCAAGGTCACACACTAATTAATAAATGCTAACACCCACCAATAACAATACACAACCGCAATGCACATATAAGTATCAACGCATACACCACAACAACCAATCAGCTGGCGGCGGAAGGCACGGGCAGAAGCGCAAGTAAGGCAAGGCAGGGTGAGAGAGGGAGAAGAAGCGGACGAAAAAATGGGCGCCAATATTTTTTGAAATTTTCGACCGTTTTTTTTGCTCCATCGCCAAAAATAGTTCGTCCATTTCGAAAACAGGGGGCGCTAAACCTGCGCTGAAGTCCCGCGCGGGAGACCAGTCAAAATCTGCGCTGGCCAGCGCAGGCTTTGGTACATTTCCTGCGCAGGAAACTGCTCGAATTTGCGCAGCGGGCAACTTCATCGCCGCAATGTTTGTTAACGACTTTTTTGAGTGCCACAGACACTCATGAGCATTGTCCAGACGCGAGAAAGAGATAGCGCTATGGTGGGAAAAAGCACGGACGACGGTTGACAGCGATTGGCCGTCTGACGCACCAACACATCCAAACCTTCGACAGCGCGCTCAGGCGAGGGGTATGAGGCGGAGCCAGGGACGGGTAGCTCGACTGGCTGCTTGACAAATTTGCCATTGGAGAGAAAAGGAAGGCATGATAAAATTCTCCGAACGCCATGATTTATTCCGTCGCTTTGCACAGCGGGTACCCTGTCCATACCTTCATCACTATTCTCCGACGAATATTATCACATCTACTGGTGCGATAGGAATCCCTCCATCAGTGCCCTCTGACGCGGTGGGGGTGTGTTAATTGCTTGTTACACATCAATACCGACATGTGAAATGGCATCGCCTAATAGCACACTTGCACAATTGTGGATCAAAACATTGCTGCCAGGCGTATCTGTTTACATTGTACATTGTTTACATTCCGCCTAGTCATGCGAATGATCCTGCTGTGTTGAATGCTTTGTATGATAGTGTACGTGACATCGCCAACCGCATTAAAGAGAGCGATTTATTATACGTTATCGGCGATTTCAATAAACCCGACATCAGATGGGAGCTGACAAATACATCGGATACCGAGGATAGCTCTCCGTGTTTCACTTTTTCGCACTATGCAACTTCGTGGCCAATACAAACTTCATTGATGGGATGAATAGCAACGGTTTATTTCAATTGAATGGCATTGTTAATCAATTTGGACGCCAATTGGATCTAGTTTTTGCAAACTCAGCAGCAGTAAATATTCTGTGCAACTCGATCACCGCCTTTCAGAACCCTGCGAATGGTACACTGTCCCTAGGGAATTCCTTCCCATACGTCTCACGCGGTTGCAATCCACTTCTTAGTGAAGACAGTCATCATCTTTTGTTGGATATGGTGATTCGTTTTCCTACGCAATTCTCCCGTAGCCCAAATAACCAGTCCCGCAGCAGTCGTAATTAAAAAAAAACGAATGTGGAACGTATGAACTCTCTAATAGCGTCGTTTGACCTTGATTTCGACTGTTCCAATTTTACGACGATCGACGAAGCCACGGAATCCTTTAGCGCGTTTATGCGCTCAGCGATTAATTCCTGCGTTCCTGTTGCCCATCCTAAACCTGGTCCCGATTGGTCAAACGCATCCCTACGACGGCTAAATAAAATAAAATCTAAAGCTTACGATAATTACCACAGAACTAGATCAGCATTGCATTGGAGAATATTTTTTGATGCACTGAATAATTATCGGCGACAAAATCGTGTGCTTTATCGCTCCTACATACGCCGCACTGAAATACAACTTTTTACGAAACCGACGCGGTTCTGGATCTTCTGGAACAAACGACGCAACATAAGTGGTATTCCTTCATCCCTGAGCTACAATGGAGTAACTAGTACTGATACGTCCGATATTTGCGACACTTTTGCCAACCGCTTCGCTGATGCATTCACTGTTCCAGTCGATGACCAAAACTTACTTGCTAAAGCCACGAACAATACGCCTTCCGATGTGATTGATTTTATTTTACCGTCGATTGATGAAGTCACCGTAGTTCATGCACTCAATAGTTTAAAACCGACTACTTCATCTGGGCCTGATAGCATTCCAGCGTATATCTTAAAACACTGCTGCCACTCAGTAGCATCCATCTTATCGAAAATATTTTGTAGCGCCTGCAAGATAGGCAAAACGCGCAGAGAATTATTATAGCTAGCTAGGTTTAAATTATACACATAAACACTTACACACATACACTTAGTTAGATTTTAATTATGCACATATACATTTACACACATACAACTACAATTAAGGTTACACGGAGGATAGAATAGAATAGCATAAGATAGGAAATAGGAAATAGTAAAATAGGTGATAATTAGGATTAGCCAATAAGGAATAGGGTTAAGGAATTTTGGCGCGAACGAGTGAATATAAATTAAGGATAAGTTGGGGTTTCGGATCATTAAAAAAAAAGTCCGATCTAAGAGGAAACGCTGCCCGAGTGAACATCGACCAATAAAACTGTAAGTAACTACAAACACCTCAAGTCATATATTTTTTGGGTAGTTTGAAGTTTTAATATCACTACATGGCGACCGTGACAAGTGTGAAACTGTGAAAAAAAATAAAAATTGCGTAATTACGAAGGCTAATTCGCGAGTGCGTAATATTCCTTCCGGTCAAAAGAGTATACTGGTATCTGCGTTGATGTTTAGCGTGAAAGAGTGAGAGAGTGAAGACGAGAGTGCAGCGCAACGCTACAATTGTATGATAACTCGAACTATCGTTATTCAAACGAGGTGCAGTGATAAAACATACGGATTTCCTGAAAACTCACGAAATTTGCACAATAACTCCTGTCGTGTATCGTCAACGAATCAAGGTGCAGTGAAAGAGAGAGTGTATCCTGGTTATAAAAAAGAGGCCAGGAAAAGTTTTATGAATGCAAACAAACATTCGGTGAAAAAAAAAACGCAGCGATAGTTAACGGTACCGTGCGTAAAGTAATCTAAGTGCAGTGACCTCGATCGGGCAAGATTATCGCACGTACGAGTAAGCCACATTTCGTACCATCGGCGATAAGGATCACAGTTTGAACCGGCATGACCTTTTGCGACAAGTGACCAAGTGTCGTTTGCACGAGAGAGACATAACGTTGTTGCGAGAAGTAAGAAGGAAGAACGGAGCAGCCGATATCAAACGGCGATACAGCGTGCGGTGAAGGAGCGACGGCGAAGCAGTGAGCTGTGGGAGAGCGAGCAGCGATTTGCAGTGGATAAAGCGAGATAACGCTATACTGATCGATCGGGCAGCGGTAAACGGAGTAAGGATCAAGTGAAAAAAAGGAGAAAGTAAGGTAGGCTACACACTCAATGTAGTTGTAATTTACCCATTTGAATTTTTTTTGTAATTGCTCAATTAAATTCTTTTTATGAAACGTACAACACTACATTTTTCATTACAATATGCACATTGCTATTGGGGTGTTACCATTGGTTTAAAAAAAATAAAAAAAATTAAAAAAAAATTTATTGCAATTATCTAGGTGTCAAAAAAATAATAAAAAATAAATAAAAATAAAACAAAAAAAATAACAATAACATCTCGATCACTTCTCATTCAATGCTTTTAAAAATAAATCAAAACATTATAAGACTTAAAAATATTGAAAAAAAATTATTGGGCGATAGAAAGTTTCGCAGATGTATGCTTGATCATTACAGTGTTTCCGCTAAATTTTGTTTTGATAAGATCAAGTATTACCTAGATTCAATTCAGGAAACTGAACCCGTTTCAGAGCTAAAACGAATTTTGAAGGAAGCGAGTGACACATACGCCAATATCCAATCGCGCATACAATTTCATCAAACAAACAAAATTCAAGTTAAGTTTAAAACCTTAGCAAAACTAGCTATCGTGTTCAACCGTTGGAATCAAAACAAAATGGAATCTTTCGATATCAAAACAGCCACCGCTTTGGTGCAAATATACGATGGCAATAAAGATGGTTTGGAAAATTTTGTGGACTCTTCCAATTTACTAAAGGAGTTATGTCCAAAAAATCCACAAATATTGGTAAAATTCCTAAAAACAAGATTAATAGGAAAGGCGCGTTTAGGACTGCCGCCTAATATTGACGATTTTGACTCGTTAATAAATGATATACGGTCCAGATGCCAAGAAAAACTTAACCCAGATAAAATAATAAGTCAATTGAAATCTATTCGCCAGACGGATACTAAAGCTCTTTGTGACGAGGTTGAATTACTCAGCACAAAAAAAAACGTTCATTTGCTGCTGCACATTCCGGAAAAAGTTGCAAATGACATGTCATTAAAGCATGGGATTAATGCTCTGATTGAAAAAGTTCATAATCAGGAAACAAAAATTGTTCTTAAAGCAGGTCAATTCGTATCTGTTTCAGATGCATCGGAGAAAGTATTAGAAAACGAAAGGAATAACAACGGTTCATAAATATTAGCCTTCAACAGAAACTACTATGACAATAGAAAATTCGTTCGTAATAAATACCCACCGAACACATACAATAGATTCCAGCCAAACACAAATAATAAATGGTTTTCCAATAGAGCTCCCCTAGTAACAGATACCAAAACCAAAGATATCCCAATAACTCTTTCAGAAAACAATTTTCAAATACAAATACTCGTAGAGTCTACAATACACAAGCTGCAGAAGAGGAACATTTTTTAGGGGCACCACAGGCGTTAGAAGAAATAATTCAACCTACAAACGATGGTCAACATTAGCGATAAACTTAAATGCTAACAACTTTATCAAAATTAAAGTAGAAATGGCAATGGGTGAAATAAGCATATTAATTATCGACACGGGAGCAGACGTGTCATTGTTCAAATTTGATAAAATAAAACCAACACAGCAAGTCTACGCGCAAAATAGAATAAACTTAACGGGCATAACAACCGAATCGGTGACAACATTAGCAACTACTAGCACTAATATAACATTCGGAAATGCTTCTATTAACACACTTTTCATATCATTCCTGCTGAAATAAATATCAAGGCGGATGGTATTTTGGGAACGGTGTTACAATCAGCCACCCCATTGAAGATAGTATTAATGATGGTTTCATATTGCCTCTACGCAGTGAGGTTATTCGAAAGATAAATTTGCCCGACCTCGTTGAAGGTTCTATTGTCCTTGCGAGCAAAATATTACCAGGAGTATTTTGTGGCAACTCGGTGGTATCAAAACAAAACCAATATGTAAACTTTGTAAACACCACTGAAAGTAATGTATATATTAGAAAGGATTCATTTAAACCACAGATTGACCCTCTCAAAAATTATATTCAAAAAAATTTAAAATTTAAAAGCTCTTAAACAAATGAATCTAAAATAAAAACATTATTGAGCAAAATCGATAGTTAGAATGTCCCTAAATATATAATCCCTCATTTAGAAAAAATATTATCCGAGTACCATGATATTTTCTGCACCGATAATGATCAAATCTCAATAAATAATTTTTATGAACAATCGATACAATTGAAAGATAACGTACCATGTTACATTCCAAATTACAAGCAAATATATTCTCAAAGTGACGAGATAAAAATCAGGTTGATAATATGCTTAAGAATGATATAATAGAGCATTCGGTTTCTCCATATAATTCACCAATTTTATTGGTACCAAAATAATCGGGAGATAACGAAAAAAATGGAGATTGGTAGTAGACTACAGGCTGTTGAACAAAAAAAAAAAAAGGCTGATAAGTTCCCGCTACCTAGAATCGATGATATATTAGACCAATTAGGAAGAGCAAAATATTTTACGACCTTGGACCTTATGTCCGGGTTTCACCAAATACCCTTACACAAGAACTCTAGAAAATATACTGCATTCTCAACTTCTTCAGGCCATTATCAATTTACAAGACTCCCTTTTGGGCTGAATATAAGCCATAATAGCTTTCAACGGATGATAACGATAGCAATGGCGGGACTTACTCCGGAGAGTGCTTTTGTTTACATAGATGATATTATTATAACGGGTTGCACAATGCAACATCATCTAGAAAACTTAATAAAAGTGTTTAACAGGCTAAGAAATTACAAGTTGAAGCTAAATCCAGAGAAATGTATTTTTTTCCAAAACAGTGTTACCTATTTAGGTCACAAAATAACAGATAAAGGCATATATCCCGATGAGTCCAAGTTCGAAACGATAAAAAAATACCCGGTACCAATAAATGTGGATGAAGTTAGAAGGTTTGTAGCGTTTTGTAATTACTATCGCAAGTTCGTTAATAATTTTGCTGAATAGGTAAGACCGCTAAATAATTTACTAAAGAAAGGAGCTACATTCACGTGGTCTAATGAATGTCAGCATGCTTTCGATACTCTTAGAAGAAGTCTTGTATCACCTACTATATTACAGTATCCAAACTTTGAGAAAGAGTTTATCATTACTACTGATGCGTCCGATGTAGCATGTGGCGCTATGTGGCGCACACCTCAAGTCATATATTTTTTGGGTAGTTTGAAGTTTTAATATCACTACAATTTAATGCTTCATTAGCGCGAGGAATCTACCCGGCGTCATGGAAACCCGCTCGAATGGTTCCGATTCATAAGAAGGGCAGCCGTCTTGAAGCTAGCAATTATCGTGGCATAGTCTCTCTCTGCGCATGTGCTAAGGTGTTTGAACTACTTATGTACAAACCGCTACTCACTGCGGTATACAACTATTTGAGCCCGAGTCATCACGGTTTTTTACCAAAGAGGTCTTCCACAAATAATCTTGTCGAATTTGTCAGTTATTGTCTCGACAACTTGGATCGTGGCATCCAAGTTGATGCTGCATATATCGACTTTAAGGCCGCATTCGATCGCAAATCGCATGTTATTCTGCTTTCAAAGCTTAAAAAACCCGGTTTCGCTGATAACCATATTACCTGGCTTCGCTCAAACTTAACTGATCGCTCATATCACATAAGTATCGGACCCCATCGCTCTCATACCTTTTCCAGTTCGTCCGGAGTCCCTCAAGGAAGTAATCTGGGCCCATTACTTTTTCTCATTTACATCAACGATCTATCGTTTGTGCTACCGGCGGGCCTACACCTCATGTACGCCGACGATGTGAAAATATTTCTTCCTGTGAAAAACGCTAGTGACTGTCAACGCCTCCAGATAGTCCTTGATGATCTCGATAGTTGGTGCATCATAAAACGGACTAGAAGTATGTGTGGATAAATGCCAGTGCATTTCTTTCAGCAGAGCCCGAAGCCCTATCATATTTAGTTACTCGATGAGAGACTCGCATCTTGTTCGAACGTCATGTATTCGCGACCTGGGAGTGCTACTAGATGAAAAACTTTCATTTCGTCCTCATATCGACAGTGTTATTGCGAAGGGAAACCATCTGCTCAATGTTATAATGCGTACCTGCAGTGAATTCATCGATCCCGTGTGCATCAAATCTATCTACTGTTCCGTTGTACGATCTTTTCTGGAGTACTGCTCTCCGGTTTGGTGCCCGCTTACTGTAGGTGATATAAATCGACTTGAAGCCTTGCAAAGGAAAATCACAAGGTACGCGATCTGGCTCTTTCCTTGGCAATCTCACCATACTAGGTGTTGGAAGCCTGTGTTTACCACGAAATATGTGCCTCTCATAGGTGACAGTTGCTGGTCACCTTGATGACGTGTGCACCGGGATGCTGGAGAGCGAACGGGACGGGATGCTGGAGAGCGACGGTCTCTCCTGTACCGACCGTCGACGAGACAGTATCGCTGCCTTACCGTTTTAATATATCGTGTTGTTTATTTATATTATACTAATATTTTAATGTGTTACTTTTAGAAATATACGTTTTAACCAAAGAACACAAAAGTGGCGACGAGGAGAAGAAACGCCCTGACAACGTAGACTCACAAAACCACGTTAGAAGATACACGATGCTGAACTCAAATGACCCCAACAGTGACCAACAGCCATCGCGGAGCAGCCATGAAAGCCACCGGCAAAGCAGCGTCCCTGATCCGAATACCGCTTGGATACATGAAATGTTCAAGCAGCAGCAGAGCATCCTACACCAACAGCAGGAAGCATTTATGAAGCAGCAGGAAAGTTTTTTAACCCGGATGATGTCGTCGATGAACGTGCGTGAGCCGAACGGGCCGGAGTTTTTAGTCGAATCATTGGCGAAACAAGTGACGGAGTTTCGGTACGATCCTGAGGAAAATGTTACCTTTGCTGCGTGGTATAGGCGGTTCGAGGGGCTTTTTGAGAAGGATGCTGCTAAATTGCCAGATGATACCAAGGTGCGATTGTTGTTGCGGAAACTTGGAGTGGCAGAACATGAGCGGTACAACAGTTATATATTGCCGCAGAAAGCAAGTGATTTTTGTTTCGAGGAAACAGTAGTGAAACTGCGCGCGCTGTTTGGATCAAAAGAATCGTGCGTCAGCAAGCGATATAAGTGCTATCAAATGCAAAAAACGAGCTCTGAGGATTACGTTACGTTTTCGTGCCGGATAAATAAGGCTACCGAAGAAGCGGAACTAGCCGGGCTCAGCATAGAGACACAGAAGTGTTTGATTTTCGTGTGTGGCCTGAAAGATGAGCAGGATGCCGATGTGCGCATGAAATTGCTGAGCCGTATGGAAGAAAAGAAGGATATTACTCTGGCACAACTAGCGGAGCTGTGTGAAAAACTAACGAACCTCAAAAGAGATACAACCTTGCTTGCGGGTGAAAATAAAGTCCAAATGATTGGCCAAGAAAAGTGTCGAAGCACTAAGGGAAAGTGGCAAGGTAGTCGGAACAGTGGCGGGTCTAGCCTCTCCGAGGCCCTAGGCGTTATGGTAGACGGGCCCCTTTACCAAATCCATCGAGGGAGGGGGGGGGGGTTGTTAAATGGTGTACGAATCATGCACTGCAAATTTTCTAAGTTTGCTGCAGTAACATTTTTTACTGAAAGTTATTGAGTAATACATGGGTTTGTCGTTTCACTGAATATTTGTAAAACAAATTACTGAAAATGCATTTATTTATTCTGTCAAAACGACATGTAAGTCAGTTTGAGCCTCAAAAGAAAATATAATGCGATGCCCGCTTGCTCGTGATGAACAAAAATTTGATTTGGGTAAGCGGTTACTTACAGACACCCCAATAAAATTTTAGGTGCATATTCGGCTTGCGGAATTAACGTTTTGGTTGAGAAAAATCTTCACACCACTTTGCTGTTCTCGCTGAAATTTCATGATTACCGTGAGTGCATACCAAATCAACAAACTTGTTTCGACAAAATACAGTTCACATCTGTATAAAACTTTATGAAACAGAAATGAATATGAGCAGAATGGACTGCCATCCTGCGCATCAATAAAAACCCCAATTTCTATACTTTTTTTCGCCAATTTTTAATCGATATCAATGACTAAACAATCAGTAATATCAGAAAGGCTTTGTGGTATGTTCAAATTTTGGGTACTGTGGATACTGTTTCGAAGCGGACTTTCGACACTTGATCGTCTAGGCGATCATATAAACCTTTAGGACGTTGGAGTTTAGAGGGCTTACCTTGGGTAGGAGGACATAAGTAAACTCCTTAAATGAGAAGTCGATAGATGATGGATGGGCTTAGTCCTATCCTGACAATCCGAACAAATCTGACCTGCCATGATCGGAGTTGGTTTTATTTATACTCAAAAGAAGTTAAAGGTCGGAAAGTTATCGTTTTCGCTGAGCTAGTTACGTTTGTCTTTTATTGACAAGAACGATGGTTCTAAACGATATTTTCTTTCCTACTTTACAGTTTCCAGCTCGTGTTTCATAGTACGGACGATTTGATTTAAAATGGTGATCGTGAGCATAACATGAAAACAAAATTTTGCTTTTACGTTGGTGTTTACCTTTACAATGAATACTGAAGTACCGTCTTGCTTCGAATTACGGCCACTTCATTTTCAATCGGTCAGAGCGATAACTTCTTGCACGCGGGAAAACAATATTTTCATTCGAAAGTAACTGGAAATACCCTGTATTGCAGTATGTTTGTCTAAATTGATCCGCGGACCTCAGGTTGGAGGACACTGCTTTAGATAAGCTGATTTCTAAATGATCGAGCGTTGAGGGCCAGGAGAATGCTTTTTTTTACACATACTTTATTATATTATTACAGTTAATACACAAAATAACTGGTTTATGATATTAAATAATGCGATTGGTTATATTGTTGTTTTTCTTAAATTATTATATCATCCAAGCAAGTTTCAAATTCGTTTTATTAACTTACAATTACTAAAATTGATTGTAAAGATTTTTCAGCCAGGTCAGACAAAATGATAGCGCATTTCCTTAAAAAATACTCCTAGAAAATCGTTGCATCCTTAAATAGCAATAGTGTGTAATCATTGTTCTCGTAAAATCAACAGTCAGGTTTTTATGGAATTATTCGTTTCTATTTTCTAATTTCTCCTCAAATTTGACCATATTGATTGGTCCGACAATCCATGTTATGGTGATCAAATTTGGAAGAGTTCAACGATATGAATTGTCATATTAAAATATGTTCAGTTAATTTTTAATGAATAGGATCTTCCTATCTTTCAAAATCGCGCCAATATTTTCAGACCTGAGCTGACTGCATATTGTGGCGGGCCGAACTTTGCCGACCGCTGCCGACAGCTTAATTAATTCAAATTTTACGCGATCATTCATATCGATATTTCCTTTCCGTCGACCCTTCCAAATTTGACCCAAACCCTTCAACAGTTTGCCTTTCTACCATCACTTCGTCCAGTCCACAATTTTGACTAAGGCCCCAAAGGTTAGCCGGGGCACGAGTTCTTAGTTTTTGCGAGATAACATAGACACAAGCCAAATAAAAAAGCGCACACATCGACATCGGAATCGATTCTTGAATGAAACATCAACAGATAAAAAGAGCGTGCTTGGTGTCAGCCAATTTTTCTTGCTAATTTCTACGGCTACGAACCGTTGTGTTGAGATCGGTTTCGGAGCCTTTTAATGTCGTATGTGCATGCAGTTTGCGTGAGGCAGCTGTTGTAACGGATTTTCGCTTTACCCAACTCGTGCGTAGCGTTCAATGCATTCGATCCAACGCTTTGGGCCAACGATGATGAAATGATGATATTGTTTTGAGCTGTGGGCATGTATCGCAACGTTCTGCGCTTCCAACTAAAGTAAAAATATTGCATATGTTAAAAAGGCAAATGTTTTCTGCTTCTGATAGTACAATGCTTCTGATTAATAAAATAAATATGCTTCTGATAGGTCTGGTAGTAATAGTAAATCTGATTGTAAACATAACACCCGGAGGGAAAATGGGGGTATATTGGGTTGACAACACCAAATGGAAGGGGCCCCTCAATCGACGGGATCATCAACGGGGCCCCCAAATGGCCGAGGCAATGGAGATTGTTCTTCATATTATGGCTGTATATGGCTGTATGTAGATGCAGCTGTAACGGTTTTTGGTCTTGTTGTATTCGCAAAAATTGAAATAGTCGATAAAAACCATATACAGGCGGTCCCCGAGATACACGGTTAATGGGAACCGAAAATGGCGGCAAAAAACCGCGTATCTCGAATTTCCGCGTAAGTCGAATCTCGTGATTTCTAGCCAAAATATCACTAATTTTCGTGTTAATTTGCAACTAGGGGGTGGTTTTAGCCACTTAATCAATTATTTGATATGATTCTGAATGAAATAACAGTTTCAAACCTTTTGAAATAGTTTTTAACATCCGATCAAAACAGAAATTATTTGGCATTTTACAATAGATGTGTAAAATCAGTACAATTTGCTCAAAGAACTGTCAAATTTAAGAAAACGGGGAACCTCTGAATCCGCGTATAAGAGGTACCGTGTATCTCGGGGACCGGCTGTATAAATGAACATGGTCCATAGGTTCCTTGAGTATTTTTATACCCTTCCCCCCTTCCTTCTAACTGAAACCTTTCCCATTTCCCCTTCTCTTCGGTCCACAAACTTGATGTGTTCGATTAGGATCAGAATGAAAATTTTAGTTTTTGCATTAAAAGACACACACAATCCACTATACCAGGCCAGGAATGTGAATACCATTTTTCGTGTGAAACAGCTGTCTGCTTTCGGCACACAATCGCAAAGCGGTAGCAGGGGCCCCGTATACAAGAACAGGACAGTTCATCCCAGCCAAGAGCCACACAATGACATCGATTTAACCATTTCTCGAAAGAAACCTCAACCCACTGAAGCACTGTAGACCAAACGACTTTAATAGGCTTTTTAAAGCGACGCGAGCTTGGTGTCAATTTTTCCTGCTAATTTCTCCGGCCGGTGTATTGAAATTTTGTGTAGGGGCCTTTAATTTTTTGTTTGGGTGTGTTGTATGCTTGTGTTGTGTAACGGGTTTTCGGTGGTAGTTAAGCGCAGCGTTCTGTGCATTCCATTTTAGCAGCAAGTTGCTCTGCGTGGTTTTGGGTTTGGGTGTCTCGTGCACAGGCCACCCACACCAGCAAAAATTGACGGTTTCTCGCTCTGCCCAATACTTTGCGCCAACGATGATGAGGTATTGATTAGAGCTGTGCGCGCGTGTCGCAGCGTTCTTCGCTTGCGACTTTGGTGCAAGTATCGGCAGATTTCTTAGAACATTAAATGTGCTGCTTTGAGTAGTATGGGGCCCCGGTTTTCTGCAGTTCGGGGCCCTCGACAAAATATGGTGAGTGAAGCGATGGGAAAAATGAATTAATTAAAAATAAGTCTTTTTGAAATAGATGGTAAAAGTCCCATCCAGGGGGGGGGGGTAGATTCGATACGAAGTCGAACATCCACAATGACGGGGCCCCCTAGATCGCCGGGGCCCCTGGCGGCCGCCCAGTCCGCCCACCGTTTAACGCGCCACTGAGTCGGAAGCTACACCAACGTCCGGAAAAGCAGAGTAGAGTGCAAAGTTTTTTATGCGGCGAAGGCCATTGGGCTAGAAAATGCACATTTAAGCATCATAAATGCAGCAAGTGTTTTAAGTTTGGACATAAGGAAGGATTTTGCAATGCAGCGTCTCGGTGGACGAACAGAATGAGGCTAAATGGCAATGTAAGAAGCGTGACGGTTAATACGGTCAGGAGTGGACATGGATGCGTCAGAGTTGTCATCAATGGCACACCGTTGGAAATGATGCTTGATACAGGCGCTGATATAACGATTATTTCGCGTAGACTGTGGCATCATGTTGGAAAACCTGTATTGAAACCTTCAATGGTTAAAGCGAGAACTGCATCTGGTGATTTGTTGCACATCTTAGGCGAATTTGCTGGTTCCATGATCGTAGCGGAACCAGCGTAAGCGTTGTTGTGCGTAAGTCAAACGGAACTATACGAGTGTGCGGAGACTACTCGACGGGCTTGAACGACATGCTGCAACCTCACCAATACCCGCTTCCTCTTCCTCAAGACATATTTGCAAGTCTGGCCACCTGTACGGTTTTTAGCCAGATAGACCTTTCGGATGCTTTCCTTCAAGTAGAGGTCGAGGAACTTTGCCGGAAACTGCTAACTGTTAATACACATAGAGGTTTGTACGCGTACAACAGATTACCCCCAGGGGTGAAAACAGCACCGGGTGCTTTTCAGCAGCTGATGGAGGTTATGCTGGCAGGTCTGGGTGGCGTTCCTGTTTATTTGGACGACATTGTGGTTGGTGGACCAAATGAAGAAGCCCATATGAAAAATCTTCGAGCTGTGCTCAAAAGAATTTAGGAATATGGCTTCACCATACGATTGGATAAATGTTCGTTTCAAAAGAAGCAGATAAAGTACTTGGGCCATTTGTTAGATTCGAAGGGACTTCGACCAGACCCTGCTAGGATTGAAGCTATCCTCAACTTGCAAGTTCCTACTGATGTAACAGGAGTGAGATCGTTCCTTGGAGCAGTGAACTATTACGGCAAGTTTGTAAGAAACATCAGTATGCTACGTCATCCGCTGGATAGTCTTCTTAAGGAAGGAGCGAGTTTTACGTGGACAAAACAATGTCAAGATGCTTTTGATCAGTTCAAGGCAATTCTTTCATCAGACCTGCTCCTGACTCACTACGATCCGCGTCAAGAGATAATAGTTGCGGCGGATGCCTCTTCCTTCGCATTAGGAGCGACTATTAGTCATAGGTTCAAAGACGGGTCGATCAAGGTTGTGCAGCATGCATCACGGACGTTGACCAAAACAGAACAAAAGTATAGTCAACCAGATCGAGAGGGTTTAGCTATTATATTCGCAGTGACCAAATTTCACAGGCTGGTTTATGGAAGGCATTTTCGACTACAAACGGATCATAAGCCGCTGCTGCGAATATTTGGATCCAAAACTGGTATTCCAGTGTATACTGCCAACCGGTTACAGCGTTATGCATTAACGCTGCTTCTGTATGATTTTCAATTGGAGTACGTGTCTACAGACAAGTTTGGTAATGCCGATGTGTTGTCGAGACTAATAGCTAAACATGAAAAACCTGAAGATGACTACGTGATCGCAAGCATTGAAATAGAAGAAGACTTACGATCTGTTGTGAACAGTGTGAGTAAAGCCCTACCGTTGAAGTTCAGTGATGTTGAACGCGAAACGAAAAATGATGCTCAATTGCGGAAGGTGTATGAATTCACTAGAAATGGATGACCACATGCAGCAGTGAGAGACAGGACTTTGAGCAATTTCCACAGTAGGCGTGAGTCCTTATCTACATTTGGTGATTGTCTCCTTTTCGGAGAAAGGTTGATAATACCATCGTCGCAGCGATACAAATGTTTGCAGCAGCTACACCTAGGCCATCCAGGGATAGAACGGATGAAGGCCCTGGCTCGAAGCTATGTGTACTGGCCTGGCCTTGATTCGGAGATTGAGAGCCTTGTTAAATCGTGTCGACAGTGTGCAATGGCAGCCAAATCACCTGTATCCAGTTTACCAATCTGTTGGATGAAAGCGAATGCGCCGTGGCAGCGAGTGCATGTGGACTATGCAGGTCCTATCGAGGGTGATTATTTTCTGCTAGCGATCAACTCTTTTTCAAAGTGGCCGGAAATCATCCCTACCAGGACAATATCATCAACAGCCACCATTCGCATTCTTCGCAATATATTTGCACGTTTCGGTATGCCAACTGTCCTCGTGAGCGATAATGGAACTCAATTCATAAGCGCAGACTTTGCAAGGATTCTGTAACACAAATGGTGTTGAGCATATCCGTACGGCACCCTTTCATCCGCAGTCGAACGGACAGGCGGAAAGGTTCGTCGACACCTTCAAAAGGGCGCTTAAGAAGATAAGAGAAGGGGGAAGTAGCGTATCAGAAGCATTAGATACCTTTCTATTGACATACAGGAGTACGCCGAGCAAACTGTTGGAGCAGAAATCGCCTGCTGAATTGATGTTCAGCCGAAAGATAAGAACTTGCTTGGAACTGCTACGTCCACCACAAAGATTAGATCCTGTATCAGAAGGTAATCCGAGAAAATTTAAGATGAACGACCTGGTGTATGCAAAGCAATATCGTCGGAATAGCTGGAGATGGGTTCCAGGTATGATCAGCGGACGCATCGGTAGAGTGATGTATGAAGTAACTATTGAGCAAAACAGGAAGATACGTTCACACGTTAACCAGTTGCAGAAACGAGTTGATAGAAATAACACCAGTATGGTCGCAGCCCAGCTGGATAACACTTCAAATACGTCGTTGCCTTTGAATGTGTTGTTAGATGCATGGAACATGGTTGAGGAAGTCCACTATCCAGACGCTTATCAAACTTCTAGTCTCTCAGAAACTGCAAAAGATTGTACGTCTTCTTCATCATCATCGTGCCCAACGTCATCATCATCATCATCATCATCATCGTCCCCATCTTCATCGTCATCGTCATCACCATCGTCATCGTGCCCAGCTTCACCGTCATCGTCATCGTCTCTAGCCCCATTGTCATCGTCCCCAACTTCATCGTCATCATCATCGCAGCGGTCTGCAAAAGCGTCACCGACCTCGCCAGGGTTTGAAACGGCTGACAGTGGCACGCCTTCGCCTGTACAACCTCTACGTCGATCTTCGCGGGTTCGAAGATCACCTCAGTGGATGGCAGCGTACAAGCGAATCTAAAGAAGGGGGGATGTTGGGAGCCTGTGTTTACCACGAAATATGTGCCTCTCATAGGTGACAGTTGCTGGTCACCTTGATGACGTGTGCACCGGGATGCTGGAGAGCGAACGGGAGAAAGGCTCTCTCCTGTACCGACCGTCGACGAGACAGTATCGCTTCCTTACCGTTTTAATATATCGTGTTGTTTATTTATATTATACTAATATTTTAATGTGTTACTTTTAGAAATATACGTTTTAACCAAAGAACACAAAACTAGGCCTTCCTACCATCAGCGGTGTCTGCTTCTCGGACTTGAAATACTCAGCAAACGGCGTCGAAATGCGCAGTGCGTTTTTATCTTCCGGCTTCTCAACAGCGAGATCGACTCTCCCGCACTCTTAAGTCGAGTCAACCTATTCGCTCCCTCCCCAACACTGCGATTCAATTTCCATCTGCGCACCCCCCCCCCCCCCCCCCCCCCCACGCGTAATAACCTTGGTCAGGGTCATCCTATGCTTCGCATGTCATCGGAATTCAACGATGCATTAGAATTTCCAGATGTTGGTAAATTTCCTGCGCAGGAAACTGCTCGAATTTGCGCAGATTTTGGCCCGATCCCCGCGCGGGACTTCAGCGATTCATGCGCAGGCCTGCGCAGGTTTGGCGCCCTCTGTTGGCGAAGTAGACGAACTGTTTTAGGCGGCGGAGCAAAAAAAAAGGTAAAAAAAATCAAAAATATTGGTGCCCATTTTTTCGTCCGCTTCTTCTCGCTCTTCCTTCCCCCTGCCTTGCCTTACTAGAGCTTCTGCCTTCGCCTACCGCCCCCCCCCTGGTTGGGTGTTGTGGTGTATGCGTTGATTCATATATGTATGTGTATTGCGGTTATGTATTGTTATTGGTGGGTGTTAGCATATATTAATTTGTTTGTGGCCTTGAGACGATGCGGGAGAGGTTGGTTTGAGATTCAAAGTGTTATCGGTGTATTGATCGTTTATTTTATTTCGAGCCGCTGCTGATGAGACCATTCGATGCCCGTGCCAATCGAGGGCGAAGAAGCCTATTTAAAACAAGCGTAGGAGAACGTCTAACACTAATCTAATATTTTTTAATTTGAACATGTGTGATGCTTCAACGACCTTCTAAGCATCATGTAACACAGTGTATAGTGGCAATAATTTTTTTAATGTGCCGAAATCTGTCTCGAGTTTTCGGGTCTCGACACACACACACACACACACAAACACACACACACACACACACACACACACACACACACACACAGCACGGGGAAAGTGACCGTTCACTCTATCATATCGCGATTCCCACCCCCCCGGCGCTTTAGATGAGGATGCGCTGCAAGATAGCTGAACCAGCAATCCGATAAGGTAGCCATAACCGATCATGCGAGAGTGGGGGGGGGGAGGGCTCGTGCTCGCGAGCGCGCCTTCGGGGGTGCGTGCTCGCGAGCGCGCCTTTGGTGGTGCGTGCTTGCGTGCGCGAGTTATCGGAACAACGCAGAATCATTGATACAGTTACCAAAACTGTTCAACAGTATAAGACCCAAACCAACAAAAGCATCGTCATCCGGTCGATCGAGCGTCCGTACCTGATTCTGCATCCCTTCAACGGTATCAATCCTAAACCAACATAGCATCGTCATCCGGACGATCACCGTTATCTACGTCCTTTCTCTATATCCTTCTGTTGGAGCAACTGCTGGAGTCGAGCAGTTCGGAACGGATCGGAACAAATCCGTTCATATTTTGAACTTGTTTACGCTGACATCACTAGCGTTTTAGATTTAATAAATAGATGGCGAAAAGGCTTTTCGTCCTCTTCTTCTCTGGCAAATCGTCGTTATAAGATTGGTAATTATTGGTAGCTTAGAAAACAGAAAGAAACGCGCAAGACTTTATCCGAAATTCTCCTCCGAGTTAACACCTTCCTTTCATCACCCGATCCCTTTGGAACACGAAACTTATATTTAAATCTGAATAAAGCAAAAGGACGGCACTCTCAGCCTAACCGCCTAAGAAGAAGGAAGCTTTCGTTTCTCTTAACTTCTCTACAATCCGAAGTGATAGTTCCGCTAACTCGCGCTTTCGTAAGTGCGTGCTCGCGTGTTATGCTGCTCGCGCATACGTTCATGTGTGCGTGCGAGGGTGTGTGTGTGTGTGTGTGTGTGTGTGTGTGTGTGTGTGTGTGTGTGTGTGTGTGTGTGTGTGTGTGTGTGTGTGTGTGTGTGTGTGTGTGGTGTGTGTGTGTGTGTGTGTGTGTGTGTGTGTGTGTGTGTGTGTGTGTGTGTGTGTGTGTGTGTGTGAATGCGTGCGTGCTGGCGTGCGCACGTTCATGCATGTGTTTGTGCGTGCGTAAGTGTTTGTGCGTGCGTGTGTGCGTGCGTGTGTATGCGTGCGTGTGGGAACCCCAAAACTATTTGATTCTGATACGTACATTTTCATCCACTGCGGCTACAAAGTCCATCCATTTACGATTTCGCTACCTGAGAGATAATACAACTATTAGATTGGCACCACCATCTTTGTGATCGGTTCTGCTGTTGGGGATGTTAAAAAGACACACGATCAAAGCAAACGTGTTTGTGGTATGTAGCACATTTCTTTCCAATTCAGCTAGCGGACACAAGTGGAAACAAAGCTTGAATTTAATTCATACAAAAGAGGATTCTGGATTTGTTTATTACGGTGCGCGTATGGTGCTGGTATGGTATGGTATGGTATGGTATGGTATGGTCCGTCCAGAATCTGGTGGCTTGTTGGTTTGGAGTCGGTATCATGACGCCGAGCGACCGGCAATGCCTTGAAATGGGTTTGGATCGGTACGTTCATGTTTTGGTCGATTGCATTCCGTTGATTCGTCGCGCCACAGCGGTAGCCCGGCAGCAACAAAGTCAAATCAAACTCTTCTGCTGACTACCTGAATTGGAAAGGGTGTGGACTGTTATGCTAAGTTCTTCTTATTATTATTATTATTATTGCTATTAGCATTACGGCCTACACGATCGTGCAGGCTTTTTCAGAATTTGAATACCACGTAGCCGGATAGTCAGCCCTTGCTACGGCGGACGGTTCATAAGCGGTTAGAACCTACGACGGGCGTGATGTTAAGATGTACGGAATGATGGCGGTGCCGTGGGCCCGTTCCTATCCTACGGGCAACTTGTATATTGCCACATTGTCTTCTGCCCAAAGCATAGGCTGCAGGCAGGGGGAAGGATGCACCTTCACAACAAAAAAACACCGTCATGAACCAGCGGCGGATCTAACGGTAGGCGGACTACGCGGTCGCCGAAGATCTGTAGTCTGTACTATACCGTATGTCTACAAGTGGATAGAGTATTAGCGACAAGGACCCCGGAAAGATGGTCATTGTGGCACCGTGGCTGGAGAAACATTTGCACCTTCCATCCATCCCCTCCCTCCATGCCGGTAAAAAAATATTTTTTTTAGGAGTCACATGGATGCCCCCCCCTCCACGCCGGAAATTTAAGTATAGTGTACCAGGACCCCCTCCTCCCGGTCATCAGTTACCATTTACAGGGGCCTCAACTCGTCTTTCCGCCTAGGGCCCCCGATTCACCTCCGCCGCTGTCATGAACACCTTCCTTTCTTTGACCGATCGATCATAACATTCCGGATAAAAACACATTTGGCGAAAGTGCTGCACACACACTCACACCCATGCGCAGACGGTTCAGCATATATGTGTAATCCACAACATACGAAAGCAAAAGCATAGTGTAACAAAGTTATGATTAATGCTTAGCACGTTCAGTTCGATGGCAGGCCACAGGGACTGCCAGTGAACTCTCCAGTATGCCGGTTTCACAATCAGCTTGCGTTCTAGATGCCGGCGGAACGGATTGTTGATGAAAATCTGCGCCGGGCTGAACGTGTAATAGCGAATAAGGGTTCTGCGCGTTGCACAGCAAACCCTCCAGCGTGAACTAGCGATTCCGTAGTCAATTTTACATTGCAGCGTTTGAACTCATTGCGCTTTTTGGTTTGATTTGTGAAAATGCAACTTCAACGCCGCAATGTTTGTTAACGGTTTTTAAGCGCCACAGCAACTCATGAGCATTGTCCAGACGCGAGACGGAGGGAAAAAGCACGGACGACGGCTGACAGCGATTGGCCGTCTGACGCACCAACACATCCAAACCTTCGACAGCGCGCTCAGGCGAGGGGTATGAGGCGGAGCCGCTCAGGCGAGGGGTATGAGGCGTAGCCGCTCAGGCGGACGGGTAGCTCGACTGGCTGCTTGACAAATTGGCCGTTGGAGAGAAAAAGCAGGCATGAGAGAATTCTCCGAACGCCATGATTTCTTCCGTCGCTTTGCACACCGGGTATGGTTGAATCGCGTTCCACTACGGTCGAATCCTGTGCCACTTCGATCGAATCGTGTACTACTACCATTGGATTTATGATAGGTAGAGCATAGTTAACTGTTTGTATACATTTGCAAAATGCTTCCTTCTTCACCGATAGGAATTCGTTCGTAAAATTCTAATAAAATGTAATTATTCACTGACTGCTCGTAATATCCTTGTTATCAGTGAATTTTCATGGTTCCTTGTTGGTTATGAAATCCTTGTTTGCAACTAATATTCGAACTTCCATGTTAATGGTAAAATGCTTGTTTCAAATGAATATTCGGAGGTTTTACTTATAATCAGTGAATAATTACCATTAGTATTTTTCAAATGAATAGCCATCAGTGACGAAGGAACCAGCTTTCAAACGTAAACAAACAGTGTACTATGCTCTTACTTACTTACTTATTCGGCGCTACAACCGCTTTGCGGTCTTGCCTGCCTCAGGAGTGTCCGAAACCGCTCACGGTCTCGCGCCTTCGTCTGCCAGGCCGTTATCCCGGCCACGAAAAGGGTTACATGGAGTACAGCAGAAATCAAAAAGTAAGTTACCGAATAAAATTCGCTTTAAGAGAAAAGTAGCTAGCAATGATCTTGACTTTGCTAATATATTAGCATGCCGATTCTCAGATGCTTATGATAGTCGTGTGCCCTCTATCAAGGATATCAATCACGGCATCCAGCATATACCTGTTCAAGTACTAAATAGGATAAATATTCAAGGAAACGAGAAATCCTTTCTTTTAGCGCTCAAAAAGCTTAAACTGGCCTGCTGTCCAGGTCCAGAATGCATTCCTTTAGTTGTCCTAAAGCACGGCAGCGACGGCCTAGCACCGCATCTTGTCCATCTTTGTTGTAGCGTGCACGGTGGTAGGGGCGCACCATTCGATGACACGGCGCACCATTCGATGCTAGCAACGATCGATTCAATCGTAGCGGCGAGCGATTCAATACACAATGGGCAGTTAAGAACAAATTTCGGGATAAAATTATTTTTGCAGAAATTGGTAGTTTTTATCGTTTGTAGTCAAGTATTATGATAGTAAATTACATTTTTTTGTAGTTAGCATCCATACCACCAGGTGGCGCTACATAAAATAGTGTTTTAAGGGAATTTTGATTAGTTTTATTAATTGAGTATGTTTCTTTTCTTTTATTTGTTGTTTCTTTTAGTATAAACCATTTTAAAATATACTGTATTGTTCCATAATATATGAACCAAACAAAATAATTTTGAACAAGACAATATTTTCTGCTTTGTATAGGACAACTGTAGCTAATTCTCATCACTTTTAATATTTAATATCATCACTATAAGTATTAAAATATACATATGTAACTTAGGTGGATGCTATTACAAGCTCCTGACGTCTAGTTCTCATTTTTGAAGACATTAATAAAGACATTTAAATAATTAGATAAAGCAGGTACATTGAAATAAAGTAGTTCCCAAATTCGTAAGGAAAAGTAGCTCACGTTGTTTGTGCTTGAAGGTTAAAATTTTAAATCTGTTGTTTAAAAAAATAGAAATTACACATTTTCCTATGCATTGATATCACACAATATTCATCCAATACTTTTCGAAGTCCTGCACTGCTCTTCAGAAGGGATAATAAAAATAAAAAGCTGATGTTCGTGGTTTTACAACTATCCTACAAAATCAGAATTAGCTGCGCTTGTTTCAACGATAGGTACAAGGTAAAGTTGAACTCTGTCCTTATTTTAGTGCGTTTAGCTACTGATATTGAACTGGTTAACGAAGCAGATGAATACGGCTCATTATTCAAAATGGTTGGATGCATTTTCATTCTTGTAAAATATTATTTATAGCATACTCCCCTCTATCCCAATAATTAGTTTGTCATGACTTTTGGGAGTTTCTTCTCGCAAACCGCCAAAAGATGCTTGTGCATTCATAGTGTTTTCCTGTTATGCCTATAATTTTACAATTATTTTCCTTACATACGTCCATAATCTGGGGTAGGACCAAAGTTTCTGGATCTGGTTTGCTTTATTATATTTAATAATAAAGTTAGCTTAGAATAAAAACTAACATATAAGATAACTACATGAACTAAAAGTTACTTACTAAGTTAAAAGCTTACTAAATTGAAATAAAAAGTGATCAAAATCACATAGAATATATTATTGTAGAATACACGAAATTCTATAAAAAGTTGATGTGAAAAAAACTTCAATAACATTCGCGTTTGCAAACTTTTACAGAATATTTCTTCGCAGATTATATATATATACAACACTATTATGTGACATATATGAGACAACGCCACTCTACGCCTCTTTCATAATGGCACCAAGTCAAAAATTATAAGGACGGAAATTTTCAGTAGAGTTTAATTATCATCGTATATTTTAGCATAAAATTAACTTAGCTCAAAATATTTTATGTATTTATAAAGCTGACTAATTATCTTTTTTTAAATGCATAAATTAATCAAAGTCGGTTCATATTTGAAAAAGTTACCAAGATTCAAAGTTTTCCAAAAAAGTGATGATTTTTCTGCGTTTTTTAACAAGTCTCGAATTTGAGAGGTCTATTCTAGAGAAAGAGAAAAGATAAAGAACTCATATTTGGTATTTTTTTAATGTAACCCTAAGTATTAAAACCTATTCTGTGGATTTGCGCTATTACAAAGTCGATTTTTTGAATTTCATCCCGGCAAATGCCAATTGTGCAATGGTAGGGGCGCGTGGTTCGAACGTAGCTGAATTATGGTATAAGTAGAGCCAATAGAACTTTTGGATTGGTACGTAAAATGACGAGTGAATTTAATGATCCTATGTGTATAAAAATTATGTTTGTCAGTCACGTTCGTTCTATATTACAGTTCTCTTATGTAGTGTGGTGTCCTTATGCAGATCGCTGGATTAAACGAATTGAAAAAGTAGAAAAAAATATGACCCAACACGGTATATGAAAAGGCGAAAGTGATTACTTTGAGCATGTTGCTAGACGGTGAAATAGATGCGCCAAGACTACTTAATAAAATAAATATTCACCTGTTTTCAAGACATACAAGTTTTGTACAAGTGAAACGCACAATAATATTTACACACCAAATGAACCAATTCAATTCTTACTACTCTAATTTTGATTTGAACTTATCTTCTAATATTCTTAATGAAGCCCTTCGTTTTTTTTATTGTATGAACGTCCACTAGCATTAGTTTAGCATTTGAGATATTATCGTATTTTATATCTATCCCTTGTTGAGCCAAACGCGGTGGACAAGTATATACAAATAAATAAATAAATAAATAACCCAGTCCCGATTCCACATAACCATTTGATGTACGCAAGGCCTTCATTAATGTGTGAGTTATACTCTGTAACAAGGATGATAACATAAGTGATATCAAGAGACGTGTAATCCTTTTTGTGGTAATCATGCCTGTGGTAATCAGATGACAATTGCTAAGATTAAAGCTTTTCCATCTCCTAAGGCGTTACGAATGAAGCGGTTAAACCAGTGCAGTATGTTCGGTTTTAGATAGTTACGGTCGCCATGTAATCTGATAAGCGTACATACGATACAACTGTACATCGATCAACGAGTACCGTTGCGGTAGGTCAGGATTTCGCTGACATGTATCGAGGTAGACGAGGTGACATTTGTTCGAAGCGGACGTTTCAACACTTGATCGTCCAGGCGATCATAAAAACCCAGAAAGGGTTTTCCTTACTGGAAACGATGGAGTTTAGAAGCTTTACTTTGGAAGGAGGACATAACTAAACTCTTGAAATAAGTTGGAAGGCGAAGTTTTTGGGCAGCATAACGTCCTATCTTGACAGTCCGAACGAATCTGTTATGCCGCGATCGGAATTGGTTTTGTTTATACTCGATAGATGTTATGGGTTTGGTACATTTGGTTTTGGAATGTGTTTTTGTGTCAATTAAAGGTTATTGATTTTCTTCTTCTTTTGGCTCAACAACCGTTGTCGGTCAAGGCCTGTCTGTACTACTTGTGGGGTTGGCTTTCAATGACTTTTGGATTACCACCCCCATAGCAGGATAGTCAGTCCTACGTATGGCGACACGGTCTAGTTGGGGCTTGAATCCATCACGGGCATGTTGTAAAGTCCTACGAGTTGACAACTGCACCATAATATGCAGGCCTTAAAAAATAGTGTTTGTGCCAAATAAGAAGAAGTAAAATATTAAGTTTGTAATTTTTAATTTGTAATGGGTACAAAAGTTTCAGGTTGAGTTGCTGGAAGATTAAGTTGACTCATTGCCACAGAAACTGTAGATATGGTATGTTAAAGGGTTAAAAAGTAAAAAAAAAAAATAAATAAGGAAGAGAAAGGAGTTTTTTTTGGTAGAATTAAGATTTTAAACAATCACTTCCCTACATCCTGGAAGGAAGAAATTTTTTGCTGTAAACTGTAGCACCAAAAGGGATCTTCTCTCTAAATTAGAGCAAAATCATTCGAGTACTTCATTTTAAACAAAATATTGACATCATTATATTTTGATAAAACCATCAAAAAAAGGAAAATGGCAGAAGAAGAAGAGATTGTAGGGGTAATAGGAGCATAAAAAATCATACCCTGAACTATAACCAGCCTATGTGGCAAATTTGGCTCAAATCAACGTTTTAGTTATTGCGTGATGCAAAACTGTACATACAGACAAATGCAATACAAAAAGGCCGTTCATTTTTATTCACAGAATTGTCATTATGGCCTACGCGTTCATGTTGGCCTATTCAGGATTTGAGTACCAAGTAGCCGGATAGTTTGCCCTTGCTACGGCGGACGGTTCATACGCGGTTGGAACCCACGACAGGCATGCTGTTAAGATGTGCGGAATGATGGCGGTGCCGCGGGACCGCTACTATCCTGGTATCTTACTGCATACTGCCACATTGTCTCCTGCCCGTTGCATACGCTGCGGTTAGGGGGAAGGATGCACATCCACAGTAAAAATCGCCGTAATGAACACCTTCCTTTGTTTCACCGATGAATCGTAACATTCCGGAAGAACACACATTTGGCGACAGTTGTGCACAAACATGCACATTTACATCCTTATGCAGACGGCTCAGCCTATATGGGTAATTAACAAAATACGAAAGCAAAAGCTTTGTGTAACATAAAGTTATTCTTTATGCATTCTAGTTTCAGCTGTCCTATGCACGGCCATGGTCACTTGTCCTGCGTGCAATACTTCGAATAAGGGCTCTGGGCGTTCCACAGCAAACCCTCCAACGTGAGCTAGCGATTCCTTAGTCATTTTTACATTGAAGCGATTGAACTCATTGCGATTTTTTGGTTTGATTTGTGAAAATTCAGCTTTATCGTCGCAATGTTTGTTAACGGTTTTTAAGCACCACAACAATTTGCGAGTTTTGATCACACGCAAGAAAGAGATAGCGCTATAGATAGAATGAGCATGACTGACAGCGATTGGCACATACACATCTTAACCTTCTGAGCCCCTCCTACTTTGTGAAACGCTTTAATTGCACTATGCAGGCAGAGTGGAAAAATAATTGATGATGTATTCTTCATTTTTAACCGTAATAACCGTAAAATCCATTAATCTTTGATTTGAATGCAACTAGTGTGTATATTGTTTGATTTCTGAAAAACAAAATTTGAAATTATTTTACAAATATTCCACATTAGTATTTATTAATCAATCCTCCCACATTTTGTTATGAACACAATTTATTTGAAATGTGCACATGCGCAGTGACCATTTCAATTACTATAAGACTAAAAGAGGGTGCTGTTCATACTCTGTGCATAAATTTAACGTAGTAAGCAGTATGTCATATTAGCTTAGTTCATCAACTACGTTGCGTGGTCATAGTTGCGTGAGTTTGTTGTTTGTCATACCGTTTTGCGAAGTTTGAAAGTGTAAAAAGGTTTAACAATCTAAATAATTGTGCTAATTCCTTCACTCCTATACAAAACAAAAACACTGGCTCTATGATTCTATTATTCGAATTAAACTTGCATTTCAAACAAACATGAATATTGATTCTTGTAATTCAAATATTGTGTAAATTATATCTAGTGAATATATGAAAATACTATGGAATCTGCCAAATCGTTTTTCATACGGGATCTTCTTGGAGATTTAATAAGCTGTCGAGAATCTGGTACGTAACCTTGTAAACAAAACACACACACACACACACACACACACACACACACACACACACACACACACACACACACACACACACCACACACACACACACACACACACACACACATATATATATATATATATATATATATATATATATATATATATATATATATATATATATATATATATATATATATATATATATATATATATATATATATATATATATATATATATATATATATATAAATATATATACAACCCTTTGGTCACTTAGGGCCAGTTGTTTTAATTTGTTTGTTGTAATTTGTTTCGAGTCGCAGTCATTTATGTTATATAAATATTTAGTAGCATAGAAAATATCAGCTTTGAAATAACCTTTAACCAATGTCACAGGGTTGCGTGGAAGTTCTACATGGTTAATTTTTAAAGATATGATGTTTCTATACAATTTGTCTGAAGAAAGCAAGGAAATTAAATGTGTATTTTTACTAATATTACAAAAAATATAAAAATGCTTCACGTGCGTCAAAATGAGCAACTACGCTTGGGGCTAAATGGGCAGAAACTTTTAACATAAGGCGCTGGGTGAGGCTATGGAGTTGTGTTTGTCCGCCCCCCCTCCTTTTTGGTGATTTTGATTAGTTTTTGAACATATCCTCTTTAACCTCTATAATAAAATTCTAGTAAAGGCTAATCAGCGTTATTTTCCAGCGGTAGCTTGGATGCTTTCTGTTTAGTTTACATTCATACAATGGCAACCGCTTTGGTCCAAGGTCTTTGAAAGAGAAAATATCGATACATTTGAGGTAAATTTGCAGCAAGTAATGGGAATTTTTGACAGTTAAATTGAATTAGCCAGCATCGCGAAAGAAAGGGTTAAAAATTCACAGTCGTTAAAAATAAAAAAAAGAGTCGTTAAAAATGGATCGAGTTTGGCATCGCGACAGCATTGAGTTCATTTGTTAATTTTAACGACGGTCCTATGCCTTTGTCAAGAGCGTCAATAGCGCATGTGATAGAAATCAACAGTTGTTTAATTATACTGCTCGATTTTTCTGTGTATTTGCCTATATGCGATATCGATCAGTCGTTAACAGTTTTAACGATCGTTTATTTTAACAGGGATGAACAACCAATGGGTTGTTCCGGTCTGGTGGTACAGTCGTCAACTCGTACGACTTAACAACATGCCCGTCATAGGTTCAAGTCCCGAATAGACCGTGCCCCCATACGTAGGACTGACTATCCTGCTATGGTAACAATAAGTCACTGAAAGCCAAGCTCACTTCACTAAGTGCGTACAGGCAGACCTTGACCGACAGCGGTTGTTGTGCCAAATAAGAAGAAGAAGAATAAGAAGAAGAACAACCAATGAACTCGGTTAAACTAAAGTAAACTTTAAATGACTGTTAAAATGAGTACACTTGTTCGCGATACCGGCTATTGTTTATATTTAGCGATAGCCGATAGCGATAGAGACTATAGCGATAGAGATAGTTCAATACAGAGTGGATTCAAATTACTTCCTCTTATGTCTTCAAAAGTGATTGGCCGCAGGAAATTGCAGCATTCGAATATTCTTTATATAAAATTTGTCTTCTTTTCCGCTTTAGCGATTATCTGTTTGTTTGTAAACACTTTTTCATTGTTTGTCGGAAACTGAAAGGAAACTGTCAAAAGCTAGCTGAAAACGGTCAACGGGCCTTGCATCGACCTGTTCTTTTTCAAAGACCTTGGCTTTGGTTAAGGAAAAAGCAACGTCGACTTAGTTTTTAGTCTTTTAAAAGGTGCACTATGCAAATTGCAGTCAGAATTCAATTTTTTCCATTGATAGGTCTATAGTAGTGATGAAAATAGTTCCGAAAATCGAGGAACGGAACGAACCTGCCAATCTGGAGAAAACGAACGGAACGCGGAACGCAGGTTCAAGATGACCTACCATGGTTACGCTTTATTCAGTTTCTCACTTTATATATGGTTAACTTGAAAGTATTCATTAAATATTGTGTAATATATTTTTTGTGCAGTAATCACACAGTTTCAATTAAAACAAAGCTTGATAATAGTTTACTGAATGTGTAAAACTATTCTTGTACTAAAGTATACCCGCTTAACTTAAGTAGCCCGCTATACAGTTCCTTTTTCATTAAAAGCTTAAGGAATTTTGTTTTATTTTTACTAAAATTAATCATTATTCCCTTTTTATACTTCTAAATAAAGAAGTAAATCAGAAATTTGTTGCAACACGTAAGAAATTTTGATGCAAAATCATAGAGCTTACAAGTTTAATCGGCTTTTTAAATTTCGTATGGATTAAACTACACTGATTGAATGAATATTTCTTAATAGAAGCAGATAGCATCGAATAACATTGGTTTATTTAAAATACATAGACTGTTAAGTTGTTTCTGTTTCTGTTTCACGGGGCGATAAACGGTGTTAAATAAATTATTGCGGAAGGATAAACATGTCATGCACCATCAATATTTAGTTGCACAAAGAAGATCTAAGGTAAAAATTCAAACGAGTTCATTGGAGATGCATTGACTACCACAATCCAGTCAAAATAACGCACCTATACTGATAACATCCATATGGCAGAAGAGAAACATTTCATTCATTGCGCTTACCGCTAGTGGAGGATTGTCTCTTTAAATTTTGGCGATTAGCTTCCCACCAATCACAAATCTCTATCCTGGCTTCACGGCTCAGGTGTTGTACCGTTATCTCTTTGACTGAGAGAGTATGGCTTGCGCTGTTATCACTCACATAGACAGAATCTGTGTGTGTGTGTCCATACTAGAAAGAAGCAAAAGAGAAGAGAACGCCGTTCTTTACCGGAACGAAAAGAACGCTGAGAGAAACAGGTTCAGGTTTTACCTGTTTCCTTTGTACGTACCAAATCGGCCCCCCCAAATCGTACGAAAGAGAGCAGATGATCGTGCGTTCCAGACTGGATCGAAAAGAACGCTGAGAGAAACAGGTTTAAATTGAACCGGCAAACCGGCTCATCAATACAAAGATAGTAGAATGTCGTGCGTTCTAGGTCGGATCGCAATAAGCACTGAGAGCAACCGGCCCAGCACAGATAGCCGAGAACGCTGAGAGCAGCCGGTTCAGATCGGATCGATAAGATCGTTGATAACAGTCGGTTCAGGTCGGATCGCAAAGAACGGTAGGAGCAACAGGTTCAGTTTGAACCTGCTTGGGTAAAAAATAAGGATCGCGGTCCGGATGCTTGCATGCTGAAACGGATCGCACCTGGCAGGTTCGGAACGCCACGTGCATCACTAGTCTATAGTTCTATCGGTTGAGGAAATGTTTCAACCGGGAAGTGCAAGCTTCGTTCAAGCATTCTGTGAAGGTTTGTTATCGTTTAATGGAATCATATAAACTAATAATGGAATTTTGCAAGCATACTGTGCAGTAGTCATCAGACTGTGGTTGCCGGTATAAACAGCTTCGATGTGATAGCGATTATTTTGAGTTGTTTCCGAGGGGCATCCATATGTATACATAATAAACTAAAGAAATCCTGCCGCAGAGGATAAAAACACATGAACAACACATGATAAAAAGTAAAATTACCTAAAATGTTTTGGGATGTTTACAGAGGCACCCACAGTTTGATGACAGATCCACAGTATGGTTGCAAAATTCTACAATTCGGTTGCTACACTGCATTATATGATTGCAAACCTTCACAGAATGTTTGCACGATTCCACTACCGGTTTAAAAATTCCTTTAACCAATTGAACTATTCCATTACATAACCCGAAACACTGAAAGCATAGCTAAAGAATGTGATTTACAACGTGACGGTAAGTTTTAAATAAGTGGTTCAAACATCAAAGTCAGAAGATATGTGTCTTATTTTGGGTGACCGCCACTGTAGATCCGGATGTATGACAACGTGGCGACAACATTTGTATTAAAAAAGTGGATAGTTCAATGAGTGAGTTCCGAAATATAAAGGGAACTGTTGCGGCTTCCGGTAAAAGACTTTTGGAATTTTAAAAATTTATGGCGCAGCGTAGGGTTTAAAAACACGTCATTCATAGTCACGTCACCGAATGGTCTAACGTTCACCGATCAAGAAAGCGATAAAATCCACCCGGAAAATCGTGTTTCCTTTCCTTTTTTACAATTGAAAGCGGAGTTCATTCGAGATATCCTAACATTTTTCCTTCCGTGAACTAAGTGTGAACTAATATTCTACCTAAGCTTTTTTTCACCAAATCCTTGCGTCGAACAAAGTCATACACCACTCCTGTATTACTTACAAGTTGAATGCAATTATTACAATTCTCGATTTTTTCCACCAATCCATATTAGTTTCTCTATCAAGTATCAAGACTTAACAACATTTCCGTCATGGGTTCAAACCCCAAATAGACCGTGCCGCCATACGTAGGACTGACTATCCTGCTATGGAGGTGGTAATCCAAAAGTCATTGAAAGCCAACCCCACAAGTAGTACAGGCAGGCCTTCACCGACGTTTCCACCACAGCTTGACGATTTTTTTCATCCTAACCCTTTCGAATTTCTATCATGGTTTCTATCTAGCAAACTATCATCGTCTAAATTTTTCATTCCTGTGCTAGCAATACTACGCATAGCTTCATTAACCGATCGCACCATCCTCTCCCATTCACCACCCATTTGCGGTGTAAATCTTTCACATTCTAAATCTTAAATGTGAAGCTAATGCTCAATTCCCTATTTACCGGAGCAACTTTCTGTTCTAGTATGGATTTTGCAACCTTAAAATTGGTTCCATTGTCGCTGTATATCACGAAAGGTGCTCCACGACGACATATAAATCGACGCACACATGCTATGCTCTCAGTTGTCAAATTGTGAGCTACTTCTGAATGCACTGCGCGTATGGTTAGGCATGTGAATAAGGCCACCCAACGCTTGACTGCACTTCTACCAACCTTCACAGTCATAGTACCAAAATATTGAGTCCTACGTGGGTAAAAGGAAGAATTCCCACTGCCAAACGAGCAGGTGGTAACGGGTCCATTCGTGGAATACATGAGGTTGCCTAACGGATTTTACAAAATTGACAATCTTTTGTAATGCTACGTAATGTCGCCTTTAATCCTGGGATACTGTACTTCTGGCGAATTTAATTCACTACCGTTTCCCCGTTAGCATAGTGCATATCTTCATGATAATGCTTGATAAGTAGCTTAGTAGTTCTATGATTTCTTGATAATATAATTGAATATTTCCTATCGTATGGAATGCATTTTGCTAGGGCGATTCTACCTTCTGATCGCAAAACTCTTACCTCGTTTTGAAATGGGCTTAAGTCTCACAGATTACCTGCGATTCCCTTATTTTTAAATGGTATCGATTTTTGTTGGAGAGTTTCGTGTTGAACTGATTTCCATGTATAATTTTCTGCTTCAATAAGTTCTTCTTCACTAAATTCTATTTTCTCTTCAATGGTTCCAACTGAAGAGTTGTTAGACGATATTACCATTTTTTCTGTTACAAGAAGCAGACATTTAAGATAAACAAAGTTTTCAAATTCGATATTAAGTTCTGTCTTAGGTTATGTGTGTTAGTTCAAACAGTACTTGGCATTTAGGCCGTCTGTGATTTCTTGTATGTTTTCTTATTGAGGCCATTTGTCTTCTGTATCAAATAGGAACGTTGGTCCCGGAATTGTTATAATCTAAGACACACTGTCTACTCCATTTGGTACCATCGTCTGTTAATATTAGTTTTGATGAGACATAACTCCATTCCCTTACATTTGTAGCACTAAGAATCTCTCCTATGCGGCAAGCTACAAATGACTCGTACTTTTTGGGATCACATGTGATCCAACCTAAAACGGTTTTTGAATCACACCTTTTTTATGTTTTGAAAATTTTATGTTTTCCTGTGCTTGTATGAAAACAGCTAACCTTGTACCAAGCATAGCTCCACATAATTCTAATCTAGAGATGTAAATAGTTTTCGATGGTGCTACTTTAGACTTTGCCGACACTTAGGCACATGCATTCTATACTTCCGTTAGGTCTAACAATACGAAAATAAATTGCTGTACAATAAGCTTGTTCGCATGCATCTACCGGAACATGTATTTGCAAGTTATTATACATTTTACTAGTAACTCTCGAAAAAAAAACATCGTGAAATTTTTAGTGTATATATAGATTTTAGACTTTCGATGCATATTTTCCATTCTATGTAACGGTTTTCATCTATTGGAACATCCCAGCCTTATCTTTTACGCCAAGCATTTTGTTTCATCATTTTGCCGTGAAGTTACTCATCAAACATAAAGGATCGAATAAACTCATTAAACATTTAAGTACCTGTCTCTTAGTGGGTCTATTGATTATGTCAAATAAATGTTTTTCTTCGGCGCTAAATGCGGTTGAGTAAGATAAAACATCGTTGCTTGGTGTCCATAATATTCCAAGCATACGTTCTGAACACTCTTCATTTGGGAGACCTATCGTTTTTTCGTTAATATTGTCTAATTCTCCTACTATTTCTGGTCGGTTAGATATCTAATTCCTCATAAAAATCCTGCATTCGAATGGATGTCCTTGACTTGCTTTGCGATCATTTTTGCTAAGAAATTAAATCATCGATAGACTCGAAATTTGTAACAAAATCATCGACAAAATGTTCGTTTATGATCGTAAGCCTTAGCAGTGGCGCGTTAAACGGTGGGCGGACTGGGCGGCGATCTATGGGGCCCCGTCATTGTGGATGTTCAACTTCGTCTCTATTCTACCCGACCCCTCTTATTTAAGACCTATTTTTAATGAATTCATTTTTCCCATCGCTTCACTCACAGTATTTTGTCGAGGGCCTCGAGCTGCAGAAAACCGGGGCCCCATACTACTTAAAGCAGCATATTAAATGTTCTAAGAAATCTGCCAATACTTTCCTGTCAAACATTGCGAGGGTTGGGAGTGATATCATCTGCTCGAAATCATAAGGTCATTAAGGCCGGGCTACATTGATCGTACTCCGTAGCGTAATTTCGATTTTCACTAGCGCATCTGGCGGCGGCTGACCGAAGCATTTTGCCAAACAATTTGGGACTGCTATAGAAAATACGTTATTTTTCCATGTGTTTCACTTTAACTGGACTGGGAAAGCTTTGTAAGTGATACTTAAATATGTTGTGCAAGTATTTAAGCCGTTTTCGCATCGAAAAACGGTTAAAAAACTACTTTAATTTGAGATTTGGCACGACCATTCCCCCGACGACTAAAAAAAGCTTCCACCAGCCGCCGCCAGATGCGCTAGTGAAAATCGAAATTACACCAGAGAGTACGATCAATGTAGCCCGGCCTTTATATAATCTTAATCTATATACAGCAATTATCCTGTACAGCAATTATCCGCAGTACGCGATACTCGATATACGCGAATTCGCAGTACGCGATTCCCCTAAATTTGACAGCTCTATGTGTTTTTTGCAAATATTTTATTTCTTTGAACTATTTTATGCTCTTTTAGAATTTTCTTAATGTTCTTAAGGCATTTTGCATTAAATTTGTGGAAAAGATACCTGTTTTACAACAAATAACATTAAAGCAAAACTCTGTGACGATATTTTTCAACCCGCGAACCAGTAGTATAAACTATTTTTCCATAGGAATCCGCTATACGCGAAAACTCGAGATGCGCTATTGTGCTCGCTCCCGTACGATAGCGTATATCGGATAATTACTGTATATAAAAATCTCGTGTCACGGTGTTTGTTGCGAGCAACCTCCGAAACGGCTGGATCATTTTCAACGAAACTTTGCACACAGCTTATGAATGAGAATGGTATGAGAATAGGTTTCAAGACTTAAAAATCGTTCAGATGTTACACTAAACTTAATTTAATAATGGTTTTCTAACTCCCATACAAAGAGCAGGATTGTTGTTGTGTTGTATACAGCACTTTGACACTTGGGGTAAGATGCCTAGCGGTTTACACTTGATGATCACATCCTGTGGGGATATGGGCACGATACACCCAAGCTCCCGACCACGCTGGTTTTCGCTGGTCTTTTCGGGGATAATTCGTTAACGAATTATCCCCGAAAAGACCAACGAAATACAGATCATTTTCGGGGATAGTGAACACACGTGAAAGATGAACCCATGCAAAAAAGAGCTAAAAATAGAAATGAACATTCGGATTCACTCCCTCCACTCATGATCATGCTTCATCCTTGATGCTACCAACCACATCGCTAGTTCTACTTCGAATCACTTTGCCAGTTGCGCCACCATATTATTATTCATTATCGTGCTATTTACTGGTTTGTTTGTATGAAGGGGTACTGATACTAAAAGAATTAAAAGAAATAAATAAAACAATAAAAATAACAGATTAACTATTAAACACGCATTTCTAACAATGAGTAAATGGGTTTGAAGTTATTGGAGCTGGATGTTTTAAAAATTAAATAAAACTTTAAATCATAAAAAAAACAAAAAAAATGGAATTGAACTCAGGTCGACCATGGTACAAACATTACACCATTAACATTTGACCATAACTAGTTCATGAACATGAATTGTTATCTATCACTTTTAAACCCTTCAAATATAGTACAATGAACAAAGAGATGTGTAAAAGTTCATCGATGCGTGTGAGAGAGTAGGGCTGATGAATAGAAAGAGATGGCATGAGTTTGTGTTCATTATCCCCGAAAAATTTCGCTTGGGCAACTATCCCAAGTAACAAAGCAATAATGAAATGTTTTAGTTTTTTTTTTTAATGACTTAGTTTGTCGGACCAGCTAGTGTTTTATAAATAAGTTTTTGTTGTTGAGGTGTTATTCGCCGAAAAGATAACTTCTCCAAATTGGGGCCCTTCACGATTCTAGTCAGTTTTATGTATGGAGTTTGACAGTTGGAGGCTGAAATCATTGTATTGTATTGTATTGTATACTAGCCTACAATTTTCAGTCTAGATTATTCTAGCCTCAAAGCTACCCGCTGTGCAAAGCGACGGAAGAAATCATGGCGTTCGGAGAATTTTATCATGCCTTCCTTTTCTCTCCAACGGCCAATTTGTCAAGCAGCCAGTCGAGCTACCCGTCCCTGGCTCCGCCTCATACTCTTCGCCTGAGCGCGCTGTCGAAGGTTTGGATGTGTTGGTGCGTCAGACGGCCAAACGCTGTCAGCCGTCGTCCGTGCTTTTTCCCTCCGTCTCGCGTCTGGACAATGCTCATGAGTTGCTGTGGCGCTTAAAAACCGTTAACAAACATTGCGGCGTTGAAGTTGCATTTTCACAAATTAAACCAAAAAGCGCAATGAGTTCAAACGCTGCCAAGTAAAAATGACTACGGAATCGCTAGCTCACGCTGGAGGGTTTGCTGTCCAACGCGGAGAACCCTAATTCGCTATTACACGTTCAGCCTGGCGCTGATTTTCATCAACATTCCGTTCCGCCGGCATGTAGAATGCAAGCTGATTGTGAAACCGGCATACTGGAAAGTCCACTGGCAGTCCCTGGGGCCTGCCATCGAACTGAACGTGTTAAGCATTAAGCATAACTTTGTTACCATAAGCTTTTGCTTTCGTATGGTGTAGATTACACAGATATGCTGAGCCGTCTGCGCAAGGGTGTGAGTGTGCGTGTGTGTGCAAAACTGTCGCCAAATGTATGCTCTTCCAGAATGTTATGATCCATCGGAAAGGAAGGTGTTCATGAAAGGCTGAAAGACGAGTTGAGGCCCCTGTAAATGGTAACTGATGACCGGGGGGAGGGGGTACTGGCACACAGCTGTTGGGAGATTTAACAGTATATCTAAATTGACAGCGGAGGGAGGGAGGGGGGAGGGGGCTTAGGCCATGGGACCTTTACGATCATCGGTCACAGGCCCTAAAATTATTGCCGGCATGAGGGGGGTGGGGGAGTGGAGGGGGCAAATGGTTCTCCCGCCACGGGGCCCCAACGACCATCTTTTCGGGGGCCCTTGTCGGTAATACTCTGTCCACTTGCAAACATACTGCATACTACAGACTAGAGATCTTCGGCGACCGCCTAGTCCGTCTACCGTTAGATCCGCCGCTGGTTCATGACGGTGTTTTTGTTGTTGTGGAGGTGCATCCTTCCTCCTGCCTGCTGCGTATGCACCGGACAGAAGACAGTGTGGCAGTATGCAAGTTGCACGCTGGATAGGAGCGGGCCCGCGGCACCGCCATCATTCTGCACATCTGCACGTCCGTCGTGGGTTCTAACCGCGTATGAACCGTCCGCCGTAGCAAGAGCTGACTATCCGGCTACGTGTACGTCAAGTCCTGAAAAGGCCAACATGATCGCGTAGGCCGTAATGACAAGAATAATAATAAGAAAAAGAACTTTGAAGCGCCATCCATACCGGGGAAGAGTTTGTCATGATTTTGTTGCTGCCAGGTGTTCCGCTGTGGCGCGACATATCAACGGAATGCAATCGACCAAAACATGAACCTACCGATCCGAACCCAATCCAAGGCATTGCCGGTCAATCGGCGTCATGATACCTACTCCAAGCCAACAAGCCGCCAGATTCTGGACGGTTGGACCTGTCCGGGATCACTGATCCCGCGCGGGAGACCAGTCAAAATCTGCGCTGGCCAGCGCAGGCTTTGGTACATTTCCTGCGCAGGAAACTGCTCGAATTTGCGCAACGGGAGTTCCCCGCTGCGCAAATTCGAGCAGTTTCCAGCGCAGAAAATGTACCAAAATCTGCGCTGGCCAGCGCAGATTTCAGAGTACTTGCGTTCGCGCTTTCGTGGGTGCGTGCTTGCGTTTGCGCTTTCGCGGGTGCCTGCCCGCGTACACGCGTACGTGCATGTGTGCGTGTGTGTGTGCGTGCGTGCGTGCTCGCGTGCGTGTGTGTGTGTTTTTGTGTGTGTGTGTGCGTGCGTGTGGAAACCCCAAAACTATATGACTCTGATGCGTACATTTTCATCCGCTGCGGCTACAAAGTCCATGCATTATCGATTTCGCTACCTGAGAGACAACACAACTATCGGATTGGCACCACGATCTTTGCGATCGGTTCTGCTGTTGGGGGTGTTAAAAAGGCACACGATCGAAGCAAACGTGCGTGTGATATGTAGCAAATTTCTTTCGCGCATATGGTGCTGCACCTGCCCGTCCAGAATCTGGCGGCTTGTTGGTTTGGAGAAGTTATCATGACGCCGATTGACCGGCATTGCCTTGGAATGGGTTCGGATCGGTAGGTTCATGTTTTAGTCGAGTGAATTCCGTGCATTTGTCGCGCCAAAGCGGTAGACCCGGCAGCACCAAAGTCAAAACAAAAACCTTCCCCGAGTGTGGACTGCTATGCTAAGTTCTTCTTCTTCTTATTATTATCATTATTATTGGCGTAATAGTCTACGCGATCATGCCGGCCTTTTCAGGACTTGAGTACCACGTAGCCGGATAGTCAGCCCTTGCTACGGCGGACGGTTCATACGCGGTTAGAACCCACGACGGGCATACAGATGTGAGGAATGATGGCGGTGCCGCGGGACCGCTCATATCCAGCGGGTAACTTGCATACTGCCACATTGTCTGCTTCCCGATGCATACGCTGCAGGCAGGAGGAAGGATGCACCTCCACAACAAAAAAACACCGTCATGAACCAGCGGCGGATCTAACGGTAGACGGACTAGGCGGTCGCCGAATATCGCTAGTCTGTAGTATGCCGTATGTCTACAAGTGGACAGAGTATTAGCGACATGGGCCGCCGGAAAGATGGTCGTTGGGGCCCCGTCGCTGGAGAACCTTCTGCACTCCCCCCCCCCCCCCGCCGGCAACAATTTTAGGACATGTGACCGATGATCGTAGGGGTTCCATCGCCAATCCCCCCCTTCCACCCCGCCGACAATTTAAGTATAATGTTAAATCTCATAACAGCTGTATGCCAGTACCCCCTCCTCCCGGTCATCAGCTACCATTTACAGGGGCCTCAACTCGTCTTTCCGCCTAGGGCACCCCCGATTCCCCCACTCCGCCACTGTCATGAACACCTTCCTTCGATCGATCATAACATTCCGGAAGAAAACACATTTGGCGACAGTTTTGGCACACACACGCACACTCACACCCTTGCGCAGACGGCTCAGCATATCTGTGTAATCTACACCATACGAAAGCAAAAAAGCTTAGTGTAACAAAGTTATGCTTAATGCTTAACACATTAAGTTCGATGGCAGGCTCCAGGGACTGCCAGTGGACTTACCAGTATACCGGTTTCACAATCAGCTTGCGTTCTAGATGCCGGGGGAACGGTAAGCTCATGAAAATCAGCGCCGGGCTGAATGTGTTAATGCGAATTAGGGTTCTGCGCATTGCACAGCAAACCCTCTATCGTGCTAGCGATTCCTTAGTCATTTTTATATTGCAGTGTTTGAACTCATTGCGATTTTTTGGTTTGATTTGTGAAAATGTAACTTCATCGCCGCAATGTTTGTTAACGGCATTTTTAGGCGCCACAACAGCTCGCGAGCATTGACCACACGCGAGAAAGAGATGGCGCTATGGAGGGAAAAAGCACGGACGACGGCTGACAGCGATTGGCCGTCTGGCGCACCAACACATTCAAACCTTCGACAGCGCGCTCAGGCGAGGGGTACGAGGCGGAGCCAGGGACGGGTAGCTCGACGAGCTGCTTGACAAATTTGCCGTTGGAGAGAAAAGGAAGGCATGATAAAATTCTCCGAACGGCATGATTTCTTCCGTCGCTTTGCGCAGCGGGTCATATGACATTTTACATTAAGGTTGTTAGAACGAGACGGTACGACGGTAAACTAAAGGTATGATCTCTGCTAAGGAAAGCATACTATACAGATGTAATTTTGTGTATATTATACATATCGATAAAAATATACAATGTTAAACGTCCACGCTTTCCTGTGAAATTGCTTAAACCTTATTTACTAACAGATCAATGTACACTCTGTTCCCGAGTTACGCGGTTTCTGCGTTCCCGACGAATCTGCGTAACTCGAATATTCGCGTGAGTCGAATTTCAGGTTTTTTTGATTTAATTATTAATTAATTACTTAAAAACTTATATGGTTTTCATAGAACAATCAAATTAATTCATTTTTAGCTTTGGAATTTATCTTTGCCGTGAAATAATGCTTAGAAGGTGGGCACCTTTTACTCAGTATACTCATTTTGCTCCGTTTACCCTCACTGAAAAAATCTCCAAAATTAAAAAAAAGTAGCAGTGAAAAGCTCTACGTTTTACGTAAACCGTAAAAAAAATTGGTAATTAATTTTCAAAGCTTTGAATTCATTTAACAACCTTTTTCACAATTAAAAAAACAAGCCTAATTTGTTACAACGAATAGTGTCTTGCACAGGGATTCAAAATATTACCTAAAAATATGTTTTCCTGAAGTTAACACCTGTGTTTATCTTTTTTGAAAAATCTCTGTAGTGAATTAGGTAATCGCTACTGCGGGCGTCCTGGCGTCCGTGCGGAAAAATCTTTTTTTTTTAATCTGACGCATGCGGTTGCAAACTGTCATCAGCTGCGGGTGCCAAATACCATACATTTTCAGAAAACGCACGCACGCCCGCATTAGCGATTACCGCTGCCTTACACTCCTATTATATTGGTTGCTCAACGAAAATTTCCAATGCAGTTAAAAATTTATCTTCTAAAAATACTCACTTTTTTCCAGAGCACTCATTTTCAACCCAGTTAACTTCTGATGACGAAGAAAACAGTGATGTAGATGTAGAAGATGGATCTTCTGATTCCGGAACTAATGGCCCCATTAATTCATACATCACCCAAGAAAATGAGTCCAATGAACATATTCGTCGTACATTACTTCTCTCAATTGACGGATCTCACAACACGGAATATGGCTTAAGTTCAACAAAGGATATTTATACACCGGCTACAATTATGAAAAGTGGAAGAAAACCTCGTAGACGAAGAACTGCTTTTACCCATGCCCAATTAGCTTATTTGGAACGAAAATTTAGGTAAATATCTAAAAACAAAAGTCAATGTGTTTATCATGTTTGAAACAATTTGAACACTGTCTTAAAGTTGTTGTGGTTTTCAGTGTAAAATGCTTTAAATTAGTTACCCCACGTAGCAAATTTATCTTCCCTCGTTTCTGACCCTCATTTTTTTCGTTCTCGTCATTCTTTTACGTATAAGTTTGTTGTTGTTACATATATGAATTAAATATGCTTATTATGTACGTTTTGAATATGCTTATTATCGGAGAAGCAGTCGGATTCTTTAAGATACACTTTGGTAGCATCCCGCTGTGCAAAGCGACGGAAGAAATCATGGCGTTCGGAGAATTTTATCATGCCTTCCTTTTCTCTCCAACGGCAAATTTGTCAAGCAGCTTGTCGAGCTACCCGTCCCTGGCTCCGCCTCATACCCTTTGCCTAAGCGCGCTGTCGAAGGTTTAGTTGTGTTGGTGCGTCAGATGACCAATCGTTGTCAGCCGTCGTCCGTGCTTTTTCCCTCGATAGCGGTATCTCTTTCTCGCGTGTGGGCAACCCGTCCGGCAAAATGAGTGTATTTTTTGAGTGATTTGAGTGACGCTAGCGAAATACACCTCGCAAACAATGAGACCCCAAATTTTGAGTGATTCAGGCCGAGGGGTATGAGGAAGCCTGAGGAAGCAAGGAGAAACGCGCTGCGATGAGAGTTCGCATTCTGTTTTACACGCGCGCTTCACTAACACCAATACAAATACCGTGCTTTGACGAGCCGTCTGTGAATGTGTGTGTCTGCTTTCAGCGAGCTCAACAACTTGGAGCTGCTCGTCACATCCTGTTGTCTCGCTTACACTACAGCATCGAACCATCGCTCCGTGTGTTCCCCCTTCTACGCGTACAAAACCACCAGTACAGCGCGACGCTTTGTCGGAGATGGTTGTGCGTGTTTTGTTTTAAGTCCCGCGCGCAGTGTTTGTGCGTTGGTGCGCATTTCGTTAAAAGTCTCGTGCGCTGGTGTGTTCTGGTGAAGTGTGAAGTGAACAAACAATGTGCACAGACGCTCATTCTTGGAGGAATGAGTTACCCACTCACGCGAGCCCTCCCCCTCCCCACCCGCAACGCACGGTGCGCTCTGCAGCACGGTGTGTTTGTGTTCTTTCGAGCCATGCTACCAACACATCCAAAGATATTTGTTTCTTTCGTTTGTCGTTTTCTTTCATGCATTCCCATGATCGCAAATACGCACTTATTCTAACAACAAACACAAACACGGTCATTTTTTATTTCATTAAACACTTTATTGAAACATAAAGTACACTTTCACAACACATTTAGAATCCTTCATACTCACGAATGGCGTCATACTGCAAAGTACCGGGTCAAGCCAGGCTGCGGGAAACTTGTCGACAATCTGCGTTGACTCTGTTCAGCAAATTCTTACCTGTCGATCCACGCACTGCATGTGCGTATGTGCACATTGTTTGTTCGCTGCACACTTCACCATAATACACCAGCGCACGAGACTTTGAACGAAATGCGCATCAGCGCACAAACACTGCGCGCGGGACTTAGCACAAAACGCGCACAACCATCTCCGACGAAGCGTCGCGCTGTACTGGTGGTTTTGTACGCGTAGGAGGGGGGACATACGGAGCGATGGTTCGATGCTGTAGTGTAAGCGAGACAACACGATGTGACGAGCAGCTCCAAGTTGTTGAGCTCGCTGAAAGAAGACACACACATTCACAGACGGCTCGTCAAAGCACGGTATTTGTATTGGTGTTAGTGAAGCGCGCGTGTAAAACAGAATGCGAACTCTCATCGCAGAGCGTTTCTCCTTGCTTCCTCAAGCTTCCTCATACCCCTCGGCCAGAATCGCTCAAAATTTGGGGTCTCATTGTTTGCGTGGAATGCTCATGAGTTGCTGTAGCGCTTAAACAAGCCGTTAACAAACATTGCGGCGATGAAGTTTAATTTTCAAAAATCAAACCAAAAAGCGCAATGAGTTCAAACGCTGCAATGTAAATATGACTACGGAATCGCTAGCTCACGCTGGAGGGTTTGCTGTGCAACGCGGAGAACCCTAATTCGCTTTTACACGTTCAGCCTGGCGCTGATTTTCATCAACAATCCGTTCCGCCGGCATCTAGAACGCAACCTGATTGTGAAACCGGTTTTTTGCTCAACCGCCTAAAATAGTTCGTCTATTTCGCCAACATAGGGCGCTAAACCTGCGCAGGCCTGCGCAGGAATCGCTGAAGTCCCTCGCGAGGAACGGGCCAAAATCTGCGCTAGCCAGCGCAGATTTTGCCCCATTTTCTGCGCAGGAAACTGCTCAAATCTGCGCAGCGGGACTTTTTCCTTTCATGTGAGAAGTATTTTATCGTTTGCTTTGAGGTGGAGGATAGCGGTAGAGCAGCTTTTGATTGTTTTGATTGTTATCCACAGTTTTTGTTCAATTATTTTTTGATAAATTTAGACCATAACATATTTTGGTTCTGAGTAGTCACCGTCAGGATACGCCAGCCTTCGTTCGCCGTACAGCTCAGCAAGCTCGTGGTTCATCCTTCTCTTCCACGCTCCATGCTCGAACACACCGCCAAAGATGGTCCGGAAGATGCGACGCTCAAACACGCCCAGAGCGTTTCAATGTGCCAATCAATGGACTATCAATGTGAGATATATCTCGTATTTCGTGCGGGCTCGAAGTCTTCTGTAGCTCAGCAGTCGGTGAAGCCCATAATATGCACGATTCCCCTGCACAATGTGTCTCCGGATTTCGCTGCTGATGTCGTTGTCCGAAGTAACGACTATCCCGATATAGCAAAACTCCTTTAGCACTTCGAGACTGTTGCCGTCAGCTAATACACTGCTTCCCAGATGGTTTGAGTAACCGGCAAGCAGGTACTTCGTCTTCGTCGCATTGATTCTCAATCCAATTCTTGCTGCTTCGCGTTTGAGTCGGGTGTACGCCTCATACACCTTCGCTGTTGTCCTGCCGATGATGTCGATGTCATCCGCGAAGCCAAGAAATTGGAGAGACCGGTAGAGGACCGTGCCACGGCTGTCGTTGTCCAGTCCCGCGCCTCGAATGACACCTTCCAGAGCGATGTTAAAGAGCAGACAGGAGAGTCCGTCACCTTACTTCAGACCCCTGTGAGATTCGAACGATTCCGACGTCAAGTTCGACACTCTCACCTTACACTACACCCCGTTCATGGTGGCCTCTAACAGCCGGATCAACTTCCCAGGGAAGTGGTACCGCTGCATGATGCTCCATAGCTCCTTCCGGTCTATGGTGTCGTAGACTGCCTTGAAGTCGATGAACAGGTGGTGCGTTGGGATCTGGCGCTCTCGGCACTTCTGAAGGATCTGCCGTAGAGTGAAAATTTGGTCGATGGTGAATTTGCCTCCAACAAACCCGGCTTGGAAGCTGCCGACAAAATTAGAAGCTGGGACAGGATCTTGTAGGCGACATTCGACTGTGATGGCTCGGAAATTCGAAAAATCTAGCCTGTCGCCCTTTTTGTAGACTGATCGCGGGGATGTTGTTGTCAGCCGGTAGCCCTTCCCCGAGCGCTCTCGCATACCCCTACACCACATCAGCACACTTCAACACCTTCCAGGTGTAGCTATGGTGGTGTGCATGCTGGAAGAAGGTGCTGCGGATGCTCATGTGCCTGGAGGAGGCAAAGTTTATCATCAAAATCTCGTGGAACGGTAGCAATACGTGTGCATTGATGGTCCCTTTATCAAACCTCATCATTACTTTTAGTAACCTATGCTTATTGCGGCCATAATTCGCCTTTTTCTACAAAATATTTAGCTAGAGGAATACTTTTTGGATTGACTGTAAATGGGCAGATGACTTGGAGGCGTCAGCCATTAAGGCCAGGATAAAGAACTGGCGAGGGCGAGAGAACGTGAGCGGTTTCAGACACTCCTTATTGCACGGAATAATTGTACCGCGTTGTTTTAATACGTTTTTGCACGAGAGCGTAAAATACGGCCGTTCACGAATCCAACGTTCGCGGTGGCTGAAGTTAATGGGCGCACATGGTACATGGCACAGGACAAAGGTCAGCGAAGGTTCAGAAAGGATTCAAACCTCGTCCTCCAGTTCATACGATTTTGTTTCATCAAGACTTGTTCAGCCAACAACCCATTTTATATTTTACTCTTATTGTTTTAATATACCTACAGTCGGTACTGTCTAAGGCCATTTCTCGTGTGGATTTTTCACTAGATGGTCCGTAAGTAAGCCTAATTTACTATTTTATTCATTCCGAAAAACAACACCTCTAAATGTAAACAAAAGTGTGATTGACAGATAGGCAAAACCAATAACTACTCGAATTGGAAAGAGTTATCGACCAGTGGAGAAAATTATCCACCGGTAGATAATAAATTCCACCGGTGGATTCGAGCATATAAACTGATCGGATACATTTTATAGACTTTCGTAGGCGATCAGGCCCATGGTGTCAATCTAGAAAGTGTTAATTATGTTCTGGAGGTTTAGTGATGGAACACGGGTTCTTGTTTTAAGTGGCGCGCAATATACAATTGTTTAGCACACTACCAATCGGCGGTGGTGATGTCTTCAGTGCACATTACTTCTGGCCACTTAGAGTATGCGTCGACCAGAATAAGGTAATAGTAACCCTCAACAGGGCCTGCGTAAACGAGATATAACCTTTGCCATTAATTTGCCGGAGCTGGCTAGGATTCAAGATAAGTTTTTCTATCTGTTATCGCTACATTAGAACATTGGATGCATTATACGATATGTACAACGTCTTCATCAACGTTTGGCTAGTACACATACTGCCGTGTGATCGAACGCATACGTTCGATACCAGGGTGTTCCTTACGTAGCTGCTTGAGGATACTTTCCCTGGAACTGGAAGACGCGACCAGTATCTCTCCATAATAAGACAATCTGCATCGACGGTCCATCTCGTTATTGATAGAATTGTCGGATTATCGAATAGTTTAATTATTATTTTTTCCTAATTATTATTTATTGTTTAATCTTCAGCCAATGGTCTTTAACGTATGGTCTAATTAAGATAAGTAACAGTTCATTAAAAAAAACATAGCAAAAACAAGATTTGTATCGCAATTCACTGCGGTCACGGCAGAAGCCGGATACGTTCCTTGAAGCACTGAGCTGAGATGTCGAAGTTGAAGCAATTCAAAACAGTGTTGAAAACAGCTGACATGCGAAACATAGGGTCAGACCGACTACCGCTAGAACGGGGTTGATCAAGCCGTAGAGTCTCTCTAAACCTAAGTGTTTTCGGGATGGTGCATAGATATCGACTCGATGCAACAAAGGCGATGAGTCGATAGAGCCATTTAGCAATCCAGCGATGAAAGAGCACTGTGCATTGCGTCTTCTAACTGAAAGAGGTTCAAGGCCTAGAAGACGGCACCGCGCAGCATACGGAGGAAGATTATTACGATCCTGCCAGGGAAGTAGGCGTAGGGCATATCGCGTGAGCTTGCGTTGAATCGCCTCAAGTCGAGCAATTGAAGAAGCAGTAGTTGGGCTCCAGACTACTTACGAATATTCTAGAACCAAACGAACGATACAGTTGTAGACAGCTTTGATGCACATGGGGTTGCGGAATTCATTAGTTGTCCGGATAACCACGCCAAGTAGTTGGTTTCCTCTGGCTACAACGTCATCGATATGCTGTTTAAAGTTCAAACTAGAATCAAGCAGAACGCCCAGGTCTTTGGCATGATTTTGTCGATTAACTGCAGTGCCGTCTGTTGGGGGATTATGGGTTAGATGTGATCAGTGGCGGATTAGGGGAATTGGGGGCCCTAAGCGCAAAGCTGAGTTGAGGCCCCTGTACATGGTAACTGATGACCGGGAGGAGGGGGCACTGGCACACAGCTGTTGGGAGATTGAACAGTATACTTAAATTGACGGCGGGGGGTGGGAGGGGCTTCGACCATGGGACCCCTACGATCATCGGTCACAGGCCCTACAGTTATTGCCGTCATGAGGGGGGCGGGGGGGAGGGGGGGGGGGCAAATGATTCTCCAGCCACGGGGCCACAACGACCATTTTTCCGGGGGCCCTTGTCGCTAATACTCTGTCCACTTGTACGGTGTTGACGGTGTTTTTTTTATTGTGAAAGTGCATCCTTCCCCCTGCATGCAGCGTATGCATCGGGCAGGAGACAGTGTGGCAGTATGCAAGTTGCACGCTGGATACGAGCGGTCCCGCGGCACCGCCATCATTCCGCACATCTTAACAGCATGCCCGTCGTGGGTTCTAACCGCGAATGAACCGTCCGCCGTAGCAAGAGCTGACTATCCGGCTACGTGGTACTCAAGACCTGAAAAGGCCGGCATGATCGCGTAGGATATTACGTCAATAATAATATTAATAAGAAGAAGAACTTAGCATAACAGTCCACAGCCGCGGAAGAGTTTGTCTTGACTTTGTTGCTGCCGGGCTACCACTACGGCGCGAGCCAAACCCATTCCAAGGCAGTGCCGGTCGCTCGGCGTCATGATACCGACTCCAAGTCAACAAGCCGCCAGATTCTGGACAGACAGGTGCAGCAGCATACGCGCACCGTAATAAACAAATCCAGAATCCTCTTTTGTTTGGATTCAATTCAACTTTTGATTCTACTTGCATCCGCTAATAGAATTGGAAAGGAATGTGCAACATAACACACGCACGTTTGCTTCGATCGTTTGTTTTTTAATACCCCCAACAGCAGAGCCGGTCGCAAAGATGGTGGTGCCAATTAAATGATAGTATTGGCTCGCAGGTAGCGGTAATCGATCGGGCGGCGTACAGTGCGTTTTCTGAGAATACATGGAGTGTGTAGACGCAGCCGGTGACAATGCACGAATCAAAATCAAACAGTTTTGGGGTCCACGCACGCACACACAAACGCGCACGCACGCATGCACGCGCGTACGCGAGAACGCACCCCCGAATGCGCGCACACGCTCGATCGATTTCCGCTACCCTATCGGTAGAATTGCTGGATTAACTTGTAGCGCATCCTCATCCAAAGCGCCGGGCGGGTGGGGGATCGCGACATGATAGAGTGGACGGTCATTTTCCCCGCGCTGTGTGTATGTCCGTGTGTGTGTCGCGACCCGAAAACTCGAGACAGATTTTGGCACATTTAAAAAAATATTTCATTGCCACTATACACTGTGCTACATGATGCTTAGAAGGTCGTTGAAGCGTCAAGTATGTTCAAATTAAAAAATATTAGATTAGTGTTAGACGTTCTCCTACGCTTGTTTCAAATAGGCTTCTTCACTCTCGAATAGCATGGGCATCGAATGGTCTCATCAGCAACGGCACGAAATAAAATAAACCATCAATACACCGATAACACTTTAAATCCCAAACCAGCTTCTCCTGCACCGTCTCAAGTGTTACAAATTGAAATAAATGCTAACACCCACCAATTACAAAACACAACCGCAATGTACATATATACCAACGCATATACACAATCAGCTGACGGCGAAAGGCACGGGCAGAAGCGCAAGTAAGGCAAGGCAGGAAGGGAATCGGGAGCGAGAGGAAGAGGAGGAAGAATGGGCGCCAATATTCTTTTAATTTTTCGACCGGTTTTTTGCTCCGCCGTTTGAAATAGTTCATCCATTTCTTCAACAGATGGCGCTCGTTCCGCACCTAAAAACTGCTATAAATACGCTGGCCAGCGTAGTTTCGGCTGAAGTCTAGCGTATTATTTGCGTATTTTTTGACACAAAACGATGCAAAAAACTACGCAGAAAACTGCTCGAATTTGGGCAGCGGGAATGTGCCAAAGCCTGCGCTGGCCAGCGCAGATTTTGACTGGTCTCCCTCGCGGGACTTCAGCGATTCCTGCGCAGGCCTGCGCAGGTTTAGCGCCCCCTGTTTTCGAAATGGACGAACTATTTTTGGCGGCGGAGCAAAAAAAAAACGGTCAAAAAATTCAGACATATTGGCGCCCATTTTCTCGTCCGCTTCTTCTCCCTCCCTCACCCTGCCTTGCCTTACTTGCGCTTCTGCCCGTGCCTTCCGCCGCCAGCTGATTGGGTGTTGTGGAGTATGCGTTGATACTTATATGTGCATTGCGGTTGTGTATTGTTATTGGTGGGTGTTAGCATTTATTGGGTGGGTTTTAGCATTTTGTGTGAGACCTTGAGACGATGCGGGAGAAGCTGAATTGGGATTTAAAGTGTTATCGGTGTATTGATGGATTATTTTATTTCGTGCCGCTGCTGATGAGACCATTCGATGCCCCTGCCAATTGAGGGTCAAGAAGCCTATTTGAAACAAGCGTAGGAGAACGTCTAACACTTATCTAATATTTTTTTTTAATTTGAACATGTTAGATGCTTTAACGACCTTCTAAGCATCATGTAGCACAGTGTATAGTGGAAATAAAATAACTTTTTTTAAATATCCAGAAATCTGTCTCGAGTTTTCGGGGCGCGACACACACACACAGCGCGGGGAAAGTGACCGTTCACTCTATCATGTCGCGATCCCCCTCCCCGCCCGGCGCTTTGGATGAGGATGCGATACAAGAAAGCTGAACGAGCCGTTCTACCGATAAGGTAGCCGTACTCGCTCTTGCGCGAGGGAGAGGGGGGGAGGAGGGATTGGGAGAGGGTGCGTGCTTGCGTGCGTGACTTCGGGGTTGCGCATTGTTGTGTGCGCTTTTGTGAGTGCGTGCTCGCGTGCGCGCGCGCGCGTTTGTGTGTGTGTGTGTGTGTGTGTGTGTGTGTGTGTGTGTGTGTGTGTGTGTGTGTGTGTGTGTGTGTGTGTGTGTGTGTGTGTGTGTGTGTGTGTGTGTGTGTGTGTGTGTGTGTGTGTGTGTGTGGAAATCTCCAAACTATTTAATTCTGATGCGTACATTTTCATCCGCTGCGGCTACAAAGTCGCTACTGCGGCTACAAGACGCTACCTGAGAGACAACACAACCATTGGATTGGCACCACCATCTTTGGGACCGGCTCTGCTGTTGGGGGTATCAAAAAGACACACGATCGAAGCATCGAAGCGTGCGATATGTAGCACATTTTTTCCAATCCAGGTAGACTAGTGGAAATAAAACTTCAATTTAATTTATACAAAAGATAATTCTGGTTTTGTTTATTACGGTGCGCGTATGGTGTTGGACCTGTCCGTCCAGAATCTGGCGGCTTGTTGGCTTGGAGTAGGTATCATGACGCCGATTGACCGGCAATGCCTTGGATTGGGTTCGGATCGGTAGGTTCATGTTTTGGTCGATTGCATTCCGTTGATATGTCGCGCCACAGCGGAACACCTGGCAGCAACAAAGTCATGACAAACTCTTCCCCGGTATGGATGGCGCTTCAAAGTTCTTTTTCTTATTATTATTCTTGTCATTACGGCCTACGCGATCATGTTGGCCTTTTCAGGACTTGACGTACACGTAGCCGGATAGTCAGCTCTTGCTACGGCGGACGGTTCATACGCGGTTAGAACCCACGACGGACATGCAGATGTGCAGAATGATGGCGGTGCCGCGGGCCCGCTCCTATCCAGCGTGCAACTTGCATACTGCCACACTGTCTTCTGTCCGGTGCATACGCAGCAGGCAGGAGGAAGGATGCACCTCCACAACAACAAAACCACCGTCATGAACCAGCGGCGGATCTAACGGTAGACGGACTAGGCGGTCGCCGAAGATCTCTAGTCTGTAGTATGCAGTATGTTTGCAAGTGGACAGAGTATTAGCGACAAGGGCCCCCTAAAAGATGGTCGTTGGGGCCCCGTGGCGGGAGAACCATTTGCCCCCTCCACTCCCCCACCCCCCTCATGCCGGCAATAGTTTTAGGGCTTGTGACCGATGATCGTAAAGGTCCCATGGCCTAAGCCCCCTCCCCCCTCCCTCCCTCCGCTGGCAATTTAGATATACTGTTAAATCTCCCAACAGCTGTGTGCCAGTACCCCCTCCCCCCGGTCATCAGTTACCATTTACAGGGGCCTCAACTCGCCTTTCAGCCTTTCATGAACACCTTCCTTTCCGATGGATTATAACATTCCGGAAGAGCATACATTCGGCGACAGTTTTGCACACACACGCACACTCACACCCTTGCGCAGACGGCTCAGCATATCTGTGTAATCTACACCATACGAAAGCAAAAGCTTATGGTAACAAAGTTATGCTTAATGCTTAACACGTTCAGTTCGATGGCAGGCCACAGGGACTGCCAGTGAACTTTCCAGTATACTGGTTTCACAATCAACTTGCGTTCTAGATGCCGGCGAAAAGGAAAGTTGAAAAAATCGGCACCTGGCCGAACGCAAGCACGCACCCACGAAAGCGCGAACACAAGCACGCACCCTCCCCCCCCCACCAGACCACCCCCCTCCCCACATGATCGGATACGGCTACCGTATCGGTAGAACGGCTGGTTCAGCTTTCTTGTATCGCATCCTCATCCAGAGCGTCGGGCGGGGTGGGGGATCGCGACATGATAGAGTGAACGGTCACTTTCCCCGCGCTGTGTGTGTGTGCGTGTCGCTCGACCCGAAAACTCGAGACAGATTTCGGCACATACAAAAACAAATATTTTATTTCCACTAGACACCTTGCTACATGATGCTTAGAAGGTCGTTGAAGCATCTAACATGTTCATAAAAAAACATGTTAGAAATATTAGAAACAAGAACATAAAAATATTAGATAAGTGTTAGACGTTCTCCTACGCTTGTTTTAAATAGGCTTTTTCACCCTCAATTGGCAGGGGCATCGAATACACCGATAACACTTTGAGTCCCAATCCAGCTTCTCCCGCATCGTCTCAAGGTCACACACTAATTAATAAATGCTAACACCCACCAATAACAATACACAACCGCAATGCACATATAAGTATCAACGCATACACCACAACAACCAATCAGCTGGCGGCGGAAGGCACGGGCAGAAGCGCAAGTAAGGCAAGGCAGGGTGAGAGAGGGAGAAGAAGCGGACGAAAAAATGGGCGCCAATATTTTTTGAAATTTTCGACCGTTTTTTTTTGCTCCATCGCCAAAAATAGTTCGTCCATTTCGAAAACAGGGGGCGCTAAACCTGCGCAGGCCTGCGCAGGAATCGCTGAAGTCCCGCGCGGGAGACCAGTCAAAATCTGCGCTGGCCAGCGCAGGCTTTGGTACATTTCCTGCGCAGGAAACTGCTCGAATTTGCGCAGCGGGCAACTTCATCGCCGCAATGTTTGTTAACGACTTTTTTGAGCGCCACAGACACTCATGAGCATTGTCCAGACGCGAGAAAGAGATAGCGCTATGGTGGGAAAAAGCACGGACGACGGCTGACAGCGATTGGCCGTCTGACGCACCAACACATCCAAACCTTCGACAGCGCGCTCAGGCGAGGAGTATGAGGCGGAGCCAGGGACGGGTAGCTCGACTGGCTGCTTGACAAATTTGCCGTTGGAGAGAAAAAGCAGGCATGAGAGAATTCTCCGAACGCCATGATTTCTTCCGTCGCTTTGCACAGCGGGAACGTTCGCTGCGTAACGCGAGTGCGCAACGGCCATCGCGGAAAAAAAGGATAAATACACCGTGCACAGAACAAACGGTTTCTTTAAAAGTTAGCGAACGATAGACCCCGTTTTTTAAAACTACTAAAATCTTAGCTTGTCTTTTTATAATCGGTCGATCCGTTTTTAAATAAAGTAAAGATTTGTACGTTAGTGAAACGGTCGTTATATCTTGTTCGCCGCCGTCGAGGAGCCGACGGAGTTGCATTTGCTACAACTACTGTTCGTACTGTTCATCAACGACCTATCGTATGTCGTACCAGCAGCGAATCATTTAATGTATGCAGATGACATTAAAATCTACATGACGATAAATAATGACACAGACCACTCCGAGCTACAACAATACCTATTCGATTTTCACCAATGGTGCAATCGAAACTGCCTGAGCCTCTGCATTGAAAAATGCCGAGTCATTTCATTCACACGAGAAATTAGGAACGCCAGCTTCACAGTTTAATAATAATTAAATCACAATAATTGAATTACCACATTCTCCTGGCCCGCGGCTTCAGATCATTAACTAAATTTGGCCCGTTGCCTCAAAAGTTTGCCGACCGCTGCCCTAGGTAATCAATTGCTTGGCATGTTGTTTCGGATAACAAGAGATTTCAAAGACCCACTCTTCATCAAAGCATTATACTGCGGTATTATCCGCCCGGTACTCGAATACGCCTGTGTTGTCTGGAAGCCCTCAACCCAAAGACTTTCTGAGAGAATGGAATCGATACAGCGTCGCTTATCCCGATACGCAACACGCTTGTTTCAGTTACGCAGTCAGTTACCACCTTATGAAACGCGACTTCAGCTTCTCGGACAGCAACCGCTCGTCATTTGTTTGAGAAGAACTTAGCATAACAGTCCACACCCTTTCCAATTCAGGTAGTCAGCAGAAGAGTTTGAGTTGACTTTGTTGCTGCCGGGCTACCGCTGAGGCGCGACAAATCAACGGAATGCAATCGACCAAAACATGAACCTACCGATCCGAACCCATTTCAAGGCATTGCCGGTCGCTCGGCGTCATGATACCAACTCCAAACCAACAAGCCACCATATTCTGGACGGACAGGTGCAGCACCATACGCGCACTGTAATAAACAAATCCAGAATCCTCCTTTGTATGAAATAAATTGAAGTTTTGTTTCCACTTGCGTCCGCTAGTTGAATTGGAAAGAAATGTGCTACATATCACAAGCATGTTTGCTTCGATTGTGTGTCTTTTTAACACCCCCAACAACAGAACCAATCACAAAGATGGTGGTGCCAATCTAATGGTTGTGTTGTCTCTCAGGTAGCGAGATCGAAAATGCATGGACTTTGTAGCCGCAGTGGGTGAAAATGTACGCATCAGAATCAAATAGTTTTGGGGTTCCCACACGCACTCACAAACAAACACACACACCCACGCACGCACCGAAGACGCGCAAGCGAGCACGCACCCTCCACCCTCCCCCCCCTCCCGCATGATCGTTTACGGCTACTTTATCGGATTGCTGGTTCAGCTATCTTGCAGCGCATCCTCATGCAAAGCGCCGGGTGGGGTGGGGATCGCGACATAATATAGTAAGCTCAAGTAAGGCAAGGCAGGGGGAAGGAGGAGCGATATTCTTTCGGGAAACGGGCCAAAATCTGCGCTAGCCAGAGCAGATTTTGCTCCATTTCCTACGCAGGAAAATGCTCGAATTTCCGCAGCGGGTTATACGCGGATTAAAATTATTAGCCCCCATTTTTACGTTCGCTTCTTCTCCCTTCTCCTTCCCCCTGCCTTGCCTTACTTGAGCTTCAGCCCGTGCCTTTGTGTGTGTGTGACCTTGAGACGATGCGGGAGAAGCTGGTTTGGGATTCAAAGGGTTATCGGTGTATTGATGGATTATTTTATTTCGTGCCGCTGCTGATGAAACCATTTCATGCGCGTCTTAATCGAGGGTGACGAAGCCTATTTAAACAAACGTAGGAGAACGTCTGACAGTAATCTATTTTTTTCAAATTTGAACATGTTTGATCGTTGAAGCATCATGTAACACAGTGTATAGTAGCAATATAAAGTTTTTTTTAATGTGCCAAAATCTGTCTCAAGTTTTCGGGTCTCGACACACACACGCACACACACAGCGCGGGCAAAGTGACCGTTCACTCTATCATGCCGCTATCCTCCACCCCGCCCGGTGCCTTGGATGAGGCACAAGATAGTTAAGCCAGCAATTTTTTCGATAAGGTAGCGGTAATCGATCGTGTGTTTGGGGGGCATGCTATGATGTGTGGTTATAATAAGAGTGATTTATTTATCGATTAACAATTATTGCGAAGGAATGGGATGTAAGGAAAAATGGATTATGATGATTCGGCTGTGATCGATGAGATTGTCCAATTCGCATACGTTTGCATAACTGCAGTTACGGTTGTCGCCTGGTGTAGCAGTCGATGTCGCTCGTTGTTGCTATCGGTGTTGCTGCACATAAAGTGCTGACCGCTAATTCGATGGAGCACCTAGAGTGCTGAGTATTGACGCACATAAAGTGCTTGGCATTAACTTCTCTCGTCTTAGATTTGAGTCTCCGTGCGAAAAATGTTAAGAATTGACGGGTGATAATTTCCAGGTATCGAATTACCTGATGTATCAATTGCCGTCTCTGTTGTTTGTGGTTGTGAGTTTGGAAGTGTGTCGATGTCGATGTTGATGGTGGTATTCCGTTTCTTCCGATGGGCATGAGCCATTACAATGACGATTACCACTACTGGAAAAGTTATCGATGAGGTTAAAGACCATTCCCATGACCAGTTCAGACTATTGTTTTCTTATTTGATGAGTGCTGTCTCCTTTCGTAGTTCGGTATGTAACGTATGAAGGTGTTCAACACTCAGATTTACTATCTTGACTTTTTGTTCAATTGCTACTCCATAGATTGGTAGGTGCACGGATGTGCCTGTAGTATCAATGTTGGTGCTTGATATTAAGGTGTTGTTGATGAAAATCTCACAACTCGAGTATTTGATGAGAATAGATTTGGTAAGAACTCTCTGTTTCAATCCGCTAGAGGATTCCAAGGTAAAATTAGCTGATGAGAATATGTGTCATGTCCAAATTGAAGATTTCTTCTGTTGCTGGGTTTGTACCGTAATCGCAATTTGCTGGTTGTTCATTGATGAGAGTAGCTATACATTCGTCGTCTATTTCTAATAGATCTTCTTCGTTATAAAACTGGTTGTCTAACGTGGATACTGTGTAGGTTTGGGATTCGTAGTAAAGTAGTGAGGGCGAGGAGCATCGATTTTCTTATTTGTATTAAAAAGTGCGTAAATACGCATCTTACTGAAAATTACAGATCTTGATGGTGGAGAAGTTTTAATCAAAGTAAGTTTGTTATTATTTACTGTAACCTTTGTAGTTTTATACGATAGTGCTACTATTAATTAATGAATAGGTATATTGTTTTGTTTTATATCTGCAGTAATCATGCTCAGTTCTCTTTCGCTTAATAAACCTGCGTTAGTGATACACAGGTGGACATAAAAATAGGAACTTTTTTCTGTGACCGAAAGACATAGTTCTTGTCAGAAATATTTGGTAGCCCTGAAAAGGACTGTTTAAGTGGTTGTTGGGAGGAGGTGTTGCGGTGTTCCACAGAGCGAAAACACATTCTAACGGTCAATGTGGTGACCGTTATTCGCTATCACTTCCTGACAGCGTTTGGCCATATCGCCGATGAGCTTACGGCATTCGCTTCTGGGTATGCGTTCCCACATAACCTCGCAGCGTGTCCATAGATCATCGGCTGAACGTGCAGGCTGGTTCTTAAGCTGACGCTTGAGAGTTGACCACAGATTTTCAATCGGGTTGAGGTCAGGACTCAACGCAGGCCACGGTAGAACTTGCACATCCTGGTTTGCCAAATAACATCTAACTGTTCGCGATGTGTGCTTAGAGTCGTTATCATGCTGAAAGATGTAATGCTCTTCGTCTCCGAATTTTTGTCGGGCGTATGACAAAATCTTACGACTAAGTATTTTTCTATACCCTTCCGAGTTCAGTGTCCCGATGATACGGACCAAAGGACCCGGGCCGTGCCAGGAGAAGCAACCCCACACCATTACGTGGCCGCCTCCGTGACTAAGGGTTTTTATCGTATTTTTCGGATGATACGCCTGATTAGGAAGGCGCCAGACGTATTTAATGCCGTTCGAACCATCCAGATTGATTCTGGACCGAAAAAATGATTTTGCTCCACCAAAAGATAGATGCAGCTAAATGTTCTTCGGCAAACCGAATGCGCGCTTCTACGTGGTGCGGCAGCAGCTTACGAACCTTCCTCGGTCTCCGGGCACAGAACCCAGCGGCGTGTAAACGGCGAGACACCGTTTTCGCCGAAACTTGCAATCCAAGCTCCTGCTTGATGCGAGCGCAAGTTTTGAAAGGATCCGCCTTGATTATCTCAACAATCTGCACGTCAACGCTAGCCGTAGTTTTTCGCGGACGACCGTCGACTTACCCTTAGCTTCGCTACGAATGGCGTTGTCCACAAACGTCCGCGAACGGCCGAACGCCTTGCAGATTGTCTTTATTGGGACGTTCTCACGAAACAGCCCCTGAATGTGTTTCCGCTCCTCTGGTGTGCAGTGCTTTTCGCAACCCATGATGATTTTGTGGAATTTTTAAACAGCAACCTTTCACCTTGAGCACTGATGGAAGAATGAAGCGCAACACGGTTTGGCTCTCCTTTTATAATGCCGCAAAACGCTGCCGGCACTCAAAACTCAGATAAGTAGCGCACCAAAAATGAGAGTATAAAAGGCAAAATTCGGCTATTGCAAATTCAGTACGCCTCGAACTGTTGGCGATGACACACCTAGTGCACGCAAAAAAAACACACACATTTTTTTTCCTATTTTTATGTCCACCAGTGTACCTAATTTAGCTAGAGTTATACTTTCAACTTTGAATGCAATTTTTTTGACAAGTATTTCAAATTCATAAAAATATTATAGAATATAACTCTATCGTGAGGGTGTTAAAAACAGCTATAGCCTTCTTTACATTTTCTAAACTTTCTTTTGAGTGTGTTGTCAGTTCTTTGTTTATTATTATTTACGCATTATTGTTTGATATGAGCTGGTTAATTGTTGAATTTATTATCTTAAGATCATTCGCATGTAGGCTACCCGCGATAAACTTCCAAACTGTTCCAATCGTGTCCCATCTTCTCATGCGATTAGGGATTATAGCTCTAAGGATTACGCAAACATATTTAAATTCTGCTGTTATTATTTTTGGTACTGAGTTTGTTCAACTTTACTGAATTCATCGGAAAGCGAGTCGATATCATATTTAAGATTTTATATTTGAAAATGATGAATATGCAATTTGTCCGTCGAATTAAAAAAAAAGCCTTTTCTATATTGACTAAACTAACGGTTTGTCCAATTACTATGGGTTGTCATCTGTAACGTAGCAGAATATTACAATATGTTTAATATGTTTAATATGTTTATTGTATGTATGTACTTAAATTAGTGCTCATAGACTATGTAGGGTACATAAATCGATAGGGGAGAACCAGTGGCGCGTTAAACGGTGGGCGGACTGGGCGGCCGCCAGGGGCCCCGGCGATCTAGGGGGCCCTGTCATTGTGGATGTTCGACTTCGTATCGAATCTACCCTCCCCCCCCCCCTGGATGGGACTTTTACCATCTATTTCAAAATGACTTATTTTTAATTAATTCATTTTTCCCATCGCTTCACTCACTATATTTTGTCGAGGGTCCCGAACTGCAGAAAACCGGGGCCCCATACTACTCAAAGCAGCACATTTAATATTCTAAGAAATCTGCCGATACTTGCACCAAAGTCGCAAGCGAAGAACGCTGCGACACGCGCGCACAGCTCAAATCAATACCTCATCATCGTTGGCGCAAAGTATTGGGCAGAGCGAGAAACCGTCAATTTTTGCTGGTGTGGGTGGCCTGTGCACGAGACACCCAAACCCAAAACCACGCAGAGCAACTTGCTGCTAAAATGGAATGCACAGAACGCTGCGCTTAACTACCACCGAAAACCCGTTACACAACACAAGCATACAACACACCCAAACAAAAATTTAAAGGCCCCTACACAAAATTTCAATACACCGGCTCGTAGCCGGAGAAATTAGCAGGAAAAATTGACACCAAGCTCGCGTCGCTTTAAAAAGCCTACGAAAGTCGTTTGGTCTACAGTGCTTCAGTGGGTTGAGGTTTCTTTCGAGAAATGGTTAAATCGATGTCATTGTGTGCGCTCTTGGCTGGAATGAACTGTCCTGTTCTTGTATACGGGGCCCCTGCTACCGCTTTGCGATTGTGTGCCGAAAGCAGACAGCTGTTTCACACGAAAAATGGTATTCACATTCCTGGCCTGGTATAGTGGATTGTGTGTGTCTTTTAATGCAAAAACTAAAATTTTCATTCTGATCCTAATCGAACACATCAAGTTTGTGGACCGAAGAGAAGGGAAATGGGAAAGGTTTCAGTTAGAAGGAAGGGGGGAAGGGTATAAAAATACTCAAAGAACCTATGGACCATGTTCATTTATACAGGCGGTCCCCGAGATACACGGTACCTCTTATACGCGGATTCAGAGATACGCGGTTTCCTAAATTTGACAGTTCTTTGAGCAAATTGTATTGATTCGACACATCTATTGTAAAATGCCAAATAATTTCTGTTTTCGATCGGATGTTAAAAACTATTTCAAAAGGTTTGAAACTGTTATTTCATTCAGAATCATATCAAATAATTGATTAAGTGGCTAAAACCACCCCCTAGTTGCAAATTAACACGAAAATTAGTGATATTTTGGCTAGAAATCACGAGATTCGACTTACGCGGAAATTCGAGATACGCGGTTTTTTGCGGTCGTTTTCGGTCCCCATTTACCGTGTGTCTCGGGGACCGCCTGTATATGGTTTTTATCGACTATTTCAATTTTTGCGAATATAACAAGACCAAAAACCGTTACAGCTGCATCTACATACAGCCATATACAGCCATAATATGAAGAACAATCTCCATTGCCTCGGCCATTTGGGGGCCCCGTTGATGATCCCGTCGATTGAGGGGCCCCTTCCATTTGGTGTTGTCAACCCAATATACCCCCATTTTCCCTCCGGGTGTTATGTTTACAATCAGATTTACTATTACTACCAGACCTATCAGAAGCATATTTATTTTATTAATCAGAAGCATTGTACTATCAGAAGCAGAAAACATTTGCCTTTTTAACATATGCAATATTTTTACTTTAGTTGGAAGCGCAGAACGTTGCGATACATGCCCACAGCTCAAAACAATATCATCATTTCATCATCGTTGGCCCAAAGCGTTGGATCGAATGCATTGAACGCTACGCACGAGTTGGGTAAAGCGAAAATCCGTTACAACAGCTGCCTCACGCAAACTGCATGCACATACGACATTAAAAGGCTCCGAAACCGATCTCAACACAACGGTTCGTAGCCGTAGAAATTAGCAAGAAAAATTGGCTGACACCAAGCACGCTCTTTTTATCTGTTGATGTTTCATTCAAGAATCGATTCCGATGTCGATGTGTGCGCTTTTTTATTTGGCTTGTGTCTATGTTATCTCGCAAAAACTAAGAACTCGTGCCCCGGCTAACCTTTGGGGCCTTAGTCAAAATTGTGGACTGGACGAAGTGATGGTAGAAAGGCAAACTGTTGAAGGGTTTGGGTCAAATTTGGAAGGGTCGACGGAAAGGAAATATCGATATGAATGATCGCGTAAAATTTGAATTAATTAAGCTGTCGGCAGCGGTCGGCAAAGTTCGGCCCGCCACAATATGCAGTCAGCTCAGGTCTGAAAATATTGGCGCGATTTTGAAAGATAGGAAGATCCTATTCATTAAAAATTAACTGAACATATTTTAATATGACAATTCATATCGTTGAACTCTTCCAAATTTGATCACCATAACATGGATTGTCGGACCAATCAATATGGTCAAATTTGAGGAGAAATTAGAAAATAGAAACGAATAATTCCATAAAAACCTGACTGTTGATTTTACGAGAACAATGATTACACACTATTGCTATTTAAGGACGCAACGATTTTCTAGGAGTATTTTTTAAGGAAATGCGCTATCATTTTGTCTGACCTGGCTGAAAAATCTTTACAATCAATTTTAGTAATTGTAAGTTAATAAAACGAATTTGAAACTTGCTTGGATGATATAATAATTTAAGAAAAACAACAATATAACCAATCGCATTATTTAATATCATAAACCAGTTATTTTGTGTATTAACTGTAATAATATAATAAAGTATGTGTAAAAAAAAGCATTCTCCTGGCCCTCAACGCTCGATCATTTAGAAATCAGCTTATCTAAAGCAGTGTCCTCCAACCTGAGGTCCGCGGATCAATTTAGACAAACATACTGCAATACAGGGTATTTCCAGTTACTTTCGAATGAAAATATTGTTTTCCCGCGTGCAAGAAGTTATCGCTCTGACCGATTGAAAATGAAGTGGCCGTAATTCGAAGCAAGACGGTACTTCAGTATTCATTGTAAAGGTAAACACCAACGTAAAAGCAAAATTTTGTTTTCATGTTATGCTCACGATCACCATTTTAAATCAAATCGTCCGTACTATGAAACACGAGCTGGAAACTGTAAAGTAGGAAAGAAAATATCGTTTAGAACCATCGTTCTTGTCAATAAAAGACAAACGTAACTAGCTCAGCGAAAACGATAACTTTCCGACCTTTAACTTCTTTTGAGTATAAATAAAACCAACTCCGATCATGGCAGGTCAGATTTGTTCGGATTGTCAGGATAGGACTAAGCCCATCCATCATCTATCGACTTCTCATTTAAGGAGTTTACTTATGTCCTCCTACCCAAGGTAAGCCCTCTAAACTCCAACGTCCTAAAGGTTTATATGATCGCCTAGACGATCAAGTGTCGAAAGTCCGCTTCGAAACAGTATCCACAGTACCCAAAATTTGAACATACCACAAAGCCTTTCTGATATTACTGATTGTTTAGTCATTGATATCGATTAAAAATTGGCGAAAAAAAGTATAGAAATTGGGGTTTTTATTGATGTGCAGGATGGCAGTCCATTCTGCTCATATTCATTTCTGTTTCATAAAGTTTTATACAGATGTGAACTGTATTTTGTCGAAACAAGTTTGTTGATTTGGTATGCACGCACGGTAATCATGAAATTTCAGCGAGAACAGCAAAGTGGTGTGAAGATTTTTCTCAACCAAAACGTTAATTCCGCAAGCCGAATATGCACCTAAAATTTTATCGGGGTGTCTGTAAGTAACCGCTTACCCAAATCAAATTTTTGTTCATCACGAGCAAGCGGGCATCGCATTATATTTTCTTTTGAGGCTCAAACTGACTTACATGTCGTTTTGACAGAATAAATAAATGCATTTTCAGTAATTTGTTTTACAAATATTCAGTGAAACGACAAAACCATGTATTACTCAATAACTTTCAGTAAAAAATGTTACTGCAGCAAACTTAGAAAATTTGCAGTGCATGATTCGTACACCATTTAACAACCCCCCCCCCCCCCTCGATGGATTTGGTAAAGGGGCCCGTCTACCATAACGCCTAGGGCCTCGGAGAGGCTAGACCCGCCACTGGGGAGAACTGGTGCACAAGAACAGAAAATGTATTTTGAAAATATGGTTATTACGTAAGTTGTGTCCTGAGTCTATCTCTAAAAACATCCTGTGGTATGTTTAAATCAAATAAATCATACGGGGCGAGTATGGGCTTCGAACGACGAAATCCGTTCGACGCTCATGAGAGAATGAGAAACATGAGATACAACTGTCAATCTTAGACAGGCGTTTATATCTATGATTTAAGGCTTATACAATTTTGAATTTTGATTTTTTTTCCGTTGGTGTTGAATTTGAATCGTTACATCTGTATTGGATGATTTGTTAACAATAACATGGCGGTTTTATTTGCTTTATTTTTATTTAAATTTTAATTTAAACTTATAAAAATTAAGGAGGGGCAGCAAGCTTTGAATTACTTAACAAAATAAAAAAAATATAAATATCAAAAAATATATAATTTTTATACAAAACAGTGATAAATTCAGGTTTATTTAAAAAGTAACTTTAATTTCAATTTAATAAATAATGATGGCAATGAAATTGTATTTTAATTATGAACAACGCTATTTACTATCGTTATTTAACATACCAAAGACAGCGGTTTAATCTTGTTGCGGGCAACATTGTTGCGGGGAACGTTATTGTTCGGAAACATATCCCTGAGATTGTCGATGAATATTTCTAGCTGCGTTTAGTTTTGACTTGAAGGAATTTTCGCTAATAGCTGCTGTTTCATATCATTTGCCGAATGTCCAAGGTAAATAGACAATGTTGCTGGAAAAAAATCAAATTGTTGTGAATTTGGTCACCAACAAAGTTGCGCGCAACAAGAATAAACCAATGCCTAAACCTAAACCTAATAGAACCAATACTATTAAGTTAAATTTCGTCCTTGCGTTTCATCGTTACTAACCATAATATGCACAATATTTGCAAGAGAAATGCAGGACCGATAATTGATCGACTCCTGTAATACTAGATGCGTTCAAATTGCATTTTAACCAATCCTCTCAGTAGGAATTGGCACTCCATTTACACTTCAGTCTACGTCGTCACACCAATCTTGGTGGTTTTGGCCTGCGTAAGAAGTGCCCGAAATCGCTAACCGTCTCACGCCTTCATGTGCTAATCCGTTATTATGGTCTGAATGACATACACATACTTACCAACACAAGTTGGGCTTTCCACAAACCCAACCCGTTGATGTTCATATGGACGGTCCCTTGGGACGTTAAAAACTGAGCGAATTCGGATACGCTTTTAAAATGCATTTAGAAAGCCTGCATTAGGCCTTCAAGACCGAATCCATCGCCAAGAAAAAGAAAAAAAAAGAAATGAAAACAGCGGTTTTACTTTGATTGAAGCGGCTACAGTCACCCCAGCAAGCGTGCGAGCGCTTTCTGAAAATGTATGAAATTTAACAACCATAGCGAGAGTCAGTTTGAAAACGCCTGTTTCAGAATCAAACAATTTTGATTTTTTCGCACGCCTGTAGGAGCGATTACCGCTTCTTGAGATATATGAGTCATTTAGCAGCAGTCTGGCAGCAATCAAACAAGATATCCAACTAAAACAAATGTATATGAAGTATATGAAGGAGGAGATATCTCGAACCATTCCATACATTGTTCGTGTCTGATGTATTGTTTGATGGCTACCAGAGCGCCGGATAACCATTGGTAAAGTGTCATCGTGAATCTATTTCCCGCCTATCCCGATGTAAACAAATAAAAATTCTTCTCAATACGTCAAAAATTCTGGGTTCATTTAGTTTGATGCTGAGCTTTCAACAAAATTTGCAGTGAAGAACAGTTTAGTAGAACAGTAGAAATAATAAAATGATGTTCATAACAAATGTGTGTGCTAGTGAAGCTGCTGCTAAGAGAGAACTAATACGCCATCGCAGATTGCTACGAAATAACACGGATCCTCTCGCTCTTGCAGATGAAGCGTATGTACCATAACGAATTAAATATACTACTGTTTACTTACTCGAAATTGATTATTGTTTTAGCTTTATTCAAAATTTTAGGGTTTCAAAGGCTATATTTTTGTACCTTTTTGATGGTCTTCACGCGCAATTAAATACCCAACGATGTTATGGACTCGACACGAAAGAACAAATAGCAGCATGCCTAATTTTTTTTGCAACCGGAAGCTACCAACGTGGCGTTGGGAAAGATTTCCATATTGCAATTGCGCAAAAAACGTTTTCAAAAGTACTACAGCAAACATTAGTCCCTCTTCATAATTAAATAAGAGATTGGATTAAATTGGCGATGTCCGAAGAGGAGCGACAAGAGGCAACAGATTTCTTTTTTGAAAAAAGTGGATTTGAAAATATCGTCATGTGTGTTGATGGTACCCACATAAAAATAAAAAAACCACGTAACCGACCACTACAGTATTTAAACCGGAAGAACGTTTATAGCATCAATGCTTTGATTGTAAGTATATTTATATTTTTTGCAAAAACATAAACAAAAGCTAACAACATTTTGTTTATTGAAGGTATGTGATCACAAATACCGGATTGGAGCGATCGACGCTCGTTTTGCAGGATCAAACCATGACGTCCATATCTGGAGAGTAAGTCCAGTCCGGGCTTATTTTGAGCACTTACATAGAAGTGGACAAAATGACAGACTATTTGGTAGTTTGAAATTTTGTATCATGTAAAAAACACATTTTAATACTACTGTTTATATTCAGGAGATGCTGGATATCCCTCAGAACCTTGGATAGTAAGACCTCATCGTGATCCGGATGAGGGTTCTGTGGAAGCACAAGAAAACTCAAAAATATCGTCGGGAAGAATGACTGTGGAGCAAAGTATAGGAATCCTAAAATCACGGTCCAGATGTCTGTTAGGAGCTGAAAGATCCCTTAATTACGATGCAAGAAAGGCAGGACTAATAATCAATACGTGTTGTGCGTTACACAACATGTGTATTGAACACAATATAGAGTGGCAACAGACGTTCAATAGTATTATACGTGGTATAGAAGATTCATAGAAGAAAACAGGAAAAAAGAAAAAGTAACAGTGAAATTCAATAAATTTATGAAATTTTCAATTTTAATGTAGTTTTCGAAAATTGAATCAATAGAAACAAAGAAATTCAATACTGAGTACCATCGCAGCAACTTACTAAGCTAAACGTTTTTTCTCTAATTCTAATTTTAACATTTGAACCTCAATTTGCTTATTAGCTATTGCTTTTTTTAAATTCTTACTGGCTATTTGATATTTGTAATTTTAAATCTAACTCTTTTGATGACAAAATTTGCCTTAATTCTAATTCCTTATTTGCTAATTCAACCTTAAAATTGAATATTTTTTGTTTCATATCCAAATCTCTTTCTGCTACCGCGCGTTTAGCATTTATGTATTCTTTTATAACACCCAAAAATGCTTTTTTTAATTCTAATTCTTCCTGTTTTATGACTGCCAGTTTTTCTGTTGTCCTATTGTACCTTTTAAATTCTAGCAACTGTAGTTCAGCAACACTTCTCTTTTTAAAGCGATGAAATTGTGTACCATGCACATTTGCTTCATCTTCATCTTCATGTTGCTGTTGTTGTAATTGTTGTTGCTGTTGTGATTGTTGTTGCTCTTGAAGCTGATGTTGAGTTCACTGCTGCTGTTGTGAAGTTTGTTGCTGCTGTAGCAAATGTTGTTGCTGCTGCTGAGAAGTGTGCTGCTGCTGTTGCGAAGTTAGTTGCTGCTGTTGCGGGTTTTGTAGACTTTGTTTTTGTTGCTGTGGTTGGTTTTGAAGTTGTGATGACGGCCCGGGTTGAGGCTCATATTGTAGTGATTCTACACCTAACATAGGCAGATCGGGTGTGCCTACTATGGACTGTCTTAAATCTAACAGTTCGATCACATGTTTCTCCATCATAGAGAAACTACTCAAATTACATGGACCTCCACCTGTAGCCATGGACATGGACCTCCACCTGTAGCTCCATATATATATATATATATATATATATATATATATATATATATATATATATATATATATATATATATATATATATATATATATATATATTATATATATATATATATATATATATATATATATATATATATATATATATATATATATATATATATATATATATATATATATATATATATATATATATATATATATATATATATATATATATATATATATATATATATATATATATATATGACTAAATAAACTAAATGAACATAAAATAAATTTGCTCAAATAATTACTTCTCAAATAATTTACCCAATTTTGTTCAGGTGGCAATCTGCTGAGCAGAATCGATGTGAATCTGCACTATGGCCTTTATTGTGGTCAAAACGTTTTTCATTACATTAATTAATTAGTATGTTATAATGTTCGTATAATATAATATAAACAAATTATACAATTTATATCATTTTGCAATACAACAACAAACCAACAGGTTATCTATACGTTTTTTGTTAACTTCTGATATTTTAAGATAGATATTTTACTATTTCCAACCTCATAAAATCACCAACAGTGCAAAGCTCGTGCTGAAAATTTCCTAGTAAAACAAAACAATGCCACTTGACCATGCCGTTTCAAACCGTCGTACTCTGTTCCATGCGGATGGTATTTGTGTTGGTTGAACCTCTTATAAATACTACACGAAATATTTTGGCGTATTGGTTAACGGTATAGCCAAACCAGAGCAGCCGTTTTGCTGACTAGTTGCAGTGGAACACTTGTTAAAACAATAAGTGTAGTGATTTCAATGAATATGGCTGTAAGTGAGGCTAATCACATGCAAATCTCTTCATATCGTTTCTAATCTTGTATGATACATATTTTAGGACAAAAGAAAAACTACCAATAAGTCTCAGTTCGAGCGACTTATTTTGTTTATCGAGCAGAATAGCGATGTTGTGGGTGATAGGAGTAAGGGGAGCACCGCATTTTGGGAGGAAGTTTCCAACCAATTAAATTTATTAGGACCACCTATGAAAGATGGCTCAGGCTGGAAAAAAGTAAGTTTACATCGTAAATTATAATTTGTGAACTAGTATTTTTATATCAATGTTCATTCTATTTATTGTCAGGTCTGGGCAGATTATAAATCAGGGTTAAAAAAAAAGCTCGCCTACAATAACAGAGAGTATAGGGCTACAGGTGGAGGTCCATGTAATTTGAGTAGTTTCTCTATGATGGAGAAACATGTGATCGAACTGTTAGATTTAAGACAGTCCATAGTAGGCACACCCGATCTGCCTATGTTAGGTGTAGAATCACTACAATATGAGCCTCAACCCGGGCCGTCATCACAACTTCAAAACCAACCACAGCAACAAAAACAAAGTCTACAAAACCCGCAACAGCAGCAACTAACTTCGCAACAGCAGCAGCACACTTCTCAGCAGCAGCAACAACATTTGCTACAGCAGCAACAAACTTCACAACAGCAGCAACGAACTCAACATCAGCTTCAAGAGCAACAACAATCACAACAGCAACAACAATTACAACAACAGCAACATGAAGATGAAGATGAAGCAAATGTGCATGGTACACAATTTCATCGCTTTAAAAAGAGAAGTGTTGCTGAACTACAGTTGCTAGAATTTAAAAGGTACAATAGGACAACAGAAAAACTGGCAGTCATAAAACAGGAAGAATTAGAATTAAAAAAAGCATTTTTGGGTGTTATAAAAGAATACATAAATGCTAAACGCGCGGTAGCAGAAAGAGATTTGGATTTGAAACAAAAAATATTCAATTTTAAGGTTGAATTAGCAAATAAGGAATTAGAATTAAGGCAAATTTTGTCATCAAAAGAGTTAGATTTAAAATTACAAATATCAAATAGCCAGTAAGAATTTAAAAAAAGCAATAGCTAATAAGCAAATTGAGGTTCAAATGTTAAAATTAGAATTAGAGAAAAAACGTTTAGCTTAGTAAGTTGCTGCGATGGTACTCAGTATTGAATTTCTTTGTTTCTATTGATTCAATTTTCGAAAACTACATTAAAATTGAAAATTTCATAAATTTATTGAATTTCACTGTTACTTTTTCTTTTTTCCTGTTTTCTTCTATGAATCTTCTATACCACGTATAATACTATTGAACGTCTGTTGCCACTCTATATTGTGTTCAATACACATGTTGTGTAACGCACAACACGTATTGATTATTAGTCCTGCCTTTCTTGCATCGTAATTAAGGGATCTTTCAGCTCCTAACAGACATCTGGACCGTGATTTTAGGATTCCTATACTTTGCTCCACAGTCATTCTTCCCGACGATATTTTTGAGTTTTCTTGTGCTTCCACAGAACCCTCATCCGGATCACGATGAGGTCTTACTATCCAAGGTTCTGAGGGATATCCAGCATCTCCTGAATATAAACAGTAGTATTAAAATGTGTTTTTTACATGATACAAAATTTCAAACTACCAAATAGTCTGTCATTTTGTCCACTTCTATGTAAGTGCTCAAAATAAGCCCGGACTGGACTTACTCTCCAGATATGGACGTCATGGTTTGATCCTGCAAAACGAGCGTCGATCGCTCCAATCCGGTATTTGTGATCACATACCTTCAATAAACAAAATGTTGTTAGCTTTTGTTTATGTTTTTGCAAAAAATATAAATATACTTACAATCAAAGCATTGATGCTATAAACGTTCTTCCGGTTTAAATACTGTAGTGGTCGGTTACGTGGTTTTTTTATTTTTATGTGGGTACCATCAACACACATGACGATATTTTCAAATCCACTTTTTTCAAAAAAGAAATCTGTTGCCTCTTGTCGCTCCTCTTCGGACATCGCCAATTTAATCCAATCTCTTATTTAATTATGAAGAGGGACTAATGTTTGCTGTAGTACTTTTGAAAACGTTTTTTGCGCAATTGCAATATGGAAATCTTTCCCAACGCCACGTTGGTAGCTTCCGGTTGCAAAAAAAATTAGGCATGCTGCTATTTGTTCTTTCGTGTCGAGTCCATAACATCGTTGGGTATTTAATTGCGCGTGAAGACCATCAAAAAGGTACAAAAATATAGCCTTTGAAACCCTAAAATTTTGAATAAAGCTAAAACAATAATCAATTTCGAGTAAGTAAACAGTAGTATATTTAATTCGTTATGGTACATACGCTTCATCTGCAAGAGCGAGAGGATCCGTGTTATTTCGTAGCAATCTGCGATGGCGTATTAGTTCTCTCTTAGCAGCAGCTTCACTAGCACACACATTTGTTATGAACATCATTTTATTATTTCTACTGTTCTACTAAACTGTTCTTCACTGCAAATTTTGTTGAAAGCTCAGCATCAAACTAAATGAACCCAGAATTTTTGACGTATTGAGAAGAATTTTTATTTGTTTACATCGGGATAGGCGGGAAATAGATTCACGATGACACTTTACCAATGGTTATCCGGCGCTCTGGTAGCCATCAAACAATACATCAGACACGAACAATGTATGGAATGGTTCGAGATATCTCCTCCTTCATATACTTCATATACATTTGTTTTAGTTGGATATCTTGTTTGATTGCTGCCAGACTGCTGCTAAATGACTCATATATCTCAAGAAGCGGTAATCGCTCCTACAGGCGTGCGAAAAAATCAAAATTGTTTGATTCTGAAACAGGCGTTTTCAAACTGACTCTCGCTATGGTTGTTAAATTTCATACATTTTCAGAAAGCGCTCGCACGCTTGCTGGGGTGACTGTAGCCGCTTCAATCAAAGTAAAACCGCTGTTTTCATTTCTTTTTTTTTCTTTTTCTTGGCGATGGATTCGGTCTTGAATAGTGTTGGCCGTTCCGGTCCGAACCTAGTAAAAAAGTTCCGTTCTTTATGTAGGCCGTTCCGTTCCGATCCTTTATACAAAATCGTTCCGTTCCGTTCATTCCGTTCTTTCCGTTCTTTCCGTTCATTCCGTTCCGTTCCGTTCATTCCGTTCATTCCGTTCATTCCGTTCATTCCGTTCCGTTCCGTTCCGTTCGTTCCGTTCATTTCGTTCTTTCCGTTCATTCCGTTCCGTTCAATTCGTTCTTTCCGTTCACTCCGTTCCGGTCTTTGCTGTTTCAATATTGTTAGCAAGGTGCTATCGTTCGTGCGTTCCGTTCTTTGAAAAAAACCGGCTTTGTCCGGCTGTTGCTTGCTGCATGCAAGATAACTGTTCACTCTTTCTCGCACACAGTATGTGTTGCCTGTGCACTCTCCAATGCTTACAGGAATATTCATAGCACTTCGTCGCGTATCGTTTATAAAAATCATGATAAGCGAAACCAAAAATGGTGTTGCATTTGGTATTATGGTGCAATTTGTAACATCTATTATACTTTTTGTTATAATTTAGCTTATCTTAACTAGACAAATAATATTTATTAAATTTAAATCTGTACTCATATGGCAGAACGGGTTGGAAAAGATGTATTTATGTTTTATACCACGATATCCACTTGATCTTGGCACTCGGCATGATTCCAATATTTAGCCATTCGATTCGAAGCATTCTGTTCCATTCGACAACCGTTTGAGTGCCGTGATGTTGTAAACGATTTATGTGAAAAAAAAAACTATTTGTTTTAAACAGTAAGTGAAATTCAAATAATTAGTCAATCTCGTGATACAATCGTCAACTCGTACCACTCAATAACATCGGCATGGGTAAAAGCCTCGAATGGATCGTGCCCCCATACACTGGGATGATTATCCTGCTATGGGCATTTAAGTTACTGATAGCCAAGCTTATTAGTGGTACAGGAAGGCTTTCGCCGAAAATGGTCATCGCATCTGATAAGTTAAAAAAATACTAGATAATAAATGCATGCTTTATATCACCCCCCCCCCCCCCCCCGGATGACAGTTTGGCTTCTAAGCTGTGGGTCGGTACTTTTGCACCCCAGGTTCACGTTCCGTTCTTTTTGAAAAAATGAACTAGTTCCGTTCCGTTCCTTTTTTTTAACGAAATTCCCAACACTAGTCTTGAAGGCCTAATGCAGGCTTTCTAAATGCATTTTAAAAGCGTATCCGAATTCGCTCAGTTTTTAACGTCCCAAGGGACCGTCCATATGAACATCAACGGGTTGGGTTTGTGGAAAGCCCAACTTGTGTTGGTAAGTATGTGTATGTCATTCAGACCATAATAACGGATTAGCACATGAAGGCGTGAGACGGTTAGCGATTTCGGGCACTTCTTACGCAGGCCAAAACCACCAAGATTGGTGTGACGACGTAGACTGAAGTGTAAATGGAGTGCCAATTCCTACTGAGAGGATTGGTTAAAATGCAATTTGAACGCATCTAGTATTACAGGAGTCGATCAATTATCGGTCCTGCATTTCTCTTGCAAATATTGTGCATATTATGGTTAGTAACGATGAAACGCAAGGACGAAATTTAACTTAATAGTATTGGTTCTATTAGGTTTCATTTAGGCATTGGTTTATTCTTGTTGCGCGCAACTTTGTTGGTGACCAAATTCACAACAATTTGATTTTTTTCCAGCAACATTGTCTATTTACCTTGGACATTCGGCAAATGATATGAAACAGCAGCTATTAGCGAAAATTCCTTCAAGTCAAAACTAAACGCAGCTAGAAATATTCATCGACAATCTCAGGGATATGTTTCCGAACAATAACGTTCCCCGCAACAATGTTGCCCGCAACAAGATTAAACCGCTGTCTTTGGTATGTTAAATAACGATAGTAAATAGCGTTGTTCATAATTAAAATACAATTTCATTGCCATCATTATTTATTAAATTGAAATTAAAGTTACTTTTTAAATAAACCTGAATTTATCACTGTTTTGTATAAAAATTATATATTTTTTGATATTTATATTTTTTTTATTTTTGTTAAGTAATTCAAAGCTTGCTGCCCCTCCTTAATTTTTATAAGTTTAAATTAAAATTTAAATAAAAATAAAGCAAATAAAACCGCCATGTTATTGTTAACAAATCATCCAATACAGATGTAACGATTCAAATTCAACACCAACGGAAAAAAAATCAAAATTCAAAATTGTATAAGCCTTAAATCATAGATATAAACGCCTGTCTAAGATTGACAGTTGTATCTCATGTTTCTCATTCTCTCATGAGCGTCGAACGGATTTCGTCGTTCGAAGCCCATACTCGCCCCGTATGATTTATTTGATTTCAACATACCACAGGATGTTTTTAGAGATAGACTCAGGACACAACTTACGTAATAACCATATTTTCAAAATACATTTTCTGTTCTTGTGCACCAGTTCTCCCCAGTGGCGGGTCTAGCCTCTCCGAGGCCCTAGGCGTTATGGTAGACGGGCCCCTTTACCAAATCCATCGAGGGGGGGGGGGGGGGGGTTGTTAAATGGTGTACGAATCATGCACTGCAAATTTTCTAAGTTTGCTGCAGTAACATTTTTTACTGAAAGTTATTGAGTAATACATGGTTTTGTCGTTTCACTGAATATTTGTAAAACAAATTACTGAAAATGCATTTATTTATTCTGTCAAAACGACATGTAAGTCAGTTTGAGCCTCAAAAGAAAATATAATGCGATGCCCGCTTGCTCGTGATGAACAAAAATTTGATTTGGGTAAGCGGTTACTTACAGACACCCCGATAAAATTTTAGGTGCATATTCGGCTTGCGGAATTAACGTTTTGGTTGAGAAAAATCTTCACACCACTTTGCTGTTCTCGCTGAAATTTCATGATTACCGTGAGTGCATACCAAATCAACAAACTTGTTTCGACAAAATACAGTTCACATCTATATAAAACTTTATGAAACAGAAATGAATATGAGCAGAATGGACTGCCATCCTGCGCATCAAAAAAAACCCCAATTTCTATACTTTTTTTCGCCAATTTTTAATCGATATCAATGACTAAACAATCAGTAATATCAGAAAGGCTTTGCGGTATATTCAAATTTTGTGTACTGTGGATACTGTTTCGAAGCGGACTTTCGACACTTGATTGTCTAGGCGATCATATAAACCTTTAGGACGTTGGAGTTTAGAGGGCTTACCTTGGGTAGGAGGACATAAGTAAACTCCTTAAATGAGAAGTCGATAGATGATGGATGGGCTTAGTGCAGATTCACATCGATTCTGCTCAGCGGATTGCCACCTGAACAAAATTGGGTAAATTATTTGAGAAGTAATTATTTGAGCAAATTTATTTTATGTTCATTTAGTCAGATATATATATATATATATATATATATATATATATATATATATATATATATATATATATATATATATATGTATATATATATATATATTATCTCTATTATCTGTGTTAGAGAACTCAATTTGTCTCTGGTTTGATATATCGAACTGAACGAAGGACATTTGCATTACCTGACTCAAACGGAGACCGTTTTTTATCCAACAGCTTTCCGTTAGGTTAAAGCTACGGAAAGCGTTTTGTAATACGGTTTAACTACTAAATAAATATATTTAAACCACACGAATTGTATGTAGTTACATTCAAAATAATTTTTTTGTAATTTTTCACTGGAAAAAGGGTGGGAATAACAAAATAAACAGAAATTAGATATGATTTTTGTGTATTTTGTTATTACATTTTGTTACAAGCGCTACTTTTCATGACATTGCCAAACACATTTAAAAAACAATAATATGCCACATGCAGAAATAATTATTAATTCGTATGATACTTCCTGCGTTACGCGTTGCAGTTTGTTTTGACAATCAAACCTATTTCATATCAATTTGGTAGCAATGTCTCGAGTCAACGAAAGAAGTCTCTAACAAGCTTGTATAATACCGATTTCGTTTCAGTTCGTGTTGCGCGATTTTGTTTGATACTTTTCCGTTTGAATCAGATCAGATCCGTTTGACCAGACACTATTGAGTCTAGTGGTTTTCTGCTGGAGTTGACCTACTGGGTTTCGCAAGTTCTCGAAATGATATCGATTTACGATATTGATTGGATTGTTATGACTACTGTCATTTCTATATGTGGTGTTTAAGTTGGATGTGACCTACTGTTAGCAGTAAATCTGCTACACGAGAACGGATATGAATTGACGTGTACGTAGATTCCTAGATGGCTCGTTAAATTCTATCGTAGCTAATAGAGGTATTTAGCCATCTTTGATGCGGCTGGCGCCTTTTCAACGGCTGAATCTCTAAAACCAGACACCGGGAATGGTATGACGGTAACACCTGTCGCCATGGTAAGAGTCTTACAGCATATATAGTAGCTTTTCTTTGGATGGCCTCGATTCGATTACTCCATTGTTCGGTGCAGGGGTCGCTAACAATACTGCCATATTCTAACACTGATCGAACGTAGGCACGGTAGATGGTTTTTATGGTCATATGATTACGGAAACCTTGCGTTGATCGAATAATCAACCCAATAGTTGGTTCCCTCTGGACACTATATGCTCTAGATGACCGTTAAATGTTAAACGTGTGTCTAGAATGATCCCAAGATCGCGGAACGTATCGTTGCGTTCAACGGATATGTTTTTTTTTCTTTATTCTATAGTGACTTGAGCCAATTGGCCTCATTCGCCATTTTCAATCGGTTGAACATTTATATACTTAAAGACTAACATTCTTCTTTGCAAGCCATTTGTGGCTTGCAAAATACCTTATACCGGGTAGTCTCGGGTTACTTAAAGGTATCCGTTGATTTTATTGTCTGTTATAAATGTGGGTTTGGTTAGAGTTGTTCATACAGATTACTGATACGAAGGATTTTTTAAAGTTTAAGCTGGCAATCACTGTTTTTTTTTTATAAATGTCGGGAGATTTATTTCTTATTATTTTATACAAACAAAGTAGAATAGCCCTCCCTCGCCTTTCGCAACATGCAATTCCCGCGAGGGTTAGTAAGTGCGATTTTGTAATGCCGTCATGGCAGTTCTCTTGAGTGTGTATTACATTAATAATAACTCTTTGATAGTTCGAAACAAGATAAAGCAAAATGATTTTTAAGACAAAAATAAAGAAAAATACAAATCTATCCCGGTCTCATGGTACAGTCGTCAACTCGTACGACTTAACAACATGCCCGTCATGGGTTCAAGCCCCAAATAGACCGTGCCGCCATACGTAGGACTGACTATCCTGCTATGGGGGGAAATCAATAAGTCACTGAAAGCCAACCCCACAAGTGGGTTGGCAGGCCTTGACCGGCATCGGTTGTTGAGCCAAAGAAGAAGAAGAAGACAAATCTATCCAACCCAATTCCAACAGGACACTGACGAGTCTGAAGGAGCTTCCGATTGGCAATCGCTGTCTGGTGAGAGGATGGTGTCGATGCTGTGGTAAAATTTGCAGGTGATGCGTTCCGCAGAATATCCATGACACTCGGTTAAGATGTCACGGACGGTGATGTCGACGCCACAAAAACTGCATAGTGGTGGGCTTGATTTTTGTATTAAAAAGGTTAAAATGGGTGAGTCGGGTGTTTCCTATCCGAAGTCGTGATAGGATTCTCTGGTCTTGGTGTGATGGATGGTCTTTGCATGGTGGTGTTGTGGTCTTGATGGTTCTCTGGAAAGAGCGGCCGCTGCTAACCCAATAACCATTCCAGCTATTGGCGATGATGGTTTTGCTAAGGCGGATGAAGTCACAGAGTGGAAGCATGGCAGCAGGCTGAGTTATTACGTCCTGCGTTGGCTAGTCGGTCTGCTATTCAGTGGCGGATTTAACGGTACGCGGACTGAGTGGTCGCGGGGGGCCCGTCAATTTATGGGCCCAGTGAATGGTAATTCCAGCATATGCAACAGTGTGTACAGTATTCTCATCAAAAACTTCTGTGCCCAATAGGGGCCTCATGGACGAAGAGACTCTTACTTGGTGTTTGATACTTGGTGTCTAAAAATGATCTAGAGCTATCTATTTTTTTATATATTCATATATTTTTTTATTGGATTTTGATTGATTTTTTGATATTTTTGTTTACTATATCGTTTCATAGACTTGAAAAAACGATCAAGTATAATTATTTGTTGTTAGGTGTTACACTGTACTCTAGTTTAAATTTCCATTGACACGTTGACAACGTGTAAATGGATTTAAATTACATTAACAAGGCATACAATATGCTAGGTTTTATCTTTCGACAAATCCGATAATGTAGTCATGTCTTAAGTCTTATGTCGTTGTTTACTTCTCTTGTGTGCTGGTTGTTGAAGTACTGCTTAGTTGGTTCCCGATTTGCACTACGATGCTCAACACAATAGAGCAGTGGTCGGCAAACTTTTGAGACAATTGCCAACTTTAGTAATTGATCGAGTTCCGCGGGCCAGGAGAATGCGGTTGTAATGTGTTTGGAAGATAGTTACGGTCGCCATGTAATGCGATGAGCTGTACTTTGAGTACCGTCGCGGTAGGTCAGTTTTTACTGACATGAGCCGAGGTGGATTAAAACTTCGTTTGAGCGGACTTTTCGACACTTGATCGTCCAGGCGATCATAGAAACCTTTAGGAGGTTTCCCTTACTGGAAACGTTGGAGTTTAGGGGCCTTACCTTGGGTAGAGGGACATAACTAAACTCTTTAAATGAGAAGTCGATAGATTTAGGATGGGCATAGTCCTATCCTGACAGTCCGAACGAATCTGACTTGCCATGATTGGAGTTGGTTTTATTTATACTCAAAAGAAGTTAAGGGTTTCTCACATTTGGTTCCGGGTTGTATGTTGGAAAGTTATTGTTTTCACTCAGCTAGTTACGTTTGTCTTTTGTTGACAAGAACGATGGTTCTTGTCACTAAGTTCCTGTTTTGGGTTTAATGCTTATACTGTTCCTGCTTTGGGTTATAATGCATAAACTGTTACTGCTTATGTTGTACGTTTCGGTTGGTTCTGTTAAGTGTGTCACAATTGTTTTTATATGAACGTTGTGGCCTGAGCTCTTCCGGGTGTGTATGGTATGATCTGATTTACTGAATGTGTTATAATGAATGTGTTACAATGGTGTGGTTTGGCTTTCCAAAGTGTGTTACAATGTGTTTATAGCTGATAGTGTGTATTACAATATGTTCTGTATAGCAGATATGCTACACGGTGTTTTTTTATTATTGCACTTAAATTATTACATTTTAAACTTTTAGAATCTGTGTAGGTATAATTGTTGTTTTTCTGTAATTATAATATCTTAGCATGGTTCAAAACTGAAGTTACCTTATTTAAAAACTAATTGTAATCTTTAATAGTTTGAGAATCGGCAATAGATGGCAAAAACTGTAATCAGTCTAAAAATAACAGAAAATGATCAATGTCGCTTCTTTATAACCCCCCTCCCATGCCACAAACAATATTCACGTTATTCTGGGGAGGATATAAAAGTCTCAACGACTGAAAAATTATCGAAGCGCCGTATATTATCAAAATGCTGTATGGACAAGCCATGCCATGTCAGATACATTGATTACGAATTCGTTATGAAAAAGCACTTTGACATTCGTTGTACTCGTAAACTCGTAATCATCGTCCTCGTTAAAACAACAGGGGGTTTCAAATGTTCGTTTTTGCTTTCAAATACAATCGAAAATATCCCTAAAATGGAATAAAAGGAAACCAACTGATTTGTGTGAAATTAAGAAGAACGAATAAAACAAAAAAAAAATAATATGAAAATGTATGGAGGTATTTCACTATATTTAAAACTTTGTATTGCATGTATTGCGTTCGCGAAAGTTAAATGCTCTTCGATCGCAAAGTCGCATGCAAAACTTTAAATAAATTTATTGTAATCATGCTTTAGCGTATCTCATTAATATAAAATTTCGTATGCGATTTCCTTCTTTCCGAATATCTTATTGTCGTGTTGAAACAATCAGGCCTATTATATTGCGTTCAACATTCGAGAAGATTCACTCGCACGTTCATTATGTTCATTTTCGTATCGTTTTGCTAGCGACGTTCCGCTTCGAGTAACTCATCGGCAGATTCGAGTCGACGAAGTAAAAACTAGTTCCGTATTGCTCGTACAGGAAGGTGTATTCGAGAGATTTTCTGCCGACAGCTCAAGCTGTCGGAAACACGCAAATTTAACCTCACAAATAATTAAAGCCACTGTCTACGTGTGTAATTAAGTTTAACATAAGTGTATCAACACTCTTATCACTCATATTTACCCACTCATATTTATATTTATATATCACCAACAAAGTTATGGAAAAAAATGATTTTAAAGAAGTGCTGAATCCGTTTGTTTGCACTCACTCCGACCGCCGGTTGCTTCGACCAACTGTCAAACACACAGATGCTAGAACAAAAATGTCGACGAAACCTTCATCGATTCGAATGGCGAAAACGATACCAATTTTTCTCCTGCTCGGCTCGAGTGCTTCGGACGGAATGGAATGTCATTCGAGTAAAATAATAGGCCTGAATGTTAAAATTACACAACAATTGCATTAACAAAATTGACAAATTCATGAGTTTATTGTGGGATTATCTTCATCCGCACTAACATAACGTTAATTGCACTTTGAATAGTAGTATCCCATGAGACAACAGACAACCCAAATCAGTCACCTTACCTTGACACCTCTATCAGACACCCGAATGACACCCCGTATCGTCTGAAAAGGAATCCGTTCAGAAGTTTGTCGTCGCATAAGAACGCTCCAACGGTCCGAACGGTCGCCAACATCTTGGCACTATTAGGCAGCAATCAAAGCAGCGAAAGAAAGCCATGGTTCATTTTTGAGGTTCTAAAAGATGCAAAAAATGAAGACAGAGGTACAAGTGGCTACATTACTGGGTTATTTGGGCCGGGAGATCGATGCAACCCGCCAAACAGTGAAATAGTACTTGGGAAACATGAACACACATACAGTCAGTCCAAAAAGTATTCGTCTAGCTGAATATTGAGCAGAAAAAGGCGAATTATGGCCGCAATAGGCATGGGGCGGTAAAAGTAATGATGAGGTTTGATAAAGGGACCATCAATACACACGTTTTGCTAAAAAAATAAGCATTTAAATAGTTCAAAAGCAACCAAAATAAATAAAAAACTCAAAAAAGTCGTTTGATGGGCGCACAAAAAGTCCATCAGACTTTTGGCGTAATATGCGTATGAAAACAAAGGTTATGGTATCAAAAAGTGTCCTGATCTTGTTTCTTATTGCATTTATGACTATTGGTGACTACTTGCACAACGCAAGAACTCATTTGAATATTTAAAAAGGCGTAGTTTTGATTCACTCATCCTACAAGACTTGTTCCAATTATTCTCTGGTAGAAATATTGCATTTCCGAACTACGTGGCCAAGTTCCATTGGAAAAAGGCAACTGATATTGGGGCCCTTTCCGTTTGAAATTCGTAGGCTGAAATTTCAGCCTGTCAGCTGTTTGCATCCCGCTGCGCAAAGCGACGGAAGGCGTTATGGCGTTCTGAGAATTTTATCATGCCTTCCTTTTCTCTCCAACGGCAAATTTGTCGAGCAGCTCGTCGAGCTGCCCGTCCCTGGCTCCGCCTCATACCCCTCGCCTGAACACGCTGCCGAAGGTTTGGATGTGTTGGTGCGTCAGACGGCCGATCGTTGTCAGCCGTCGTCCGTGCTTTTTCCCTCCATAGCGCTATCTCTTTCTCGCGTGTGGTTAATGGTCATGAGTTGCTGTGGCGCTTAAAAAAGCCGGTAACAAACATTGCGACGATGAAGTTTAATTTTCACAAATCAAACCAAAAAAGCGCAATAAGTTCAATTGCTGCAATGTAAAAATGACTAAGGAATCGCTAGCTCACGCTGGAGGGTTTGCTGTGCAACGCGCAGAACCCTAATCCGCATTAACACATTCAACCCGGCGCGGATTTTCATCAACATTCTGTTCCGCCGGCTTCAAGAACGCAAGCTGATTGTGAAACCAGTATACTGGAAAGTTCACTGGCACCGCCCTGGGGCCTGCCATCGAACTGAACGTGTTAAGCATTAAGCATAACTTTGATACCATAAGCTTTTGCTTTCGTATGGTGTAGATTACACAGATATGCTGAGCCGTCTGCGCAAGGGTGTGAGTGTGCGTATGTGTGCAAAACTGTCGCGGAATGTATGCTCTTCCGGAATAGTATGATCCATCGGAAAGGAAGGTGTTCATGAAAGGCTGAAAGACGAGTTGAAGCCCCTGTAAATGGTAACTGATGACCGGGGGAGGGGGTACTGGCACACAGCTGTTGGGAGATTTAACAGTATATCTAAATTGCCAGCGGAGGGAGGGAGGGGGGAGGGGCTTAGGCCATGGGACCTTTACGATCATCAGTCACAGGCCCTACAATTATTGCCGGCATGAGGGGGGAGCGGGGGGGGGGGGGCAAATGGTTCTCCCGCCACAGGGCCCCAACGACCATCTTTCCGCGGGCCCTTGTCGCAAAAACTCTGTACACTTGTAAACATACGCCATACTACATACTAGAGATCTTCGGCGACCGCCTAGTCCGTCTACCGTTAGATCCGCCGCTGGTTCATGCCGGGGTTTTTTTTAATGTGGATGTGCATCCTTCCCCCTGCCTGCTGCGTATGCACCGGGCAGGGGACAGTGTGGCAGTATGCAGGATGCACACTGGATAGGAGCGGGCCCGCGGCACCGCCATCATTCCGCACATCTGCATGCCCGTCGTGGGTTCTAATCGCGTATGAACCGTCCGCCGTAGCAAGGGATTAGTCACCGGCTCCGGCTACGAGGTACTCAAGTCCTGGATAGGCCGGCATGATCGTGTTGGCTATGATGCCAATAATAATAATAATAATAATAATAATAATAATAATAATAATAATAATAATAATAATAATAATAATAATAATAATATAATAATAATAATAATAATAAAAAGAACTTAGCATAGCAGTGCACACCCGGGTAAGAGTTTGTCTTGACTTTGTTGCTGCCGGGCTACCGCTGTGACGCGACAAATGCACGGAATGCACTCGATCAAAACATGAACCTACCGATCCGAACCCATTCCAAGGCATTGCCGGTCAATCGGCGTCATGATAACTACTCCAAACCAACAAGCCACCAGATTCTGGACGGACAGGTGCAGCACCATACGCGCACCGTAATAAACAAATCCAGAATCCTCTTTTGTATGAACTCAATTCAAAATGTTGTTTCCACTTGCGTCCGCTAGCTGAATTAGAAATAAATGTCCAACATATCACACGCACGTTTGCTTAGATCGTGTGTCTTTTTAATACCCCCAACAGCAGAGCCGATCGCAAAGATGCCAATGCCAATGGTTGTGTTGTCTCTCAACATCGAAAATGCGTGGTACTTTGTAGCCGCAGCGGATGAAAATGTACGCATCAGAATCAAATAGTTTTGGGATTTCCAAACGCACGCACACACACAATGACACAAACACGCGCGCGCAGACTCACACACAAACACGCACGCGTAAACTCACACACACACACATACACACACACACACACACACACACACACACACACACACACACACACACACACACACACACACACACGCGCGCGCGCGCGCACACACATGCATGAACGCGCGCACGCCAGCACGCACGCACGCACACACACACGCACGTACGCGCGCCCGCGAGTATGAAAGCGCGCACGCCAGCACGCACCCACGAAAGCGCGCTCGCGAGCACGCACCCCCGAAGTCGCGCAAGCACGCACGCAGGGAGAAGAAGCGGACGAAAAAATGGGCGCCAATATTTTTAAATTTTTTGACCGTTTTTTTTGCTCCGCCGCCATAAATAGTTGGTCCATTTCGCCAACAGATGGCGCTAAACTTGCTCGACCCAGCGCAGGAATCGCTGAAGTCCAGCGCGGGAGACCAGTCAAAATCTGCGCTGGCCAGCGCAGATTTTGGTACATTTCCTGCGCTGGAAACTGCTCGAATTTGCGCAGCGGGATTGTACAGGCGGTCCCCGAGATTCACGGTTAATGGGGACCGAAAACGGCCGCAAAATACCGCGTAACTCGAATTTCCGCGTAAGTCGAATCTCGTGATTTCCAGCTAAAATATCACTAATTTTCGTGTAATTTTGCAAGTAGAGGGCGGTTTTAGTCACTTTATGAATTATTTGATATGGTTCTACTGACTGAATATAACAGTTTTAAACCATTTGAAGTTGTTATTAACATTCGATCAAAACGGAAATTATTTGGTAATTTACAATTGATGTGTCAAATCAGTACAATTTGCTCAAAGAACTGTCAAATTTAGAAAACCGCGTATCTCCGAATCCGCGTATAAGAGGTACCGTGTATCTCTGGGACCGCCTGTATAGCAGTTTTCGAGCAGCTATCTAATTGAGTATAATATACAGGTGGGCTTATCCCAAGGTGTATGAATTTAAAAGGCTGATTTTTATCGTTTCTGCTTCTGAATGAAGATTGTAAGAGTGTTTTGAATATTCGTCAAGCCTCCTGAAAGCTTGTTGAAAAAGTTTTCACCCGTTCTGCCAAAAAGTGATGTTCAAAATTGGTTATGAAAAAATGCTATGAGACCACCTGGACTACATACACTTTGATTCCAGATTCCACCACCTGCTCTCTTTAATGCACCTTGGGATAAATGTAAACAACACCGTGTTTTCGAGCAGGTACTCGAATCTAATTCTAGCTTTTAGGCTAAAATTTTCTAGACTGAAAATCGCAGGCTAGTTTTTTGTGTGGTTTTGTATGGCGTGTTTACTTGATTTCAGCCTGCAACAGTCAAATTCCATACAAAAAACTAACTAGAATCGTGAAGGCCCCCATTGTTGGAAACTCGTGAGTGACCAGCAATCTGCCAGGTCACAGCGCGAGAGAAGAAACGGAAAGATGAAGAAAGAGTGAGAGGGAAGTCAAGCGAGCGAGAGGAAAGAGAGGGAAAACAATAAGTTTGGCGATAAAAGGGCAGGATGCGCCTGCCCTCGCCCTTTTAGTTGAAAACGGAAATCTGTAACAGTGGACTAATTTTTTGATTCACCATCAGCACAATAAAATATAAGTGTTATCTAAAAAACCCACACCGTTTTCAACAGATATCATATTGAGAGTCTACTAAATCATTTTCATTAGTTTGATTTCAGCTGGTTTGGCGTTCCGGACAAATGACAATGCCCTCTATGTTCTCCAGCTCGACTGTTCTTGATACATGTGATACATTTTAAGAATAATTTCTCAGAACTGGGACTCAAAGTACTTAAAAACTGCATTAATATGTTCCCCATCTCGTCTCCTATCATTTTGAATTATTTTTCTAGCTCACCTAACCTCACTGAGCCCTAGTATCATGACTCCATGATGCTACCGTTACACAAGATTTTGATGTTGCATCTTAGTAGACTGTTTTTGCTACAGTAGACGTCGGCCGTATGACTTTGGCGATTAAAACATGTTTAATATGCTAGTAGAGCCTAATTTGAAATAAATTCCTGAATTATTTGATGCACCTTAACAAATTTGGCCACTTTCTGTGTATCGTATTATTCAAACAAAACATGTTTGTGACAACTCACTCATTCAAGCTATTACATGACCAGCTACGATGAAATGCCAACCAAATATGACCCATCTCTTTTCCTGATCTTATTGGCCATCAGAAAATGCACTGATTCCTTGGTAAAATTTGATTTTTTGGACATTAAACCACTTCTTTCGTTAGATTAACCGTCAAGAATGACTGCTTACATGGCAGTTCGTCACACAATTAGTGTCAGAAAAATGGCCAAACGCTGATCAAATGAAGGAACGAGGTCTCCCATACATTTTGTAACCTTCAAAAATGCGTTGGATAGGTTATGCATAAGTTAAAGATACGATTTTCGGCATCATGCTTCAATCATTTAACTCTCCCGCCTTTAGTGCCTCTCTGATCGCTTGAAGCGCAATTGAAACAACAGAAATGCATTTATTTAGAAGGAAGTCACCAGTAGATTGATAATAATAAATTTAATTCACGTCTACGTAGTGTTTGTCCATCGTAAATAACTAAAAAGCTCAATGGACGAATACTTTTTGCGCGCCCATTAAATGACTTTTTTGAGTTTTTGATGTATTTTGGTTGCTTTTGAACTATTTAAATGCTTATTTTTTTTAGCAAAACGTGTGTATTGATGGTCCCTCATCATTACTTTTACCGCCCCATACGTATTGCGGCCATAATTCGCCTTTTTCTGTAAAATATTCAGCTAGACGAATACTTTTTGGACTGACTGCATAAGGATGCAGAAATCGCGTCCACTGGCTTCGCAATGGCAAACAATGACGCTAAAACTCAATGCGTTCATATTACAGGGTTTTCCAGGAGTTCTCATAGCTGTGGGACACTTTATTGACTGTTTCTTACGTGAAATGTACTTAATGTAAGACGAATTGGACTGTTTAGCACTCTAGTTGGACAAATCCAATAGGAATTTCCAATAAGAGCTGTCCAAAAAAGGTGCCGTAGAGTCCAATTTCCATAATATGAAGTTCATTTCGCTTAAGAAAGAGTCAAGGAAGTGTCGCACAACTATGAGAACCCCTGGAAAACCCTGTTGGTGAATTTCAGGCAGTATTTCGACATGACAGCCAAGTCTGCAAACTGGTACAACATCCATCACAAGTGTTCCATCGAATTTTTCACGACCAATATTATGCAAAAGCTCTACTCTGACAATTTTGTCGCGAAAACTTAGGAAGCCTATAAACATGTCTTCGTCCATCATGGCGTAAATTCCGGATAACTGATGAAAGGCAACAACTTAGGTCTTAGATTTATATATTCAAGGAAGCTAAAACAATTACCTTTCAAATGATATACATTGTAAACCTTGCAAATGAGAAAATGTAAATCTTGAGCGTGATACGTGTAAATCCACCTAACCACACCTCATGTCGCGTGTATATAGACCTCGTCGATGACAGCTGTCACCGGCAGAAGAGACGAAATAAAGAAGAGCAACTCGAAGGAAGCAAAAAATCCAAGTGTGTTAAATTTATTGGATTTTACAACATGTAAAGAAAATATCTCTCCTCTACTCTCTACAGCCAGCCGAAAATAGGCCATTTTTTTCATGCAAACGTTACGGGGATATTGATCACGAGTTCGAACATACCGAACGATCCGCCATTCAATAGAACTTTAATTAAAGTTGAAAGAGTACGATGGTATACAATGTCATTCTAAATGATATTAAGTAATTTGTATAGTTTCTTCCCACTTTTCAAAATCAGTCAAAACCTTTCGCGGGCCGGATTGAATGTTGCGGCGGGCCGCATTTGGCCCGCTGGCCGGACTTTGCCGACCGCTGCAATAGAAGCAATACAACGGAAGTTTACAAGACTTGCTTTAAAATGCGACCAATTCAGAGGACTTACAACCATGCTAAGTTATCGCTCGCGTTGCCTTCTGCTTGGCCTATTGACGCTCGAACACCGATTTAAGGTAAACCAACGTGTATTTGTTGCTAAAATACTCGTCAAAAAACGAATTAGACGTTGTTTCTTCGAGAAGAACAACATCTAAGTGCCTTCGAGATCTCTTCGCTCTCATAACTTGCTTGTTGGTGAGACCAGGCATACCTAATATGGATACAATGAGCCGTTACTAGCTATGACAAGGCAATTCAATACACGGTCTTATCACTTTGATTTTAATTTAACGACCAATGCATTTAAAGAGAACATTTTATCAATTTCCAATTTTGGCGACACTGGATTTGGGCAGATGTTAGGGGAATAAGTTCGCGATTAAGTGTTGAATAGCTAAAAAAATTAATCTAACTATCAATTAATAACTAAATAAATAAACTTTATGGGTTTATATCGACTTTATGGGTAGTCCAGGGATATAAACCCACCATCCTCCCCCCCCCCCCCCCCCGCCAGCAAACCATCACGGTGAGTTTTAAACAAACCCGAATGTAATAACCACCCCCTCTCGCTCGACACCAACAGGGGGCCTCAACTTCTTTTACCGCTTAGGGCCCCCGATACTCTAAATCCGTCACTGCTGCTATTTCGTTTCCCTAGATACCTGTGTGACCAGTAATCCAGCAGAATGTGACTTGGGGTGAATTTGGTATATTGCAGAGTTGTTGGGTGTTCGGGTTGCGAGTGGTTCTAGATTCAAGTGCTTGAAGAACACTTGCACTGTCAGTGAAGATCACGTTAAATTTGTCTCTGTGTAGACCTTCATCAGCAGCAATAACCAGGGCTATTGCTTCTGTGGTGAAGATTGAGGTATGGTCTGGTCGTCATGTTTGTTCTGTTAGCGTGGTGAATTCGGCGTTTGCCCTTTGAATAATCGGCCTTGATGTTTTTCTCCATCATTCGTCCTGCAGCTGCTACTTTCTCGTAGGTGATGATTTGGTCCGAGGGTTGAGGGCCGCTTTCACACAGAAGTGATGCTCTGGGGCTCGTGACGAAAGCTCCATTAGCACAGCGGATGGCGGTATGGTACAGTGGTGCAATTTGTTTTGGAAATTTTCCCGTCGCCGGGAGCCTATATCGATGCCGTAGAGTAGTTTTGGTAGAAGCCAGCTATTGATGATTTGAAGTTTTGTTTGGCGAGAGGCGCGATGTTGACCGGTTCCAAGCATTCTGAAAAGATTAAGACGGTTCTTCGCGTCTCTTTTTTTACCCATGTAGTGTGTGCTTTAAGACGGTCTTGTAGTACAGTCGTCAACTTGTACGACTTAACAACGTGCCCGTCATGGGTTCGAGCCCCAAATGGACCGTGCCGCCATACGTAGGAATGACTATCCTGCTATGGGGGGTAATCAATAAGTCACTGAAAGTCAAGCCCTCAAGTGGGGTACAGGCAGGCCTTGACCGACAACGGTTGTTGAGCCAAAGAGAAGAAGAAGAAGTGTGTGCTTTAAATGTTAAGTGACGATCAAAAGTCACTCCTAGGATATCGGCTGTGCTTGTGTTTGGTATTACTGAGTTATTGTATGTTATGGGTTTTAGTGTATGATATTTGCTATTGCAGATGTGAAGTATTTTTGATTTGGAGTGTGAAATGTAACCTGTCCAACGTGACCATTTCTGAACTATATTGACTCCTTCTTGTAAAGTTGTGCGTGATTCGGTTCTATTGTAAGATGCTGAGAAAAAACTATATCATCAGCATATATGAAACATTTAATGTTACTGGGCATGGGACGGAAGAGGGATTCTACACAATCAGGAAAAGAGTGGGAGAGAGAATGGCACCCTGGGGAACACCATTCTCTGAGACATGCAGGTCAGAAGATTGAGTTCCAGTAAAAACTTAAAATGTGCTATTTGAAAGGGAGCTTTGAAGGTACGCTGTAATGCGTCCTCCAAAACCCCACATATTGAGCTGTTCAAGGATTGTATGTCATCTGGTTCTGTTAAAAGCTTTTGATAAATCTAATATTGCACAGTCCATGTGGTGGCCTTTGGGGTAGTGGGTTTCTAAAAATTCATTAGGTTCGGCAAAATAAGTCTCAGTCTATCCCACCTCTAAAGGCGTGTTGTACTAAGGAGGTTCCGGTCTTCTAATTCTTGTGAAGGTCTTCTATTTACCATTCTCTCCATGATTTTGCCAATACAATTCAGGAGAGAAATGGGATGGTAGCTATCTATTTCATGTGGTGGTTTATTGGGTTTTGGAATGGGAATCGTGTAACAGGTTTTCCAGTCATCCGGTATGTTCCCGGAAGACCAAATATTATTTTAAATCTGAAGGAGGACTGTTTTCGACCGGTAAGAGATATTTTGAAGCATTGGATAACCAATGTTGTCCGGGCCTGAAGACATGCCACGGCATTTATTAAGAGCCCAATCAAGCTCATTAAGAGAAAAAGACTATTGTAATTTTGGTCAGAAGCGTCAATGGGTGGAAGGGGTCTGGACTCAAAGATGAATTTGTGGGTTAGAAAATGAGATGGAAAATTATGTGTTGCAGATTTATCATAAAAGTATCTAGCTAAAGCCTCAGGTATTTCTGTTGATGGAATAATGGTGTTTTCTGTTTTTAGAATGATTGGAGTTGATTTGTGGTTTTTACCGGATAAAATTGCAACTTTCTGGAATATTACTTTGTTGGTTGTCTTAGAGTTAATTTTAAAACAAATTTGCCCCAAGATAGAATTTTTGCAACTTTGAAGGCTTCTCTTGATTCTCGATTGGCTTCTCGGTATTGATCGGCCAAGAGCGGGATGAAAATATGATTTCTTTATTTTGAGAGTGCTAGAGTGCTTTTCGTCGAGTCTTAATGGCAAGGGCAACTGTTTTATTCCACCAGGGGACGAACTTTCTGCCAAATGTACCCTTTGTAACAGGATTGTTGTTCAATTGTTTATTACTCGTTCAATGGATAACTATGGATCCGTGTGAATGTTCTTAAGTCTTATATTAGTTTATGATAAGTAGAAAGATCATCTTAACAATTCGTTTCCAAGGCTGTTTTTAAAGGATTGCACTGAGAATCCAAAATCAAACAAATGACGAACTTCATTAAACACCCTAATCATGGAGTTCAGGGGGTCTCTAGATCCATATCCAGTTCGATTACGGTTCAGGGCAAGTAACGGACGAGAACGAAGCTGAACAGCAGGCGCGTAAAAGTTTAACTGCTGGAGCAGGGATGAACAGTCGATGTTACTTTGCAGTAAACCAGCCACAAACAGTTGTTGCGCGGTACGGTGCCTGAGGCTGTTTTTAAAGGATTGCACTGAGGATCCAACATCAAACAAGTGACGAACTTCATTAAACACCCTAATCATGGAGTTGAGGGGGTCTCTAGATCCATATCCAGTTCGACTACGGTTCAGAGCAAGTAACGTACGCGAACGAAGCTGAACAGCAGGCGCGTAAAAGTTTAACTGCTGGAGCAGGGATGAACAGTCGACTTAAAACTCTTCCAAAGGTAACAAGCGTTCGAGTACCGGGCGGATAATACCGCAGTATAATGCTTTGATGCAGACTGGGTCTTTGAAATCTCTTATTATCCGAAACAACATACCAAGCAATTGATTACCTCGGGTAATCACCTCCTCCGTTTGCTGGTCAAATGACAGCTTTGAATCAAGTATGACTCCGCGATCCTTCATAGCATTAGTGCGTTCTATTGGTAAACCGTCAACTGTGAAGCTGGCGTTCCTAATTTCTCGTGCTCTTGTGAATGAAATGACTCGGCATTTTTCAATGCAGAGGCTCAGGCAGTTTCGATTGCACCATTGCACAATGGGCAGTTTAGAACAATTTGCGGGATAAAATTATTTTTGCAGAAATTGTTAGTTTTTATCGTTTGTAGTAAAGTATTATGATAGTAAATAACATTTTATATGTAGTTTGCATCCATACCACTAGGAGGCGCTACTTAAAAAAGTGTTTTAAGGGATCTTTGCTTAGTTTTATTCATTTTGTGTGTTTTTTTTCTTGTATTATTTGTTGCTTATAGTATAAACCATTTTAAAATATACTGTAATGTTCCATAATATATGAACAAAACATAATAATTTTGAATAAGATAATTTTTTCCGCTTTGTATAGGACAATTGTAGCTAATTTTCATCACTTTTACTCACACGTAGTACAAATATTGAAAATTTACATACACAACTTAGGTGGATGGTATTACAAGCTCCTAACGTCTAATTCACATTTCTAAAGACATGAATAAAGGCATTTAAATAATTATATAGAGCAGTACATTGAAATAAAGTAGTTCCCTAATTCGTCATGAAAAGCAGCACATATTGTTTGTCTTTGAAGGTCAAAATTTTAAATTGGATGTTAAAAAAAAAGGAATTACACATTTTCCTGGGCATTGATATAACAATATTCAATATCATCCAATACTTTTCCAAGTCCTGAACTGCCTTCAGAAGGGATGATAAAAATAAAAATCTGATGTTCTTGGTTTTACAACTATCTGAAAAAATCAAAATTCAACAATAGCTACAAACTAAGTATTTACTTCATTTGTAAAGTTAAACCCTGTCTTTGTTTTAGTGCGTGTAGCTACTGTTATCGAACTGATTAACGAATCAGAGGAATACTGCTCATTATACAAAATGTCCTTCTGGATGCATTTTTTTTTTCTTGCAAACTATTCTTTGTAGCATACTCCCCTATATCCTTATATTTAGTTTGTCATGACTTTTGGGAGTTTCTTCTCCCAAAATGCCAATAGATGCTAGTGCATTCATAACATTTTCCTGCTATGCATAAAATTTTGGAATTATTTTCCTTACAGCCGTCTGTAATCTGGAGTAGGACCAAAAGTTATTTGATTCTATTTTGCTTCATTATATTTAATAATAAAGTTAGGTTAGAATAGAAATTTACATATTAGGTAAGTACATGAGCTGAAACTAAGATACACAGCTTCGTAATGGAAATTAAAATCACGTAGAATATAGTTTTGTAGAATACACTAAATACGCTACACTAGGCTCCTATGGAGCCGCCTAGTTGCGCATGTGTCTGTTTTTAAAAAAAGTTGATGTGGAAAAACTTCAATAAAATTCGCGTTCGCAAACTTTCGCAAAATATTTCTTCACAGATTGATAGTATATATATTACACTATTATGTGACATATATGAGACAACGCCACTCTACGTCACTTTCATAATGGCATCAAGTCAAAAATTAAACTAATGAAAATTTTTAGGAGGTTTCTTTAGTTATTATCGTATATTTTTGCCTAGAACTTACTCAACTCAAAATTTTTTCATGTGTTTATAAAGCTGACTAAATATCCTTTATACAATGTCTAAATTTATCAAAATCGGTTCATATTTGAAAAAGTTACAAAGGTTCTAAGTTTTCCAAAAAAGTGAAGATTTTTCTGCGTTTTTTTTAACAAATCTTGACTTTGAGAGGTCTTTTCTAGAAAACCAGAAAAGATAAAGAGCTCATATTTGGTATTTTTCTTAATTTAACCCTTAGTATTAAAACCTATTATTTGGAATTGCTCTATTAAAAAGTTGATTTTTTGAATTTCATCCCGGCAAATGCCCATTGTGCATTGGTGAAAAGCGAGAAGGTATTGTTGTAGCTCGGAGTGGTCTGTGTCATTTTTTATCGTCATGTAGAGTTTAATGTCATCTGCATACATTAAATGATTCGCTGCTGGTACGACATACGATAGGTCGTTGATGAACAGTACGAACAGTAGTGGACCCAGGTTGCTACTTGTGGCACACCAGATGATGCAATGAAAGACCTTGAATGGCACCGTTGGAAAGATACAGCATACGATCGATTGACAAGGTACGATTCTAACCAGCATATTAAATTACGCCCAAGTCCCAACTTATTCATCTTGGCTAAAAGGATGTTGTGATCGATGCTATCAAAAACAGCCTTTAAATCCATATAAACTGTATCTGTTTGCATCCTGCTATCCATGTTACGGAGACATTGTGATGTAAAGTCAACAAGGTTAGTAATCGTCGACCGCTTTGGAACGAAACCGTGTTGTTGAGGGCTAATATAGTGATATGAAGCCGTGAGTAAACTAGTTTGGATCACATTCTCAAAAACTTTGGCCCCAGCACTGAGTGATGTTATGCCTCTATAGTTGGCTGCATCTTCCTTGTCACCTTTTTTAAATATGGGGACATTCCATGAACTTTTCCAAATAGAGGGGAATTCTCCTTGTTGCAGTGAAAAATTAAAAATTTTGGTGAAGATCGGCGCTATGGACTCACAGCATCGGCTGAGAATGATGGCAGGAATACCATCTGGGCCAGGACTAGCTTTGGGCTTGACTGGTGATCGGTTCTTCGTATATTTTTTTAATGCAGCTGCCTTAGCTCTTTTAAGTTTTTTTAGGTGGCGGTCAGACCAAGCAGGGCCGCTCTTTGGTGTGATAATTGGTACACACGAATCAAACGAGGATAAAAGAGAGCGTTAAATATCGATAAAGCTTCATCAACAGAATTAAACTGTCTAATTCTGAACTGGCTATTAAAATTGGTTATGAGCTCATCAAGCCGAGTAAAATTGGTTTTATAAAAATTCATCCTAGGTCTACTTGCCTGAGTCAGTGTAGGATTAGGCATTGTGCTTGGAATTCGAACCGTTAAATCGATGGCTGGATGATACAGGTCAGGAGAGACTTGTGGTGTTGGGCAGATCGCAAATCGATGCAGTAAGTTGCGGCAATAAAATTTACGAATACTAAGTCGAGCTGCCGGTTAAGCGAGTTTTTGATACCGCTTATTTGATAAAGATCGCTAGCGTTAATTTCATCCAAAAACCGGGATCTGACCGAGGATGATGGAGAACGAGTATCTGTGTCGTTAGCTCGATTAGGAGGTATGTAAACAGTCCCGATGAATATCGTGCAAGATGATAGGCGAACGGTAACCCACACTTGCTCAAGTGAGTTACTAGGTAGACCCGTCCGGCAAAATGAGTGTATTTTTTGAGTGATTTGAGTGACGCTGTCGAAATACCCGTCCGGCAAAATGAGTGTATTTTTTGAATGATTTGAGTACCGTCCCCCGTTAGCAGTTACTCTTGGAGGAATGAGTTACACCCTCAAGCGAGCCCTCCCCCTCCCCACCCGCAACGCACGGTGCGCTCTGCAGTTCTCAATGTGTTCGTGTTATTTCCAGTCATGCTACCAACACATCCAAAGATATTTGTTTCTTTCGTTTGTCGTTTTCTTTCATGCATTCCCATGATCGCAAATACGCACTTATTCTAACAACAAACACAAACACGGTCATTTTTTATTACATTAAACACTTTATTGAAACATAAAGTACACTTTTACAACACATTTAGAATCCTTCATACTCACGAATGGCGTCATACTGTAAAGTAGCGGGTCGAGCCAGGCTGCGGGAAACATGTCCACAATCTGCGTTGCCTGTGTTCAGCAAATTCTTACCTGTCGATCCACGCACTGCATGTGCGTATGTGCACATTGTTTGTTCGCTGCACACTTCACCATAATACACCAGCGCACGAGACTTTGAACGAAATGCGCATCAGCGCACAAACACTGCGCGCGGAACTTAGCACAAAACGCGCACAACCATTTCCGGCAAAGCGTCGCGCTGTACTGGTGGTTTTGTACGCGTAGGAGGGGGGGGGCATACGGAGCGATGGTTCGATGCTGTAGTGTAAGCGAGACAACACGATGTGACGAGCAGCTCCAAGTTGTTGAGCTCGCTGAAAGAAGACACACACATTCACAGACGGCTCGTCAAAGTACGGTATTTGTATTGGTGTTAGTGAAGCGCGCGTGTAAAACAGAATGCGAACTCTCATCGCAGCGCGTTTCTCCTTGCTTCCTCAAGCTTCCTCATATCCCTCGGCCTGAATCACTCAAAATTTGGGCTCTCATTGTTTGGCAGCTGTCAGTTGTTATGTTGCGCTCCGTGTTATTCTCTGTGGAGTCCTGGCGTTAGGCTGTCATGCAGGGACCTGCTGAAATCAATTGCTCCTAGTCAAAAATCCAATAATCGTAATCAAAAATAGAGGATGCTAGTCAAGAATCTATTGCGACTATTCAAAAAAAGTATGCTGCTAGTCTTAACTCAATTGGAAAACCCTGTAAGGGTGTGCTCGGCCTATCTCAAAATCAAACAGCATTCCTGCAACAGCAGCAACAAAGGTCCTTCTGTAGAGGGTGTTAAAAATGTGTTTCATTCGTTTGCAGAATGTTGTGTACCTGTCATTGAATAACACATTCTACTTAAGGCATCTGCAACAACGTTTGTTTTACCTGGCTTATAGATTATCTCATAATCGCGCTCCTCTAGGATTTCCATCTCGTGAGCTTAGCGTTTGTATTTTTTTTCAGAGAGTTTGAATGTCAGTGGCTGATAGTCTGTTAAAATTTTCTATTTACTTCCGTAAATGCAGTTTTTAAAGAAGTAGTTCTTTATCTACCAAATTATGGCCAACATCTCCTTTTCTGAAACAGAATATGCTTCTTCGGTTTTTAAAGAACGGGACGCAAAATGTATCGGTTTATCACACCTTATTTCCTCTTGTGGTAGAACTGTGCCTATCGCATAATTTGAAGCATTGGTTGTTAGAAACGGTTTAATGTAATCAGGATATACTAAAATATCTAACGACGATAAAATTGATTTCAATCTTTCGAAACAATCAATTTGTTCCGAAGATAAAGAAATTTTCTTATTTGAGGCAGGGTTTTGTTCTCCTCTAAAGGCAGTTGTCAATGGTTTTGCTATCTTAGCAAAATCTTTAATACATTTTCTATAAAAGCTCATCATTCCTAAGAATGGACCTGATCGGGAACGAAAGTCGATTGCAGAGTGGATAATTTAGTCGATCGGTTAGTAAAATTCCAATGTTATCCAATTGCGTTTGCTAACCGATCGGTTTGGCAGTGGAGTGGAATGGTGTTTGCCGTCATAGCAACGTGGTTAAAAAGTCGAGCAGTGGAATATGCAGTTGAAAACTCCATATACAAAAAACCATTTCAGTCCATTTCAGTATTGAAAGAAGCACAATGGAGGAGCCGATATAATGACGAGCTATACAAAATGTACGGCGACCTCATTGTCGTATCAAGCTCGCCAGGCTTCAGTGGACGGGCCATGTTAAACGCATGGAAACAAACGACCCAGGTGTAGAGCGGGGAGAGGGGGGTGGAAATCTTCATTTGGCTTTGAATCAAATACACTTTAATTTTTTTCTTGACGGGGGGTGGGGTGGGTGGAGGAGTTGTTGATCGGGATCCCTCGTTTATAGACCCCCTATGAGTCCCTTCGTCTATGGGGCCTCTATCGTTTACAGAGGCCCGCGATGAGACTACTGTACACACCATATATGCTGGACTTTATATCCACGGGACCTCCCGCGGCCACTCAGTCCGCTTGCCGTTAAATCCACCATTGCGGAGGGGGCGTAGTAGGTTTCAATTTAAGTAGCCAGATGACTTAGAGGCGTCAGTCATTAAGACCAGGATAATGGACTGGCGAGAGCGAGTGACCGTGAGCGGCTTCGAACACTCCTTAGTGCACGGAATAATTGTACCGCGTTGTTCTAATATATTTTTGCACGAGAGCGTAAAATACGGACGTTCACGAATCCAACGTTCGCAGTAGCTGGAGTTGATGGGTGCACTTGGTATACGGCACAGGACAAGGGTAAGCGAAGGCGGCAAGTTCGGAAAGGATACAAACCTCGTTCTCCAGTTCATACGATTTTGTTTTATCTAGACTTGTTCAGGCAAACCACCTGTTTTAGAATTTTCCTGGATTGTTTGAATAGGCCTACAGTCAATACTGTCAAAGGCTAATTCAGGTGTGGATTCTTCACTAGATATTCCGTAAATAAGCCTAATTTACTATTTTATTCATTCCGCAAAACAACACCTCTAAATGTAAACAAAAGTGTGATTGACAGATAAGCAAAACCAATGGCTACTCGAATTGGAAAGAGTTATCGACCAGTGGAGAAAATTATCCACCGGTGGAAAACAAATTCCACCGGTGGATTCGAGCATATTAACCGATCGGATAAATTTTATCGACTTTCGTAGGCGATCAGGCCCAATGATGTGGAGCCTTTCATGGTTGTTGGTGTGTTGAATTTTGATATAGCTTCTATTTTTTGCGAATTTGGTTTGATTCCTTCGTGCTTCTATTTCTTGATGCACGAACTCGGATTTATCTAATTTAACTTTAAGATAAGCGTTATTAAGCACATGCAAAACAATGTTTAAGATTTCTAAATGTTCCTCAATGGTTTTTCCTAGAGCAATAACTTCATCCATGTAGATGTAACAAATTCTGCCTATATATTCCATTAACTCACCGTTTAAAGCTCTTTGAAAGATTGCTGGACCATTTTTTATAACAAAGGGCATTCTTGTAAATTAAACTTACCGTTAATCACAGAAAAAGCTGTTTTTTATGTCTTCCTCATTCATCTTTATCTGATGAAACCCTGATGCTAGGTCCAGAATTGAAAAATATTTGTGACCTCTCATTTGTTCCAATACAAATGATATTTCTGGCATAGGATATCGTTCACTTTTTGTTTTTTTTTTATTTAACTTTCTGTAATCTACAACCATTCTTACTTTTAATTGACCTGAAGCATCTTTTTTTTTTATTAACGATCCATTCAGGGAAGGTCTAAGCTAATTTTTAAGGTGTTATTATACCATCTTCCAATAGTTTTTTTTATTTAATTTGATATTAACCTCTTCCACATAAGCAGTGGGGTAAGGGTAAACCCGTTGATATACTGGAATTTCGTCAGTAGTGTTTATCGAACACTTTATATTAGTTGCACATATTATTTGTGTATTTGGATCGTACAACACCGAATTGTTCGTGCGGAGTACTTTACACAATTTTTCTTTAACATCATTGTTCAAATGGTTGATGCGAAAATCTGTCATATGATCACTTTATCGTTTCCCATTTTAATGGGTATTGTAAGTAATTCACCATTATCTATAGTTATGTGTATTGCGCAATTTTTAAAACACATGTTAGCTTCAACTTTTTCTAAAATTTCGGTACCGATTATTCCTTCTGTTGTGTTCGGATGGCCGAGCGTGTACAATTTACATTACATCGAACACGTAATTAACAATATACAATACTTTATTAAGGGAACGATCAGCCCTAGTATTCCCGACGGTGTCCCACTAGCGTCTGGGGCGCTATCATCTGCTAACCGCTTATTTATTTATTTATTTATTTATTTGAATCAAAGTTATCGGGCAGTATGCCTAAATAACTTAATGCTTACAGAGTACAAGTTTAAAGTATGGCCCTAGAACTAACTTGAATATGCTGACGCAGCTGACTAACGGATTGATTGAAATCTGCTGATAACCCTAACCTATTATACACATCAATCATTTTGAGCAGTGGATCATTGGCACCAAAACCAATCGATCTAAAAGGGCTTCTTAGTAGCTCTCTACTTCTAAGACCTCTAGAGGGAGTAGAAAAGCAAATAAAATTTAAAATGTCAGGTGCATCAAAATCTCCAATTAATAATGTATGCATAAAAGTTATCTGAGCCGTAGTTCTCCTATGCTGTAAAGTCTCTAAGCCAAATAGTAAACACCGAACATTATACGAAGGACGTGGAATTTGGTTTGACCAGGGAAGACGATGAAACATAACACGTGTGATTTTTTTTCTGAATTTTCTATTCTATTTCTGAATCTATGTATGTGATTTGATGGGGACACCAAACTACACTGGCAAATTCCAGGATGGGACGGACTAAAGAACAGTATAATGTTTTTAAACTGAAAGGATCTTTAAAGTCGGCCGAGACACGTAAGACAAATCCTAACAGTTTAAGAGCTTTAGTGACGATAGTTTGATAATGGCTGGATAAACTAAGCTTACTGTCTAAAATAACTCCTAAGTCCCGAACCTGAGAAAAACGTGGAACGCTGTCTTCATTGATTTTGTAGTTATAAATAATAGGATTTTTTTTCTTTCAGAATGTTATACAACTACATTTGCTAACATTAAGTAACATTTCATTATTAAAACACCATGCAGAAAAATAGTTTAACGAGTCTTGTAACATTTCACAGTCGTCAGAATATTTAACAGGTAGGAACATTTTTATTTTTAAGCCGGTCTCATGGTACAGTCGTCAACTCGTACGACTTAACAACATGCCCGTCATGGGTTCAAGCCCCAAATAGACCGTGCCGCCATACGTAGGACTGACTATCCTGCTATGGGGGGAAATCAATAAGTCACTGAAAGCCAACCCCACAAGTGGGTTGGCAGGCCTTGACCGGCATCGGTTGTTGAGCCAAAGAAGAAGAAGAAGAAGGAACATTTTTAGATCGTCAGCATATAATAACAATTTAACATGAGGAATAGCAAACACGACATCGTTAATAAATATAGTAAATAGTAAAGGTCCTAATACACTCCCTTGAGGAACACCAGATAAATTATGGAATGTGGCAGATAAACTAGTTCCTATCTTAACGTTAATGCAACGATCAGTTAAATAACTTCTTAACCACTCAACAACATTTGTGTGAACATCATACTTTGATAATTTAGATAGCAATAGAAAGTGGTTGACCTTGTCAAAAGCAGCGCAGAAGTCAGTATAAATGACGTCAACCTGTAAGCCCTTGTCAATATAGGAGTGGCAAAAGTTAAGTAAGTATATTAGATTGGTCTCAATCGATCGTTTCGGCATAAAGCCATGTTGAACATTAGAAATTAATGGTGAAAAGGCTTGGAGCATATGACGTGACATTATCTTTTCAAACAGTTTACTGCACGCACATAACATTGAAATTCCTCTATAATTGCACACATTAGTATTGTCAGATTTTTTATAAACAGGAAACATCCACGATGATTTCCAAAGACGCGGGAAGCATTTCGATTGCAAGGATTTGTTGAATAGTTTGGTCAGTATGGGAATGAGAGCAGCCTTGCAGTTAATGAGAATTGCGCTGGGAATATTGTCAGGCCCTGGTGTGTAGGAAAGCTTCAACAACGAAATAGCAGATTCCACCTCATCATCGTTGATTAGTGGTGTGCATAAATTAACCTCATCATTTATGAAGGATAAAGCCGATGTTGAGTTAGACGGTACCGAGGAATTGTTGGTGTACACAGAAGAGAAATATGAGGCAAATGCATTGCAAAACTCTTCATCTCCGGTAATAGTGTTTCCCTCAAACTGCATCGAGGAAGGAAGTCGTCCACAGGATTCCTTATCTTTAGCAAATTTCCAGAAAGATGTGGGATGTCGTTTGATATTGATTTCAATTTTCCTGACGTAGTTGGCGTAGGCGGTTCGGTTCAGCTGCTTATATATTTTTGAGGCGCGAGCAAAATTTATTTGATTAGTGCTGTTTTTAAGTCGATGCAGTTTTTTAAGGGCCCGTGATCTTCGACGTTTAGCCAAACGTAGTGCAGAATTGGTCCATGGTGGATGAGCACGAACATTAAACCGTGGGATGAATTGTTCAAACAGTTCATTCATTTGAGAAGAAAATTCAGCCACACTGTCGTTGATGTCGTCATAATCAGCGATAGAGTCCCAGTTGATTTGGTTAAGTGCAGAAACGAGATTAGTGAAATTAGTTCGTCTAAAATTGAAATCTGCTTGACGTGGGGGTTGAGATGACGGTACACCGTATTGCGGGAGCGTGAAGTATGTAAGTAAAGCTGGATGATGTCCATCAGGTTCAACAATACTTTCGATGCATAATTCGATTGGCCTCATGTAATCAGTAACTTTTTCGTTCGCAAACACTAGATCTAACATATTGTTATTGTGGTTTAGAACAGTGTTAAGTTGGCGAAGACCTTCAAAGCTTAGTTCGTCGAGTAGAGCTTGACTGGAAGGGGATAGTCGGGTAAGCATAAGATTCAGTGTCGGAAATTTGCCGTTGATATCCCACTTAAGATTAGGTTGATTGAAGTCCCCGAACAGAATAAAAAAGTCATTCTTATATTTCTCTCTCGTTAAGTGCAATGAATTACAGAATGCATTTATGGTGTCCATGTTGGCTGATTGATCAGGAGGCAAATAAAATGATCCGATGATTAACGAAACATTAAGAACTTTTACTCGAACCCAAAGGCATTCAATTGTAGATGTGTTTGTCGAGCACAGAGAGGAAGCGTAATTTGCATTGATCGCAACGAGGACACCACCACCCCTACATTTGTTACTGTTTGCTGTAGAACGATCCGTACGGAATGTATTAAAGCGCTTGTTATCAAACAAAAGCTCAGATGGAAAGCTGTCATCTAGCCACGTTTCCGTAAGAACGATAACATCCCAGTCGGCGATTGCAGTATTAGCAAAACATTCAGAGGTTTTAGTACGTAAGCCTCTCACGTTTTGATAAAAGATATTGAATGTGTTTAGTACTGGCTCCATAGGTAAAGTTGAATGACTTAATGTTGGCTTAAAAAAGTCGAACCGGAGGAATTATTTTGAGTCAGGTGAGTTTCAGGTGAGTTTGCATTTTTAAGATGATGGCTCGGTGATGGACTATGTTGTGTTGTGTGTGTTGGTGGGATCACATTTATGCAGTTGACATCATTATGCATACAATTAGTAGTTGAGAAACTTCTGGCAGTTGAATTGTTTGAAGCAGGAAAGCAAGATACCGGGAGTGTTGGTGTGAATTGTTTCTGTGTACGTTGTTGAAATTCAAACTGGCGATAAACAAATCCGCATGGCCAAGTTGAAGGAGAGAAAGCGAGCTCGTCAAACTCCGATGGAATGCCGATCTTAAAGGACACATACTTTAGTGAGCTTGTAACGCGACCTCTTGGTATGACACACTTCACCGAAGAGTCAGTGCATTTTAACCTTCCTAGTATGAACATTTTCATGTTCTCCTCAGTTACAGTGGGTGCAATCCTAGTTACAAACATCCAAACTTTTGGCTCAGGTGCAGGAATGAATTGTATGGTGTCTGTGTTGATGTGATCATTGGCAGTGCCGGTGTGAAGAATTGCTTGTGTTGGATTTATGTGTTCATTATCAGAGAGCATACGCGATTGTGAGTGTGGTAGTGAGTTCTGTTTGACGGGAGTTGATGTTGGTGACATAGGAGTATCGGTGAATGTGTGGAATGTTTTATCGGTGAGAGAGATGGTACTCACAGTCGGAGCGATTTTCTCACGCTCTTGCGGCATCACTCTATTTGGATCCAGCTGAGATATCCTTTGATCAAGCTCACTCCGTATTGCATTTCTCAACTCATCTTTCAGTGTATTCATCAAGCACGAAATTGTTGAGAAAAAATCTGATCTCGAGTCACGGCATTTCTCGCACATCCAACAGAGACCACGATTGCGTGCCACCTCCTTAACACAAGTGGCGGCAAGTTTAATGCATTCCGGATGAAAGGCAGAATTGCACTCCGAATAAGTAAGATTGCCAATACAAACAACCGGATCTTTGTTGATAGTAGTAGAGCAGATTGCACAGTCCATTATGAGAGAGAGTATCGATCACTTAGGTGAGCAGAGAAAGTGAACGGAGAGGACACTGATTGATGAGCTGGTGCGAATAACTCTCAGAGTGTATTAAGCAGGGTCAATAACACTGAACCGCAGTCGCCGATGAAACAGAAATCACGTAGAAATACAATTCAGGTACGCGTTCTCGTAGAAATTCTCGTACGATGCAGGAACAAAATGCTTCAACAATGCAACACAGCAAAACTTGCGACAGAAACAGCTTCACAAACTTAAAAACGAACGATTTCAAACAAAAATCACACCAAAAACAGACAGTACACAGGAGCAACGAAGAAACACGTCCAAGCGCTTCAGAAGCCTTATTATATAAAAAAATTGATATGCCTTCTTACAATTTGGGGCAAGAAATGAAATATCTATTGCTTATTTGGTTTTAAAAAAATCTGAAGAAATCTGTTCACTAGTTTGCGTTCCATTTTTCCATTCCTCTCTCTCTCTCTCTCTCTCTCTCTCTCTCTCTCTCTCTCTCTCTCTCTCTCTCTCTCTCTCCTTGGGGGTCGCCTTGGGGTGGTCTGACTCCATTGGTAGTTAACCAAAGAGAGTTTCTTGCGCAGCTTTACCATGACCAGGAAAAGGTCCGAGTCGACGTTTGCGCCTCTTTACGTTTAGACGTCGATAATATCCAAGAAGTGCCTTTCGTCAATCAGAGCGTGGTCGATTTGGGACTTTGTATCGCCCCTGAGTGTCCCAGGTGTAACTATGGCGGTGTGCGTGCTGGAAGAAGGTGCTGCGGATGCTCATGTGCTTGGAGGAAGTAAAGTTTATCAGCCTGAGGCCGTTGTCATTTGTCAGCTGGTGGACACTGAAGCTTCCAATCGTTGGTTTATATGCCTCCTCCTGTTCGACCTGAGCATTAAGGTCTTCGATGACGACCTTCACGTCATGTTTTGGGGAGCGGTCGTACTCCCGCTCCAGCTGCGTATAGAAGGCCTCCTTCTCGTCATCGGTGCTCCCAAGGTGCGGACTATGCACATTAATGATGCTCAGGTTGAAGAATCAGCCACGAATTCTCAACCTGCACATCCGTTCGTTGACCGGCCACCACTCGATCACTCTCTGCTGCATCGCACCCAGCACCATGAACGCAGTACCGAGCTCGCGCGTCTCTCCACCGATCTGGTAGATCGTGCAGTTGCTACGGTACTGGCACTGGAGCACCATGCAGCGGTTCCCTGGGAAGTTGATCCGCCTGTTAGAGGCCACCATGAACGGGGCAAACGCGATACAGCAGGAATTGACTGAGAATCAATGCGACGAAGACGAAGTACCTGCTTGCCGGTGACTCAGACCATCTGGGAAGCAGTGTATTTGTTGACGGCGATAGTCTCGAGGTGGTAAAGGAGTTTTGTTATCTCGGGACGGTCGTTACTTCGGACAACGACATCAGCAGCGAAATCCGGAGACGCATTGTGCGGGGGAATCGTGCATATCATGGGCTTCACTAGAAGAATTCGATAACTGGTACACGCGAAACTCCTTAACCATTTGTGTTGATAAGTGTGTTACCATCACCATCAGCCGTTCGCGCTCTCCAGTGCATTTCGACTACACGCTAAACGGGCAAACTTTGCAGAGAGCCGATTGTGTCAAGGACTTGGGTGTTTTCGTCGACGCGAGAATCACGTTTGAGCAACACCTTGATCACGTTGTGAAAAGATGCAGTCAATTGTTAGGTTTAGTCGTTAACATGACTCGCGAGCTCTCTGACCCAATCTGCACCAAAACTCTTTATTGTGCTCTTATTCGATCAGTGTTGGAGTATGGCAGCGTTGTGTGGTGGCCCTACTCTGCTCGGGCTACCCGTTTCGCGCTCCGTTTGTGGGGCAGCAACAACGACTACACAACAAGGTGTTTGTTGCTCGGGTTACCCCAACTCGACGACCGAATACGAAATGCTAGGCTGGCTTTTATCGTTGGGTTTCTCAATGGTAGCATCGATTGTCCGGTTTTGCTCTCGTCGATACAACTGTACGTGCCTGCAAGAACTCTCCGCCCTCGGGCGATGCTGGCCATCCCAGAGACAAGGACCGCCTTCGCCTCCCGAGACCCGTTTCTGCGTATATGTCTTGCTCTGAATGCGGAATCTGATGCGTATGAGCCCGGCATGACGATGGCAAATGTGTTGAGTCGCATTAATTTACTTCGCGCCTCTCGCCAGAATCTTTAGCGTCCTTGTAATTGTTATTGTTGTTATTATTGTGTTATTGTAAAGCGTGTGACTATTTATGTTATATTCCTATTGTACCCTTACATATATCGAGGGGGCTTATGAGGTCCGTCGATCATTTAATAAATATACAAATACGAAATATACAAATACTTCACCCTTTCGATCACCTACCGCTCGTCCGTCAGGAGATTTCCTTCCGCAACCCGGCACATTGTGGTTTTAGGAGCAAACTCGCTCCGTGCCTCCTTCAATCTCCTGTAGAACAAGCGGGTGTCCCCCGACTGAGAAAGCTCCAGCAGCTGTTCGCCTGACTCTTCAAAACGGCGCTGCTTGGCCTGCAAGAGCAGGGTTTGCTGTTTCCTCAGTCGTATGTAGATCTCCACGTTCTGATGGGTTTCATGCCGTAGTATACGGGCTCGCGCTGCATTCTTTTCGGATAGTGCTCGTCTGCAATCTTCCTCGAACCATTCTTTTTTCTCTCCACGTGGTAAGCGGCCGATCTTGTGTTCGGCTGCAGTGCTGATGACTCGTTCCACCATACGCCAGTGGTCTGCGAGGGGCATCGCGGCGATGTTGTTGTCGGCCGGTAGCGCTTCCCCGAGCGCTGTCGCATACCCCTCCGCCACATCAGCACACTTCAACCGGTCCAGGTTGAGCCTTGGGGTGGTCTGACTCCATTGGTAGTTAACCAAAGAGAGTTTCTTGCGCAGCTTTACCATGACCAGGAAAAGGTCCGAGTCGACGTTTGCGCCTCTATACGTTTTGACGTCGATAATATCCGAGAAGTGCCTTTCGTCAATCAGAACGTGGTCGATTTGGGACTTTGTATCGCCCCTGAGTGTCCCAGGTGTAACTATGGCGGTGTGCATGCTGGAAGAAGGTGCTGCGGATGCTCATGTGCTTGGAGGAAGTAAAGTTTATCAGCCTGAGGCCGTTGTCATTTGTCAGCTGGTGGACACTGAAGCTTCCAATCGTTGGTTTATATGCCTCCTCCTGTCCGACCTGAGCATTAAGGTCTTCGATGACGACCTTCACGTCATGTTTTGGGGAGCGGTCGTACTCCCGCTCCAGCTGCGTATAGAAGGCCTCCTTCTCGTCATCGGTGCTCCCAAGGTGCGGACTATGCACATTAATGATGCTCAGGTTGAAGAATCAGCCACGAATTCTCAACCTGCACATCCGTTCGTTGACCGGCCACCACTCGATCACTCTCTGCTGCATCGCACCCAGCACCATGAACGCAGTACCGAGCTCGCGCGTCTCTCCACCGATCTGGTAGATCGTGCAGTTGCTACGGTACTGGCACTGGAGCACCATGCAGCGGTTCCCTGGGAAGTTGATCCGCCTGTTAGAGGCCACCATGAACGGGGCAAACGCGATACAGCAGGAATTGACTGAGAATCAATGCGACGAAGACGAAGTACCTGCTTGCCGGTGACTCAGACCATCTGGGAAGCAGTGTATTTGTTGACGGCGATAGTCTCGAGGTGGTAAAGGAGTTTTGTTATCTCGGGACGGTCGTTACTTCGGACAACGACATCAGCAGCGAAATCCGGAGACGCATTGTGCGGGGGAATCGTGCATATCATGGGCTTCACTAGAAGAATTCGATAACTGGTACACGCGAAACTCCTTAACCATTTGTGTTGATAAGTGTGTTACCATCACCATCAGCCGTTCGCGCTCTCCAGTGCATTTCGACTACACGCTAAACGGGCAAACTTTGTAGAGAGCCGATTGTGTCAAGGACTTGGGTGTTTTCGTCGACGCGAGAATCACGTTTGAGCAACACCTTGATCACGTTGTGAAAAGATGCAGTCAATTGTTAGGTTTAGTCGTTAACATGACTCGCGAGCTCTCTGACCCAATCTGCACCAAAACTCTTTATTGTGCTCTTATTCGATCAGTGTTGGAGTATGGCAGCGTTGTGTGGTGGCCCTACTCTGCTCGGGCTACCCGTTTCGCGCTCCGTTTGTGGGGCAGCAACAACGACTACACAACAAGGTGTTTGTTGCTCGGGTTACCCCAACTCGACGACCGAATACGAAATGCTAGGCTGGCTTTTATCGTTGGGTTTCTCAATGGTAGCATCGATTGTCCGGTTTTGCTCTCGTCGATACAACTGTACGTGCCTGCAAGAACTCTCCGCCCTCGGGCGATGCTGGCCATCCCAGAGACAAGGACCGCCTTCGCCTCCCGAGACCCGTTTCTGCGTATATGTCTTGCTCTGAATGCGGAATCTGATGCGTATGAGCCCGGCATGACGATGGCAAATGTGTTGAGTCGCATTAATTTACTTCGCGCCTCTCGCCAGAATCTTTAGCGTCCTTGTAATTGTTATTGTTGTTATTATTGTGTTATTGTAAAGCGTGTGACTATTTATGTTATATTCCTATTGTACCCTTACATATATCGAGGGGCTTATGAGGTCCGTCGATCATTTAATAAATATACAAATACGAAATATACAAATACTTCACCCTTTCGATCACCTACCGCTCGTCCGTCAGGAGATTTCCTTCCGCAACCCGGCACATTGTGGTTTTAGGAGCAAACTCGCTCCGTGCCTCCTTCAATCTCCTGTAGAACAAGCGGGTGTCCCCCGACTGAGAAAGCTCCAGCAGCTGTTCGCCTGACTCTTCAAAACGGCGCTGCTTGGCCTGCAAGAGCAGGGTTTGCTGTTTCCTCAGTCGTATGTAGATCTCCACGTTCTGATGGGTTTCATGCCGTAGTATACGGGCTCGCGCTGCATTCTTTTCGGATAGTGCTCGTCTGCAATCTTCCTCGAACCATTCTTTTTTCTCTCCACGTGGTAAGCGGCCGATCTTGTGTTCGGCTGCAGTGCTGATGACTCGTTCCACCATACGCCAGTGGTCTGCGAGGGGCATCGCGGCGATGTTGTTGTCGGCCGGTAGCGCTTCCCCGAGCGCTGTCGCATACCCCTCCGCCACATCAGCACACTTCAACCGGTCCAGGTTGAGCCTTGGGGTGGTCTGACTCCATTGGTAGTTAACCAAAGAGAGTTTCTTGCGCAGCTTTACCATGATCAGGAAAAGGTCCGAGTCGACGTTTGCGCCTCTATACGTTTTGACGTCGATAATATCCGAGAAGTGCCTTTCGTCAATCAGAACGTGGTCGATTTGGGACTTTGTATCGCCCCTGAGTGTCCCAGGTGTAACTATGGCGGTGTGCATGCTGGAAGAAGGTGCTGCGGATGCTCATGTGCTTGGAGGAAGTAAAGTTTATCAGCCTGAGGCCGTTGTCATTTGTCAGCTGGTGGACACTGAAGCTTCCAATCGTTGGTTTATATGCCTCCTCCTGTCCGACCTGAGCATTAAGGTCTCCGATGACGACCTTTACGTCATGTTTTGGGGAGCGGTCGTACTCCCGCTCCAGCTGCGTATAGAAGGCCTCCTTCTCGTCATCGGTGCTCCCAAGGTGCGGACTATGCACATTAATGATGCTCAGGTTGAAGAATCAGCCACGAATTCTCAACCTGCACATCCGTTCGTTGACCGGCCACCACTCGATCACTCTCTGCTGCATCGCACCCAGCACCATGAACGCAGTACCGAGCTCGCGCGTCTCTCCACCGATCTGGTAGATCGTGCAGTTGCTACGGTACTGGCACTGGAGCACCATGCAGCGGTTCCCTGGGAAGTTGATCCGCCTGTTAGAGGCCACCATGAACGGGGCAAACGCGATACAGCAGGAATTGACTGAGAATCAATGCGACGAAGACGAAGTACCTGCTTGCCGGTGACTCAGACCATCTGGGAAGCAGTGTATTTGTTGACGGCGATAGTCTCGAGGTGGTAAAGGAGTTTTGTTATCTCGGGACGGTCGTTACTTCGGACAACGACATCAGCAGCGAAATCCGGAGACGCATTGTGCGGGGGAATCGTGCATATCATGGGCTTCACTAGAAGAATTCGATAACTGGTACACGCGAAACTCCTTAACCATTTGTGTTGATAAGTGTGTTACCATCACCATCAGCCGTTCGCGCTCTCCAGTGCATTTCGACTACACGCTAAACGGGCAAACTTTGCAGAGAGCCGATTGTGTCAAGGACTTGGGTGTTTTCGTCGACGCGAGAATCACGTTTGAGCAACACCTTGATCACGTTGTGAAAAGATGCAGTCAATTGTTAGGTTTAGTCGTTAACATGACTCGCGAGCTCTCTGACCCAATCTGCACCAAAACTCTTTATTGTGCTCTTATTCGATCAGTGTTGGAGTATGGCAGCGTTGTGTGGTGGCCCTACTCTGCTCGGGCTACCCGTTTCGCGCTCCGTTTGTGGGGCAGCAACAACGACTACACAACAAGGTGTTTGTTGCTCGGGTTACCCCAACTCGACGACCGAATACGAAATGCTAGGCTGGCTTTTATCGTTGGGTTTCTCAATGGTAGCATCGATTGTCCGGTTTTGCTCTCGTCGATACAACTGTACGTGCCTGCAAGAACTCTCCGCCCTCGGGCGATGCTGGCCATCCCAGAGACAAGGACCGCCTTCGCCTCCCGAGACCCGTTTCTGCGTATATGTCTTGCTCTGAATGCGGAATCTGATGCGTATGAGCCCGGCATGACGATGGCAAATGTGTTGAGTCGCATTAATTTACTTCGCGCCTCTCGCCAGAATCTTTAGCGTCCTTGTAATTGTTATTGTTGTTATTATTGTGTTATTGTAAAGCGTGTGACTATTTATGTTATATTCCTATTGTACCCTTACATATATCGAGGGGGCTTATGAGGTCCGTCGATCATTTAATAAATATACAAATACGAAATATACAAATACTTCACCCTTTCGATCACCTACCGCTCGTCCGTCAGGAGATTTCCTTCCGCAACCCGGCACATTGTGGTTTTAGGAGCAAACTCGCTCCGTGCCTCCTTCAATCTCCTGTAGAACAAGCGGGTGTCCCCCGACTGAGAAAGCTCCAGCAGCTGTTCGCCTGACTCTTCAAAACGGCGCTGCTTGGCCTGCAAGAGCAGGGTTTGCTGTTTCCTCAGTCGTATGTAGATCTCCACGTTCTGATGGGTTTCATGCCGTAGTATACGGGCTCGCGCTGCATTCTTTTCGGATAGTGCTCGTCTGCAATCTTCCTCGAACCATTCTTTTTTCTCTCCACGTGGTAAGCGGCCGATCTTGTGTTCGGCTGCAGTGCTGATGACTCGTTCCACCATACGCCAGTGGTCTGCGAGGGGCATCGCGGCGATGTTGTTGTCGGCCGGTAGCGCTTCCCCGAGCGCTGTCGCATACCCCTCCGCCACATCAGCACACTTCAACCGGTCCAGGTTGAGCCTTGGGGTGGTCTGACTCCATTGGTAGTTAACCAAAGAGAGTTTCTTGCGCAGCTTTACCATGATCAGGAAAAGGTCCGAGTCGACGTTTGCGCCTCTATACGTTTTGACGTCGATAATATCCGAGAAGTGCCTTTCGTCAATCAGAACGTGGTCGATTTGGGACTTTGTATCGCCCCTGAGTGTCCCAGGTGTAACTATGGCGGTGTGCATGCTGGAAGAAGGTGCTGCGGATGCTCATGTGCTTGGAGGAAGTAAAGTTTATCAGCCTGAGGCCGTTGTCATTTGTCAGCTGGTGGACACTGAAGCTTCCAATCGTTGGTTTATATGCCTCCTCCTGTCCGACCTGAGCATTAAGGTCTCCGATGACGACCTTTACGTCATGTTTTGGGGAGCGGTCGTACTCCCGCTCCAGCTGCGTATAGAAGGCCTCCTTCTCGTCATCGGTGCTCCCAAGGTGCGGACTATGCACATTAATGATGCTCAGGTTGAAGAATCAGCCACGAATTCTCAACCTGCACATCCGTTCGTTGACCGGCCACCACTCGATCACTCTCTGCTGCATCGCCCCCAGCACCATGAACGCAGTACCGAGCTCGCGCGTCTCTCCACCGATCTGGTAGATCGTGCAGTTGCTACGGTACTGGCACTGGAGCACCATGCAGCGGTTCCCTGGGAAGTTGATCCGCCTGTTAGAGGCCACCATGAACGGGGCAAACGCGATACAGCAGGAATTGACTGAGAATCAATGCGACGAAGACGAAGTACCTGCTTGCCGGTGACTCTGACCATCTGGGAAGCAGTGTATTTGTTGACGGCGATAGTCTCGAGGTGGTAAAGGAGTTTTGTTATCTCGGGACGGTCGTTACTTCGGACAACGACATCAGCAGCGAAATCCGGAGACGCATTGTGCGGGGGAATCGTGCATATCATGGGCTTCACTAGAAGAATTCGATAACTGGTACACGCGAAACTCCTTAACCATTTGTGTTGATAAGTGTGTTACCATCACCATCAGCCGTTCGCGCTCTCCAGTGCATTTCGACTACACGCTAAACGGGCAAACTTTGCAGAGAGCCGATTGTGTCAAGGACTTGGGTGTTTTCGTCGACGCGAGAATCACGTTTGAGCAACACCTTGATCACGTTGTGAAAAGATGCAGTCAATTGTTAGGTTTAGTCGTTAACATGACTCGCGAGCTCTCTGACCCAATCTGCACCAAAACTCTTTATTGTGCTCTTATTCGATCAGTGTTGGAGTATGGCAGCGTTGTGTGGTGGCCCTACTCTGCTCGGGCTACCCGTTTCGCACTCCGTTTGTGGGGCAGCAACAACGACTACACAACAAGGTGTTTGTTGCTCGGGTTACCCCAACTCGACGACCGAATACGAAATGCTAGGCTGGCTTTTATCGTTGGGTTTCTCAATGGTAGCATCGATTGTCCGGTTTTGCTCTCGTCGATACAACTGTACGTGCCTGCAAGAACTCTCCGCCCTCGGGCGATGCTGGCCATCCCAGAGACAAGGACCGCCTTCGCCTCCCGAGACCCGTTTCTGCGTATATGTCTTGCTCTGAATGCGGAATCTGATGCGTATGAGCCCGGCATGACGATGGCAAATGTGTTGAGTCGCATTAATTTACTTCGCGCCTCTCGCCAGAATCTTTAGCGTCCTTGTAATTGTTATTGTTGTTATTATTGTGTTATTGTAAAGCGTGTGACTATTTATGTTATATTCCTACTGTACCCTTACATATATCGAGGGGGCTTATGAGGTCCGTCGATCATTTAATAAATATACAAATACGAAATATACAAATACTTCACCCTTTCGATCACCTACCGCTCGTCCGTCAGGAGATTTCCTTCCGCAACCCGGCACATTGTGGTTTTAGGAGCAAACTCGCTCCGTGCCTCCTTCAATCTCCTGTAGAACAAGCGGGTGTCCCCCGACTGAGAAAGCTCCAGCAGCTGTTCGCCTGACTCTTCAAAACGGCGCTGCTTGGCCTGCAAGAGCAGGGTTTGCTGTTTCCTCAGTCGTATGTAGATCTCCACGTTCTGATGGGTTTCATGCCGTAGTATACGGGCTCGCGCTGCATTCTTTTCGGATAGTGCTCGTCTGCAATCTTCCTCGAACCATTCTTTTTTCTCTCCACGTGGTAAGCGGCCGATCTTGTGTTCGGCTGCAGTGCTGATGACTCGTTCCACCATACGCCAGTGGTCTGCGAGGGGCATCGCGGCGATGTTGTTGTCAGCCGGTAGCGCTTCCCCGAGCGCTGTCGCATACCCCTCCGCCACATCAGCACACTTCAACCGGTCCAGGTTGAGCCTTGGGGTGGTCTGACTCCATTGGTAGTTAACCAAAGAGAGTTTCTTGCGCAGCTTTACCATGACCAGGAAAAGGTCCGAGTCGACGTTTGCGCCTCTATACGTTTTGACGTCGATAATATCCGAGAAGTGCCTTTCGTCAATCAGAACGTGGTCGATTTGGGACTTTGTATCGCCCCTGAGTGTCCCAGGTGTAACTATGGCGGTGTGCATGCTGGAAGAAGGTGCTGCGGATGCTCATGTGCTTGGAGGAAGTAAAGTTTATCAGCCTGAGGCCGTTGTCATTTGTCAGCTGGTGGACACTGAAGCTTCCAATCGTTGGTTTATATGCCTCCTCCTGTCCGACCTGAGCATTAAGGTCTTCGATGACGACCTTCACGTCATGTTTTGGGGAGCGGTCGTACTCCCGCTCCAGCTGCGTATAGAAGGCCTCCTTCTCGTCATCGGTGCTCCCAAGGTGCGGACTATGCACATTAATGATGCTCAGGTTGAAGAATCAGCCACGAATTCTCAACCTGCACATCCGTTCGTTGACCGGCCACCACTCGATCACTCTCTGCTGCATCGCACCCAGCACCATGAACGCAGTACCGAGCTCGCGCGTCTCTCCACCGATCTGGTAGATCGTGCAGTTGCTACGGTACTGGCACTGGAGCACCATGCAGCGGTTCCCTGGGAAGTTGATCCGCCTGTTAGAGGCCACCATGAACGGGGCAAACGCGATACAGCAGGAATTGACTGAGAATCAATGCGACGAAGACGAAGTACCTGCTTGCCGGTGACTCAGACCATCTGGGAAGCAGTGTATTTGTTGACGGCGATAGTCTCGAGGTGGTAAAGGAGTTTTGTTATCTCGGGACGGTCGTTACTTCGGACAACGACATCAGCAGCGAAATCCGGAGACGCATTGTGCGGGGGAATCGTGCATATCATGGGCTTCACTAGAAGAATTCGATAACTGGTACACGCGAAACTCCTTAACCATTTGTGTTGATAAGTGTGTTACCATCACCATCAGCCGTTCGCGCTCTCCAGTGCATTTCGACTACACGCTAAACGGGTAAACTTTGCAGAGAGCCGATTGTGTCAAGGACTTGGGTGTTTTCGTCGACGCGAGAATCACGTTTGAGCAACACCTTGATCACGTTGTGAAAAGATGCAGTCAATTGTTAGGTTTAGTCGTTAACATGACTCGCGAGCTCTCTGACCCAATCTGCACCAAAACTCTTTATTGTGCTCTTATTCGATCAGTGCTGGAGTATGGCAGCGTTGTGTGGTGGCCTTACTCTGCTCGGGCTACCCGTTTCGCGCTCCGTTTGTGGGGCAGCAACAACGACTACACAACAAGGTGTTTGTTGCTCGGGTTACCCCAACTCGACGACCGAATACGAAATGCTAGGCTGGCTTTTATCGTTGGGTTTCTCAATGGTAGCATCGATTGTCCGGTTTTGCTCTCGTCGATACAACTGTACGTGCCTGCAAGAACTCTCCGCCCTCGGGCGATGCTGGCCATCCCAGAGACAAGGACCGCCTTCGCCTCCCGAGACCCGTTTCTGCGTATATGTCTTGCTCTGAATGCGGAATCTGATGCGTATGAGCCCGGCATGACGATGGCAAATGTGTTGAGTCGCATTAATTTACTTCGCGCCTCTCGCCAGAATCTTTAGCGTCCTTGTAATTGTTATTGTTGTTATTATTGTGTTATTGTAAAGCGTGTGACTATTTATGTTATATTCCTATTGTACCCTTACATATATCGAGGGGGCTAATGAGGTCCGTCGATCATTTAATAAATATACAAATACGAAATATACAAATACTTCACCCTTTCGATCACCTACCGCTCGTCCGTCAGGAGATTTCCTTCCGCAACCCGGCACATTGTGGTTTTAGGAGCAAACTCGCTCCGTGCCTCCTTCAATCTCCTGTAGAACAAGCGGGTGTCCCCCGACTGAGAAAGCTCCAGCAGCTGTTCGCCTGACTCTTCAAAACGGCGCTGCTTGGCCTGCAAGAGCAGGGTTTGCTGTTTCCTCAGTCGTATGTAGATCTCCACGTTCTGATGGGTTTCATGCCGTAGTATACGGGCTCGCGCTGCATTCTTTTCGGATAGTGCTCGTCTGCAATCTTCCTCGAACCATTCTTTTTTCTCTCCACGTGGTAAGCGGCCGATCTTGTGTTCGGCTGCAGTGCTGATGACTCGTTCCACCATACGCCAGTGGTCTGCGAGGGGCATCGCGGTGATGTTGTTGTCGGCCGGTAGCGCTTCCCCGAGCGCTGTCGCATACCCCTCCGCCACATCAGCACACTTCAACCGGTCCAGGTTGAGCCTTGGGGTGGTCTGACTCCATTGGTAGTTAACCAAAGAGAGTTTCTTGCGCAGCTTTACCATGACCAGGAAAAGGTCCGAGTCGACGTTTGCGCCTCTATACGTTTTGACGTCGATAATATCCGAGAAGTGCCTTTCGTCAATCAGAACGTGGTCGATTTGGGACTTTGTATCGCCCCTGAGTGTCCCAGGTGTAACTATGGCGGTGTGCATGCTGGAAGAAGGTGCTGCGGATGCTCATGTGCTTGGAGGAAGTAAAGTTTATCAGCCTGAGGCCGTTGTCATTTGTCAGCTGGTGGACACTGAAGCTTCCAATCGTTGGTTTATATGCCTCCTCCTGTCCGACCTGAGCATTAAGGTCTTCGATGACGACCTTCACGTCATGTTTTGGGGAGCGGTCGTACTCCCGCTCCAGCTGCGTATAGAAGGCCTCCTTCTCGTCATCGGTGCTCCCAAGGTGCGGACTATGCACATTAATGATGCTCAGGTTGAAGAATCAGCCACGAATTCTCAACCTGCACATCCGTTCGTTGACCGGCCACCACTCGATCACTCTCTGCTGCATCGCCCCCAGCACCATGAACGCAGTACCGAGCTCGCGCGTCTCTCCACCGATCTGGTAGATCGTGCAGTTGCTACGGTACTGGCACACCGTCACGCCTTTCCAGCATACCTCATGAAGTGTTACTATTTCGAAACCGCGGGCCCAGACCTCATCGAACGCAATTCGAGTCTTCACATCCGATGAGAGGGTTTTGCAGTTCCAGGTCCCGAGCTTCCAATCGTAAGTCCTTTTTCGGTGCGAGGGTCTGAATCGATTGGTCTGATACGGTACTTCTTCCTGTTGACTATTCGTTGCATGCGGTTTTTTACGAGGGTGGCTTGCAAGGCCTCTCCCCTAACCTCCAGTCTCGTCGTAGGGCCTACGCTCGTTGGCTTTTTAGAGTCCTGCAGCGAGCCAAGACGGAAGAAGCCAGCGCAGCCCTTCGGGAAGAGACATACGCTGGGGGAAGCCGCTCCCGACTTGGAGAACAGATGCTTGAAGGTAGAGTCATGAAGATCGATCATCTACCACCCCCCCTCCCCCCCCTCTTAATGTAGCCATGCAACCCATCTGCCCAAGGGTTTGGGTTTCCCCGTATACCCAAGCTTGAATTATTGAGAGACACGTTACCGTTCTGTACGACGGGGACGTATTGAGTAGGAGTAGGAGGTGGAGAGCCTGTGTTAACCTTCTAGAGGCTTTAGATCCACCCCCGTATCAGCGAGGTATTGCTACAACACTGCCAACAGAACCCTTAATTATTTCCATAAGATATGTATGCTCTGGTTGAGAATATGTCTCATCGAGTGGATTTGAACTAACTACATTTTCAAGAGGAGGGTCAGTGTGGTGAGTTTGTTCATTAATTTCAGGAACAGCATCGGGACCATAAGCTTGTCTATGAATTGAAGACGATGCTCGAGCGTGTTTTGCATTGAAGTTTTGCCTATTCCATGTTTGTATAGAGGGGTTAACTTGTATCGGAATTGGCCTGTTACTTCTGTTTTGTAGCATAACATTATTATTTGGACGAAACATATTATTTGGTCGGTATTGTTGCATCATGTTACCTTGTGGATTTATTTGTCTGGGTGTAAATTGATTATAAGCGTACGGAACGACGTTTCTTGGTTGATACATTTGTCTAATTCGATATTGACCGGGTGAATGGTAGATTTGCAACTATCTTCGTTTTGATATACTGTGGTGTTGTTTTTCAGTGAATGGGGTGGATCACATATCGATATTGTAGAATCCTTAGCAATAATGGAAAGCAGAGCTCAAGCTATTTGGATTATAATTTGTCAACAAGAATCTTAGAGGGTTTTCTGGGCTTTGGATAAAGCTGTCCAACGCCTTTTCCCTAAAATAATTAATATGTGCTGCGTTGCTAATGGAATATTTTGGACCGGACTGAATATGTGCAACGATTGCTGTTTGTAGATCATTCACTCTACTGAAGTAGCAACTAAGTGACTCTGACGGTTTTTGTCTAAATCTTGGTCAATTTGTGATCCGGAGTTTTTAGATCTCTTTTATCCTTATAATAAAAGTGAAGAGTTCTTTTAATTGTATTCCAATCAGCTGTAATGCAATAATGTCTTATAGTACCTTCAATCACGTTGAATTCAATATAATTACAAGGAAGTCGTCCATAAATAGACAACACATGTTCCACTTCTAAAATCCATCGCGGAAGGCTTAATCCATGTCTGTGAAATTCTGGTAGGTCTCTAATAAAATTTGGCACTTTTCCTAGATCAATAAAGTTTGTCGGGTCATTACGAGTTGGGGGAAAGAATATGGAATTGTTTCTGGTTGTCGATTTCCACGCATTCTGTTACTAGAACAGATCACTATTTGTTGACGTTGAAATTTTCTGAAAAAATGATGAAAATGTTTTGTTTCAATAAAAAAGATAAACTATACTCTTCACGTCAATGGGAACAACCACTATAACTTTTCAAACCTCACAGATATTTAAACAGAAATTTAATAATTTATATAATCACTAAAAAAAATTAAATTAGCACTTACAGCAGTACATGAAGGCTTGTAGATGATAGATGATGCTCTCGTAGTTCATCGTTGTCTGCGTCGTACCCGTAAAGGCTGATGCAACGCCCCGGATGGTGGTATTGGGATGGTCGTCCATCTACAGGTTCTCGGCGTCGTTCAAGATGATCGTCTCGAATACAGCAATCGTTGGTACTTTCACGTCATCAGGTTTCCTCTTCTGGGCTGAATAGCCGCGAGATGCTCCAGATGTTTCTTTTTGGATGTTCTTACTTCGATGGTTAGTTTGGATGGTTCTTTTTGGATGTTCTACGGGTCCTCGGCGTCAATCGGGAGAAATGTCTCGAAATGCAGCAACACTCGTTCACTTGTACAGGTTTATTCACTTCACCTTACTCTCCGGAAATTGTATCATTCAGATGGTGGCAAACTGTCGTTGTGCAGGTTTGATCGATCGCCTCACTTTGAACTTGAGGGTCCCTATTCGGGCGCCAGTTAAAGTTTCGGGTAATTTAATGAAAACGAACTGCTATGATGTGTGGTTATAATAAGAGTGATTTATTTATCGATTAACAATTGTTGCGAAGGAATGGGATGTAAGGAAAAATGGATTATGATGATTCAGCTGTGATCGGTGAGATTGTCCAATTCGCATACGTTTGCATAACTGCAGTTACGGTTGTCACCTGGTGTAGCAGTCGATGTCGCTCGTTGTTGCTATCGGTGTTGCTGCACATAAAGTGCTGACCGCTAATTCGATGGAGCACGTAGAGTGCTGACTGTTGACGTACATAAAGTGCTTGGCGTCAACTCGCGCTTTCGTGGGTGCGTGCGTTCGTGGGTGCGTGCTGGTGTACGCGCGTGCATGCATGTGTGCGTGCGGAAACCCCAAAACTGTTTTATTCTGATTCGATTTTCACCTGCTGCGGCTACAAAGTCCATGCATTTTTGATAACCGCTAACTCAGCAATAACCGCGCGTAACAACCGTGGTCAGAGTCATCCCATGCTTCGCATGTCATCGGAATTTAACGATACATTAGATTTATTCGATTTCTGTTTGTGCACGTCAGCGTTTAAGAAAAAATGCGGTTGTGTGATGTGTAACGAACAGGGTGTTCGAGATAAATTTGACAGTTTCTGAGGGAATAGGAAAGGATTTTTTATCAAATTTATGTGAAATATTAAAAAAAAAATTCTACAAAGTTTAGCTTACCATGTTTGCCGCATTTTTTATTCGAAGTACCCCCCCTCCGCGTCGATGGCCGCCTGCACCCGCTTCCGGAACCGCGCGCAAGCCCGGACAACCATGTTCCTGGGGATGGCCGCAAACACGGCCTTTATTCTGGCCACCAGCTCCGCTTTGGTATTGCAGGACGCCCTGTTGGTGTCCCGCTCAACTGTGCCCCACACAAAGTAATCCATAGGATTAAGGTCAGGGGAGGTGGGTGGCCAAACGTCGGTGCTGGTGTATCGGTCGAAATTGGCAGTGAGCCATTGGCGTGTTTTTACGGCCGTATGGCATGGTGCAGAATCCTGCTGCCAAACGTACGGCCGCCCATTGGCCACCGTATTATTTTTACGGTGTTCAGCGAATACATCGCCGCCTTCCGAATTTCGGCATTCGTATGGCCGGCACGAACCATCATAACACACGTTACGCGCTTTTACAATTCGGACGGGTTCCACATATTTACGGAGCTAGACATTTTTTACACTTGTTCGCGCAACTTTTAGCAATCGAATGACATATCAATCATTTGGATACGTCAACTCAACTCTGAGATATGAACCCAAAGGCCAGGTGCCAAATTTATCTCGAACACCCTGTATATGTCTGACGTATGTGTGATATTATTTATAATATAAAAGTTTAGACCAATTGGTCCGTCTGTTTAATCTTCTATCTTCTAAATATATAAAAATCTCGTGTCACGGTGTTTGTTGCGAGCAACCTCCGAAACGGCTGGATCATTTTCAACGAATCTTTGCACACACCTTATGGTGGTATGAGAATAGGTTTTAAGACTTACATCATTTTCAGAAGCTACACTAAACTTATTTTATTAGCAATTTTCTAATCCCATTCCAAGAGCAGTATTGTTGTTGTTGTATACATCGCTTTGACACTCGGTGTCAAGTGAAGTTTACACTGGTGTTAAAACCCCGCAAGCTATTTCGAGCAGTTTGCGAGCTCGCACGAGGCCTTGCAATTGCGATACCCGCTGTGCAAAGCGACGGAAGGCGTTATGGCGTTCTGAGAATTTTATCATGCCTTCCTTTTCTCTCCAACGGCAAATTTGTCGAGCAGCTCGTCGAGCTGCCCGTCCCTGGCTCCGCCTCATACCCCTCGCCTGAGCACGCTGCCGAAGGTTTGGATGTGTTGGTGCGTCAGACGGCCAATCGCTGTCAGCCGTCGTCCGTGCTTTTTCCCACCATAGCGCTATCTCTTTCTCGCGTGTGGTCAATGCTCATGTGTTGCTGTGGCGCTCAAAAAAGCCGTTAACAAACATTGCAGCGATGATGTTGTATTTTCACAAATCAAACCAAAAAAGCGCAATGAGTTCAAACGCTGCCAAGTAAAAATGACTACGGAATCGCTAGCTCACGCTGGAGGGTTTGCTGTCCAACGCGGAGAACCCTAATTCGCTCTAACACGTTCAGCCTGGCGCTGATTTTCATCAACATTCCATTCCGCCGGCATCTAGAACGCAAGCTGATTGTGAAACCGGCATACTGGAAAGTCCACTGGCAGTCCCTGGGGCCTGCCATCGAACTGAACGTGTTAAGCATTAAGCATAACTTTGTTACCATAAGCTTTTGCTTTCGTATGGTGTAGATTACACAGATATGCTGAGCCGTCTGCGCAAGGGTGTGAGTGTGCGTGTGTGTGCAAAACTGTCGCCGAATGTATGCTCTTCCGGAATGCTATGATCCATCGGAAAAGAAGGTGTTTATGAAAGGCTGAAAGACGAGTTGAGGCCCCTGTAAATGGTAACTGATGACCGGGTGGAGGGGGTACTGGCACACAGCTGTTGGGAGATTTAACAGTATATCTAAATTGCCAGCGGAGGGAGGGAGAGGGGAGGGGGCTTAGGCCATGGGACCTTTACGATCATCGGTCACAGGCCCTAAAATCAGTGGCGCGTTAAACGGTGGGCGGACTGGGCGATCTAGGGGGCCCCGTACTTGTGGATGTACGACTTCGTATCGATTCACCCCCCCCCCCCCCCCTCTGGATGGGATTTTTACCATCTATTTCAAAATGACTCATTTTCAATTAATTCATTTTTCCCATCGCTTCACTCACTGTATTTTGTCGAGGGTTCCGAACTCCAGAAAACCGGGGCCCCATACTACTCAAAGCAGCACATTTAATGTTCTAAGAAATCTGCCGATACTTGCACCAAAGTCGCAAGCGAAGAACGCTGCGACACGCGCGCACAGCTCAAATCAATACCTCATCATCGTTGGCGCAAAGTATTGGGCAGAGTGAGATACCGTCAATTTTTGCTGGTGTGGGTGGCCTGTGCACGAGACACCCAAACCCAAAACCACGCGGAGCAACTTGCTGCTAAAATGGAATGCACAGAACGCTGCGCTTAACTTCCACCGAAAACCCGTTACACAACACAAGCATACAACACACCCAAACAAAAATTTAAAGGCCCCGAAACACAATATCAATACTCCAGCTCGTAGCCGGTAAAATTAGTAGAAAAAATTGACTAACATCAAGCAAGCAACGGTGCTCCCCCAGCTAGCAAAGCCGAAGGCCTTTGTATGGGAGCCATCGCGCTCATCAAGGCTCACTTAGTCGCGCGCATAAAGCAAAATGTGTGCGAAGGCGAAAAAACCCGAAAGCGCTTCGTGTGGCCCTCTCTCGTGTTTCTAGTTTTATTCTCTCTCGCATGTCATCACTCTCTCCCAGTTTTTCGGATTGAAATGAGAATTCACTCTCTTGATTTGGTTGCGGCAGTCTAGCTGCTTCACACTTTTTATTCTCTTCTTTTTGCAGTTCCCACAAGAGGATTCACACATGTGTTCTCACATACTTACATACACACACACGGTGGTTGGAAGCCTGGCGTGGCTGTTTCCAAATCTGTCTTTTCTTCTTTCCTCTTCACACCGCGCTGGAGCCCGTGGTGGTGCGCGTGTTCAGCCTGCTTGGTTCAGGAAAGATGTCATCAGATTTGACGCGCCTCAACCGCGGTGTTGTATGAAGGCTGTTGATGAAAATACACAATTAATAGACACACTTTGTTAAAAAAATTACACTTGATTTAAAGATGTGACAATCTTACCTTTGTGCTCGAGGATCAATTGAACCCACACAGTGCACACAGTGTCGCAATTTGAAGAGGTTTGGAGAACAGCTAGCGGTAGCAGCACACATCTGAAACATGTAAAGTGCAATATTTTAATTAGAATAAATGTCACATAACACTAGACACTTAGAAAAGGACACTTACCGAAACAATTAGATGATAACAATTTGTCCTCCGATAAAGCAGAAAGAACACCGCGGATGGCGCAGTATGGAAAGTGTTTCACGCAGGAAAAATAGTTCACGCAGCACACAAACACACACTTTCACGTCCACGGTTCAGAGCACACTGAAGTCGCTCTTTGGCTTGGATGGGAAAGAGCAAACACCCTGATGAGTGCGATGGAAGAAAATGACGTGTGTTCAACAGGGATGGGTAGAATCAAACACACGAAGTGTGCAGGAGAATTCTCTTCGTGTGGCAAGAGAGAATTGACTAACACCCTGAAGAGTGAGAACGCAACAAACGTTGTGGAATGTAGAAACGGGATAGGAATAGTAAGCGAAGGCAGTTTGTGGACATGAGGGGGTTGAAACTGGGAGAAAAAAGCTTCGGTTGCTACTTGGGTAACACCCTGATGAGCGAGAACGCAACAAACGTTGTAGAATGTAGAAATGGGATAGGAATAGTGAGCGAAGGCAGTTTTTGGACATGAGGGGGTTGAAACTGGGAGAAAAAAGCTTCGGTTGCTACTTGGGCCAGTGGGTAGAGGTTTCATTCGAGAAACGATTCCATCGATATCGATGTGTGCGCTTTTCAATTTGGCTTGGATGAAACGTGCCTGTGCTTGTCTGGGGGCCCCTATACTTGTTTTGCATATGTGTGCCGAAAACAGACAGCTGTTTTCACGCGAAAAATGGTATTCACATCTCAAGCCTGAGATCGTGGAGCGTGCCTGCTTTTAATGCAAAACCTTCAATTTTCACGCAGGGCCCTTCTCAACTTTTGTGGTCAACTGACAAATAGGGGAAATCGGGAAGGGGTGGTATTCATATGTCCAAAAAGGAACTGGGCCATGTTAATATTAAAATGATGTTTTATCACTATTTACATACAACTTTTAGCGTAAAGACAAGATAAAAAACCGTTACAGCTATATTGAAGCCAAAACTCAAAGGTGGTTTACGGGGCCCCAGCGATTATGTGGACTCTTCGATGAAGGGGCTCCCTCGGTAAGGGCCCCCGTCGGTAAGGAGGCCCCGTCAATAAGGGCCCCGTCAATAAGGGCCCCGTCAATAAGGGCCCCGTCAATAAGGGATCCCGTCCATTTGGTATCTCGGTGGGGATGGTCGGTGCACGAGCTCACCAAAAAAACGCGGAGACACTTGGTGCTAAAATCCAATGCACAGAACACAGAACAGAATGCTGCGTTTAACCACAAAGAAAACCCGTTACAACAGCCACTAGCACACATCATACACTGACAAAAGTTTAAAGGCCCCTACACAAAATTTCAATACACCGGCTCGTAGCCGGTGAAATTAGCAGGAAAAATTGACAACAAGCTCGCGTCGCTTTAAAAAGCCTAGGAAGGTCGTTTGGTCAACGGTGCTTCAGTGGGTTGAGGTTTCATTCGAGAAATGGTTAAATCGATGTCATTGTGTGCGCTCTTGGCTGGGATGAACCGTCCTGTTCTTGTATACGGGGCCCCTGCTACCGCTTTTGCGATTGTGTGCCGAAAGCAGTCACCTGTTTCACATGAAAAATGGTATTCACATTCCTGGCCTGGGATAGTGGATTGTGTGTGTCTTTTATTGCAAAAACTAAATTTTTCATTCTTGACCCGAATCGAACACATCGAGTTTGTGAACCGAAGAGAAGGGGAAATGGGAAAGGTTTCAGTTAGAAGGAAGGGGGGAAGGGTATACAAATACTCAAGGAACCTATGGACCATGTTCATTTACATATGGTTTTTATCGACTATTTCAATTTTTGCGAATACAACAAGACCAAAAACCGTTACAGCTGCATCTACATACAGCCATATACAGCCATAATACGAAGAACAATCTCCATTGCCTCGGCCATTTGGGGGCCCCGTTGATGATCCCGTCGATTGAGGGGCCCCTTCCATTTGGTGTTGTCAACCCATTATACCCCCATTTTCCCTCCGGGGGTTATGTTTACAATCAGATTCGTTGGCCCAAAGCGTTGGATCGAATGCATTGAACGCTACGCACGAATTGGGTAAAACGAAAATCCGTTACAAGAGATGCCTCACGCAAACTACAAGGACATACGACATTAAAAGGCTCCGAAACCGATCTCAACACAACGGTTCGTAGCCGTAGAAATTAGCAAGAAAAATTGGCTGACACCAAGCACGCTCTTTTTATCTGTTGAGGTTTCATTCAAGAATCGATTCCGATGTCGATGTGTGCGCTTTTTTATTTGGCTTGTGTCTATGTTATCTCGCAAAAACTAAGAACTCGTGCCCCGGCTAACCTTTGGGGCCTTAGTCAAAATTGTGGACTGGACGAAGTGATGGTAGAAAGGCAAGCTGTTGAAGGGTTTGGGTCAAATTTGGAAGGGTCGACGGAAAGGAAATATCGATATGAATGATCGCGTAAAATTTGAACTAATTAAGCTGTCGGCAGCGGTCGGCAAAGTCCGGCTCGCCACAATATGCAGTCAGGCCCGATAAAATATTGGCGCGATTTTGAAAGATAGGAAGATCCTATTGATTAAAAATTAACTGAACATATTTTAATATGACAATTCATATCATTGAACTCTTCCAAATTTTATCACCATAACATGGATTGTCGGACCAATCAATATGGCCAAATTTGAGGAGAAATTAGAAAATAGAAACGAATAATTCCATAAAAACCTGACTGTTGATTTTACAAGAACAATGGTTACACACTATTGCTTTTTAAGGACGCAACGATTTTCTATGAGTTTTTTTTAAGGAAATGCGCTATCAATTTGTCTGACCTGGCCTTACTTGTCCGTGGCCTCATAATAGTACTAAACGATTGAACGTTTGTCTCGATAATTTTTCAGCTGTTAAGGTTTTTGTACCATCTTCAGATATATCCTGAAACAAATTTGCAACATAGAAGGAAGGGTACATTGAGAAGCGATATTGCGATTTTGCTTAATAGTTTGGAACTTTTTATGACTTTTGCACACTATGCTGCTGACTCTTTATTGAAGAATCTTTACAATCAATTTTAGTAATTGTAAGTTAATATAACGAATTTGAAACTTGCTTAGATGAAATACTTTAAGAAAACCAACAATATAACCAATCGCATTGTTTAATATCATAAACCAGTTATTTCTCAACGCTCGATCATTTAGAAAGCAGCTGATTTAAAGCAGTGGTCTCCAGCCTGTGGTCCACGGATCACTTGAGACAAACATACTGCAATACAGAGTATTTCCAGTTACTTTCGAATGAAAATATTGTTTTTCCCGTGTGCAAGAAGTTATCGCTCTGACCGATAGAAAATGAAGTGGCCGCAATTCGAAGCAAGACGGTACTTCAGTATTCATTGTAAAGGTAAACACCAACGTAAAAGCAAAATTTTGCTTCATGTTATGCTCACGATGACGATTTTAAATCAAATCGTCCATATTATGAAACACGAGCTGGAAACTATAAAGTAGAAAAGAAAATATTGTTTAGAACCATCGTTCTTGTCAATAAAAGACAAACGTAACTGGCTTAGCGAAAACGTTAACTTTCCGACATACAACTCGGAACTAAAAGTGCGAAACCTATAACTTCTTTTGAGAATAAATAAAACCAACTCCGATCATGGCAGGTAATTTACCCCAAGTTGCATTAAAGAGATCACGTGGTGGAATCTAGAATCAAAGTGTATGTAGTCCAGGTGGTCTCATAGCATGTTTTTCAAAACCAAATTTGAATATCATTTTTTGACAGAATGAGTGAAAACTTTTGTTCAAACAAGCTTTCTTGAGGCTTGATGAATACTCAAAACACTTAAAATCTTCATTCAGAAGCAGAAGCGATAAAAATCAGCCTTCTAAATTCATACACCTTGGGATAAGCCCACCTGTATATTATACCCACTTAGATCTTCTTCTTCTTCTTTTGGCTCAACAACCGTTGCCGGTCAAGGCCTGCCTGTACCACACTACTTGTGGGTTTGGCTTTCAGTGACTTATTGATCCCCCCATAGCAGGATAGTCAGTCCTACGTATGGCGGCACGGTCGATTTGGGGCTTGAACCCATGACGGGCATGTTGTTAAGTCGTACGAGTCGACGACTGTACTACGAGACCGGCTTAGATAGCTGCTCAAAAACTGCTACAAAATGCAAACAGCTGACAGGCTGAAATTTCAGCCTACGAACTAACAACGGAAAGGGCCACATTACTGATTGTTTAGTCATTGATTTCGATTAAAAATTGGCGAAAAAAAGTATTGAAATTGGAGTTTTTATTGATGCGCAGGGTGGCAGTCTATTCTGCTCATGTTCATCTCTGTTTCATAAAGTTTTATACAGATGTGAACTGTATTTTGTCGAAACAAGTTTGTTGATTTGGTATGCACTCATGGATATCACGAAATTTCAGCGAGAACAGCAAAGTGGTGTGAAGATTTTTGTCAACCAAAAACGTTAATCCCGCAAGCCGAAGACGCACCTAAAATTTTATCGGGGTGTCTGTAAGCGGTACCAAAACAATTTTTTGTTCATCACGAGCCAGCGGGCATCGCATTATGTTTTCTTTTGAGGCTCAGACTGACTTACATGTCGTTTTGACAGAATAAATAGCTGCATTTTCAGTAATTTGTTTTACTGATATTCAGTGAAACGACAAAACCATGTATTACTCAATAGCTTTCAGTAAAAACTGTAACTGCAGCAAACTTAGAAAATTTGCAGTGTATGATTTCGAGTCAACATTTGTTTACAATACACCCTCTCGAGTCAACATTTGTTTACAATACACATAAGATAACGAACAGAACATTTATATATTGTTATTGTTGAACGCATTCCGAACACTTAAAAGCGAAGTCAGTTCCGTTATCGTCATTCCAGGCTCGTAAATATCGTCAGCTGAATTTAAAAGATGGCACATACAAAGAAGGGGGTTGCGAGAGCCAAATGTTGTTCGGGTTTCAGCGACTGCCAGCATTGGTCGGCGACGAAGTATTCTGGCAGGAACATAGAGGTGAATCCTTGAAAGTAGCTCGGAACTGTCGATGGTTCCGTTTAAGATTCCCGTGATAAATGCCAGTCTGGTGTGCTCAACACGTTCGGCGAGAGGCGGGATCCCAAGCAGCAAACACCTAGTTCTGTTGTCAAGACGACGCGGCCCATCACGAAGGGCGAAGCGCGTTGCCTTCCGTTGGATGGACTCTAGCCGCGCAAGTGCCCGAGTAGATGCTGGCCACCAAACAATGCTAGCATATTCCAGCAGTGGTCTGATAAGTGCGCAGTACAGTGTCTTGAAACACATAGGATCACGAAGCTCGCGCGTCATGTTTATGACCAAGCCAAGTAGACGATTGCCACTAGCGACTACTTGGTCTATCTGTTCTTCGAAGGAGAGTTTAGCATCTAGGAGGACTCCTAGATCCTTTACACAGTTCACTCTTTCGAGGTTCTGACCATCAAGCGTATAATTAAACAGCGCTGGAGCTCTTGAACGGCTGAATGAGATTATGGCGCATTTATCGATACAGACGCTTAGTGCGTTACGCTTGCACTAGGAGACAAATTCAGTCAAAGTGGCTTGAAGTTGAAAGGTCGGTGAAAGGTGAAAGGTTACGTTCGACAACTATCGGAGGACGAAAAAACAGCAACCCTCCCAAGAATCTGGTACCTGCCTATTTTTCCCGTGATTAACCCCAACAAGCCGGGCAAAGTACGCATAGTCTGGGATGCCGTAGCAACGTTTAGAGGGGTTTCTTTAAATTCTATGCTGTTAACTGGTCCAGATTTTTTAGCTCCTCTTTCGTCAGTGCTGCAGAGGTTTAGAGAATATCGAGTAGCAGTAGCGGCCGATATACGCGAGATGTACCACCAGGTTGCTATAAATCGAGACGACCAGAATAGTCAACGGTTTTTGTGGCGTTGGCGGGACGATCAAGAAATCGACGAATACGTGATGATGCGGATGACGTTTGGAGCAGCGTGTTCACCGAGCTGCGCTCAGTTTGTAAAAAATACGAACGCGGACAGATACGCTTCGTTATACCCGCGCGCAGTAGAATCCGTAAAGATCACTACGTCGATGACCTGCTCGTTAGTACAGAAACTGTCGACGAAGCAAAACAACTAGCACGACAGATAACAGAAATACATGAAGATGGAGGTTTCTGCAGCTGCAGCTGCACGTCTTTGTAGACGCTGGAAAGGACGGATTGACTGCCGTGGCCTACTTTCGCTACTATCGGGATAGCGACGCAGAGATAACTCTCGTGGGAGCCAAGACCCGCGTAGCGCCGTTAAATTATCTATCAGTGCCTCGCCTCGAACTACAAGCCGCTGTACTGGGTACAAAACTTGCGAAAAGTATAGCCGATGCCCATCGAGAGAAGATTTCGGAACGGTTCTTCTGGACCGACTCGAAGGATGTTATCCTTTGGATCAATTCGGACCATAGAAAATACAGTACGTTCGTGGCACATCGAACTGGCGCAATACTAGAAGCTACAGATCCCCACGAATGGCGCTGGGTGCCCACGAAATACAACGTCGCGGATGAAGGGACCAAATGGTCAAAACTTGGCCACCATCTCACAAGCAGCGACTGGTTTACAAGACCATCCTTTCTTAGCCAACCAGAGTCGGAATGGCCTAAACTGCCCATGAGCGAGCGAACAACAAACGAGGAGATTCGAAAAACTGTTTGCAATCATGTCGTTAAGGTGCCGGTGTTCGAAGCGGAACGATTCTCGCGATGGCTAAAACTAAAAAACGCTATGGGATACGTGTGGCGTTTCATCAACAACTGCAAGGTGCCCAAAAGTCAAAAGGATGGACGATCGTTCGGTCCCCTAAGCATCGCAGAACTGCAGCAGGCGGAGAGAAGTATATTGCGAGAGGTGCAACAGATGGTATATCCGGAAGAATACCGCATCCTTCATAAAGCCAGAGACAACGCCGAGCTCACACTTTTCGTTCATCGCTCTAGTCCGCTGCGCAAAAAAAGCCCCTACATGGATCGAGATGGTGTCCTTAGGGTCAAAGGTAGAATCGACGCGTGCTCATTCATTAGCGAAGATACAAAACGTCCGGTGATCCTGCCCAAAGCTAATTTCGTCACGGACTTGATCATCGATTTCTACCACCGAAAATATCGACACGCGAACCACCTTGTCCTAATAAATGAAGTTCGCCAACGGTACGATATTCCCGCACTAAGAGCAGCGTGTGGTCGAGTACGCGCTAGGTGCCAGCTATGCCGAATAAAAAAAGCGAAACCGAATGTACCGATGATGGAAGAACTACCGGAATGCCGCTTGTCGCCCTGCACTCGACCCTTCACCTTTACCGGAGTGGACTATTTTGGACCGTTCACGGTAGTAAACGGTAGGAAAACGGAGATTTTTTTTTTTTTTAAGCACAAAAAGATGTTATGGTTTATTCATATAAATTTGTTGAAAGACAAGATGTTTTTAAGTCCTCGCTAGGTTTCCTACCGTTTTGGCGCTTACACTAGGTACATGTTACATGAGATGTATCGTTATAGTTCGTTGGAACAGAAGAACAAGCAGTACTTCGCAATATATAACAAGGCTTCTGAGCCTTGTGAATTGAGATCAATTCTCTATCGGTTAATATTACCGAATTGTATGGGAAAGGAGAAAATTATTTAAAAGGCACTTAACTAACTTATAATCTATTTTTGTTTTTATCTAATTCATTGGTATTTTCATCGTATTCCTAACTGCTAAATAAATTCCTAATTATGTCAACTTCCGAGTCTCGACATTTGCGCTTTAAGCACTCAATGATTTCACTTATTTTATCTTTTCGATTTTCGATTATCCGGCACTACAACCGCTTTGCGGTCTTGGCCTGCCTCAGGAGTGTCCGAAACCGCTCACGGTCTCGCGCCTTCGTCTGCCAGTCCGTTATCCCGGCCTTAATGGCGGACGCCTCCACGCCATCTTGCCACCTCAATTTGGGCCTACCACGCCTCCTCTGTCCTTGTGGACGGCCTAAAAAGACTTTACGGGCTGGGTCGTCCGTTTCCATGCGTATAACATGGCCAGCCCACCGGAGCCTGGCGAGCTTTATACGCTGTACGACAGTGAGGTCGCCGTACATCTCGTATAGCTCGTCATTATAGCGGCTCCTCCATTGTCCTTCCACACATACGGGGCCAAGTATCCTTCTGAGCATCTTCCTCTCGAACGCGGCTAAGAGGGTTTCGTCAGATTTGGACAGTGTCCATGTCTCAGAGGCGTATGTGAGTACTGGTACTATATAGGTACTATATAGTCCCAGCTTCGTCCGTCGCGACAGGTTCTTTGAGGTAAACTGCTTTTTCAGGCTATAGAATGACCGGTTGGCAGCCAGCATCCTTGCGCGCAACTCAGCTTCCATGCTGTTGTCGTTGCTGACCTTTGACCCAAGATAGGTGAATTGTGGGACGACTTCAAAAGTGCGTTCACCTATCTGTACGTCACGCCTACGTAGATTTGGATTATTTATTGGTAGGTCCGCTGATGTTGCCACCATCAGTTTGGTCTTTGCCTCGTTTATCTGCAATCCGAGGCTCTCTGCCGCCTGCTCAATCCCTTGGTAGGCTTCTGCTACATAGGAGAGCCGCAGACCAATGATGTCTATATCATCAGCGTATGCCAGGATCTGGGTTGACTTATAGAAGATGGTTCCCGTAGTCTCCACCCTCGAGTCGCGGATGGCCCTCTCTAGCGCCAAGTTGAATAGGAGACAGGCAAGCCCGTCCCCCTGGCGCAGACCTTTGGTGGTAGCAAAAGGTCCTGAGAGTTTTCCATCCACCCTCACCTGGCATGTGACGTTGGTCATAGTCATTCTAACTAGCCTTATCAGTTTGGCCGGGATTCCAAATGAGCTCATAGCGTCGTACAGTTTTACCCTGGCTATGCTATCGTATGCGGCTTTGAAGTCTATGAAGAGATGGTATGTGTCGTTTTTGTATTCAGCCATCTTCTCCAAGATCTGCCGCATGGTGAAGATCTGATCAGTGGTTGATTTTCCGTTTCGGAATCCTCTTTGATAGTTTCCTACTATCTCTTCGACGTGCGGGACAAGGCGATCCTGAAGGATCAGGGAGAATATTTTATAGGCGGTATTCAACACCGTAATACCCCTGTAGTTGTTGCAGTCCAACCTATCTCCCTTCTTGTATATGGGGTAGATGATGCCGAGATTCCAATCACAAGGCATCGATCGCTATCCCACACCTCAGTAACAATTTGATGAATCTCGTTTTCTAGTCGTGCACCTCCATTCTTGACCAGTTCAGCTGCAATTCCGTCGGTTCCGGGTGCCTTGTTATTTTTCAGCCGACGGATAGCCTTTCGTGTTTCTTCTATGCTAGGTGGCAGTAGCATGACACTATCTGCTAGTGGCGCTTCTAGCTGTTCGTTTAACTGGTCGTTGAGTAATTCATCAAAGTACTGAGCCCACCGCGAGAGGACCTCTGGCTGGTTACTAACCAGATCTCCATCCTTGTTGCGACAGCAGGTTACCTTAGGTACGTAGGTTACCTTGTTTCGGTGACCTGCTATCGCTTGGTAAAACTTTCGTGTTGGTCCGTACGCCTCTCTGGTTTGCTCGAGTTCCCGCATGTTTTGCTCTTCCAAAGCATGCTTCTTAGAGCGGTGAACTCGTTTCTCTTCGCGTCTGAGCCGTGAATATTCCTCTGCGCATGCCCGCGTTCTATGCCGTTGCTGCATTGCTCGGTATGCAGTATTCTTACGTTCGGTCACTTGTCTGCATTCATCGTCGAACCAGCCAGATTTGGTGTTGCCACGACGTGGTGGGAGTATATTTCTTGCACAGTTTATTATTTTTGTTTTTAGAGCGTTCCACCTCTCGCTCGTAGTTTCATATCTGTTTTCTGGTAGTAGAGACTCGTCTAAAGCGGCTTTGAATTCCTGTTGGACAGAAATGTCCCTTAGAGAGTCCGTGTTGAGCCGAGGCTGCGTGTTTTCTCCGCCCCCATTGGTGCGGGGGCGGGCGATTCTACAACGTATCACTAAGCCAACCAAGTAGTGATCGGAATCGATATTGGCTCCTTGATAAGTTCTGACGTTTAACAGGCTCGACTGTCGTCGGCGGCTTATTAACACGTGGTCGATCTGGTTGAAGGATTCGCCATCCGGGTGCGCCCACGTCATTTTGTGGATGTCCCTCCGCGCAAATTTGGTACTTCCTACAACCAGATTGTTCGCTGCGGCGAACTGGACCAATCTACTATCATTATCGTTACTGTGCTCATGCAGACTGTGACAGCCAGTGTATTGGCGGTACATTGGCTCCCTACCGACTTTTGCGTTGAAGTCCCCCAGGATGATTTTGAGGTCATGCCTGGGGCACGCATCTATAGTTCTAGCAAGGCGGCCGTAAAAAAGGTCCTTCTCCTCTTCCTCTTTATCTTCGGTAGGGGCGTGAACGTTTATGAGGCTGATATTAAAAAATTTGCCTCGCATGCGCAGGGTGCATAGCCTATCGTTTATAGCCTTGAAATCTATGATTACGGATTTCAGCCGGGGACCTACGGCGAAACCCGTTCCGAGCACGTGGTGGCGGTCGTGGCAGCTGTAGTAAATATCGTAGCATTGCTTACCACGCCTGTTGTGCACACCGTTCCCTAGCCACCGAATCTCTTGTAGAGCTACGAGGTCCATGCTCAATGTGGCTAGGGCGTCATCAAGTTGTTTCAAGGCTCCGGCTTTGCTAAGAGTGCGTACGTTCCATGAGCCCATTTTAATCGTTGTCCGGGGGCATTGCGTTGGGTCGGTATCGTTAAGTCCGTTTCGTATCCTTCTGATGCTTTCTGTAGTCAGTTGTTCCATGGGACTGGGTGACTGGCCCTGCGCCCACGTGGCCGTTTTATTTAGCGTCGGGTTGCCCCCCCGACGTTCAGGCACCCAGTTTCCCGGGATACCCACCCCCCTCCTGGTTCGCCATATGCCACCATCCGCCCAAGGGGTTGGATCTAGCCCGTGTACCCAAGCTAGGATATATGAAGGCACATGTTACCACTCTGCACGACGAGGACGTGTCGGAATAGGAGTTGGATGGGAGAGCCTATGTTATCCCTCGGAGGGCTTCGGATCCCATCCCATTACAGAGCAAAATTTATCATTTATTTTAGCATTTTATCTTTTATAGGAACAAAACCTGTTTCGCTATGAAGGGCCCTGGTTGGGTATCTATTTGGCAGTCCCATAATGGTTTTCAGGAATCTGTTTTGTATGACTTGTATAGCCTGCATATTTGTTCGAGAGCACCTTCCCCAAGCTATGCTACCGTACGTTATTGATGGTAAAACAATCTGACCGTAAATGGCCAATCTGTTTTCCATCGATAAACCTGAATTATTTTTTAAGAGGGAGTAGAGCATTCGAAAAAGATGGCCTATTTTGGTTTTTATATAGCCTACGTGAGCTTTAAAACTTAGACGCCTATCCAGAATGACTCCTAGATAGCTAGCTTCTGAAGCCCATGGAATGATGTTATTTTCCATTTTTAAACTGCCCACTTTAGCGATTATGTTGGATGCTGTCATTCCAACCTTATATGGGAAAATTAATGCTTGGGTTTTGGTGTTGTTAACCACAATCTTCCACTCTTTGAGGAAATTCACATAACTGTCAAGCCCTCGTTGGAGACCTGCTCGTATGAATCTCAGAGGTTTTGCCGAGTACAGGATGGCTGTGTCGTCTGCATACAGTGCCAGGCTCGTCTACGCCCCCAATGTAGGGACGTCAGCAGTGTAGCAGTTGTACAACAGGGGACCCAGAATACTCCCCTGCGGCACACCAGCATTGTTTTCGTATGGGTCAGATTTCTCTGATCCAATGTAGACAGCCGAAGACCGTCCACTTAGGTAGCTTTGTACAAGCCTAACAATGTACACAGGAAAACCCTGCACCCTCAGCTTATGTATAAGACCATCGTGTCAGACGTTATCAAACGCCTTTTCCACATCAAGAAGAGCCATGGCAGTGGTTTTTCCACGCATTTTGGCAGAGTCGACAACGTCCAAAACGCGCTGAAGCTGCTGGGCTGCCGACCGATGTTTCCTAAAACCGAACTGAACTTCACTGATGACATTGTTCGATTCACAATGAGCCATCATACGAGTGTAAATTATTCTTTCGAACAACTTACTTAAGGCACCAAGGAGTGAAATCGGACGATAGCTTGATCCTAAGCTAGGGTCCTTACCAGGTTTTAAAACAGGAACCACTTTTGCATATTTCCACAAGTGTGGAAAGTAGCCTAGCTCCAGACACCTGTTAAACACGTCGGTCAGTAACACGACAGTGCTGTGTCCGACGTGTTTCAACATAATATTAAAGATACCATCCGCTCCTGGTGCTTTGTAGCCAACAAGATACTTAATGGTTCCTAGGAGTTCCCCGCTGGAAATACGCTGAATATTTGTCGCTTCAATAGGTTCTGAAACAAGAGAACTGATGCTGTCAGCAACCCTACTCTCATATGTGCTAGTCATGGATTCGCTCAATCTATGTGCCTGAGCAAAATTGACTGACAATTTCACTGCTTTTTCCCTAGGTGTAAAGGCAGGGATTCCACCATCAATTAGGACTGGTATCGGTCGACGCTTATCTTTGAGCACCTTCGTTAGACGCCAAAAGGGCCGAGAGTGTTTAGGAAGTGTTTTTAAACGATCTGAAAATTGTCTATTTCTTACCTCAACCATTCTGGCGTCAACAATCCTAGCTACCTGCCTGTATAAAGAATAGTAAGTCCTGTTCCTCGTCCTTTGGTATGTCCGTCTCAACGAGTTTTTTGACGCAATAAGCCGTTTTGTATCTGCGTCGAGTTCAGTTACCTTATGTTGTACTTGGATCAGCGGGACAAAACGATCTACTGCTTCCTTCATACAGCTTTCAACATTAATGATCGCTGTATTAATGTCTTCGATGGTCAGAAGAGGAGGTGCCGAACTGATGTTTTCCGTCATATACCGCTCAAATCGTGGCCAGTCTGCTTCTCGATAATTTCGCTGCTGTCTAGTGGCATGCGTCCCCGGGCAAACAATGTTCATAACCACTGGTAAGTGATCAGATGACAAAGCCGTGATGGTGCAAGGGACGTCAAGATGATCTGTTATATTCGAGATGAATATGTCAATCGTAGAGTAGGAATTGCCATTCTGGAACGTAGGCTGAAATGGAAATGACACTGAGCATGCGCTGGCTTGTGTGAGTTCTCTCAGAATCATTCCATTCCTATTGGCGCGAAGGTTTCCCCACTCCTGGTGACGGGCATTCAGGTCGCCAGCTACAATGTATCTTCTTGAGGCCCGGGTGAGCAGTTGAAGATCGCGTTTCAACAGCCTGCTGGTACCACTAGTGTCGCTTACTTGTCTCGGGCAGTAAGCCGCATAAAAATGAAAGTTGCCCTCAGCACTGAGCATTTCGATTCCCACAGCCTCAATGTAATGGGTGTTAGGAAGGGGGAGTACTTTGAACGCTAAAGTTCGACGGATAGCAATTAGAACTCCCCCTTTTGGTTGATCAGGACGGTCCAGTCGAACTACAGTGTGCTCAGGGAGAAAAAATGATTTGTTATGCTTTAGGTGCGTTTCAGTCACAGCAAGCAGGTCGATTTTTTCATGATTCAGAAAGTCAATCAACTCCAGCCTTTTTGGAAGGACGGAGCAAGCGTTCCACGTTGCGCACTTAATCATCTCAAAAGTTGGCTGTGATAAATTCGACCATTTTCATTAGAATCTGATCACGCGGGAACTGTTTTGATAAGCGCTTGAATTCCACCCATAAGCGGACAATGTCACCAAACTGTGATTTTATTTCTTCATCTTCCTCATCGGAAAGTTGCCGAAGGGTTTTTCGTGGAGTTGAATACGAACAACTAGCAGGTGCAATCTGATATTTGCACTGTAGGCTTTGCTGCTGCTGCTGCTGCTGCTGCTGCTGCTGCTGCTGCTGCTGCTGCTGCTGCTGCAGTTTCTGCAGCTGTTGCTGTTGCTGCTGCTGCTGCTGAAGCTGTTGGTTCTGTTGCTGCTGCTGCTGCTGTTGCTGCTGCCGCTGCTGCTGCTACTGCTGCTGCTACTGCTGCTGCTGCTGCTGCTGCTGCTGCTGCTGCTGCTGCTGCTGCTGCTGCTGCTGCTGCTGCTGCTGCTGCTGCTGCTGCTGCTGCTGCTGCTGCTGCTGCTGCTGCTGCTGCTGCTGCTGCTGCTGCTGCTGCTGTTGCTGCTGCTGCTGCTGCTGCTGCTGCTGTTGCTGTTGCTGCAGCTGCTGCTGCAGTTTCTGCTGCTGCTGAAGCTGTTGGTTCTGTTGCTGATGGCCATGCGGACAACCATGGCAAGTGCAGACAGAATCATCAGCAACTTTACGGTACTGTCCAACCCAAGGTAATGGTTCCGCCTACGATGATCTAGTTGGTATTGGCGCCGGGACTAATCGTCTTGGAGCATTTTGTGTTGAGTAACGCTTCTGCAGGTACTGCTTACGCGAAGGGCAGTTTCGATTATAGGGGCTATGGTCCCCCATACAGTTTGCACACGTATGTACATCTCCCATCTCTTTTGTGCACTGCTTTGAGCGGTGATTTCCTGCACACTTAGCACATCGCGGTGACATTGCGCAGTGCTTAGCACCATGTCCAAAGTTTAGGCAGTTCAAACACTGTAGCACATCTCTATGTTTCGGTTGGAATCGTTCCCATTTAACGGTGGTGTAGTTAATATGGGTTATTTTTTGCAACTCCTCTAGGCTGATTGCTCCTTTTGGAAAGGAGACAACAAAGAGTTTTGATGAGAGTCCCCGGCCCTCTCCAATTTCAACTTCACGTACAAGCGATGGTTGTAATTTCACGCCACGTAACATTACGGTAACCTGCTCAGCCGAGCCGAATCGTAGTCCTTTCAGGACTACCTGATAAGGCTTATCAGCCTTGAATTCATGAGAATAAAATTCTTTCGTGTAGTTTTCAAGCAACTTTTTGACCTTATCATGGTCATCTCTTGATGCCGCATTTATGCGACACGTGTTTCCAGAAGCGAAACTAAAGGAGGCTTTAATGGCACCTGACTGAGTGACATCACAAAGGGAACCGTATTCCTCCTCATTTAATCCCGAGACAACAATTGGCGGGATTTTTTCTTTGCGGTGGTTTTCTTCCTCCGCAGTATTTGGTACATCAATACCATCCATCGCTGCATTGACAGCTACGTCGCCAGCTGTCGCCGGCGTGATTTTTATTTCCCCTTTTTTCTTTGAAGCCGGGGTCGATGACTCCGGTTGAGCCTCCTCGCGTTTTCTTCTTCTCATTTCAGCAAGTAAATCCGGCGTACGCTTCACTCTTTTCTTTCGAACTGCGGGGCCGGCATGATATGGCACAGTTCGCCACTTACTCATTTACGCATGTGTTGGTGCGAGCAGAACACACCACACACTTTAATCGTCAAGGTCACAAACGAAAACAGAGCGCAAAAAACACGTCCGATCACGTCAACGTCCCGACAGCGAATAGGAAAACGGAGAAAAGATGGGGAGTTCTCTTTACCTGTCTGGTGGTGCGGGCGATACACATTGAAGTCGCGCATACACTATTCACTAGTTCCTGCATCCTCGCCCTCCGCAACTTCATAGCTCGCCGAGGAACATCAAACGAGATAGTATCTGACCGGGGTACCAACTTCGTCGGCGCCAATCGAGAACTCCAAGAAGGGCTAAAAGATATAAACATGAGTAAGATCGTCGAGGAGCTGAACCTTACCAGCGTAAAGTGGACCTTCAATCCGCCAGGAGCACCGCATTTTGGAGGTGCCTGGGAGCGGCTCGTACAATCGGTGAAGAAAACATTGGCAAACATTCACGAAAGCGCACACGCGAGCACGCACCCACGAAAGCGCGCACAACAATGCGCACCCCCGAAGTCACGCACGCAAGCACGCACCCTCTCCCAATCCCTCCTCCCCCCCCCCCCTCTCTCTCTCGCGCAAGAGCGAGTACGGCTACCTTATTCCGGGTGTTGTGGTGTATGCGTTGATACATATATGTGCATTGCGGTTGTGTATTGTTATTGGTGGGTGTTAGCATTTATTGGGTGGGTGTTAGCATTTTGTGTGTGACCTTGAGACGATGCGGGAGAAGCTGTTTTGGGATTTCAAGTGTTATCGGTGTATTGATGAATTATTTTATTTCGTGCCGCTGCTGATGAGACCATTCGATGTCCCTGCCAATTGAGGGTGAAGAAGCCTATTTAAAACAAGCGTAGGAGAACGTCTAACACTTATCTAATATTTTTTAATTTGAACATGTTAGATGCTTCAACGACCTTCTAAGCATCATGTAGCACAGTTTATAGTGGAAATAAAATATTTTTTTTAAATATGCAGAAATCTGTCTCGAGTTTTCGGGTCGAGCGACACGCACACACACACAGCGCGGGGAAAGTGACCGTTCACTCTATCATGTCGCGATCCCCCACCCCGCCCGACGGTCTGGATGAGGATGCGATACAAGAAAGCTGAACCAGCCGTTCTACCGATACGGTAGCCGTATCCGATCATGCGGGGAGAGAGGTGGTCTGGTGGGGGGGAAAGTGCGTGCTTGCGTTCGCGCTTTCGTGGGTGCGTGCTTGCGTTCGCGCTTTCGCCGGTGCGTGCGCGCGTGCACGCGTACGTGCATGTGTGCGTGTGTGTGTGCGTGCGTGCGTGTTCGCGTACGTGTGTGCTCGCGTGCGTGCTTGCGTGCGTGCGTGCGTGCGTGCGTGCGTGCGTGCGTGCGTGCGTGTGTGTGTGTGTGTGTGTGTGTGTGTGTGTGTGTGTGTGTGTGTGTGTGTGTGTTTGTGTGTGTGTGCGTGCGTGCGTGTGGAAACCCCCAAACTATTTGATTCTGATGCGTACATTTTCATCCGCTGCGGCTACAAAGTCCATGCATTTTCGATTTCGCTACCTGAGCGCGCTACCTCTTTGCGATCGGCTCTGCTGTTGGGGGTGTTAAAAAGAAACACGATCGAAGCAAACGTGCGTGTGATATGTAGCACATTTCTTTCCAATTCAGCTAGCGGACGCAAGTGGAATCAAAACTTGAATTGAACTCATACAAAAGAGGATTCTGGATTGGTTTATTACGGTGCGCGTATGGTGCTGCACCTGTCCGTCCAGAATCTCGCGGCTTGTTGACTTAGAGTCGGTATCATGACGCCGTGCGACCGGCACTGCCTTGGAATAGGTAAGGCTCGGTAGGTTCATGTCCTTTGTTCAAGTGTATTCCGTGCATTTGTCGCGCCACGGCGGTAGACCCGGCAGAAACAAAGTCATAACAAACTCTTCCCCGGTACGGATGGCGCTCCAAAGTTCTTTTTCTTATTATTATTCTTGTCATTACGACCTACGTGATCATGTTGGCCTTTTCAGGACTTGACGTACACGTAGCCGGATAGTCAGCTCTTGCTACGGCGGACGGTTCATACGCGGTTAGAACCCACGACGGACATGCAGATGTGCAGAATGATGGCGGTGCCGCGGGCCCGCTCCTATCCAGCGTGCAACTTGCATACTGCCACACTGTCTCCTGCCCAGTGCATACGCAGCAGGCAGGAGGAAGGATGCACCTCCACAACAACAAAACCACCGTCATGAACCAGCGGCGGATCTAACGGTAGACGGACTAGGCGGTCGCCGAAGATCTCTAGTCTGTAGTATGCAGTATGTTTGCAAGTGGACAGAGTATTAGCGACAAGGGCCCCCGAAAAGATGGTCGTTGGGGCCCCGTGGCGGGAGAACCATTTGCCCCCTCCACTCCCCCACCCCCCTCATGCCGGCAATAATTTTAGGGCCTGTGACCGATGATCGTAAAGGTCCCATGGCCTAAGCCCCCTCCCCCTCCCTCCCTCCGCTGTCAATTTAGATATACTGTTCAATCTCCCAACAGCTGTGTGCCAGTACCCCCTCCACCCGGTCATCAGTTACCATTTACAGGGGCCTCAACTCGTCTTTCAGCCTTTCATAAACACCTTCCTTTCCGATGGATCATAACATTCCGGAAGAGCATACATTTGGCGACAGTTTTGCACACACACGCACACTCACACCCTTGCGCAGATGGCTCAGCATATTTGTGTAATCTACACCATACGAAAGCAAAAGCTTATGGTAACAAAGTTATGCTTAATGCTTAACAAGTTCAGTTCGATGGCAGGCCCCAGGGACTGCCAGTGGACTTTCCAGTATGCCGGTTTCACAATCAGCTTGCGTTCTAGATGCCGGCGGAACGGAATGTTGATGAAAATCAGCGCCAGGCTGAACGTGTTAGAGCGAATTAGGGTTCTCCGCGTTGCAAAGCAAACCCTCCAGCGTGAGCTAGCGATTCCGTAGTCATTTTTACTTGGCAGCGTTTGAACTCATTGCGCTTTTTTGGTTTGATTTTTGAAAATTAAACTTCATCGCCGCAATGTTTGTTAACGGCTTTTTTGAGCGCCACAGCAACTCATGAGCATTGACCACACGCGAGAAAGAGATAGCGCTATGGTGGGAAAAAGCACGGACGACGGCGCACAGCGGGTATAATTTGACCGAAAACATCGAAATTAGACTTACGCTAAGATTAGAGATACGCGATTGCCCTCCCGTCCGCATTAATATCATGGAGTGCCTTTATATGATATATGGTATATGGGTCCAATAAACTCCGTGGTAAACCAAAAACTCAGTGGTACCCAAGCGGATGATTGTCTTTGCAGATCTTTATTACATACTGTTATTACGAATGATAACAAGAATCGAAGCTTTGGGATAAAATCATAGTAATCATTTTAATCGTTGTTTTTGTACTTCTTGTAATGCAAATTATTCTATTTTATATTAAAACGTGACAATTATTTTATCCCGTGTGAGACCGGGTAGATCAGCTAGTAAACAAATATAATTGTAAAATATAAACATAAACAACCGCCTAAATAATAATGCTCCTGTTGAAAAATTATTCTGCTACTACCAAAACGTCAGGGGCTTGCGTACGAAAACGAATGAATTATACCTATTTGCGTCGGAGGCTGATTTCGATGTCATCACTCTAACAGAAACTTTGCTTGTTGATTATATTCCATCAGCTGTTCTCTTCAATGACAGTTTCTATGTTTATCGTTAAGATCGCTCTCCACCCTCCTCCATGAGTATATTAGCACCCTCCTCGATGAGTATATTAGCGATATCTCTCTCGTCATAAATCCCACAGATTCGTTGATAGTAATTGGCGACTTTAATCAGCCTGCCAAAAGTAGTCAACACCATCCTCCCCGCACGCTTGCTCTACATCGCAGCAATATGAGCTTAGTGCGCGCTTGATGGCCATCTCAATGTTCATCGATGGTTTTATGCTCAATGGATTGGTGCAACTAAACCGCATAAACAACACCCGTGGTCGTATGCTCGATCTGCTCTTCGCTAATAATGTTGCAGCCAACTCTTGTTCGCCCGTATTTCCTAGTGCAGTCCGTCGTCTACCACTTGAGCTACATCATCCAGCGATTGAATTCAATTTCAATGTCATAATCCGTCCACGCAATGCAACGGCGACTGTACCTCGTTGTTTTAACTTCGCTAAGGCCGACTAAGTCAAACTAGCTGACATGATTTTATCATATAACGATCGCTGCGAGTGCTCCAATTTTAACCCACTTGACGAAGCTGTGTCAGCATTCACGTCCTTTAGTTACATACTTTCAATATGTCCGTTTCGATTCAACGTTCTAATTCCGGCCCTTCATGGGCTGACAACACCCTTAGGCGGCTTAAACGTGAGAAAAGTGCTGCATATCGCCAATTCCAGATTTTTCGTTGCCAAAGATACCACTCACTCTACCTTGATCTGTACTCTTTATACCACAGCTATCACAGACTACGATACATGAATCATTCAAAGAGAATGCAACAAAACATATGCAGAAACCCTAAATCCTTCTGACAATCAATGCATCGCACACTCTTAAGTCTATCGCATGGCGTTTTGATCTCGAATACCGCGGATATGTGCAACGTTTTGCGGACTGTTTTCATCTGCAGTTATTGATCCCTCTCTCGTCGACGTGGCGCTTATTAATACCCCTGCTGGCATCCTCGACATGAGCATTCCGTATGTTGACAACGAAACTGTAACCGCAGCGCTAGGCAGACTTAAACCATCATTCGCTCCTGGACCCGATAGTATATCCCCAACCATAATGAAAAGATGTCAAAAGGCAATGGCATCTATTCTTGCCCAAATATTCAACAAGGTGCTCGCTATCGCTATTTTTTCACCAGCGCATGGAAAAAATCCTGGATGGTTCCAGGTTTTAAAAAAGGCGATAGACTAGACTTTCAACTATAGAGGCATTACTAGACTTCCAACTATAGAGGCATTACTTCTATTTGCGCAATCGCGAAGGTCTTTGAACTAGCTCTTTACAATCCACTCCTTGCCGCTTGTTCTAGCTATCTAAGCCCGTCCCAGCATGGATTTGTGCCAAGAAAATCTCCAACCACAAATCTAGAGGATTTTTTTTAATTATTGCACTCGTACGATCGACAGTGGCGCTCAAGTTGACGTAATTTATACGGATATGCAATTGACTATTTACCACACTCCATTTTGATCGCTAAATTCACGAAATTGGGACTTCCTACTTTGCTCCTGCAGTGGCTGAGATCATATCTCATAGGTCGTTGGTATACCGTCAAAAGCCCGCGAGATCTTTTGGTTTGGCCCTCTACCGCTTGAGCCAAAGTTTATATGTAGAATCATTTCTGCTTCTACTGTACATGTCAGTCAATTCGGGACTTCTGAAATATGAAGTGATTTTCAACTTCCCAGGTTTCTCTATGAATTGTTGAAGTTTCATCATCATAAATCCTTGTCGGTTTTTTCCTTTTCTGGATATGGATGTATGCATTAAAAAAATGTAAAAGTCTTGTACTAATTGAAGGAAAATCAAACATGGTTATTATAATTAAACTGAGCTTTCAATTCCGCACAATGTTAGTAAAATGGTTAAAAAATCAATGGAAACTATTTTATACTCTTTCCGATGATTAAATTTGTTAGCAAAACAAAAACTTGATGAACAATTCTTAAAAGAAAGAACTCACGGTTTAGTTTCAACCTCATACAAAATCGTGAATGTCTTACTCATATGTATGTAGTTTAGGAATATTATTTTTTTATTGTTAAGCCATCAATCAAGGCACTTGGCGACCAATTCTATAAGATTAATTTCTATGTGAAAAAGACTTGTACAAAATAACAAAATCACTCAGCCAACAAGAATTCAAAATAGAAGTTCTCACACTTTTTTGGTATATTGTTTTGGAAAAGGTCGAACCCATCTTTAGGTATGCTAAAGATAGAACATCATATTTCTGCAAAACGTTTAGAAGTCTCTATTATAAAATTCTAGTGAAGGTTGATCAGCGTTACTTTTCAGCGGTAGCTTGGATGTTTTTTGCTTGGTTTACATCCATACAATGACAACCACATCGACTATAGCAAACGCAACACCGACATGGTTTTAAGTGTTTCGAGGAGTAAGGAAAGAACTTTACAAGTTACAGTCAGAGTTCTATAGTTGCACGTATTTGCGAGATTTTTCGGGATTTTTTTTCATGTATTGGCCTAATTTTTAGCTGAGGCAGAGCTAAACAATGTCATCAACGATGTGTTAGGATAGTTTTCCAATAAGTGTACCGTGTAACTGTCGAGGATGTCTCAAAATCAGAATATTGGTGTCCTACTTTAAGTAGCCGCTACTGTAGGTCCAGATACTGTATATGCTCAGTAATCCGCAGTTTTGACAATCAAATTCATGAGATGAAATAATGTTTGGCCATAAGTAGTGAAATATGATTAAAGAGATAAATATCCTTCTATTTTTAAAATTATAAACATTCTTTGTACAACATGAAAATGTAGGTAATGTAGTAATCAACTGAAGAACCGTGACAAAAATATAAAAAAACACACACAAATTAAAACTTCATTCGATAATCCGCACTCGATTCAAATACGGATTTCCGAGCGTGAACTGTAGATGAAAATGTCACAGAATCATTTTTACTTTCTTTTAGGGGTAACAGCTCATACCGGCAATTACAGGCTTTCGATACTTATTAAGTAAGGTTATCGGTTCCAGCATCGTTATGGGTTTAGTGTAAGTTCCGGTATGAGTTCGGGATCAATGTCAGAACCGGTATGGTTTTTGTAATAGTTATCCAAGCTGTGGTAGAAGGCGTGAAAAGAAATGGTCCCCGAAAGATTTTTTTTAATAGAAAAGCTTAATACAGCTTGATATTGAACTGTGATCCTAAAAAGGTTGGAGACCTCTGCGGTATGGGATCGGGATCAATTCCACGACCGGCATGGTGTCAGGATCATTTTAAAAATCGGTTATGGGTTATGATTAGTTGTGCCAGTTTTATGACACATTTTAACACATGCATTCAGAATTCAATAATTGAATGCTTTTTTGTTGGCATACTTTTTAATTGACCGCTCGATAGTTGGCTGACAGTTCAATTACAAAGAATGCGGTTGTATGGAAAACTCGGCTTTTGAAAATTATAAAAATCTCATGGTCTGCCGAGAGAAAATTCAGTAATTTTTGTAACGAAAAACTTGCCAACTAAAAAGCACATATATCAAGAGTTGGCAGGGAATCGAAGTTCAACGGGTGAGTTCAGGCGGTATATGGGATTGGAATCAGTTCCAGCACCAAAACAATTTCTGTGAAATTTCAGGATGGACATGGGTTCTGGATTAGTCCCAGGATCGGTATGAATTTTGAATCAGTATTTTTAATGCATCCCTTGGAACTAAATGTCACCTGGAATTTGCGTTGCCTTTTCAAAAAATCCTTATTACGCACCCTAAAGTTATTAAATATGTTCGAAGCTATCTTACATAACCCTGTAACTGGGCCAAATTAACTAGTCAGATGAAGTCAAACGTCAACACAAACACGTGTTACTTCTGATACAGCGCCTACCGCAACTATATGGACAATCGTTTTTCGCGATTTGCGGAAAATCCATAAGAGATAGATAAAAACAGTGAATGTATGAGTTGTGCAGATAACTATTTCACATCTTCGTATATTTTTTTCAAATTTTTTTACCACAATTTTACACGAATTATGATGAAAAAACAAATGTATGGTCGTACCATAACTATAAAGACACTTCGAAAAACAGGTTTTATGTGCTAACTAACGCATTTAAAAATCATTCAAAAATATAAATAGCATGTTCTACAAAGGTTTTAAAGAAATACATTTTTGAACGATTTTTATAAAGTGTTAAGGTTTTATAACTTATTTTAAGGTTTTATAAATTTTATAAGAGTAAGTATCAAAATATTTTTTTTTGAATTTTGATATTTTTTATATATCCACAAATCACGAAAAACAACTGTCCATATAGTTGTGGTAGGCGCTGTATAATGTTATAAACGATCTCTATCGGGCGTCTATCAGGCATCCTACCAAGACCAATGTGATTAGATAAACTAAAGGTGAGCTTATGACTCTGATTTTAGTAGCCATAATGAACGAAGATTTCTATGGAGATTAGCAGGAAGGAAAAAACAGGTACTTAAGACTTGCATGACATCTTCTACCCCTCTGTAAAGCTCTGAACTGGACTGAACGACCTGTTGCAATGTATGGAATTTAGACAACATCAAAAGTAAGAATTCGCTACGTTAATTCCAGCTCAAAAATATTGATAATCGAAATGACTCCAATATCAACCTTTCTTTACAAAATTTACAGCTCTGTATTGAAGCTCTGTAAAATCTGCTACAGCTATTTTTTTACTTTTTTTTACATAAAAGATTAAACTTTTGTAACGTACCTATCGTCTTAAAATGAAAAGAGCGGCTAATGATCTGATTTTGTATCATATCATCATATCATATCATATATCATGTAAAAACTAGGCTGCGTCCCGTGTTACTATTTTCAGTGGCCCGCGAGCTCAAATGAGTTTGACATCGCTGCTCTACGCTTTCTTCACTGGCGCGACCGTTCCAATCTTCCATACTATACTGCACGATGCCGTCTAGGCCTTGAGCATCTTGCCGTAAGGAGACTCAACGAACAGTGCCTTTTCATCGGTGGACTTCTCAATGGTGTCATCGACTCACCGGGTCTGTTGTCCCGCATCAACAATTTTGCACCATCTCGCCCTCTTATGACTAGTAATATTCTGCGGATACCTCAGCTTCGATCCAGTGCTGCGGATTTCAATGTTAGCTCTGATGCATTAGACTTTGGGATATCTTTAGCACAGTTCAAAGATAGATTTCGACTCCTGCCATGGCCTATGCAGTGTTGCGCATAATTATTATCATCACTCTTGTAAAAACGCCGTTGTAGTGGATATTCTTTATTTAATTTGTAAACCCTGTAAATTTCATTAATAATTGTAAACGCTTTCTTTTTCATCTTCAATTAGGGCACTTTGCCCGTTGAACTAAATAAATAATAATAAAAATAATAATAATGAGTTAAAACTACGAGACATATACAGCAAAGGTTCGTTATAACTATAAAGTCGCCTCCTGCGGTCGATACTTAAGTGTTCATAGTGTCTAGGAATCCTAGATAGAGTATTTATACTTAATCGTGCTAACATATCTAGCGTGTCGATGTTATGTGTTAGTATTTTTGCGACAAATACAGTCTGAGCAACCATACGGCGATGTTTGAGAGATTGAATACCTAATAATAAGCACCGTGTGCGGTAAAGAGCATCGTGCTATTGTGTGTTAGTTAGGATTTAGCGAGTGTATTTTTTGGACAGATTTTTGTTTCTCAATCCACCTTAATCTTATTCCGAGTGGAGACAATATAAAACAGAATAATTCTCAAGTACTGACCGGACAAATGACAAGTACAGTGACTTAAGGCATTTTTTAAATATTTGTCTGCCTATATAATAAACAAAATTGCTTATAAACTAACTTAAACTATAAGGACAAGACATGTATATAATTAAAAGTTGAAATTTTAAGGACTTTATTTATTGAGCACCAGATATCAAAAGTGAACCTTTCTAGTGTTGCAAGGTCGCACGTAACCTTCTAACGTCTTGTTAACTGTCTTAGATGCTGACGTCTGTTGAACCCGTATCGTCGTGACACGTTTATACGTCAGGCTTGACCGGGGCAAAAAAGACGAACGCGCTCGTTCGTCACTTTATGAGTCGTAGGGAGGTTATCGCACCTACCTAATTATAATATCCGCAAACCCTACTACTTAACCTATAACCTTAATATCTACCCTATTAATGTCCTTAGTATGTAATTCACTAAATTTTATCTTTTCTATCTAACTTTGCAATTTAAGCTAAATTATAATAGTTTGTTTAGCTCGCTTCAGCTTATTTTTATTTCTCTTCACGCCCCTTCCTATAGTTATAGTTAGTTCATTTTCCTGCATGCAACTAGTTTCTTGGAATCTGGGGTCTAATTTTTTTCGTACCCCTTTTTGATTTTCGGAAGATTTTCCTTTGTATCATTATACTTTTGTATTTTTATTTTTCTATTTTTTAGGCTCTCTATTACTTTATCGTAAATTTTGCTAGATTGTTCTTGGATAGTTCTTGTATTGGTATTGACGAATTTGTTGAAGATTATTTCATTAGTTGTAAATTTTGTGGCGGTGTGGATACTGTTATTGTAAAATGATACTGTTATTTTCATGATTTTTTGTGTACTTAGCTGGGGGAACTTGTGTTTGTTGGTATTAAATATTTCCATCACAGTCTTTTCCACTTGTCCATTTGATTCTGAACTCGATACAAATTCATGTTCGATACCTAGATTATCCTATACCCTCGCAGTTTCAGGCTCCTTAAGGAGCATTCATGATCACAAACATTTTTTTAAGGATTTCAAATGTAGATATGTAATGAGTGAGACCTGATTGAATGTCAATTGTATTCCTAAAATCTATTTTCACCAGTTCAAGGTGTTTAGAGAACAAACAAACTAGTGATAAGAAATAATGCTTATCCATTCCAAAGGTATCCATATGAACACGTTCGAACGTCTTTTGTGTAATTGGTCTTGGAAAAAATTTGATGTTGTAACGCTTCCTATCGTATTTATATTTGGCGCAAATTTTACATACGTTTATAAACTTCCGTATTTTAGTGTTCATATTTGGGAAGTAATAAGCTCTTTTGAGTTGATTTTCTATTACTTGTATTCCACTATGTGCACGTTCGTGTTCTTGTTTGATGAGTGTATATTGCTTTTCATCTAGCGATACGTCTTCAACTATAGTGAGCGTAATTACGAAATGAGAGGGTGTACCGAACGAATGAGTCTTCATTAGAACAGATCTTGTTATTGGGGCCCTTTCCGTTGTTAGTTCGTAGGCTGAAATTTCAGCCTGTCAGCTGTTTGCATTGTATAGCAGCTCTAAGTGAGTATAATATACAGGTGTGCTTATCCCAAGGTGTATGAATTTAAAAGGCTGATTTTTATCGCTTCTGCTTCTGAATGAAGATTGTAAGAGTGTTTTGAGTATTCGTCAAGCCTCCAGAAAGCTCGTTGGAGCAAAAGTTTTCACTCGTTCTGTCAAAAAGTGATGTTCAAAATTGGTTATAAAAAAATGCTATGAGACCACCTGCACTACATACACTTTGATTCCAGATTCCACCACCTGATCTCTTTACAGGGTTTTACAAGTTAGAATCGAATGTCAGCAAAACAATTTCAGAAACTCAAGATGCAGTTTAGCTGTCAAAAGTTGTTGTTTGACCGCCCCGATGCTATTTTCAATAGCGCAATTTGATTTTTCAAGTTAATTTGATCACTCAAGTTAGTTTTTTAGAGGCCTCTCGCATCGTTTTGCAAATTAAATCACGAATATTGAGATTAAAAGTAAGTAAGTAAGTAAGTAAGTAAGTAAGTAAGTAAGTAACTCAAAAGTAGCTTACTTAGATTTTTTGTTTACACAAACCGATTTGAAATCACATGGTATTGGATATAATGATTTTTTTTAATAATTGAAGACGCAAATTAGCCACCTGATGATAACGTGTCCCATCTCATACCCCTTCCCATTATAAATCAAGATATTCAAGGCAATATTAAAAAAAAACATGTTTGAAAACTATGCAAAATAGCTTAATTGTGAAATGGTTGATATTCCAATTCATTCAATCATTAATAAAGCCAACCATACTCATTATTGGTGCTTAAGCACCTCGAATACTACATACACCGTCGTCATCGGCAGAAAAGTGTATCCTGTAAAACGGGTTGCTATACCCAGGACGTCGAACATATACACTCCCTCAAATCTTCTATTTGGCGTAACGTCCTTCGCGGACATGCCAGCCTGTATAGGCTTTCGAGACTTCATTCATTACCACGTAGCCGGATAGTCTATCCTTGCTACGGGGGGACGGTCCATGGGCTTGAACCCATGACGGGCATGTTATTGGGTCGTTCGAGTTGACGACCACGTACCACGGGACCGCCCCAAATCTACTCCCGCTGCGCAAATTCGAGCAGTTTCCAGCGCAGGAAATGTACCAAAATCTGCGCTGGCCAGCGCAGATTTTGGCTGGTCTCCCGCGCTGGACTTCAGCGATTCCTGCGCTGGGTCGAGCAAGTTTAGCGCCATCTGTTGGCGAAATGGACGAACTATTTATGGCGGCGGAGCAAAAAAAACGGTCAAAAAATTTAAAAATATTGGCGCCCATTTTTTCGTCCGCTTCTTCTCCCTCCCTCACCCTGCCTTGCCTTACTTGCGCTTCAGCCCGTGCCTTCCGCCACCAGCTGATTGGGTGTTGCGGTGTGTGCGTTGATACTTATATGTGCATTGCGGTTGTGTATTGTTATTGGCGGGTGTTAGCATTTATTTATTTGTGTGTGACCTTACCTTGAGACGCTGTGAGAGAAGCTGGATTGGGATTCAAAGTGTTATCGGTGTATTGATGGTTTATTTTATTTCGTGCCGCTGCTGATGAGACCATTCGATGCCCGTGGCAATCGAGGGTGAAGAAGCCTATTTAAAACAAGCGTAGGAGAACGTCTAACACTAATCTAATATTTTTTTAATTTGAACATGTTTGATGCTTCCACGACCTTCTAAGCATCATGTAGCACAGTGTATAATGGAAAAAAAATAACTTTTTTTAAATGTGCCGAAATTTGTCACGAGTTTTCGGGTCTTGACACACACACGCACACAGCGCGGGGAAAGTGACCGTTCACTCTATCATGTCGCGATCCCCCACACCGCCCGGCGCTTTGAATGAGGATGCGATACAAGAAAGCTGAACCAGCCGTTCTACCGATACGGTAGCCGTACTCGCTCGTGCAGGAGGGGGGGGGTGGTCTGGTGGGGGGGGGGGGGTGGTCTGGTGGGGGGGGGGAGTGCGTGCTTGCGTTCGCGCTTTCGTGGGTGCGTGCTTGCGTTCGCGCTATCGCTAGTGCGTGCCCGCGTGCACGCGTACGTGCATGTGTGCATGTGTGCGTGTGTGTGTGTGTGTGTGCGTGCATGTGTGTGTGTGTGTGCGTGCATGTGTGTGTGTGCGTGCGTGTGTGTGCGTGCGTGTGTGCTCACGTGCGTGTGTGTGTGTGTGTGTGTGTGTGTGTGTGTGTGTGTGTGTGTGTGTGTGTGTGTGTGTGTGTGTGTGTGTGTGTGTGTTGTTTGTTTGTTTGTTTTTTTTGTTTGTTTGTTTGTGTGTGTGTGCGTGCGTGTGGAAACCCCAAAACTATTTGATTCTGATGCGTACATTTTCATCAGCTACGACTACAAAGTCCATGCATTTTCGATCTCGCTACCTGAGAGACAACACAACCATTGGCATTGGCATCTTTGCGATCGGCTCTGCTGTTGGTGGTTAAAAAGACATACGATCTAAGCAAACGTGCGTGTGATATGTTGCACATTTATTTCTAATTCAGCTAGCGCACGCAAGTGGAAACAACATTTTGAATTGAATCCATACAAAAGAGGATTCTGGATTTGTTTCTTACGGTGCGCGTATGGTGCTGCACCTGTCCGTCCAGAATCTGGTGGCTTGTTGGCTTAGAGTCGGTATCATGACGCCGATTGACCGGCATTGCCTTGGAATGGGTTCGGATCGGTAGGTTCATGTCCTTTGTTCAAGTGCATTCCGTGCATTTGTCGCGCCACAGCGGTAGACCCGGCAGCACCAAAGTCAAAACAAAAACCTTCTCCGAGTGTGGACTGCTATGCTAAGTTCTTCTTCTTATTATTATTATAATTATTATTATTATTGGCGTAATGGCCTACGTGATCATGCCGGCCTTTTCAGGACTTGAATACCGCGTAGCCTGATAGTCACCCCTTGCTACGGCGGACGGTTCATACGCGGTTAGAACCCACGACGGGCATGCAGATGTGCGGAATGATGGCGGTGCCGCGAGACCGCTCCTATCCAGCGTGCATCTTGCATACTGCCACACTGTCTCCTGCTCGATGCATACGCTGCAGGCAGGGGGAAGGATGCACCACCACGATAAAAAAACACGGCCATGTACCAGCGGCAGACCTAACGATAGGCGGACTAGGCGGTCGCCGAAGATCTCTAGTCTGTAGTATGCCGTATGTCTACAAGTGGACAGATTATTAGCAACAAGGGCCCCCGGAAAGATGGTCTTTAGGGCTCCGTGGCTGGAGAAAACCATTTGCACCTCCCCTCCCCCCATGGCGGCTACAATTTTAGGGCCTGTGACCGATGATCGTAGGGGTCCCTTGGCCTTCCCGCCGGCAATTTAAGTATACTGTTCAATCTCCCAACAGCTGTGTGCCACTACCCCCTCCTCCCTGTCATCAGTTACCATTGACAGGGGCCTCAATTCGTCTTTCCGCCTTTCATGAACACCTTCCTTTCTTTGACCGAAGGATCATAACATTTCGGAAAAAACACATTTGGCGACAGTTTTGGCACACACACGCACGCTCATACCCTTGCGCAGACGGCTCAGCATATCTGTGTAATATACAACATACGAAAGCAAAAGCTTAGTGTAACAAAGTTATGCTTAATGCTTAACTCGTTCAGATCGATGGCAGGCCCCACTGCCTGCCAGTGAACTTTCCAGCCTGCGTTCTAGGTGCTGGTGGAAAGGAAAGTTGATGAAAATCAGCGCCGGGATGAACGTGTTAATGCGAATTAGGATTCAGCGCGTTTCCCAGCAAACCCTCCAGCGTTAGCTAGCGATTCCTTAGTCATTTTTACATTGCAGCAATTGAACTTATTGCGCTTTTTTTGTTTGATTTGTGAAAATGCAACTTCATCGCCGCAATGTTTGTTAACGGCATTTTTAGGCGCCACAACAGCTCGCGAGCATTGACCACACGCGAGAAAGAGATGGCGCTATGGAGGGGAAAAGCACGGACGACGGCTGACAGCGATTGGCCGTCTGACGCACTAACACATCCAAACCTTCAACAGCGCGCTCAGGCGAGGGGTACGAGGCGGAGCCAGGGACGGGTAGCTCGACGAGCTGCTTGACAAATTTGCCGTTGGAGGAAAAAAGATGGCATGATAAAATTCTCCGAACGGCATGATTTCTTCCGTCGCTTTGCGCAGCGGGCTACTCCGCAAGTCGGCTGAGCTTGCTGAATGGCTTGATGGCTTGAAAGTTAAAGTTCAATTTGTAACAATTTGCTCGCGTGCGGGTAGAACTACTTATTTCAGGATGTTCTTCCGGAACAAAGCACTAAAGGGAGAGATGGTTCATTGCGCTACATGACTGCAATATACTGCGCGTTAGGTGAGACAACCGTGCGCACTGCATTCAGCCGGATCAGCATCAACTGCAGAATGATCCACAATGAAACTATGCTTACTGTAACGTGCCCAAGAGGGCTGGAAAAATTCTGACTGTATCTATCAAGAGTGATAGCTATATACCATGTTATGCTATCACTGACTAGGGTGTTGATTAAGAACAACCACATTATAATTAAGCACACGTCAAACTAGAAGCAAAATCTGAAAGATGTGGGGCGGGAAGAGTAAATAAAGTAGTTTGCAAGTAAACGCAAATTTAGTTAATTGATCAAGAAAGGCTATAACAGTGTTGAACCATTCTCTTCTATAACAGTGTAGATCGGAATATTAGAACACATTTGGAATGCTTATATGAGGGTATCTGTTCACTGTTGAAATTTGATGTTTGGCACAACAATTACAATTGTCTCATACACAAATACCAATTACATTCAATACTTCAAAACAAGTTTCAGGATAATAAAATCAAATTTTGACGGCGTTTTTGGAAACCTTTTTGAAATTTAAGACCGGGAAAATTTACATTGAAAGTGTTCTAAGCATCTATTACTTATTATATAACGTATGAAACATAAGTCGAAAAAAAGAGTAGACATGGAATTCAAAACATGTGCGATATCATATTTTTATAGTTCAATCTTACATTTATGGGCACAAAAAACACAAAATGGATTGAAGCAAAAGTGAGCATTTCAAAAATCGTATGTTATACGTACGTAATTGGGATTAGATCTAAACATGTTATATATGTATAAGCGGCACCCTATTTTTTTAATCCACTGCACATCAATACGTTATTCAATGAACACGTTGTTGAGGTTACTACTAAAAAATAATAATAATAATAACTATACATTTGTGTCAACAGAGACATGGAACGTATCAGCTTGAAAATTACAAAATTGCGTGACTTGGCTCAAAAGTAGCCTCATCGATATTTAACGGTTCTGTAAGAACTGTCAAGGAAGTTACATGGTTAACACATTTGTAACCACAAATGCATTAACGCATAAGAACAAATAGGAGTTATGGTTGTTGCAACGTGTAGAGTTTGAAAATAATTCGAAATTTGAGTACATCCGGTAGATTTTACCGGGCCTTAACTAGTTCACATTTTTAATTTGCCTTTACTAATCGTTTAAATACCTCGTTAAGGTTAGAGTCATGTTTTTTTAAGCAGGTGCCAAACACAATAACGTCATCAAGATAGACGTAACATTTTTGACCAATTAAATCCAATAAGATAGAATTCATTGCTCTCCAGATGCGTCTTTCTTTTTTGGGACTATCCATATAGGGACATTCCATGGGGATTTTGAATGAGTAATTATACCGTGTTGCAACATTGCTTCGATTTGATCCTTCGCTATTGTTTTGTGCGCAATCGGGTATCTATATGTTTTTGTGTATATAGGCCTATCACATTTCGTGTTTATTTGATGTTTCCCTTCTAATGCAGTAGATAGCTTTTCGTTGTCCATAGGAATTATTCTTGCATATTTCATAATAGTGCTTATTAACAATTCTGTTTCTCGAATGCCTAAATGATATAAAGCAGTTTCGATTTTGGATGCATTTAAGATGTTAAACTCTTTTGATCCGTGTTTAATAGGATATTTATGAATCTTTATTGTCTGATTTGCTATAGTAATTGTTTCATCCCTATAATTCAAAATAGATTGAAGTGATGGAAAATGTAAATTCATTATCATCGGAGTCACACCACGGGCATGTGTGAAAACACATTGCAACAGATTTGACGCAAGAATTGTCATTAGCCTCCTTGACGCTGCAAGAGAATAAAATGGAAGAGATTGTCCAATAGCTGGTTTTAATGCAAACTACCTTGCAAAAATTTTCTGATCATCAAAATGCGATTGAAAAAGTGCTCAGTCAAAACCACGCGGAAGAAACAAAAGGCCCACTGTCTTCTGTTATATATAAATTTATTTGTATGTTTTCTGGAGGTGTACCACTTAAATTTTTGATTTCCATTAAGACCCACTAACAGTTTTACAAAATGATTTGCAATTGCCTTCTAAGCATTAATATGTTCTACTCAATACATTGGTAGGGCCTTTGAATCCGTATTTTTTTATAATATCTTGATTGTAATCTATTCTAGCTTATCCCACATTCGATTTATCATGCCTGGACGAGGCTATTTATTAAAGGAAAAGTCGAGACCGAACAGCCGATTGTACAGTTTTTCTGACTGATTTTGGATTTCTTGTTTGAAGCGAAGAACACCAGCAATGGTGTACAAATCTGCATTCCTTGTGAAGCGTCTTGTATCAGTTATCATACGTAACAATTTGTTAAGCATGATTTGTAGCCTACAGAGGTGAGTTTCCGCACATGTTCTCCATAGTGGGGCAGCATATGTTGCAACTGGTAGGATTATCTGTTTTTAAACTGCCAATTTATTTAATTGCGATAAACGAGACCTACGACTGATCAGTGGATAAGGGCACTTCAAAAGAAGATGTCCTCTTTCTAAGATGGATTCGACATGTCCCTGAAGATCATCTTGTAGTCTATCGTCCCAGTCTATAAGTCCCAGATACTTTACCGACGGCGACCATGGTACAGTCGTCCCATCAACTATAAGCCCCGGGCTCAGAGGTGGAGTCAGTGTTTTCTTAAAACGATGGGGAAATACAATTGCCTGGGTCTTGGATGGATTGATTTTGATCTTCCAGTCTGCAGCAAAGCTCAGGAAGGCATCGAAACAGCGTTGCAACCTGCTCTTTAGTTCAATCATGTTCCTACCTTTGACCGCAATGGCAGTGTCATCTGCGAACAGAAACAGCATGCCAACACAGGGGAGGGGAGGGATATCCGTTGTGTATAAGATGTAAAGTAATGGGGCCAGAAGGCTCCCTTGTGGTACACCTGCTGGCACAGGATTTGGATCAGATAAGGCAAAGTGCAGGGCCACTCTGAATGTTCTGTGTTTTAAGTAGCTGCTAATAATTTTAACTAAATGAACTGGAAGACCAAAATCAACCAGCTTGTGTAAAAGCCCACCATACCAAACGCTGTCGAATGCTTTTTCAACATCCAACAGTGCTACAGCTGTGGATTTTGAATCTGCTTTGTTTTGTTCGATGCAACCCTTGACTCGTAAAAGCTGATGAACTTTTGAGTATTCCTATCGAAAACCAAATTGTTCCGGTCGAATGAGATTAAGCTCAGATATCCAGTTCTGTAGGCGATCAAGAATTATGCTCTCAAAAAGCTTACCCAACGAGGGGAGCAAGCTGATTGGACGATAACTTGTCGGAAGTGTCGGAAGTGGGTCTTTACCGGGTTTGAGTATAGGCACAACCTTGGCACACTTCCATGTGCTAGGGAAGTAACCTAGTTCGAAACAAATGTTAAATACCTTTGTGATCAGGCACAGTGCCGTCACCTGTAAATGTTTGATAAGGATGTTAAATATCCTATCAAATCCGGAAGCCTTCATATTTTTCATGCGATCGATAGCAATCCGTACGTCAGTGATGGTCACTTTCTCTTGTAGAGGTACAGTGAAAACTGTATCTTCCAATCGTATTAAGGTGGTAGCCACTTCAGCCTCGTTGCGACTCGCCCTATTAATACCAACTGAGTGAGCATTGGCAACCTGGCTGGCTAAAGCATTACTTTTTTCGCTAGAAGTAACTTGGAATTGCCCAAGAGAGGTCAAAGGGGGGACAGGCTTGGGCCTCTGTTTGAGTATCCTTGCCACTTTCCAGAAACTTGGAGCTATGGTATCTATTCTTTGGATGAAACGACAAAAATTGTCATTTCGTATTATTTTAACCCGAGCGGATATTTATTTAGCTATAGTCGAACCAAGTCGCTAGGCAGTGATATCACCTGAGTGTTGAAAAATTGGCCGGAGTCGATTTCATTCTTTTATCAGTGCTAAAGTATGGGAATCCATGTCCGAAAACTCACCCCTGATCATTGATTCTTTGACACAAGCCGCTCCCGCGTTTCTGATAGCTATTTCAAAATTAGCGATCACTATGTTTACTTCTAGCACGGAGAGAATTTCCGTCGATTGAATTTGATTGTCTACCAGGCGACCGAAGCGCTGCCAGTTTACATTTTGATAGTCTTTACGACGTCGGTATGAACCCGCGGAGACGGAACAGTCTACCTCTGTCACAACCGGAAAGTGATCGGAAGTAAGCTCATCCAGAGTTTCAGGTTTACTGATTTCAACATTAGTCAAAAATAAATCCAGCGTGCTAAATGTGCCCCCGCTGAGATGTAGGTTGGAGAATCTGGAAAATAGACTGTGTCCTGTCTCTGAATGGCTAAAGAGTAATTCACTATTTGTATTACGTTGAAGGTTGTTCCATGCTTGATGGCGTGCATTAAGATCCCCACCAACGATGAGCCTTTGGTGAGAACGGGTGATGTTGTTGAGATCATTTTTAAACGCGGCGGATTTGTCATCGTTGCGCCTGCACTGCACCGGACAGTACCCGCTGCGCAAAGCGACGGAAGGCGTTATGGCCTTCTGAGAATTTTATCATGCCTTCCTTTTCTCTCCAACGGCAAATTTGTCGAGCAGCTCGTCGAGCTGCCCGTCCCTGGCTCCGCCTCATACCCCTCGCCTGAACACGCTGCCGAAGGTTTGGATGTGTTGGTGCGTCAGACGGCCAATCGTTGTCAGCCGTCGTCCGTGCTTTTTCCCTCCATAGCGCTATCTCTTTCTCGCGTGTGGTTAATGGTCATGAGTTGCTGTGGCGCTTAAAAAAGCCGTTAACAAACATTGCGACGATGAAGTTTAATTTTCAAAAATCAAACCAAAAAAGCGCAATAAGTTCAATTGCTGCAATGTAAAAATGACTAAGGAATCGCTAGCTCACGCTGGAGGGTTTGCTGTGCAACGCGCAGAACCCTAATCCGCATTAACACATTCAACCCGGCGCGGATTTTCATCAACATTCTGTTCCGCCGGCTTCAAGAACGCAAGCTGATTGTGAAACCAGTATACTCCCGCTGCGCAAAGCGACGGAAGGCGTTATGGCGTTCTGAGAATTTTATCATGCCTTCCTTTTCTCTCCAACGGCAAATTTGTCGAGCAGCTCGTCGAGCTGCCCGTCCCTGGCTCCGCCTCATACCCCTCGCCTGAGCACGCTGTCGAAGGTTTGGATGTGTTGGTGCGTCAGACGGCCAATCGCTGTCAGCCGTCGTCCGTGCTTTTTCCCTCCATAGCGCTATCTCTTTCACGCGTGTGGTCAATGCTCGCGAGCTGTTGTGGCACTTAAAAAAGCCGTTAACAAATATTGCGGCTGTTGCTACGTACCCGCTGCGCAAATTCGAGTAGTTTTCTGCGTAGTTTTTTGCGTCGTTTTGCGTCAAAAAATACGCAAAAAATACGCTAGACTTCAGCCAAAACTACGATAGCCATGGGCGATTTGTTTATAAGTAGAAGTGTAGTTCTACAAATAAACCCTCTTCTAATTTTGCAACTGAACAAGCCACAACCGCCGGTAAATATCGAACACTAGAAAAGTTACACCGAAACACGAAAGAAAAGATTATCTGAAATCGTAAGATTCAACAGAAACTTTCCAGAAGTTAAAACAGTTGTTGATCAAGGAACCGATTCTAAGATTGTATGATCGGGATGCAGAAACAGAAGTACATACTGATGCATCGAAGTATGGGTTTGGTGCAGTTTTATTGCAAAAAATTGATGGAGATTTTTTTCCGATTTTGTTTTGGAGTAAAAAAATAACACCAGGGGAATCGAATCAACATAGCTACATTTTAAAAGCAAAGGCAATTTTTTCAAAATGGGTAAAAAAATGGCGCCATTGTCTATTGGGGATTGAATTTGAAATAATTATCAACTGTATAGCATTCAATCAAACCATAAAAAAGGACGACACGCCAAGGAAAGTTACGCAGTGGGTAATGTTTTTGCAAGATTTTGACTACGAGGTAGAACAGAGACCAAGTAAAGGTTGCGTCACGTTGATTGCTTGAGTAGGTATCCGGAGGAAAATGTTCTGGTTATTTCAGAGGTTTGGGCAATTATCAAAAAACAACAGCTTAAAGATGATTCATTTAAAAACATTACAGAAATATTAAAAGAAAGGCCTTACAGTTCATATAAGATGAAGGATAACATTCTTTACAAAACAGTGGTAGTAATTGATTTATTGATTATTCCGAAAAGTATGGAGAAGCAGATAATTGTAGATGCACATAATGTGTCAACTGGTACCGAGGAAGTAATTTTAAAGATAAACAGTTGATGAAATCACTTTCAAGATTATATCTCCTTCTAGAAACTTACTTTCGGCCTTTCCTGGCCATCCATTGCCCTCAAGGGATTTCATCACATTCATCACAAGGAATTTCATCACATTTGTCTAATAGATCATTTTCCACGGCGTAAGACCACAATATCATGTTATCTGCGCTACTAGTAGTTATATTAGGACCTTCACAATTAGCTGCTCTTTTTATTTTGTAACGATCGTTGCGCTTTGGTCCTATCACTTTGTAAGGATCTAAATATTAATTTGGTAGTTTTCTACCTGCTACATACTGGGTTCGTTTAATAGCTACCAGATCACCTGTTTTATATTCTACGGCTTCCTTCCACATTGTATTGAACAAATGAATAAAACACCAAAAATGGGAAACAACGAATGATTCTATCGGATAAATTCAAAAAAATCAAAAAATAAAATAATAAATGTGAAAGGTGACAGAACAATTATCTTGCCTTATTACGTACGAGAGGTATTTTTGTGCCAAAGTCTAAGTTTGACAGATAAATTCCATGGCAGTAATTTTGCTGAATTTTGCTGTATTTTGACATTTTGAGATATGGCAGTACAGACGTACCCCGGATTACGACCCCCTCGAGTTACGACAATTCGCAGATACGACGATTTTGATTTTGACAGTGAAAAGTTGTCATCGTGAAGAAATTGATGTATATTGTTGAATTTCTGAGCTGATAACCGTTACACACACATTTCCAAAGATTCTACAACTACCCGATATTGAATATCTATATCGTGTAAACGACTTTTTGTGTAAAATTAATACATTATTGAACATTGTTTCAAATAAAAAACACGATATCATAGATTTCGACTCTTCAACTTCGGTTATAAAGTTTTCATTGACAGATATTCGATATACGACTTTTTCGACTTACGCCTTGCGCTGGGACTTTTTTTCGGTCCCAAATACAATCGTATCTCGGGGGACACCTGTATTTTCCTCGGTCTAATAACGCCTTTAGAGTCGGATTTCATGTTCGTTTGGTGCCAGAGTGCCGCCTAAAAATATAAAAGAGTGAAATGTGAAATAAAAGAGTGAGAGTGCAAATATAAATGAAGAGCTATAGAGAACGTGTGCAAGTAAACCCACGTAATACAATTAGCCTGGTTTAAGGACTTGCTCTTCTGCTTCATAGCTTACACACGTTGCAACAGACGTTGCTTTTCAAGAGAAACAGTCCAAGCCGCCCTGCAGTAACGCACCGTTAGTCGTTGCTAGAATTATATTTTAGAAAAGATCCATAAAATCGGGTATTTCATTCCTATAAAATTATTGTGCATATTTTCTGTAGACTTTAAACATGTAACTAGATTTTTTTTTTATTAAACAATAGACATTTCTAATTTGTCATGTAATCTCGCACAACTGACTATCCGGCTGCTTGGTACTTCGTACTTGACTTGTCTGCGTAGGACGTTAAGAAAAGTATTTTTGGAGTAAAGAAGAACTTTTCTAGCTAAGTGTTTAGAACTACAAAAGTGTTTGTTTTTTGCTCTATGTATGCTTGTTATGTTACAAACTTTATTTCTTTATTTCTTCTTCTTCTTTGGCTTAACAACCGTTGTCGGTCAAGGCCTGCCTGTACCCACTTGCGGGCTTGGCTTTCAGTGACTAATTGATTCCCCCCCCCCCCCCCCATAGCAGAATAGTCAATCCTACGTATGGCGGCACGGTCTATTTGGGGATTGAACCCATGGCGGGCATGTTGTTTATGTCGTACGAGTTGACGATTGTACTACGAGACCGGCTATTTCTTTATTTACCCTTATAAAAACATTACACGTTAATAAATAGTACATATACACTCTGCCAGGCGATCTAGCGCACCTCGCACGCGTAATGTGTGCGACAGTGTTCGTGACACACTGTAGTCCTTCCAAACGTTGACCGATGGCAGCTCATCTGCCACGGCAAGTCCAGGGGTCGGCAATGTTGCCCACAACAATGCTGTTTTTTGTGTAATATAAAACATGCTAAAAATTTACTTTAGTCGGCCTCGTGGTACAGTCGTCACCTCATACAACTTAACAACATACCTGTCATAGGTTTAAGCTCCGAATGGACCGTGCCACCATACGTAGGACTGGCTATCCTGCTATGGGGGGAAATTAAAAAGTTACTGAAAGCCAAGCCCACAAGTGGTACAGGAGGTCTTAACCGACAACGGTTGTTGAACCAAAGAAGAAAAATAAGAAAAAAATTACTTTAAAAGAATACGAAAAAAATGATCAAGCAACAACAACAATGATTCACGATGCAAGGCTGGTGGCTAGCAATTGCACTTGGCTGTATTCAATGCATTTTATTGATACACGTAAAATACCATTTGGTAATAGCGATAAACAAAAGGAATCAGAGAAGTAGGATTGAGTAATCCAAGCAACAACATAACTGTTGGAGATATACATGAAATTAATTTTTTAACAAATGAAGATTGAGGCGTATAATAATATTTCTACAATGACTTATTTACTACCTGTATTTAAGCGATAATATTTGATAGCTATCCTTGGAATTTTGTAACCAAAATTAAATGCTAATAATTTCAAAACACAAAAACAAGCCCTGGCAGTGCATATTTCTCCAATCGATCACCAATCCCGTGTATGATGTAAGCAGGCCTTTAAAAAGAAGAATTTACGCCAAACAATAAATATAAGAAAGAAAATTATTTAGGTCAAAAGTTTGAAGTGGAATTAATAATCACTTCCCCTTATCCAGAATGGATGGTTTTTCTCAGTGTATTGTAGCACCATTGTAGGCCGGTCTCATGGTACAGTCGTCAACTCGTACGACTTAACAACATGCCCGTCATGGGTTCAAGCCCCAAATAGACCGTGCCGCCATACGTAGGACTGACTATCCTGCAATGGGGGGAAATCAATAAGTCACTGAAAGCCAACCCCACAAGTGTGTTGGCAGGCCTTGACCGGCATCGGTTGTTGAGCCAAAGAAGAAGAAGAAGATTGTAGCACCATAAGGCATTTTCTCTCCAAATTTGAGCAAAATCGGTCGCGTGTTTAGTTTTTAACAAAATATTCACATCACTATATCTTGTTCTGTTGGCAGTGTTGTAGCAATACCTCGCTGATACGGGCTGATAGGCTCTCCACCCCCTACTCGTACTCAATACGTCCCCGTCGTACAGAACGGTAACATGTCTCTCAATAATTCAAGCTTGGGTATACGGGGAAACCCAAACCCTTGGGCAGATGGGTTGCATGGCTACATTAAGAGGGGGGGGAGGGGGGGTGGTAGATGATCGATCTTCATGACTCTACCTTGAAGCATCTGTTCTCCAAGTCGGGAGCGGCTTCCCCCAGCGTATGTCTCTTCCCGAAGGGCTGCGCTGGCTTCTTCCGTCTTGGCTCGCTGCAGGACTCTAAAAAGCCAACGAGCGTAGGCCCTACGACGAGACTGGAGGTTAGGGGAGAGGCCTTGCAAGCCACCCTCGTAAAAAACCGCATGCAACGAATAGTCAACAGGAAGAAGTACCGTATCAGACCAATCGATTCAGACCCTCGCACCGAAAAAGGACTTACGATTGGAAGCTCGGGACCTGGAACTGCAAAACCCTCTCATCGGATGTGAAGACTCGAATTGCGTTCGATGAGGTCTGGGCCCGCGGTTTCGAAATAGTAACACTTCATGAGGTATGCTGGAAAGGCGTGACGGTGTGCCAGTACCGTAGCAACTGCACGATCTACCAGATCGGTGGAGAGACGCGCGAGCTCGGTACTGCGTTCATGGTGCTGGGTGCGATGCAGCAGAGAGTGATCGAGTGGTGGCCGGTCAACGAACGGATGTGCAGGTTGAGAATTCGTGGCTGATTCTTCAACCTGAGCATCATTAATGTGCATAGTCCGCACCTTGGGAGCACCGATGACGAGAAGGAGGCCTTCTATACGCAGCTGGAGCGGGAGTACGACCGCTCCCCAAAACATGACGTGAAGGTCGTCATCGGAGACCTTAATGCTCAGGTCGGACAGGAGGAGGCATATAAACCAACGATTGGAAGCTTCAGTGTCCACCAGCTGACAAATGACAACGGCCTCAGGCTGATAAACTTTACTTCCTCCAAGCACATGAGCATCCGCAGCACCTTCTTCCAGCATGCACACCGCCATAGTTACACCTGGGACACTCAGGGGCGATACAAAGTCCCAAATCGACCACGTTCTGATTGACGAAAGGCACTTCTCGGATATTATCGACGTCAAAACGTATAGAGGCGCAAACGTCGACTCGGACCTTTTCCTGGTCATGGTAAAGCTGCGCAAGAAACTCTCTTTGGTTAACTACCAATGGAGTCAGACCACCCCAAGGCTCAACCTGGATCGGTTGAAGTGTGCTGATGTGGCGGAGGGGTATGCGACAGCACTCGGGGAAGCGCTACCGGCCGACAACAACATCGCCGCGATGTCCCTCGCAGACCACTGGCGTATGGTGGAACGAGTCATCAGCACTGCAGCCGAACACAAGATCGGCCGCTTACCACGTGGAGAGAAAAAGGAATGGTTCGACGGAGAGTGCAGACGAGCACTATCCGAGAAGAATGCAGCGCGAGCTCGCATGCTACAGCATGAAACCCGTCAGAACGTGGAGATCTACAGACGACTGAGGAAACAGCAAACCCTGCTCTTGCAGGCCAAGGAGCGCCGTTTTGAAGAGTCAGGCGAACAGCTGCTGGAGCTTTCTCAGTCGGGGGACACCCGCTTGTTCTACAGGAGATTGAAGGAGGCACGGAGCGAGTTTGCTCCTAAAACCACAATGTGCCGGGTTGCGGAAGGAAATCTCCTGACGGACGAGCGGGAGGTGATCGAAAGGTGGAAGTGCTACTACGAAGGACATCTGAATGGAGCAGAGGCAGGAGAGGCTGGCGCAAGTGGCAGAACAAGGCAATCACCACAGCAGCAGCACAGCAGTAACAACAGCGACAGCATCGACAGCAGACGACGAGGTGCCACCGCCATCTTTGGATGAGATTGCCAGCGCCATCAAGCAGCTTAAGAGCAATAAGTCTGCCGGCAGCGATGGTCTGGCGGCCGAGCTCTTCAAGATGGGGCCGGAGAGGCTTACCGTCGAAATGCATCGGCTGATCGTGAAAGTCTGGGAACAGGAGGAACAACCAGAGGAATGGAAGCTGGGTGTTATTCACCCAGTCTACAAAAAGGGTGACAGGCTGGATTGTGCGAATTTCCGAGCCATCACAGTTCTGAATGCCGCCTACAAGATCCTGTCCCAGATCCTGTTCTACAGATTTGCGCCCCTTGCTACAAATTTTGTCGGCAGCTACCAAGCTGGGTTTGTTGGAGGCAAATTCACCATCGACCAAATTTTCACGGCACTTTCTACGGCAGATCCTTCAGAAGTGCCGGGAGCGCCAGATCCCAACGCACCACCTGTTCATCGACTTCAAGGCGGCCTACGACACCATAGACCGGAAGGAGCTATGGAGCATCATGCAGCGGTACCACTTCCCTGGGGAGTTGATCCAGCTGTTAGAGGCCACCATGAACGGGGTGCAGTGCAAGGTGAGAGTATCGAACTTGACGTCGGAATCGTTCGAATCTCACAGGAGTCTGAGGCAAGGTGACGGACTCTCCTGTCTGCTCTTCAACATCGCCCTGGAAGGTATCATTCGAGACGCGGGGCTGGACAACGACATCCGTGGCACTCCGAGTCCGGATCAGTCCGGATCAGTCCGGATCAGTCCGGATCAGTCCGGATCAGTCCGGATCAGCCCGGATCAGTCCGAGTGAGTTCGGCTGTGTCGGAATGAGTCCGGTAGAGTCCGAGTGAGAAGTTTAGGTTGACGTTGATTCCCAAAATGACTGTCCATTACCGTTTAGACAATTCTTGATGAGTTCATTGACTTTCAAGTAAGGCATCGAATATGTACGAAAAAGTTTAACAATTTACACGAACTGATCCGGATTGATCCGAACTCGAAGTCGATGAGTCCGAAGATTTTTCTAAGCGCACAAACTCCTCGGATGTTCAAGTCGGATCGATCCGACTCCGGAAAAAAATTGTATTTACCCATCACTAATATCGTCACGAAACCGTCAAGAAAATTGAAAGGGAAGGGGAAAAAGAAGATTTAAGGGTTTAAAAGGAACACAATACCTTCAAATTACAATAACAAATAATATCCTGAATTATAAGCTACCAATGCTATCAAATGTGGCTCAAATTAACGTTGTAGTTATTGCGTGAAGCAAAACTGTAGATATAGACAATAAAGATATAAAAACGCCGATCGTTTTTATTAAAAAGAATAAGATTCATATAATTGTCCTACATATTTGTGCTAGGAAAACTTATGAAACTATCTTATTATTAACATTCGAACTAATCCCTAGATCACCAACCATTATCACCGAAATTGAAAAATAATAGAATGCTCGTCTTACCAATACCAATCAGACGAAAGTTTAAAATCTAAATGATTAATCCAGTCGTTTAATTGCCTTACCATTGATAATACAGGATCGTTAGTTCCATTAAGTGTGCTTCTAGGTACGGTATAAAGTAACTTGCGCAATCGAAGGTGCATAAATGTTGAACATTCATATAGAGAAGGTGCATCCAATTCATTCTTAAACAATTTGCTGATAAACACACTTTGATTTATTTTGTGGTGATGTTTAAGTGTTTAAAGACTTAATAACAAACAACGGTCCCTTGTCTATCTAGCCCGCTTATTCTGAAATAAATCGTGTTTGTTTATAACCAAATTTTTAGAAGTGCAGCGTTCATAAGTATGTTGTTTAAAACTTTTTCTAAGCCTTTTGCCACACAACATTCCGACGTTATTCGTTAATAGTATTTCGTTGGTAGCTGTTGAATTTGTGCCACCTTTTTTAAATAGAGCAATCATCCATTAAGTTTTTCATTTGCTAGACACCACGCTTTGGTCAATTTCTTCTTCTTTTGACTCAACAACCGTTGTCAGTCAAGGCCTGTATGTACCACTTGTAGGGTTGGTTTTCAGTGACTTATGGATTACCCCCCATAGCAGGATAGTCAGTCCTACTTATGGCGACACCGTCCATTTGAGGCTTGAACCCATGACGGGCATGTTGTTAAGTCGTACGAGTTGACGACTGTACTGCCAGAGCAGTTAAATTTTAACTAAACTAGTAAATATGAGTAAAATGCCGGTCTGGTGGTACAGTCGTCAACTCGTACGACTTAACAACATGCCCGTCATGGGTTCAAGCCCCAAATATAGGAAAGCATAAGCGACTCCAGCCCGTTGTTGCAGCGAGTTCGGATCAGATCTGGCCAAGGTAGGTTCAGTCCAACCTACTGGTGCAGCGAGTTATAAATACTTTTTACCAAGTTGTTTGTTTAGGATACCAGAAGACCATGATTATAAAATAAAGGAAAGTTTAAGTGATGGAAATAGTTCCGAAAATTGAGGAACGGAACGTACCTGCCAATCTCGAGAAAAAGAACGGAACGCGGAACGCAGGTTCAAGATGACCTGCATGGATACGCTTTTTTCAGTTGCACACTTTATTTATGGATAACTTGAAAGTATTCATTAATACTGTGTAATATATTTTTTGTGCAGTAATCACACAGTTTTAATTAAAACAAAGATAAATAATAGTTTACTGAATGTGTAAAACTATTCTTCTACTAAAATAAAAACGTTTAATTTAAGTAGCCCGCTATACAGTTCCTTTTTCAATAAAAGGTTAAGGCATTTTGTTGTTTTTGTTTTTAATAAAATTAATCATTATTCCCTTTTTATACTTCTAAATAAAGAAGTAAATCAGAAATTTGTTGCTACGCATATGAAATTTTGATTCAAAATCAAAAAGCTTACAAGTTTAATCGGATTTTTTAAATTTCGTATGGTCTAAATGACACTACACTGATTGAATTGATATTTCTTAATAGTAGCAGATAGTATCGAATAACATTGGTTAATATTAAAAAAAATTGACTGTTAAGTTGTTTCTGTAGGGTTGACATTATACTGTACGGTGAACTACCGGTGTGAAAGTGTCCGGTAGTGGACTATAGTTGTCCATAAAAATAGCGCTGTTTCACGGGGCGATAAACGGCGTTAAGAATTTGGCGGAAGGCTAAACGTGTCATGCACCCTAAATATTTAGTTGCACAAAGAAGATCTCAGGTAAAAAATCAAGAGTTCATTGGAGATGCATGCACAACGAAGCAGCTTAGCACCCAACACATAGCAATTCATTGACTACCACAATGCAGCCCAAATAACGCACCTATACTGATAACATCCTTATGGCAGAAGAGAAACATTTCATTCATTGCGCTTACCGCTAGTGCAGGATTGACTCTTTAAATTTTGGCGAATAGCTTCCCACCATATCATAAATCTCTATCCTTCTCTGGCTTCACGGCTCTGGTGTCGTACCGTTATCTCTTTGACTGAGAGAGTATGGCTTGCGCTGTTATCACTCACATAGACAGAATGTGTGTGTGTCCATACTAGAAAGAAGCAAAACAGAAGAGAACGCCGTTCTTTACCGGTACGAAAAGAACGCTGAGAGAAACAGGTTCAGATTTTACCTGCTTCCTTTGTACGTACCAAATCGGCTCATCGTATGAAAGAGAGTAGATGATCGTGTGTTCCAGACTGGATCGAAAAGAACGCTGAGAGACACAGGTTTAAATTGAACCTGGACGATTTGTTTACAGCAAAACTGCTCATCAATACAAAGAGAGTAGTATGTCGTGCGTTCTAGGCCGGATCGCAATAAGCACTGAGAGCAACCGGCCCAGTACAGATCGCCGAGAACGCTGAGAGCAGCCGGTTCAGATCGGATCGATAAGATCGTTGATAACAGTCGGTTCAGGTCGGATCGCAAAGAACGGTGGGAGCAACAGGTTCAATTTGAACACAGGCTTGGGTTAAAAATAAGGATCGCGGTCCGGATGCTTGCATGCTGGAACGGATCGCACCTGGCAGGTTCGGAAATCAATGCGCATCACTAGAAAGTTTGCTTCGCTGGAAAAAGTGAATTTATTTAAATTAATTTGAAAAAAAAATATTGCAGGTTACTATGAACCTTTTTTTAATTGTTAAATATTAGAGTCAAATAAAAATTGTTTTTGCTTAATTTTTGCAAGAAGAATGAATACATTGTTTTTATTTTAAAATATCAGTGTAGCAAAACTATAATGAAAAAAAATATTTTCAACAGGTGTCAAAAATACTTATCAGTAGCAGACAGAAGCGATGTTGCTGATGCATTAAATCTGTCAGAGACGCAGGTTAAAACATGGTATCAGAATCGAAGGTTTGTTACATAATACCAAGATTTTTTAAATTATATGTAATATACACATGCAGTTTTTTAAATCTTATTCTTGTTTTGATTCATGCTTTGAAGAACTAAATGGAAACGGCAAAATCAACTTCGCCTGGAACAGCTGAGACATCAGGCTTCTTCATCTCATCATCATTCTATAGAGAAAAAAATAATAAACGTTGCAGCTACAACAAGAGGTCCAATAGCACCACAACATCATCAACAAGCTGATCATCCATCTGGATCATTGTCTTCCATGAGAACCGGGAATCAATGTTGTCCAACGCCACCTGCTCTAGTTGTTTCATCATCGTTCATTACATCTAACCCATGTTTTCTAACTTCTGCTGCAGCTATTTTCCGGAATGTTGGTCAGCCATGGACGTCAAGTTCTTTGCTCTAGATATCCATGTAAATTGTAAATATCAATGTTCAATATGCTACAACAAAATAAAAGAGTGACAATTAATAGAAGAAACCCGAAATGATTATTAAAGATATGGATTTTTTTAATTACACACACGGAAATTTCATACAGGTAGTCCTCGAGATACACAGTACCTCGTATATGAGGATTCTAAAAAATGCGATTTTATAAATTTGACAGTTATTCGAGCAAATTGTATTGATTTGACGTATTAATTTTCAAATGTAAAATAAATTCCCTTCTGATCGAACTTTATAATTCTCTCTAGAAGGTTTAAAAATGTTAGGCGAAGGTAGGTAAAGACGGACACCTTGAGGAACATGTTCAAAATATAGGAATATATAAATACATCGACCATGAAAATGTGCGTAAGTTATCTTACACTTATGTATTATCAGAAAATGTGTTGAAATGTTTAAATTTCTATCAACTTTTATGCTTTTCTCATGAAATAAAAACATTTTTTTTTCGTGCTACTTTGAAATTTTCGTGTAAGACGGACACCTGATATGGGTAAGAAGGACACCATGAACACCTATTGGAATTGTTGAAAATTGAAGAGGTTTATAGTATTTTATCCCATATTCCATATACCATATCCCATTGCTTTCCACGTCCTGGTACGTACATAAACCAATTCTTAGCCAAATGCAACGACGGATCATGCAGCCGATAAAGTAGGAATTGTAAGCTACACTACTAACACCTCAAAGACTATATAATCTAAAGCGTTATTGAAATATCGGGCACTAACCGCTGAATTTCACCAGCTGGCATAACAACTGTGTAAAACTTTCCTTTAGGAAATTGCTAAGCGGAAAGTCCACAACTGCAGCATGCTAGAGGGACTTGTTAATAGCTGTAGACACTTTTTCCATTGATCATTGAATTTTTTGAAATCCCACAAATTTTTTCACATATCTTTCCTTTTTTGTTGATTAAAGTTATCCAAGACGCGGCAAGATATTGGGTTTCGTGGCCCCACCAGCGTCGAGCGAGTGGTATAACGCATGGCACTATGACTTCTATTTTGACTGGTATTTTATTTCTATTTGCTTTCTATAGTTGGTATAAATATTGCTTGGGTTAAATATTACGGATGTACGGATGTTGGGTTAAATATTATGCATATGTCTATAATATATATATATATATAATATAATTTTTTTTTTTTCCTCAACAACCGTTGCCGGTCGAGGCCTGCCTGTACCACACTACTTGTGGGTTTGGCTTTCAGTGACTTATTGATCTCCACATAGCAGGATAGTCGGTCCTACGTATGGCGGCACGGTCCATTTGGTGCTTGAACCCATGACGGGCATGTTGTTAAGTCGTACGAGTTGACGACTGTACCACACGTTATTGAGTCGTTGTAGTTGACGACTGTACCACGGGACCACCCCCACCACTGTAGCACGGGAAATATTTATATATATATATATATATATATGTATATATATATATATATATATATATATATATATATATATATATATATATATATATATATATATATATATATATATATATATATATATATATATATAATTACGTATGCTTACCCTGCATTTCGCGTAACCCTGTAACCGCATTCTACATCACCATCACCAACGACATCGGTTTTGGATATCGGCATTCGGTTTTGATCGTTATATTTATATATATATATATATATATATATATATATATATATATATATATATATATATATATATATATATATATATATATATATATATATATATATATATATATATATATATATATATATATATACATATAATTGCAAGTCGAGCGGAGTGAGTTAACCTCTAAGCTCTTTATTATACCGATCAAAACCGAATGCGGTTAGTAATGATAGTAATGAAAGATTTTTACTGATTTATCCTTTTCATGATTTTTTGTTGACAAAAATATTAGAGGATCACCTAATACTATTCATTATTTCATTCGTAGTTTGTTTTAATTCGTTTAATTTTTCCCTTATGTCTTTTGATGCCTCTTACATTTTCAAAAGTTCGTTCTTTTATTTAACATGCTTTTGTTTTGATTGCTCTTGCCTGGGTTTTTGTTCGTATGTTGGGTATTACAAAAACGTCTTGATTTTCAACGATATTTGGAGGGTTTATCTTAGTTTCGTTTCTAGCTGTGTGTCTTGTCGTAGCTTTATCTAAATTATGTTTTGCTTCTTTTAACAATTTATTTGCATTTTCTAGTATTTGAACTTCACTTCGCTCATTAGATTGGTTAAATGTCAGTTCGTTTGGAGTGAATTTTGTAGATGAGTGTATCGAGTCATTGTATAATGCTACTGATATCCTGACCATGGATTTTGTATCATGTCCAGTGTATGTTTGTTGGAATTGTAAATTTCTGTTATCGTGCTGTGAGTTTTTTTCTACTTGTCCGTTTGACTCAGAGCACGACGCATAATTCAGTACGACGCCTAAGGAAGATAGATAATTTCTTAGTTGTACAGATCTAAAAGTAGTTTCATGATCCGTTATTATTTCTTTGGGAATTCCATAAAGCGCAAAATACTTGGTGAGTTTTTGTTGAACTTGAGCCATATTTTTGTTTCTTAAGTAGAACATCTGGAGGTGTTTTGAAAATGAATCTACAATAGACAAGAAACTACAATTATTAGTTATATAGATGTCCATATGTACTCGATCTAATGGTTTGCATGTGACTGGCCGTGGTGATATTTGTATATGGTAAGGCTTTCGTTCGTATTTTTCTGTCATACAGATCTCACAACTGTTTACAAAATTTTTGATGAATTTCTGCATTCCCGGAAAAAATAATTACGTCGTAGCTTATTCTCTACTTCCGTAATTCCTCGATGGGCTCTATTGTGCTCAGTTGATATTAGAAAATTTTGCCTATCTGTATCTGGAACGTCTTCTACTGCTTTTGGTGGAAAAAATGAAGTGTCCTTTAATCGAAAATTTTTCTTTTACAGTATTTTGGATCAGTTGCAATAGTTCGGTTGGTGCGTATATTGCTGTTTGTTTTCCGTTGTGAATTTTGTTGATAAGGCTAACAATATCATCAGATTTGAATTCTTTTTTATTATTGTTGTTCTATGAAAATACGGAAAAGGGATTTCATTGATAGTTTCTTCCCTATCTGATATTTTGAATATAATTTGATTTTTGTAATAGTTTATTGGGCGATGTGTCACATGAACGAAGTAATCGCCAGAATCATCAGCGGAGTGTACAGTAGAGCAGCTATCTATTAAATTTCTAGGTATGTTATTTTCGTTGTTTGAAGAAGTATCTGTTTCATTCATATTTACTTCGGGAAAACGGCTTAAAGCATCAGCTACTACGTTTCCTTTGCCTTCCTTATATTTTACGTCATAATCGAAATCTTCTAGCTCGAGTCTCCAGTTTAATATTTTTGAATTTTTAAATGAGGTCTTTATGAACGTTAAGGGTTTGTGATCGGTAATGAGAGTAAATTTTTTACCATTCAAATATGCTTTGTATTTTCTTACCGCCCAAATTATCGCTAAAGCCTCTTTTCGGTGGTTGAATAATTGCTTTCAGTTTTGTCCAGTGTTCTACTTCCAATTGCGATTGGCCTTTCATGATTTTCTTGCACTTGCGATAGAACGGCACCTAACGCATGATTACTTGCGTCGGTTGTAAGAATAAAAGGTAATTAAAAATTTGGATAAGCTAACACTTGATCTGATGAGATAATTGCTTTCAAATCATTGAATGATTTTAAGTATGAATCATTTGTATGATCGACTATTGCTTCTTTCTTTAGACATTTCGTTAATGGTTTGGATATTGCTGCGCAGTCTCGAATAAACTTTCGGTAATACCCAGTTAATCCAAGGAATTGTTTCAACTCTTTTTGTGCTGACCGAACTTTCCAATCAATGATTTTCTTTATCAAATCTGGGTTCGGTTTAACGCCTTCGGAGGATATGTCCCAAAAATTCAGTTTCTCTCTTTAGAAAATTACATTTTTTTAGTTGGATTTTCAGATTGAAATCTGATAAACGTTTAAGCACTGTATTAAGGTTATCAATATGAGATGTTAAGTTATTTCCAATAACAATTATATCATCCATGTATACAAAGCAAATTGTTCCAATTAAACCGATCAAGATATGATTCATAGCCCTTTGAAATGTTGCTGGAGTGTTTTTCAGGCCAAAAGGCATTCTGGTGAACTCGAAATGCCCTTGACTCGTAGAAAACGCAGTTCCTGATAATCTGGATCCATCTGAATTTGGTGGAATCCTGATTTAAGGTCGAGAGTTGAGAAATACGTTGAGTTTCCTAAGTTATCAAGGATCTCTTCTATTTGAGGGTTAGGGTATCTATCGTTCATAGTCTTCTCATTTAGTTTGCGGTAGTCAATGACTACTCTAACCTTTCTTTTTCCAGATGAATCTACTTTTTTGGGGACAACCTAGATTGGTGAGGAAAATGGACTGTTAGAATGTGTTATGATACCATCTTCAAGCATTTCTTTAATTTGATTTTCAACGTCTGTTTTGAAACTGTTTGGAAACCTATATGAGTTTGTGTATGTAGGCTCATTGTCTTTTGTGATTATTTTATGCTTTATAATAGAGGTTGAAGATAGTCTTTCATTTTCTTTCAACAGAACTTGTTGATTGTCTAGAATTTTTTTCAATAGTTTTTTTTTCTAGCAATGAAAGATGTTCTGTTGCAATAAGTTTTTCAATTACTAGTTCGTCTAGTTTTTCGTTATCTTGAAGCGGTATAGGGGAAATCGTTTCAAAATTGTTAACATTTATTCCAAATACCTTTTCATTCAGTGGCAATGAACTGCATGGGCTAATGATAAACACAGTTGTTTGCTTGTTTTTAGCGTGGTATAATCCGGGTTGAATTACAGCATTTTTGCAAAGGACTTGGTAGCTTGGTACAAACCAATCACCGTCTGATAATGTGTTTATTGTTACTATATGATTATATAGCTTTTGAGCGGGAATATATTTCAAAAAAGGCAAGGAAGTTTCTTCTATTGTTTCGTGTTTCGTTTTTATAGTTCAAAACACCACCGGTCATTGCTAAATATTCTGACCCTAGAATACCATCGAAAAAGTTATGAAAGTTCATTTCGTAATAAGTTTGATCAGGTAATCGATGACCAAGTAGATTAATTGTACCTTTTGTTTTGATACAATAGTCACCCGTTATATTTTTAATCATTGTATCTTCACAAAATTCAACGGAGGGGATGATTCCTTTCTTGATGAGATTTTTGTTCGATCTTGAGTCTATTAACAATTTTACTTCCTTTTTTGAAACACTATTCTCACACAGGATATAAGGAAGATAGTCTACTTTGGAGGATGTTTTGTACTTGCCTCGCAAAAATTTACTAAAATTTTATCACTTTCGCCCTCGTCGTTTTGTTTGCAGTCAAATGTTTCATTGTTATTGAATTCATTTCTGTTTATCGTTAACCTGGTTTTAGTAGTCGATGTATCCATGCCGTTTGATGAACGAACTTGAAAAAATGATTTAGATGTTTGAGGTTGTGAGGGGTTGTGAGGGGTATATATACACCCTATATATATGTATATATATATATATATATATATATATATATATATATATATATATATATATATATATATATATATATATATATATATCTAGATATATATCTCGAATATATATATATATATATATATATATATATATATATATATATATATATATATATATATATATATATTAGCCGGTCTCATGGTACAGTCGTCAACTCGTACGACTTAACAACATGCCCGTCATGGGTTCAAGCCCCAACTAGACTAGACCGTGCCGCCATACGCAGGACTGACATATATATATATATATATATATATATATATATATATATATATATATATATATATATATATATATATATATATATATATATATATATATATATATATATATATATATATACGGGATATGTTAATTATGTTATGATTGTTAAATATGTTAAGTAAATAAAAATCAGTTCCAATCCATTCGGGGTCCATTGTCTGCGTACAGACGGCGTCCACGGGCCTGCCCACGCCCGAATGCAGAGCCGATTGCATACGATTCTATTTTGACCATTAACATGAGAGGGACTGGGCTTATACCACGAACGTACCCGAAAGGTATGTATGCTTCACCCATCAGGATCTAAAGGCAAGGACAAGGCAAAAGACACAGAAAAGTTTCCTCACGGCTACACATGTCCTTTTGATGTGTTGTCTATCCTTCTTGCTCGGTATCAGTACAAATTAGTGATGGGAATAGTTCTGAAAATTGAGGAACGGAACGAACCTGCCAATCTGGAGAAAAAGAACGGAACGCGGAATGCAGGTTCAAGATGACCTGCCATTGTTACACTATTTCAATTGCTCACTTTATATATGGTTAACTTGAAAGTATTCATTAAATATTGTGTAATATATTTTTTGTGTAGTAATCACACAGTTTTAATTAAAACAAAGATAAATAATAGTTTACTGAATGTGTAAAACTATTCTTGTACTATAATAAAAACGCTTAGCTTAAATAGCTCGCTATACAGTTCCTTTTCCATTAAAAGGATAAGGCAATGTGTTGTTTTTGATTTTACTAAAATTAATCATTATTCCCTTTTTATACTTCTAAATAAATAAGTGAATCAGAAATTTTTTGCAACGCATATGAAATTTTGATTCAAAATCAAAAAGCTTACAAGTTTAATTGGCTTTTTAAATTTCGTATGGATTAATTTACACTACACTGATTTAATTAATATTTCTTAATAGAAGCAGATGACATCGAATAAAAGTGGTCTATATAAAATACATAGACTGTTAAGTTGGTTCTGTAGGGTTGACATTATACTGTACGGTGAACTACCGGTGTGAAAGTGTCCAGTAGTGCACTTTAATTGTCCATAAAAATAGCGCTGTTTCACGGGGCGATAAACGGCGTTAAGAATTTGGCGGAAGGCTAAACGTGTCATGCACCCTAAATATTTAGTTGCACAAAGAAGATCTCAGGTAAAAAATCAAGAGTTCATTGGAGATGCATGCACAACGAAGCAGCTTAGCACCCAACACATAGCAATTCATTGACTACCACAATCCAGCCCAAATAACGCACCTGTACTGATAACATCCATATGGCAGAAGAGAAACATTTCATTCATTGCGCTTACCGCTAGTGCAGGATTGACTCTTTAAATTTTGGCGAATAGCTTCCCACCAATCATAAATCTCTATCCTTCTCTGGCTTCACGGCTCTGGTGTCGTACCGTTATCTCTTTGACTGAGAGAGTATGGCTTGCGCTGTTATCACTCACATAGACAGAATGTGTGTGTGTGTGTCCATACTAGAAAGAAGCAAAACAGAAGAGAACGCCGTTCTTTACCGGAACGAAAAGAACGCTGAGAGAAACAGGTTCAGATTTTACCTGCTTCCTTTGTACTTACCAAATCGGCCCATCGTATGAAAGAGAGCCGTTCCAGACTGGATCGAAAAGAACGCTGAGAGACACAGGTTTAAATTGAACCTGGACGATTTGTTTACAGCAAAACTGCTCATCAATACAAAGAGAGTAGTATGTCGTGCGTTCTAGGCCGGATCGCAATAAGCACTGAGAGCAACCGGCCCAGTACAGATCGCCGAGAACGCTGAGAGCAGCCGGTTCAGATCGGATCGATAAGATCGTTGATAACAGTCGGTTCAGGTCGGATCGCAAAGAACGGTGGGAGCAACAGGTTCAATTTGAACACAGGCTTGGGTTAAAAATAAGGATCGCGGTCCGGATGCTTGCATGCTGGAACGGATCGCACCTGGCAGGTTCGGAACGCAACGCGTATCACTAGTCCCAAGAAACATTTCCAATAGCTTTTACACTTAAATATGTCTAAAGAATGCTTTACTGTGAGTGTACTAAGCCTTATAGTTTTAACATGTTTTTTGAAGATGCTTAACAGTCTTTAAAGTTGTTAAAACTTTAAAACGTTCTGAAAGCGATCATAAGACTGTCTGTTAAAACTATAATAGGAGCCACATAGTTTTAACATGTCTTTTACAGATGCTTAACAGTCTTTAAAGTTGTTAAACCTTTAAAATGTTCTGAAATCTATTATAAGACTATCTTATGAGACTTATAAGATGCCTGGCTTTAACCATCCAGTAAACGTATTCTTAAGCATGTTTTAAGACACGTTATTTGAGACTGGGACATCAAGATCAACTGATATTATTAAATGCTTATTAAGTCTTGAATGAAAGGAACTTGGAACAAACTATACAGGCTGTAACTGAGATACGCTATTATCGCAAATCGTCAAGAAGCGGTTTTCAGCCATTATATATTTAAATTTCTTTTCCTTGTGCTTGCAGTGAGGGGTTATTATTCAAATTCTAAACAATTTTTGTTTTTTTAATCATGTTGTTATTAACTTATATTGTATCAAATCAATAAAATTGTGCAAAGAACTGTCAAATTCAGAAACCCAAGATTTTGTAAATTTGCATATACCAGGATCCGCTTATCTCGGACACTACCTGTACGTGGAGAGTGTTAAAACTTGTTAGTCTGCACAACTTGCTTACTAAAGCTATATGCTGTTTAAACCTATCTTAGTCACACATACAATACTACAAATCGACTGAACTTGTTATCAGGAAAGTCCTCTTTATGTTTATCCAAAACGTGTCAGGCATGTTGATGTGTAGATAAACAAATTCAGAATTTACAAGACAAATATAAAAAATGGTAGTTATTTAAACGTTTTTCCCGTCATGTTTATTATGCCACAGCCTTGAAAAAGCTTTTTGTACAAATTGAGGGCGTTTCAATGAAAACTATATTTCAAAATAATTTATTTTTAAACCAAAATGTTACTTATTATTGAGGCGCTTTGATATTTTTTAAATTATTATAATGTATTTCAACAGTGAAATTTTCTTGGCATGGATTTCTGCTCATACTCGAGCGATTTCAGAATCAGAAAAAATATTAAGACAACATTATAATTCTCAAATAATTCTCAACCATCAGTATGACTTCATAATCATTACTTCATTGCCGTCTCAAGAACATATCCAAAGCAATAAGCTGTAATTTTGATAATTTATTTACGCCTCACATCTTAAAGGTCCAGAAATGGTTTTAACAAGTAGTCTTAACAGATTCCTGTATATGAGCCCTAGCAGTCTTAAGAGAGTTTTATTATAGTCTTGTTAGGTCATACAAGACATTCAAATGAAAAAGGGAGGCTTAATGGACTAACCGTAACAACAACGTTAAAACTATGATAAGATTTAAAATGTTACTTGGGGTACAAATGATGCTACCAGATACGCACACATGTTTAACGAGCACAACTAATCGGGTTGGCTCGGTAATGGTCGGGTGGACGCCGGAACGCAAAGGCGCAGACTTTTTCATGATTTTGTATGACTTCAGCTGTTATGTACCATACGTGTAGGCGCTCGAATTCGGGTTTATAAACCATCACAAATCATTTTTTTAATGCTTGTTCATTGTCCTTCTTTCACCAGTTTTTTGCTTAACAATCTCGACAACTCATTCATGTAATAAAACTTTCGAAAATATAAAAAATCCAAGTTAAAGACTTAAAGATCCGCAGTAGCCAAATTAGATTCACAAGAGTGTGCACAATTGAAAATTTATTTTGTTTGTGAATTTAACCAATTTTGTATATGTTATGCTAAAATTTTCTCAAATTTGTTGTTTTACTTTCAGTTTGGATGCTGTAAAGATATTTTTTTTTTCAAAATTACTCTTTTAATGCACTTATGAGAATTACCCATCTTACCCGCATTGTCCGTCTTTACCTACCTTCCCCTATTTACAGTTAGCATAATATCAAATTATTGATTTATTGGGTAAAATTTATCATGTCAAGCAAAATTACACGAAAATAAGTGATATTTTGGCGTGATAAGTGAAAATATCCTTACGTGGAAATTTGCTATACGCGGTATTTTCGGTCCCCATTAATCGTGTATTTCGGTGAGCGCCTGTACAAGTAAATAATAATTGAGACTTCTCAAAAATAAAATGATATTCATTTCCACTTCAGTCGCCCGTTCGCAAAAAAATGTGTAATGCATTACGTAATCATCTTCACACAATGACACAAATTCTCAGCCTAATGATCTATCAAAAAATACCGCCTAAGGATCCATGCTTTCGGGGAAAGAACAAACATGGTGTGAATCAAAGAGCACACTCTAACAAAAAAAACATAGTCACATCCTTTCATCACATGACGACAAATTGCTCTTGATTATAGGCCAGCGGCAAAGCGGTTTACCCACTGCGTTGTTAAATCATGCGGAAGGATTGGCGTTCTAAGTGTTTTCTGTAGCATTATTATAATAACTGCGGGAGATCGTTACAGATTTTCCGTTGATTTACATCGCCATTCAACTTTGGCTCCGATACTTAAAAGCAGAATTTTGTAACCCCTGCCATGCTCTTCACTGAATGTGGCCTGTCGTAAGTGCATCTGAATATATTATCTAGTGATACTTAACAATAAAAAGGGCGAATTAAGTTGCTCCACAATGGTTTTAAATTGGAAAAGGGTATATGAAGGAAAACCACCTCGTTAACCGCTTCGATGTATATATGTATTCATGAATATGTATGTATGTATGTATATATATACAGGTTTGAGTATACAAAAATACATATATATATATATATATATATATATAATATAATTAATATAATATATATATAATTACAAGTCGTGGGTGTGGTGTTTGTGTCCTTTCTCTTAAACGATCGGAATAATAATGACTTTATTGAGGAGCCTGCGTTTATCATCAAACTGACAGTGCAACACGTCAGTTGAATAAAGTTATATGATGGTGAGGTGTGATTGAACGTTTTATATGTAAACATATAATAATAAACACACTATCTATTACTTCTCCGGGGGTAAAGCTCGGGCGTCCTCGTCCGATTAGGATAGGCAGTACAAAGATAATAGGACAGTATAAAAACGTTATAATAAATTCAACTTAGTATTACCTAACCTTACGCAGCCTTACAACAGAATTTCATTCGCGTTTTATTAGTTTCAAGTGATTAAGTACCTTTAAATTACGTTCATTAGAAAAGTATGGTATGTTTATCAATATTCAAATTTTGTTCAAAAGAATTCGCTAATTGTACTTCTTCAACCTCTTGATTTTTTGCTTATGTCTTTTAACTCCTCTAGCATTTTCAAATGTTTTGTCCAGTACGTTTCTTACAATGAGTTTTGTTGCTCTTGGTTGCATCTTTGTTCTTATATTAGGCATGATGAACACTGCTTCCCTTTCCTCCAATGTTGGAGGGGCACATTTTGAATCATTATTATTGGTTTGGCGCTTGGCAGCTTTTGTCATATTCTTATATGCCGCAGCAAATAATATTTGTGCTTTTCCAGATATTTCTGGTGGATTCACACTATTAGAATTGTTAAACAACAATTTGTTGGGTGTAAATTTCGTTGCCGTATGCATGCTATTGTTGTAAAGGGTAACAGCAATCTTTGTTAAAGATCTTGTATCTGCTCCTTCATACTTATACTTATTTGTATTAATGATTTCTGTTATTGTGCAGTGTGTTTTTTCAATTTGCCCATTCGATTCTGAACAAGATGCATATTGTAACAAGACTCCTAACGACGACAAAAAACTTTTTAGTTGGACAGACATAAACGTTGTCTCATGGTCTGTTATGATTTTTTTAGGCAATCCTATGATTGAAAAATAAGTAGCTAACTTCTTTTGAACTTGTACTTTTGTTCTTGTTTTTAAGGTACATCATTTATAGATGTTTTGTAAATGAATCAATCATTGATAAGAAACTACACTTATTAATGATATAAATATCCATATGAACGCAATCTAATGGTTTATGGGTAATCGGTCTGCGTGAAATTTTTATATTGTAAGGCTTGCGTTCGTACTTATGACTACTACAAATTTCACAGCTGTTAACATAACTTCTAATCATTTTTAGCATGCAGGGAAAGAAATATGATCGCCGTAACTGATATTCTACTTCACATATACTACTCTATGGGCTCTGTCATGCTCCGATGTAACGAGAAAATTTTGTCTCTCAATGCTTGTTACATCTTCTACCATATTTGGTGTAACTACAAAATGACCTTTTGTGAAATTATGGCTACTAAATGTTTCCTGAATCGTTTGCATAAGATTTTCTGCAGCAAAAATAGCGGTCTGCTTTCCGTTGTGGTACATGCTTAAAAACCAACTGACATTACTTGAATCGAAATTGTTCTGAGTGATAACAGTTCTTTGAAAATTTACAAATGGTGTTTCTTTAACTATCGCATTTGTGTCTCCTAATTTGAATATAAGCTGATTGCGATACAAATTTACAGGTCTTGTTGTGTAGTGAACAAAGTAATCGCCGGATATATCCCCAGAATGAATAGTTTCGCTACTTCGGTTTGTTCCACTTCTTGGCGAGTCTGAAATGGAGGAAGCATTAATATCTCGTATAGATTTGTCAGGGTCAGTCCTCCTGCTCAACGCATCTGCTACCACATTAGTTTTTCATTCTTTGTATTTAACTTCATAGTCGAAGTTTTCTAGCTCTAAACGCCAATTCGGTATTTTCGAATTTTTGAAAGATGTTTTTATAAACGTAAGAGGTTTATGGTCCGTGATTAACGTAAACTTTTTCCCGTAAAGGTAGGGCTTAAACTTTTTAACCGCCCAAATTATAGCTAGGGCCTCTTTCTCTGTTGCTGGATAGTTGGATTCTGTTCTATTCAGTGTTCTACTAGAAAATGCTATAGGCCGTTCGCAATTATCTTGAACTTGAGACAAAACCGCTCCCAATGCAAAGTTGCTTGCGTCTGTAGTGAGAATGAAGGGCAGTTCAAAGTCCGGATAAGCAAGGACTTGATCAGAAGCAATAATATGTTTTAGCTCTTCAAATGCCTTTTTATAATCTTCCTCGTCATACGCTACTTTAGCACCTTGCTTTAAACATTTTGAAAAGGGTCTTGTTAATCTAGCATAATCTTTCACAAACTTACGGTAATAACCAGTGAGCCCTAGGAATTGTTTGATTTCCTTTTGATTCATAGGTAGACTCCAATCAAGGATTTTTTTAATTTTATCGGGATTAGGTCTTATTCCATCTTGAGTTATTAAATGACCTAGGAACTCTTTTTCTCTTTTCAGAAATTCACATTTGTTTACTTGAATTTTTAAATTACAAGCTGCTAATCTTTTCAACACTTTATCCAGGTTTTCTAAATGTGATGTTAAATTATTACCAATTATAATAATATCGTCTAAGTAGACAAAACAAATCGATCCTATGTATCCTCTTAGTACATGGTTCATTGCACGTTGAAACGTCGCTGGGGCATTTTTTAACCCGAACGGCATCCTCGTGAACTCGAAGTGTCCCTGAGATGTCGAGAAGGCCGTTTTTTCGCGATGTGCAGGGTCCATTTCTATCTGGTGGAAGCCAGATTTCAGATCTAATGTCGAGAAGTATGTAGATTTTCCTAAACTGTCCAAGATTTCCTCTATCTGGGGAATAGGGTATTTATCATTAATAGTTTTTTCATTCAGTTTGCGAAAATATATTACGACTCTTATTTTCCTTTTTTGTGAAGCATCCGGTTTTTTGGGAATTACCCAAATGGGAGACGAATATGGACTATTCGAGGGAATAATTACTCCATCTTCGAGCATTTCCAAGATTTGCTCTTCTACGTCTTTTTTAAAATGATTTGGAAAACTATAAGTTTTGCTGTACGTTGGCTCATCGTCTTTAGTTATAATTTTATGTTTAACTACGGTTGTTGAAGAAAGTTTTTCATTACTCTTAAGGAGTACTTGTTGGTTATTAAATATTACATCAAAAAGATTATCTTTTTCATAAGGTGTCAAATGGTCCGACCTTATCAAAATTTCTACTGCTGTTTTATTGAGTGGCTCATCGACCTTTAATGGAATGGGGTTAATTGTTTCAAAATTATTTACATTTAGATGAAAACTGTTTGTAATTGTTGGTGCAATATGGGATTGGCTTATAATATTTACGATGGACTTATTATTTTCTGATTTGTAGAGCCCAGGTTCTATTATAAGATTATTACAGAGTAATTGATGACATGGAACAAACCAATCACCATTTTCTAAAGTGTCGATTAGAAACTATGTGATGGAAAAATTTGTTGGTTGGAAAATATTCAACAAATGGAATAATTTTACCAGCGATAGTAACTGTTTCGTTGCTATAATTAATTATAGAATTGCATCTAGCTAAATATTGCGATCCAATAATTCCATCAAAAAATTTATGGAAATCATATTCATAGTACATTTGATTTGGCAATTCTGGTCCAAGCAAATTTATTGACCCTTTTTGTGAAACATTATGGCAACCTGATGCATTTTTTATTACGGTATTAACAGGTTGTAATGACTGAATTATTCCCGGTTTCAAAATATTCTTATTTGCACCACTATCCAAAAGTAATTTAAACCGTTGAGAAGTTTTAGGATGTGTCCCTGTTATGTATGGAAGAAAATCTAAATCGGTAAAGTTGTTTCTACAGCTTCCCAAAAATTTACCAAAATATCATCCTCCTCATTTTCAAAATTTCGTGGGCAATTTGAATTGAATGTTTCGGTTGTATTCAATTTTTTTTGATTCAAGGTTAATCTTGTTCTACTAGACTCAGTTTCCATTGGAACTGGAGAATCCCTATTAGAAGAGTGCACGTTTCTCGTGTTACGGTTCATGAAACTCGATGTCGAAGCAGGATTTGTCATCCTTGGTCTATTTGCGTTGCCATCGAATCGCTTCTGCAAACCTTCATTGTGTGAAGTGTAATGCTTTGTTTCGGTCACTTTTCTAACATTTGAATTTTGTGCTGTGGACTCGTTGGATTTCAGCTTGCATAAAAACGCATATGCTCCTTCCAAATCCTCAGGTCGTGCTGCTTGTACATAACCAAAATATGGTTCCTGTAACCCTGCAATAAATGCAGCTAGGCTTGTTTCGTCAATGAAGTGGTTTATAGCTGACCAGCTCTCATTATATTTTTCGTTTTGCCTTGCTATTTGCTTAATTTTTTGTATTAATTCCTTTGTCTGCATGTAATAGCCTTTTAAATTGGTACTATTGTTCATTTTATTATGCCATAATTGGCACATGTGCGTTGATAGATCATATCTATCGCTGAAAGTTTTTGTCAAAATCTCTTTCATATCTTGAAAATCGGTAGGGTTACCTTCTAAGCACAATGCATCTTTTGCACGCCCCTGTATTTTGTTGCTTATAGCATCCTCATACATTTGGTAAACGGCATAATGCACGTTTGCCTTAAAAATGGTCAGTGCGTTGTCTGCTGTTTTAAGCCATGCAAAAAGCTGTTTTTTGTTTCCATCGTACACAGGGACTGCCTTTATCGGGTCTGGGATTTTATAAAAGGCAACCAAATTAACGCTAAGTTTAGTGCCCTGCGCTACGCTACTCGCTACACTACTACTAGCCTGCTGAGTATTACTCTCAAGTGTGAGTATTTTTTGAGACTGTTGCTCGTGAGAGACAGCGAGAGTCTGTACGAGATGCGTAAGCTGTTCAAGTTGCGCCTGTATTTGTTCCATGTTATCGGTTAAAGATAAGCGCTCGAGAGGAATATCAACGTTGGTGGGCACGTATGAGAGGCTGCCGGAATCGTTCGATATTGAATCTGTATCCGAACAGAAAGCCTCAATGGTTGAATTTCTCCACATAAAATGCTTCGGTTATAAACGTCTCTCTAAGAACACGTTTTTAATTTTTCAAATTTAAGAAATCAAATAGTTCTATTTTATAGTGACTATCTGAAACACAGTAGCAAAAGTTTTTCTATCTCTGTCACTCAGACAAACAAGAGAAATTAAAAACCAAAAGTTTGCTTACCTGTGTGTTGGTGTTGAAGAACACGTGAAGATCCTAACCTCAATCCGACGTTTGATGATGAAAAAGGGAGAAGAGGATGGTCCTGTCGATGAACAGAAAACGGCGTTGCCACAAATCGTCCGCACTTTTAAAATTGCACGGAGATGAATACGTAACCCTATCTTGTAGTAGCTACAAATCCGGACAAACTACGTAAGCGTATTACGGCTCACTAGCACTGTTTTTTTCCTAATCAACGACTACCGGCTGCGCCAATTAGTCGTGGGTGTTGTGTTTGTGTCCTTTCTCTTTAACGATCGGAATAATAATGACTTTATTGAGGAGCCTGCGTTTATCATCAAACTGACAGTGCAACACGTCAGTTGAATAAAGTTATATGATGGTGAGGTGTGATTGAACGTTTTATATGTAAACATATAATAATAAACACACTATCTATTACTATATATATAAATATATATATATATATATATATATATATATATATATATATATATATATATATATATATATATATATATATATATTTATATATATATATTTATATATATACATATACATATACATATATATATAATATTATACATATATATATATATATATATATATATATATATATATATATATATACATATACATATATATATATACATATACATATATATATATATATATATATATATATATATATATATATATATATATATATATATATATATATATATATATATATATATATTGTTACGACGGCGAACGGATCTGTGGGCCACGCGAAGGATGCGGCCTTGTAAATCAAACCCGCTCGGGTAACAGCGATCTTCTCAACCGTTCGACACCAATAATCAACCTTACCGCTAGTTGCTCTCTCAAGTAATTTGAGGAGCCTATGCCGCAGAAGGGGGTGATGAGGGATGAGAGATTTCTTTCTTGATCCGAATATGCAAAATTAAAAAAGAGGTTTCTTAGAGTTGCAAAATCCGAATGATTATTTATTGAGAGTTCGGTCCCTTTTATACCCCTGGAAGCCCATACATTTTTAAGGTGTTAGTGTATCCTTTCCGAGGATAATTAGTACATAAGTGTACGTACGCGTGAGTGCCGCATGTTAGTCTTTGTGACGCATTTTTATTCCGCTTTTACACGTAGCGTTCCCGGTTTCTAGATTAAGGTGATCGCACACCACGCGAAATATAGTTTGAGACGTTTTGAATAATCGCACGCGTAACATCCTCCCCCTCGTAATTTACCCCGGTTAATTACCCAAAAGAAAAAGACGGGTGACGATTCTTCATTCGCGATCGGAATTGCCCGCAAGCAATCTGGCTGTCCAGTCGCCAGCTGTGATGATCCGCTTGGTTGACGGGGCCTCCCTTATAGTCACGTTATCTTCCAGCACTCTCTTGGTCGTCTTGGATGGCGGTTGCTTCACGACGAGTAGATGCTCCTTGGGCTTCACGTCCACTACTGCTACCTTGACGGCCGGTCGCTTCAGGATTCCGGAGGCCGTCTTCACGGTCACGACGCGAACTTGCCCATCCGCAGCCGGGTGCACTTCCAGCACCTTGCCCTTCAGCCATTGTCCCGCGGGTGCGTTGTCGTTTGTGAGCACCACCACATCGCCCACCTTTACTGGTTCCACCTTGTTGGTCCACTTGTTCCGTTTGATGAGTGTTGGCAGATACTCCTTCTTCCAGCGATCCCAGAAAACCTTGGCGTTATGCTGGGCCACTTTGAACTGCTGTCTGGATACGTACGATGTGTCCAGGCTATCCGGCGGTAGGCTCTCAACGCCTCGTCCAATAAGGAAGTGGAACGGCGTCAGAATCTCGTCTTCCTCGTTGGACAACGGTATGTGCGTCAATGGCCGCGAATTGTCCATAGCCTCTATCTCTATTAACGCCGCTCGCAACGTTTCCGGGTTGGGGTGTCGCGTTTTCCATTCAGTCGCCATGTGATGTAGCGCTTTCTTTACAATCTGAATAAGCCGCTCCCACGATCCTCCGAAATGGGGAGCGGACGGTGGATTGAATTTCCACTCAATTTGGTATTTTAGAGCGGCTTCTCTTCCCATTCTCTCTCCGATTTCTTCCACCAACTTCTTCATCAGTCTTTCCGCGCCTATGAAGTTGGTCCCGTTATCACTATATAGGTGGGTGATCTTGCCTCGCCGATTAGTGAAATTCTTCAGGCAGACTAAGAAACTATCAACATCTAACTTCTCAGCCAGTTCAATGTGTACAGCCCGCGTACTCATGCATGTGAATATAGCCCCCCATCGTTTCTCGATGGACCTCTTCACGGTGACGTCGAGGGGCCCAAAATAATCCACTCCCGAGTGTAGGAATGGCGGATTGTGAGGGTGTGTCCTGAAAGATGGCAGGGGCGCCATCATAGGAGTTTGCGGGGTAGCGGTGTTGAGAATACATCTCTGGCAGCAGCCTTTAACGGCTTTCAAAACGTTCCGCAGCTGCACGACCCAGTAGGTTTGCCGCAGAGTACCGATCACGACATTGTCGGCCTGGTGATGATACTTCTCGTGATAGTTCCGCACAAGAAGCTTGACGATGCGCGGTTTCTGCGGCAGAAGTATTGGTGAGCGCGCGCTTTTCGGTAGCGCCGTCGCGTTCTCTAGACGGCTTCGCGACCTCAGGAGATTGTGTTGGTCTAAATAAGGTGACAACGTTTTAATATGGCTCTTGCTGGATAATTCCTCCCCCTTTGTTAAAGCCTCCATTTCATCTGGGAACCCCTCCCATTGCGCCTTGCGTAACAAGGCGTATTTGGCATGTTCTACGTCTTCACGTCCAATCATCTTGTTGAACGCCTTGCGGTCTTTCAAAAAGTCCACGAACTTCTTTATGAATGTGTGATGGCGAAGCAGGCGGTCCCATGTTGAATAGTTCAGCTCGGGAACCACTGCCTCGTGATGGTGAAGCACTGGGTTCGCAGCAACACGCTTCTCCTCCTCTGTGTCTGAGACAGGCTGGTGCTCGGGCCAATCACACTCTCTTGATAATAAGAATTCTGGACCATTATAGACACCCTGGTGAAATTTCAGGCGAGAAGGTGATTTCGGTGATTGAGTTAATTTAAAAGAATTGGCTTTGCTACAAAGCACAGTGATTGCTGCAATTTCGTGGTGTCTGTGAGCGCTTTCTAAACCAGCTACACTTTTTACGGCAAAGTACAGTATAAAAACTGTATAAAATAACAAAAAACATGTATGAAAATGAAAAGAGGGACTGGCAATCTTTGCGCATCAATAAAGTACTTAATTTGAAAGAAATATTTCGACGCATTTTAATTGCTACCAACTACTAAAAAATCAGTAGTATGAGAATGGCTTTACTGTGATTTTGGTAAACAAGCTGTCATTTTGCTGAGTACCGAACATTACTGATTGATTTAGTAAACATTCTTTTTACTGAAAGGATAACTGAAACTTCAGCTCAAAAAATCAGAAAATCAGTCAAATTTTTTTGAAAGTCTGAACTTCAGTAAAAGAAGATTTCTATGTAGGTAGTTAAGATCTGCCATAGCAAATATTCGTTTGAATACCAGAGAATTTATTGGTTTACCCATACAATAGGATAAACAGCCTTAAGTATCAGAGACTCGGTCCAAATAATTCAAGGAACTATGTAATACGTCAATTCAAGCATGTTCTGTTTTGAATCCATACATGCCGGAGGCAAAATAAGTAATGATTATTAAACTAACTAATTTTTTAGGCTTTCATATTGTTTTGTTCAAGTGACAGTAAACGTACAGAAATTAGAGTTTACATCAAAATTATACATTAAGCGATTTCGTCTTCTTCTTCGAAGACTTCTTTGACTTATTGAACACCCATAGCATAATAATCACTGGTATGTATTGAGGGTTCGATCCAAACCGGGCCTAAACCCAGGACGGACACGTAGTTAAGTCTTGCTTGTTGACGATATTACCACGGAATCGGCAATTCCTAGCGATTCCCATGCGATTCCTGGTGTACAAACATTTGCAGTACGACAGTGCTTTTAATTTGACAGCTCCATGGACTGCTTGTGTTAAAAATATTCGATTCAATCGATGTACCATTTCTCGATTTTCCTTTTTGTTTCAAACGCTGTGCACATATTTGCTCACCAGAATGTTTTAAAATAAAGTTGAAATTGTTTTGTATTCGTTTTGGTAAGCAAAGGTGTCCAAAAATATTCCTGCAAAAAATAAACGTAAAACAAATTGATTTGTTTCTCTTGCAAAAATTGTCATAGACCTTGAACCAATTAGAAATTCCAGTTTAGTGTTGAGCGTTTCGGAGCCGGCTCCGCACCAACGGCTCCAAATCAACCGTTCCAGACCACCGGCTTCAGACTAACGGTTCAATGGAGACGGCATTGTACGGCAACGGCGTACGTATTGTGGAGATGGCGTAAAAAATAAATATATCTTCTCGCGAGTATGTATGCTAACACCCGACGTGATTGTATAATGGACGTGAATGCATCCTTTAGAGTTGATTCAATCGGCTTTTTAACGGCCGATTTATACGCCGTTGAATACATCTTCAAATGAATAGTATATATATATTATTATTGTCGATTAACGTAACGATTCCGCACAATACAGGCCAAGTTATTTAATCGAGCTTCACTTGTTCAAGTATTTTACTAAAAAAAATTCAGTCATCTTCTTCTTCTTATATTTTGCAAAAAACTTTCTACGCGGACATACCCGTCTTTACAGGCTTTCGATACTTTATCAAAAACCACGTACCCGAATAATCAGTTCTTAATACGGGGAATCGGTCAGGCTTGAACCCACGACGGGCATGTTGTTAAGTCGTGCGAGTTGACGACTGTACCACGGGACAGCCCCCTAATTTAACTTCAATGAAAAGAAATCGTTTTAGTCCTTTGCGTTATAACCGACTCCATGGCTGAGGGTGCCTGGAACTTGACGGAGCTGGCGCCAGCTTAGCAGCCGTTTTTCCCATTACTATTCCTCTTTGACCAAACAAAACATAAATAAAAAATAACCACTTAGATAATTTTCTCTCATGGGATGTAAAAAATTGGTTTTCATGATGTGCAGCTAATAGTATCCAACTGATAGAATAGCTTCCACGTAACCAAGAATAGATTCCAAATCACTTTTCAATGTGCACAATGTGTGAGCTATTCTGCGTAGCCAGGGTGATAATATGAGTGATATCAAGCGATGTATAATGTCTTCTGTGTTAATCGTGCCTCTGATGATACGGCATGTCCGAGTAAGACATCGTCGGGATTAAACCATTTGGATCTCCTAAGGCGTTACGATTGAACCGGTTAAATCAAGTGATGTAGGCTTTCTAAACAAAATCGCATATTATCTTGCTATAACATTGTTGTGAATATTTTCTGTAGAATTTAAACATTGTTTCTCTTGCAAAAATTTTCATTAATTTTAATTCATTCATCAACCAATTATAAATTCCAGTTTAGTGTTGAACGTTTCGGATATTAAAAAAAATTTAAAAAAAGAATAAAAATTGAGGCGCATAATAGTTTGTCTATAGTGACTTTTTTAATGGCTGTATTTAAGCGATAATATTTGATATCTATCTTGGGTAATATAGTAAACATTATCAAATGCTAATAATTTCAAAACACAAAAACAATAACCCTGCCTCCCAACATTTCTACCCCAATCAATAACCACGCCTCACCCGTGTATGATGTAAGCAGGCCTTTAAAAAAGAAGAATTTTTACGACAAATAATAATTATAAGAAAGAAAATTATTAAGGTCAAAAATTTGAGGTGTAGTTGCTGGAAGATAAGGTTGACGCATTGCCACAGAAACTGCAGATATGGCATGTTCAAGGATTAAAAGGTAAACAAAGGATAAACAAGAGGAGGGAGTTTTTTAAGGTAGAACTATAATTTTAAACAAACACTTACCCTTATCCAGAATGGATGGTTTTTCTCAGTGCATTGTAGCACCATAAGGCATCTTCTCTCCAAATTTCAACGAAAATCGGTCGGGTGTTTAATATTTATCATTATATCACATTTTCAAATTTCTATATCTCGATGAAACCGCCAAGAAAAGAGAAATGGAAGGAGAAGAAGAAAGGTTTAAGGGTTAAAGGAGCACAAAAAATCATAACCTATAATAGTGATGGATAAAGTTGACAAAAATCCGAAGTCGACTCCGATCCGACTCCTATAAATTCGGAATCGACTTCGGAAGATAGGTCCGCGCTGCAATATCCGGAGTCGTTCGGAGTCGTTCGGAGTCGTTCGGAGTCGTTCGGAGTCGTTCGGAGTCGTCCGGAGTCTCCTGGAATCGGAGTCGTTCGGAGTCGTTCGGAGTCGGTCGAAGTCGTCGGAGTCGCCCGGAGTCGGAGTCGTTCGGAGTCGTTCGGAGTCGTCGGAGTCGCCCGGAGTCGGAGTCGTTCGAAGTCGTTCGGAGTCGTTCGGAGTCATTCGGAGTCGTCGGAGTCGTTCGGAGTCGACCGGAGTCAGAGTCATCCGGAGTCGCCCGGAGACGGAGTCCGGAGTCGTTCGGAGCCGTTTGGAGTCATTTTGATTCATCGGAGTCGTTCGGAGTCGTCCGGAGTCGGAATCATCCGGAGTCGTTCGGAGTCGTTCGGAGTCGTTCGACTCCAGACGACTCCGGACGATTCCGGATGACTCCTAACGACTCCGACTCCGGTCGGATCTAGTGGTTCCATTTTGCCGGAGTCGGAATCGAACTAGCAATAGTCGGAGTCGGATCGGAGTCGTGGGTGCACTCCATACAGCACATCACTAACCTATAAGCTACGTGTAGACTAGTGATAAAAAAAATTAAGTTTTTGTCGAAGCCGATTCCGGCAAATTCTGCAGTTTTCTAAAATCGATTCCGGATAGTAGGTCCGGAATCAGTTTCCAGAATCGATTCCGGAATCGGAATCGACTCCAAAATAGGGTCCAGAATCGGTTCCGGAATCGACTCCTGAATCGGTTCCGGAATCGAAATCGATTCTAGAATCGGAATTAGCTCCTAAATTAAAATCGGCTTCCAAATGGAGTCAGTTTCGGCATCGCCATAAAAATAGGCGTTTGGGTCAAATCATACTACGTATTGGTAACCGCTAGAAATCAAAATTTACTTGTAAAAGATCCATTATCATGGAGATTCCAGGATTGATTTCGCTCCATAGTCAACTCTGGAAACGGCTTCAGAGTCAAATCCGGAATCGACTCCGGAATCGGCTCCTGAATCGGCTCCAAATCATCTCCGGAATCGGAATCGGAATCGGAATCGATTCCAGCATAGGAATGGGCTGCAGAATTGATTCCGAACACGGAATCAGATACTCGATTCTGATTCGAGTACCCGATATATAATATATATATATAATATAATAATATATAATATAATATATATATATACTATAATATAATATATATATATATCTATATCTATATCTATATATAAATATATATAATTTATATATATAATATATATATATATATATATATATATATATATATATATATATATATATATATATATATTTATATATTATATTTATTATATATTATATATATTATATATTCAAAATATATATATATATATATATATATATATATATATATATATATATATATATATATATATATATCTATACATATATACTATATATATATATATATATATATATATATATATATATATATACATATATACTATATATATACATATATACTATATATATACATATATCATATATGTATATATATATACATATATATATATATATATATATATATATATATATATATATATATATTTATATATATAAATTATATATATTTATATATATAAATGCACACATGCGCTATGCGCTATGCCACAGGTGTATATAAAACGTATATCTGGAGGTGCTTTTTGGCCTTTGGACACTTTACGGTGAAGAGGAAAATCTCTGGTTGTACGTTTTCACTGTCCAATTTCGGTTGTTTTTATTGCACTACTCTTAGCACTGGACGATGCGAGTGCTCTCGGCTGTTCAGCAAGGCGGGGGGTTCCTCAAACCTCGTGGCGAAATGTCTTCCTTCGTGTCACGGATGCGATGAGCGGGAAACCACGATTGTTAACTTTCTTATAATAATAATAATTATTATTATGATTATTATTATTATTATTATTATTATTATTTATTTATTTATTTATTTATTTGTTGGCCTGTAGGGTTTTACAAATGTGTTCTTATAATCTAAGGAAACAGGAGGAGTCACGAAGACGGAGTAAGTTAAAAAAATATAACTGAAGATCTTTATTTGTGAACTGTTAAAATAAGTTTTGTGATATTGCGGGGCTTGCTAAAACGATACTGTACTTATTTAAAACGATACAATACAATAATATAATTTATTAATCCTAAATGCCCTTTTTGGTGTGACCGTCCCGCTCGACCGCCTTAATCCAAGAGAGCACGATCGTCCTTCCGATCGTGCTGAGTGGCCTCTCGGCTCGCTGAGTGGCCTCTCGGCTCGCTGAGTGACCAGCCAGTCGGAGCCGAACTGTTTGCGCAGGTTGGCTCACTTATCGCGTTTCGCCCTAAACGCCTCCATAACATCTCCCTCTCTTAAAATGTACGGTACACATCGAACCGACTGGGCAATCTTCTATTTCGAGAAGAGCGTCGTGGTTCCTGTACCTGATACAGCCTTCTGGGACGTGCAGTTGTTGTTTTTCCAAATGTTTGTGTGGATGCAGCAGGAGGAAACACCGGTACCGTTTGGTGGTCGCTGATGCTTGAAGATAACGGTAAGTCTTCTGGTGGTGACGGTGCAGGTGCAGGTGGATTTAGTACGCGATCCAAATTCCAAGCTTCAAGCAAAACATCTAGAGGTAAGCAAGGCTGAACTACTGTTGAAGATTCTTCTTGCGTCCGCCGACGTAGCTGATGAATATGCCGTCGAATGATCTTTCCATCGGCCGCCCTGACCAGGTACATGACTCTACCTTGTCGCTTCAGAACCGTACCGGTTATCCATCTCCATCCATTCTGGGAATAATGTTTAGCATAAACGTTTTGATTAGGGCAAAATTCTCTTTCTTCTACAGTAGGGCTTATCTGTGGTGGGTTTTGTAATGGTGTTAATAAATCCAGCGGTATTCTTGGGCGTCTACCCAACATGATCTCTGCGGGAGACTTTGATCCTTCCAGACAAGCGTTTGGGGTAGACCTGTAAGTTTGTAAGAATATGTCCAAACTCTCCCGAACCGTGTACCCATCAACTTCGATTTTCGTCATAGCTCGCTTAAAAGTGTCCACAAATCGCTCTGCCTGGCCGTTTGATTGTGGATGGTAAGGCGCCGTTCTAACGTGTATAATACCGCTTTTCTTACAAAATCGTTCAAATTCAATACTGGAGAATTGTGTCCCATTATCAGACACTAGCGTCATCGGCATACCAAAACGTGCGAAAATACTACGAAGAATAGCAATTGTAGACGCTGATGACGTGTTGCTAGTTTGAACTATTTCAGGCCATTTTGAAAAAGAATCCATTAATATAAGATACCACTCTCCCTTTAATGGACCAGCATAATCGATATGAAGGCGTTGCCAAGGAGCTGAAGATTTTGGCCAGCTGGTTTTATCGGTGCTTGGAGGTGATTTGGCGGCTGCCTGGCAGGCATGACACGAATTAACCCATTCAGTAATATCACGATCCATAGATGGCCAGTAAATGTAGCTTCTAGCTAAGGCCTTCATCCTTTGAATCCCCGGATGACCATGATGGATCTGACTCAAACATTGTTTTTGTAGCAGTTTGGGGATCACTACCATCTCTCCAAATAAGATACAGTTGTTTACTGCCGACAAGGACTCTCTTCTATCATGGTAACGTGCAAGCTCTGATCCATACGATACGTTTGTTGGCCAGCCTTTTTTTATATTTGTGTAAACCTGTCGTAGTACGGGATCGCTCTGGCTTTTTATCTCAACGTCTCTGAACGTGAGGGGGAATGAACTAATCGCGTTGATAACTACTGCCTCCAAGTCTTCTTCTAGGCTTAGGCTCGCGATCACATATTCTGGCTCTGGCTTTGCATGATTTTGTATAAGACGAGACAGGACATCCGCATTTCCAAACTTGTCTGATTGTATGTATTCCATTTCAAAATCATAAAGCTGTAGCGTCAGCGCGAATCTTTGAAGACGATTTGCTGTATAGATCGGAATCCCCTTTTTTGAACCAAATATTCTAAGCAGTGGTCTATGGTCTGTTTGTAAAATAAAGTGTCTCCCAAACAGCATTTTATGAAATTTGGTTACAGCGTATACTATGGCCAATCCCTCTCTATCGATTTGGCTGTAGCCTGTTTCTGCTTTGGTTAGCGCTCTAGATGCGTGCTGTATTACTTTAACGGATCCATCAGAGAAATCATGGCTAATGGTTGCTCCGACCCCTATAGAAGAGGCGTCTGCAGAAACAACAATTTTGGCTCGGGGATCGTAATGTGTGAGAAGCAAATTTGATGATAAAATTTCTTTAAACTTTTTAAAAGCTTTTTCACACTCAAAAGTCCACTCGAATCTTCCGTCCTTTTTTAAGAGCATGTCTAAAGGATACCTTAACTCGCGCATGTTGGGCACAAACTTGCCATAGTAATTAATGGCACCTAAGAATGATCTTACGCCACTTAAATCGGTTGGTGCTGGTAAGTTGAGAATTGCCGCTATCTTCTCTGGATTTGGTTTAATTCCTTGATGATCAATTATGTGGCCTAGGTATAGAATTTGGTACGTTTTAAAAGAACATTTCTCGGCGCGTATTGTAAACCCGTAGCTTTCGATCCGTTGCAATAGTTTGTATAGATTAGCATCATGTTCAACCTCAGTTTTACCCCCTACTATCACATCATCCATATAACCACACACTCCATTCAATCCAGCTAGCATGGTATCAATAATTTGCTGGAATGCGGCTGGTGCAATCTTTATACCTGGTGGTAATCGGTTGTATGTGTACAAACCACGGTGTGTATTTATTACCAAAACGATCTGTATTTTTCTTCTACTTCCACCTGAAGAAATGCATCCGATAGATCGATTGTGCTAAAATACTTGCAACCGGCAAGTTTGGCAAAAATGTCTTCGGGTAATGGTAAAGGGTATTCATGCGCCCGTAATGCTGAATTTAGGCCGGTGGAGTAGTCTCCACATATTCTTATAGTTCCATTTGCCTTTCTAACAACCACTATAGGAGCCGCCCATTCCGAATAGTCTACCGGTGTAATAACTCCAAGTTGCTCTAATCTGTCGAGTTCCTAATTCACAGCTTCTTGCATAGCATAAGCGACTGGGCGCTTTGGACAAAAAGTTGGTTGGGTGTTCTCTTTTACTTGCACTTTTATACGTGCCTTGGTGCATAAACCTGATCCCCTAAAAACACTGGGAAACTTGGTTTCTAATTGTTTTGCAATTGGTGTAGCTGTCGAAACAGCTCCACAATATGCATTCATCGGTAACGATCCGAGATCAAATGCGTCGATGATATCTGCACCCAATAATAAGAGATTTACGCAAGCTACGCGGATGGTAGCTGCTTTTGTTTTCTCTCCAACCGTAACAATTCCTTCGAATTCCCCGTCTAAGGGAAGGCTGGCCCCTGAAACTGTTTTTGCTCGTATCTCGCATGCATTTAGAGGAGGTTTGCCTAAGCTTTGCCACAGAGATCTATTTATGATCGTAATATCGGACCCCGTATCGAGTTGTAACCTGGCATTTTTCCCATTTATTAATACGTTAACGTACTTACGGTTTACCGCGACGGCACATGCATTTACCGTGACGATACGTGTCTCCACCGATGGGCTCTGACGAAATTTCCTTTTTGGTTCGCGGTACTGCAGTGGCCTTCCCGATGTCCTATTTGTCCGCAATCTTGGCACTTGTGCGATTTATAGCCACAATATTGCACCCAATGTCTGTCGCCACAAAGCCAGCATGGTCGACTGGGATGGGTGTTCCGTGCGGGAGGACGCTGCTTATCATATCTTTGGACATTATTTCTTTTGGGGAATTGCCGGTGCTGAAAACTCGAATTTTTAGCTTTAGTATGTTTGTTAAATATGTTTGTATGATTTTTGTTATGCAATGCGAGTACTTGCCGTTCATTTTCTTGAATCATTGCGCTGTCTCTTTTTAGTGCGGCAATGCGACTACAATCCTCTGACAGTTGCTGCAACGTAATCTGCTCTCGATCCTCGATTTTCGCCAACAATCTGGTTCGCACTTCGACGTCTCGTTCTTCTCTTAATCCACAAACGAATAAGAGGCACTTTAGCTGCTCCTCGTCGAGCTTGCTGAGCTCGAACTCTACGCATGATTTATTTACACGACATGCGTAGGTAAGCAGATCCTCTTCAGGTTTCCTTGTAAGCTGCAAACACTTGTACCTTTTGCTTATCAAGGATTCCTGTACGTCGAACAGCACAGCGAGCTTTGCGATCGTTTCCTTGAATGAAAATTCACTTGAACGTAGGGGCAGGATAAACGACAAATACCGATCATGCTCGGCTGCACCTAGCTTCCTTAAAAGCAGTCGCACTTTTGCTGCATCACTCAGCCGACAAGCATCCTCGTTGAACAGCTCCTCGTACCGGGAAAACCATGTTCTGAAGGTGATGCCAGCTTCAGGATCGAACCGAAATTCCATAATTGAATTTGCTAATGCTTCCGTTGCTTGCTCCGGATTGAAATTTGGCGTAACTACGGGCTGGCTTATTTGCTGGGCCATTATTTTACTAATAAGCTGCTGTTGCTGGGCCATTTGTTGCTGCATCATATTTAGCGTTTGCAGGAGTACGGCGTTATCCACTACAGCTGAGCCCGTTTGCGATGGCGGTTGCACAAATTGCGATGGCGCTGATACCGGCTGCGCTGATGCGGGTCCCAATTGCGATGGCGGATAGAGGTGTCCGTTTGGAGACAACTGATGATGGGACGCTACTTCGTGCACGGAGGGAACGTGCGGCCGCGATGTTCCGGGTTGTTGCATCACCGCCGGGTTGAAAAATCCAGACCGGCCTAAGGATGCACGTCGCTGCTCCTCCTCCGTCGGTAAATCCATCGTTGCATCAGCGGGGTTCATCTTGCGCTTCTTGGGACGTGGTGGCGCAATTGTGTGGGTGTATGTGTGTGAGCGGGACACGGGAAGAAAACGAACAAAACGAATTAAAAATTGGTCAGCACTTAACAACACGAAACGATCACATTAACTTTTCTCGTCGCCACTTTTGTGATATTGCGGGGCTTGCTAAAACGATACTGTACTTATTTAAAACGATACAATACAATAATATAATTTATTAATCCTAAATGCCCTTTTTGGTGTGACCGTCCCGCTCGACCGCCTTAATCCAAGAGAGCACGATCGTCCTTCCGATCGTGCTGAGTGGCCTCTCGGCTCGCTGAGTGACCAGCCAGTCGGAGCCGAACTATTTGCGCAGGTTGGCTCACTTATAGTGATGGGTAATCCGGAGCGGAGTCATGGATCAACTCCGACTCCGGTGCGCAAAATATGACTCCGACTCCGGATCACAACCGGATTCAACTCCGGATCAGTCCGGACCAGTCTGGATCAGTCCGGATCAGTCCGGATCAGTCCGAATCAGTCCGGATCAGTCCGGATTACTCCGGATCAGTCCGGACTACTCCGGATCACTCCGGACCAGTCCGGATCACTCCGGATCACTCCGGATTACTCCGGATCACTCCGGATCACTCCGAATCACTCCGGATTACTCCGGACCAGGCCGGATTACTCCAGATCACTCCGGATCAATCTGGATTAATCCGGATCAGTTGAAATGAGTCCGGATCAGTTCGGATCAGTTTGGATCAGTCCGAATGAGTCTGGGTCACTCTGGATCACTTCGGATCAGTTCGGATCAGTCCGAATGAGTCTGAATGTCTGCGAACAGACGGCGTCCACGGGCCTGTCCACGCCGGAATGCACAGCCGATGGCATACGATTCTATCTTCACGATGAACATGAGAAGGACAGAGCTTATACCCCGAACGTACCCGAAAGGTATGCATGCTTCACTCATCAAGATTTAAAGGCAAGGACAAGGCAAAAGAGACAAAGAAAAGTTACACGGCTACACATGTCCTCTAGACTGATCCGGTGTGATACGGACTGATCCGGAGTGATCCGGAGTGATCCGGAGTAATCCGGAGTGATCCGGAGTGATCCGGAGTGATCCGGAGTAATCCGGAGTGATCCGGAGTGATCCGGAGTAATCCGGAGTGATCCGGAGTGATCCGGAGTAATCCGGAGTGATCCGGAGTGATCCGGAGTGATCCGGAGTGATCCGGAGTGATCCGGAGTGATCCGGTGTGATCCGGAGTGATCCGGAGCGATCCGGAGTAATCCGGAGCGATCCGGAGTAATCCGGAGTGATCCGGAGTGACTGATCCGGACTCGGAGTCGATGAGTCCGGAGGTTTGCTCGTGCAACTTTTACCCCCCCCCCCCCCCCCCGCCGGTAAAACAGTCCGGAGTAACTCCAAGTCCGACTCCGAGGTGTACCGGAGTCGGATCGATCCGACTCCGGTAAAAAATCGTATTTACCCATCACTACTCACTTATCGCGTTTCGCCCTAAACGCCTCCATAACAATAAGACTAAAGCTAACTTCTGGATTCGGTGCTATTTAGCTAGGACGGTGTTCTCGGTGCTGCCAGGTTTGCCGGTCACCATCCGAACATCTGACACCGCACCTGGTGTGTATATACATATATATACATATATATATATATATATATATATATATATATATATATATATATATATATATATATATATATATATATATATATATATATATATATATATATATATATATATATATACGACTCCGAACGACTCCGAACGACTCCGGATGATTCCGACTCCGGACGACTCCGAACGACTCCGATGAATCAAAATGACTCCAAACGGCTCCGAACGACTCCGGACTCCGTCTCCGGGCGACTCCGGATGACTCTGACTCCGGTCGACTCCGAACGACTCCGACGACTCCGAATGACTCCGAACGACTCCGAACGACTTCGAACGACTCCGACTCCGGGCGACTCCGACGACTCCGAACGACTCCGAACGACTCCGACTCCGGGCGACTCCGACGACTTCGACCGACTCCGAACGACTCCGAACGACTCCGATTCCAGGAGACTCCGGACGACTCCGAACGACTCCGAACGACTCCGAACGACTCCGAATGACTCCGGCTCCGGGCGACTCCGGACGACTCCGAACGACTCCGAACGACTCCGGATATTGCAGCGCGGACCTATCTTCCGAAGTCGATTCCGAATTTATAGGAGTCGGATCGGAGTCGACTTCGGATTTTTGTCAACTTTATCCATCACTATTATAGGTTATGATTTTTTGTGCTCCTTTAACCCTTAAACCTTTCTTCTTCTCCTTCCATTTCTCTTTTCTTGGCGGTTTCATCGAGATATAGAAATTTGAAAATGTGATATAATGATAAATATTAAACACTCGACCGATTTTCGTTGAAATTTGGAGAGAAGATGCCTTATGGTGCTACAATGCACTGAGAAAAACCATCCATTCTGGATAAGGGTAAGTGTTTGTTTAAAATTATAGTTCTACCTTAAAAAACTCCCTCCTCTTGTTTATCCTTTGTTTACCTTTTAATCCTTGAACATGCCATATCTGCAGTTTCTGTGGCAATGCGTCAACCTTATCCTCCAGCAACTACACCTCAAATTTTTGACCTTAATAATTTTCTTTCTTATAATTATCATTTGTCATAAAAATTCTTCTTTTTTAAAGGCCTGCTTACATCATACACGGGTGAGGCGTGGTTATTGATAGGGGTAGAAATGTTGGGAGGCAGGGTTATTGTTTTTGTGTTTTGAAATTATTAGCATTTGATAATGTTTACTATATTACCCAAGATAGATATCAAATATTATCGCTTAAATACAGCCATTAAAAAAGTCACTATAGACAAACTATTATGCGCCTCAATTTTTATTCTTTTTTTAATTTTTTTTAATATCCGAAACGCTCAACACTAAACTGGAATTTCTAATTGGTTGATGAATGAATTAAAATTAATGAAAATTTTTGCAAGAGAAACAATGTTTAAATTCTACAGAAAATATTCACAACAATGTTATAGCAAGATAATATGCGATTTTGTTTAGAAAGCCTACATCACTTGATTTAACCGGTTCAATCGTAACATATATACATATATATATACATATGTGTATATATATGTTGTATATATACACATATGTATATGTGTATATACATATTAATATATATACATATATATATATATATATATATATATATATATATATATATATATATATATATATATATATATATATATATATATATATATACATATATATATTTATATATATATATATATATATTTATATCTATATATATATAGATATATATACAAGTCAATGGCGGCGTGCAAGGATGGAATAACCAACAAGCCCGCTCCTGGTCCGCGGCTATCGATCATTTACTAAATTTGGCACTTTGCCTTAAAAGTTTGACAACCGCTGGTCAATAACAATGCGATATTTTTTATTACCTGACGCATCAAATTTTTTGGGTACAATCCAAATAGGTGCGTTCACAGAGATCGATCGAAATGTTTGATTATACCATTTTTAAGCATGTCCTCAACGTGATCCTTAGCTGTATCCTCATGAGCATGAGGATAATGATAGGTTTTTTTTATAAATTGAACGTTCATGATAAGTTAAAATTTTATTTTTATTCTGCTGTTTTAAGTTAATTTTTCATTATCTTTAAGAATAACCCCAACATGTTTTATCATGAGTTTCAAGAGAGAAGCGTTTTCCACTTCAAACAAACAAACATATGTATATATATGTACACAATTGCAAAAAGGAGCAATTGCTGACCAGCACGATCACAACATCGGATGATTGCGGCAGACAGGGAATGCTCACCAACCGTCTAGTGCAGACGAATTGGCCTGGCCCAATGCTACCGAAATTGGGTATCGCCGTATCGGCAAATTTGAGTTCGAACGACCGTGCATACACTTCATTCTGTTAGGTTAGATTAAGTTTAGTTGTTCATATCCACTCAAAGTGAATGGAAGCATCATTTGAAATAAAAATGATTTATCTCTATCAAATGGTGTAGTCGTTTACATTATTAGCGTAGCTGTACGGGAACAACTGGGAGTGAGTTAAGCAAGTTAAAACAGTGGATGTTACCGATTAGCCCGGCTGCAAGTCCAATTTAGATCGAACCCGCGGTCTTTCTGGCGTTTCTGTAAATCACGTCAGAAACAGAATGGCATCCCTTCCAACCTATCCCTTAATAATGAGTCCGCTTCTTCTCCCGAAGACTCGAGTAAACTTTTTGCCAAACATTTTTCTAGTGTTTTTGTCAACCCCTACAGCAGTCCTGTTAATGTTTCTGATTGTCTTGTTCATACACCGTCGAATGTGATTTCGTGTCATAATGTCTCAATTCATGTCGATTCTGTGTTAGTTGCCCTATCCAAACTCAAACTTTCTTTTTCCCCCGGTCCTGATGGGATACCATCAGCATTATTAAAGAAATGTTCTACATTTTTCGCTCCTCTACTTTGCCGATTATATAATAGATCAATACAGGATGGCTATTTTCCATCACTGTGGAAAAAGCCTGGCTCATTCCAATCCACAAAAAGGGCGATCGTTTTTCATGTACAAACTATCGGGGTGTGTCCATATTGTGTTCGTCTTCCAAAATGTTTGGTTCAATTGATCACTCGTCTATTCGTTCGTGTGTTACAAATGTAATTTCAGAACATCAGCACGGATTCATGCCAAAACGTTCAACCTCTACTAACCTAATGTGCCTTGTATCCTCGATTTTTAACAACATGGAGTGTGGCTCTCAAGTGGATACTATATGTACCGACTTTAAAGCAGCTTTTGACTCTATATCACTAGCCTGTTTACTTTCAAAGCTATAGAAACTCGGAATTGGCGATCCTCTTCTATCCTGGCTTAAATCTTACCTTTACGTCAGAGTCGAAAATAGTTTTTCCGAGCCTTTTATTGCCTCTTCTGGGGTACCCCAAGGCAGCGTACTTAGTCCCCTACTTTTCCTACTGTTTATCAACGATTGTGTTAATGTTCTTCCTCCTAATGGTTGTTTGCTTTACGCTGACGACATAAACATTTTCCTACCAGTGTCTTCGTTAACTGATTGTGCACGTCTACAGGATTACATCGATTGTTTTAATGTTTCGTGTAACTCTAACGGTCTTATTCAGTCTCCGGATAAATGTTGTGTGATTTCATATAGCCGCTTGTCCAATAAGATCGAGCACGATTACGTTCTTTGTGTCACTGTACTTAACAGAGTTACTGTCACAAAGGACCTTGGAGTGTGAATCGACGAGAAACTCTCGTTCCAAGAACACAATGAAATCACCCTTAATAAGGCCAATAAAATGCTCGGTCTCATTATTAGTATGTCCTCTGAAATCACTGATCCTATGTGTTTAAAGTCCCTGTACTGCTGTTGGGTCCGCCCGATACTTGAGAAAGAGTCGGTAGTTTGGTGGCCTGCCGACCTAACACTGATCAATAGGATCGAACGAATTTAGCGGAAATTCAATCGTGTCGCTATCCGTCGTTTTCTTGGACAATCGGATCGAATTCCTTAATATCCTATCCGATGCCGTTTGCTCGGGCTAGAGACATTGAGAACGCGCATCTATCTCATCCAGTCATATTTCATTGCCAGCCTCCTTTCCAATGACTTGGATGTTCCCGCCCTCCTATCCTCGATTCCTATCTATCCCCCCTCACGTCGTCTTCGTAACCGACCCCCGCTCCTTATTCTTTCCCGCCAAACTCGTCATGGCCAGAATGACCCTTTCTTGCGCGCTCTTTCTGCATTCAACGATTCGTATCTCCTATTCGACTTCAACGTCCCAGTTTCCCGATTTCGCTCCAGTCTTCGTGACTCCTCATCCCATATGTTTCCCTAGATTATAAGAACACATTTGTAAAACCCTAGAGGCCAACAAATTATAAAATAAATAATAATAATAATAATAATAATAATAATAATAATAATAATAATAATATAAATAATAATAATAATAATAATAATAATAATAATAATAATAATAATAATAATAATAATAATAATAATAATAATAATAATAATAATAATAATAATAATAATAATTTTTTATTCAGTAGGGACGGCTAATTAAAGTAAAATTAGAGTACATATAAATTCAGTTTAATCTTAATGGTTAGTTTGCATCATTCTGCATTCTTGCCTCTGGTAGCAGAGTTGAGGTGCTTTGAGAACTCTTGCGGAACTCTTTTTGAAGAGTTTATCTTTACAAGGACTTCGTCCATGCAAAGACCTTCTGTCTCAAGCTGTAGCTGACCCAATATCCATACAAACCACGCTCATTCATTCATTCATTCATACGTACAGTCATTCATCACAAGCAAACTAGCGATTTACAACATGTAGCACAAAGACAAACAGATGGAGTGGGAGTGGGATACATAACTCATTCAGCCAGCCATGCAAGAGCAAGCCGCACGACGATGATACATGACCGCACCCCGCTGCCAAAAACCGCGAAGATGCTACGAGGGAGCAAGTCCCTCCATAGCACCCCGCGATCCATGCCATCGGCGTGAGAGTGCATGAAAACGACCAACGACCAACCAATACACAGCCAGCCACAATAGCTCTGTTATAGGAATATTACACAGTTAATCCGTTAGCCCTGCAGAACTCAAAGATGATCCTTAGAAGGCTCCAGTCTGACCCAGCTAGTATATCCCGGATGGGAACACCATGAGATCTTCCCAGCTTTTCGACTGCATCCAACAAAGTGGGTCGTGCAGCCTCGTATTCCACGCAAGACCATAGAAGATGGTCTATGTCGTGAAATCCAAGGCCGCAGCCACATGCTTTTGTGTCGACCTGTCCTATACGCTGGAGATGTGCGCCCAACGCGAAATGATAAGACCTAAGTCTAGACATCATTCGAATGAATGCACGCTCTCCAGAGATGTCGCGGAACCAAGGTTTCAAAGAAACTCTAGGAGAGATCGAGTACAGGAACCTCCCAAGTTCATCCGTGTCCCGCAAGCCCTGCCAGCGTGCAATGCAGAAAGCTTGTGGGGCCCGTAAGAACTCGTGAGGGAGGATAGGTCTATCGTAAAAAGACCCTTCGGAAGCACCCATCTTAGCCAAATGGTCTGCTTTCTCGTTTCCTAAGATGCCGCAATGAGCAGGCAACCATACCAGGGATATTCGAAACGATTTTTCAAACAAGGAGATTAGGACTTTTAGAATTTCTTTTACAAAATAGTCTGGGCTCTTAATAACCTTCACGGATTTTAATGCTTCAAGAGCACTTAGGCTGTCTGAAAAAATTACATACTGATCCGCAGGGCATGCACTTATCAACAGTAAGGCATAAAAGATTGCGGCGAGCTCCGCTACATAAACTGGTTGGCATGGTTGGCGTAATTTAAAATATGCTTCGGTACACGTGTTATATACACCAAAACCAATACCCTGCTCTGATGAGGATCCGTCAGTGTAAAAATGGTTTACATTTGGTTGGCCATGTCTTTCCACAAAAATGTTGCGAATTGTCATCCAGAGAAGATTATCAGGGATAGTTTTAATTGCCTCCCTCAACGAGGTATCTACACTTAAAATGGAACTGTAGGACTCTGGTAAGCTGGCACTACTAATGTTTTGAAAACTACTAGGGTGCACCTGTAGAGAAACAAAATCACGATAGACCTTCATGATTTTGCATTTAGAACCTATCTCTTGCAGTGTTTTAAAGTTCTCGATTATCAAGGGATTTGATACTGTAGAGCGGACGAAAAGGCGAAGCGATAGTAGCTCAAAACGAAGCTTTAGCGGCATCACTCCGGACATCACTTCGAGTGACATGTTGTGAGTCGACTTCATGCTACCTAGTGCGATTCTAAGACAACGATACTGAATCCTCTCAAGTCGGATTAGATGCGACTTGGCTGCCCAGTGGAAGCATATGCAACCATACTCCAAGACGGACAGTATCGTTGTCTTATATAGGTTAAGGACGTCTTTGGGATGTGCACCCCACCAGAGTCCGGTAATCGTTTTGAGAAAATTGATTCTTCTTGTACATTTCTGTACCAGATAGTCAATATGTGTCCTCCAAACATTTTTGCTATCAAACCAAACCCCTAGGTATCGAAAAGATCTGGCCATGGATATCTTTTTACCATATAAAAAGATATCGACCTTTGGGTCGACAAAATTCAAGCGTCTATTACTCTCAGTGTTGTAAAAGAAAGAGAATATCAGCATTTCCGTTTTCTCTGGAGAAAACTCGATACCTAGGTTTGTGGCCCACACTTCTAAATTGTTAAGTGTGGTTTGCAAAGGACTTTGAAGGTCGGCGATGTTGTTGCTGGCGACTGATACAACACCGTCGTCCGCCAATTGCCTTAGGTTACAGCCAGGTGCAAGGCATGCATCAATATCATTCACATAAAAATTATACAACAAGGGGCTCAAACAGGACCCTTGTGGTAGTCCATAGTAACTGACTCTCCGAATTTTCATGTGGCCATTGTCGAAATTCATTGCCTTTTCCGAAAGGAGGTTGAATAAGACGTTATTCAGTCTTGGGGTGAAGCCCGCAGATGATAACTTTTGACACAGAACATTGACTGATACTGAATAATCTCAACAGCCGTTTCCTCGCCAGATCTGGCAGATTATGGAGCAATTTGTTCCGAATCAGATCCAGTCCTGGAGACGAATTATTGCTGGAGTACAGAGTAGTGATGGGTAAATACAATTTTTTTCCGGAGTCGGATCGATCCGACTCCGGCACCCCTCGGAGTCGGACTCGGAGTTGCTCCGGACTGTTTAGCGGGGGGGGGGGGGGGGGGGGATGTGTGCATACGGGAAAACCCTCGGACTCATCAACTCCGAGTCCGGATCAGTCCGGATTACTCCGGATAACTCCGGATTACTCCGGAATACTCCGGATCACTCCGGATTACTCCGGATCACTCCGGATCACTCCGGATCCGGAATGACTGTCCAATATCCTTTAGACAATTCTTGATGAGGTCATTGACTTTCAAGTCGTACATCGAATATGTACGAAAACTGATCCGGACTGATCCGGACTGATCCGGACTGATCCGGACTGATCCGGAGTGATCCGGAGTGATCCAGAGTGATCCGGAGTGATCCGGAGCGATCCGGAGTGATCCGGAGTAATCCGGAGTGATCCGGAGTATTCCGGAGTAATCCGGACTGATCCGGAGTCGAATCCAGTTATGATCCGGAGCCGGAGTCATATTTTGCGCACCGGAGTCGGAGTTGATCCATGACTCCGCTCCGGATTACCCATCACTAGTACAGAGCAAGCGGATCACTCCCATGAGCACTCAGTTGAAATGCTGACAGTATTGCGAAGTTTATAGTAATTGTAATTGTACGGATAAGGGAAATAAACAGTAAAGTGCAACGATACAATGATACTAATAATAATAATAATAATAATAATAATAATAATAATAATAATAATAATAATAATAATAATAATATAATAATAATAATAATAATAATATAATAATAATAATAATAATAATAATAATAATAATAATAATAATAATAATAATAATAATAATAATAATAATAATAATAATAATAATAATAATAATAATAATAATAATAATAATAATAATAATAATAATAATAATAATAATAATAATAATAATAATAATAATAATAATAATAATAATAATAATAATAATAATAATAATAATAATAATAATAATAATAATAATAATAATAATAATAATAATAATATAATAATAATATAATAATAATAATAATAATAATAATAATAATAATAATAATAATAATAATAATAATAATAATAATAATAATAATAATAATAATATAATAATAATAATAATAATAATAATAATAATATAATAATAATAATAATAATAATAAAATAATAATAATAATAATAATAATAATAATAATAATAATAATAATAATAATAATAAAAATAATAATAATAATAATAATTATAATAATAATAATAATTATAATAATAATAATAATAATAATAAGTATAATAATAATAAAAATAATACTTATAATAATAATAATAATAATAATAATAATAATAATAATAATAATAATAATAATAATAATAATAATAATGTAGCATATCTGCTATACAGAACTTATTATAATACACACTATCAGCTATAGACACATTGTAACACATTTTAGAAAGCCAAACCACACCATTGTAACACATTCATTTTAACACATTCAGCAACTCAGATCATACCATAGCACCGCAACCGGAAGAGTTCAGGCCGTCCATTCAAACAAATAACAGACGTGACACACTTATCAAAAACAACCGAAACGGGCAACATAAGCAATTCAAGCGTTACTGCGGTAAAGTGGACAATCAGAGAACGCATAGCAACTTATTGCTAAAAGCGCAGTGTAGGTAAAGATCGACGAACGCACCCGTTATTTAGCTAGAACAGTTTATACTTTCCAGAACCTTCGTAAAAACATAGACACCTCACTCCAATATAATGTATAAATTGCACCTCATATCAATAACCTTTAATTAGGACAAAAACACATTCCAAAACCAAATGTACAAGACTTATTGAGTATAAATAAAACCAATTCCGACCGTGGCAAGTCAGATTCGTTCGGACTGCCAAGATAGGACGTTACGCTTCCTAAAAACTTCGTGTACCAACTTATTTCAAGAGTTTAGTTATGTCCCCCTACCCAAGGTAAGGCTTCTAAACTCCAACATTTCCAGTAAGGGAAACTCCTTCCAGGTTTCCATGATCGCCTGGACGATCAAATCAGTCCGCTTCGAATAGTTCGTTCCACCTCAGCTCATGTCAGTAAAGACTGACTCCCCGCAAAAACGGTGCACGACGGCCCCGCGTACGTTCGATCACATTACAATAATAATAATTATAAGAAAGGTAACAATAGTGGTTTCCCGCTCATCGCATCCGTGACACGAAGGAAGACATTCCGCCATGAGGTTTGAGGAACCCCCCGCCTTGCTGAACAGCCGAGAGCACTCGCAACGCCCAGCAGTCCCCGCTTCCATCACGACCACGGATACAAAGGGATTAACCAGTATCGTAAGGGGGATTAACCAGTAAGAGTAGTGCAATAAAAACCACCGAAATTGGACAGTGAAAACGTACAACCAGAGATTTTCCTCTTCACTGTAAAGTGCTCAAAGGCCAAAATGCACCACCAGAATACGTTTTGTACAGGTTACCGCATTAAGAAAAGCGTTGAATACAATCTTTGTTTTTTTACTGACATAGTGCAGTACTTAAAACAACACTTCATGTTGCCTCATGGAAACGTGCTATTAAATGTTCGTTCCATTAAACCGCGCCCTACCAGATAGGCGTAATGATATTTAATGCCAAAACTAAATCGGCATTAAAAAGAACACGACTTTTGCTCACCACAAACCAAGTGAAAACAACAGACTCAGAAGGCAGTAACAGTACTGAATCTTCAAACGAACTTATTTCACACATTCCATTAAAAGGAAAACTTCTATATTTTTTAGTATTTCGAAAACGGATCAAACTCAATGGAACAACTTTCTTTCCAAATGCAAGCCATTACAGCCTCAATTAATTCGATTATGGCTAAACAAAACCAATATGACGAATTGCTTGCAACAAACCTTGGCTTGGGAAGAAATCAAAACGAACAAACTCATTCTCAAATACGAGGAGACCCATTAAGAAACCCTGACCCAAAAAGTTGTTACCAACGTTTAATGGGAATTCTAAACAATTAGATGCGTGGATTACTTCGGCAGAAAAAAACGTTAACAATTTTTAAAAATTTGGTAACACCCGAAATTTACCAAATTTATTTAACCACAGTTATCAATAAAGTGAAGGGTTCAGCTAAGGATATTCTGTGCACGCACGGACACCCTTCCCCATTTGCAGCCAAATATGGACCAATAAAATTGGGAAAACACCATATGAATAGAGGAAAAATAGAATCCAATTCAGCCATAACTTTAGAAAACAATAAAAAAAAACTTGATCAGGAAAGATCATTTGTTTGAAGTGGAAAAGGCTCCTCTCTTGAAACTCATGATAAAACATGTTGGGGTTATTCTTAAAGATAATGAAAAATTAACTTAAACCAGCAAAATAAAAATAAAATTTTAACTTATCATGAACGTTCAATTTATAAAAAAAAAACCTATCATTATCCTCATGCTCATGAGGATACAGCTAAGGATCACGTTGAGGACATGCTTAAAAATGGTATAATCAAACATTTCCGATCTCCGTGAACGCACCTATTTGGATTGTACCCAAAAAATTTGATGCGTCAGGTAATAACAAAATATCGCATTGTTATTGACCAGCGGTTGTCAAACTTTTAAGGCAAAGTGCCAAATTTAGTAAATGATCGATAGCCGCGGACCAGGAGCGGGCTTGTTGGTTATCCCATCCTTCCACGCCGCAAAAAATATTGACGTTATTCTGAGGATGATATAAAAGTCTCAACGGCTTAAAATTATTGAAGCAAACATGCATTCAGTAATTAACAAAAAGCTTTATGGACAAGTAATGCCATGTCAGTTAAATTGATCACTGATTCCTTACTAAAAAGCACTTTGACCATTGTTGTACACGTAAACAGCAACAGTGCGGAATCGTCGATCTCGTAAAAATAAAAGAGGGTTTTTTAAATGTTCGTTTTTGCTTTTAAATTCGATTAAAAATATCCCTAAAATAAATAAAAAGGAAACCAACTAATTTGTATGAAATTATTCTACAGGTGTCCCCCGAGATACGACTGTATATGGGACCGAAAAAAAGTCCCAACGCAAGGCGTAAGTCGAAAAAGTCGTATGTCGAATATCTGTCAATGTAAAGTTTATAACCGAAGTTGAAGAGTCGAAATCTATGATATCGTGTTTTTATTTGAAACAATGTTCGATAATGTATTAATTTTACACAAAAAGTCGTTTACACGATATAGATATTCAATATCGGGTAGTTGTGGAATCTTTGGAAATTTGTGTGTAACGGTTATCAGCTCAAAAATTCAAAAATATACCTCAATTTCTTCTCGATGACAACTTTTCACTGTCAAAATCAAAATCGTCGTATCTGCGAATCGTCGTAACTCGAGGGGGTCGTAACTCAGGGGACGCCTGTATTTGGCGTAACGTCCTTCGCGGACATGCCGGCCTATACAGGCTTTCGAGACTTAATTCATTACCACGTAGCCGGATAGTCAATCCTTACTACGGGGGGACGGTCCATTCTGGGCTTGAATCCATGAACCCATGACGAGCATGTTATTGAGTCGTTCGAGGGCATTTTTGACGATTGTACCACGGGACCGCCCCCACTTGTATGTAATTAAAAAGAACGATTAGCAGAAAATATATTACCGCGAGAAAAAAATTTGTACCTATTTCAGTATATCTAAAACTTTGTATTGCATACTCTCCCATCACAGTGTTGTATACAAAACTTGAAATAAATTTACTGCTACCTGATTTTAGTGTATCTTATCTATATAAAATTTCATATGCGACTTCCTACATTCCGAAAGTCTTATTGACGTATCGAAACAATGTTAAAATTAGTTAACGGTTGCATTACACAAATGGACAAAATCATGAGTTTATCATGCGTTTATCTTCACCCGTACTAACAAAACGGTAATCGCACATTGGATAGTAGTATCTCATGAGTCAGTAGACGCTTAAGTTTGACACCTCTATCAGTCGAACTCTCACCAAAAAAGTGAACCTTGTAGAGAAACGGGCGCAATCAAAGAAGCCCGTTTCGGCATTTTGGTAGCCAATATCTTGGCACTGTTAGGCAGCAATCAAAGTATCGAAAGAAAGCCCAGGTTCATTGTTAAGGTTGCAAAAGAAGCTGAAAAAGAAGACAGAGGGAGAAATGGCTACATTTCTAGACGTTTGATAGACGTTTGACGTTTAACTGTTCGGCCGCACTTCCGTCGGGCTCCGTGATTTTTCAGTAATTTTCTTGTGTTTTCTGCGTCGCATCGCATTGTTGCCTATTCTACGGACTATTAAACTGCTTCACATCATCGTTGCGTCTTGGCGAATTGTTTAGTTGCACTGCAACTGTGGTTTCCTGCTGTTTTTTCCTGCTCGGCTTAGCAGTGTTGTGCTGTGATTACGCGTGATTTCGCGATGGCGGCTATTTGCTTCTCGTGTGCTGAACCGCTAGAGGCCACTTGCTGCATCATCAGTTGTGCATATTGTGACGCTACGTTTCACCGCGGCTGTTGCAAATTGCCCCCCGAGCTGATTGACGCGGTATTGTCCAATGTCGATCTGCACTGGGGCTGCATTGGCAGCACTAACATTCTTAAAAATCCGCGCTGCCGTTCGGTAAAAGAAATAGGCGCCCAGGTCGGTTTCCAAGCCGCCCTCACCTCAGCTGTAGCAGCTATCGGCAAGCTCGTGGAGCCTGTTGTCGCCGAAGTTCGCAGTGGTTTTACCCTCTCTCAAACTGCTTCCATGCCTCACATTCGGAATTGACAATCCTCGACCGGCTACTGGTAGAAAGCGGAGGCGCTTAATCGAGGATTCGGCATCTCCTGGTGTAAACAGAATTGTAAACAGTCGCGTTTAATCACCGCTTCAAGCTGCACCTCGTGAGCCATTCACAGATAGGATCTGGATCCGCCTATCCCGCTTATCAACGGCCGTCACTGTGGAACAAGTGGTCGCTTCTGTAAAGCATCACTTAGCCACCGATGACGTTATAGCGTATTGCCTGCTGAGAAGAGGGGTTAGTGTGGACAGCATGAATTGGCTTTCATTCAAAGTGAGAGTCCCGGCTATCCTTCGAGATGCGGCACTCACACCATCCACCTGGCCCGTCGGTATCGGTGTACGTGAGTTTTTTCCATCCCGTCAACACGACCACCAAACCTCATCTCCTATACCCACCCAAGTAGCAGAGCCGAAGTTGTTCAGAGATTTTTCTGTGTGCCAAAGCGAGATGCCCTGTCTTCTCTCTCTAGATTTTGGACAGCAAACCGCCGCGCGTGTAGAGGTGTGTGCGTGTGACGAAAAATGATGAATGAAAAACGCGAGGAGCGGGGTCTGAAGTCTTTTGTTGGTCACACACACATGCATCTACCGTTGGATTGCGTTGAACCGAGTCTACCCATCTCTCTCGTTCTACCATGATTGTTCTGCTATCGAACTCATCCGGGTGTTAGGCATTCTCAGTCTGTCCAGAACTTTCGTTGTGGAAAGATGTGCGGGAGTGATGTGCGATTTCTTGTGTCCCCTACTTTCCATGTTTACGTTTTGCGCAGTGTTGCTTCTTATTCCATTGTGGAATGATTTATCCTAGCTAACTTGTTGAGGTAAGTTTCTTGATCTCATATGTGCTTCAATGTACTAATTCACCTAATGCTTATCGGCTTCAAAGTTACAGGTGCATGCGCCATTCATCAACGCCTACCTGTTGGCATCATCAACAATCTTCAAAGTTTTGACGGAAAGAAATTGTTTTCCAGTTTTAAAATATTAAGGTAAGTGTTGCTCTCATCATATACGCAAAACTATCCAAAGTAATACGTACTACATACATTAATTATTGGTTCATTTTTATTGACAGCGTTCAGCACAACTCAGCCACAAAACAACGCACTGGATTACGCTAAGAACCTGTCAAAACGCCAGCAGCCCCCGGGCGTGGTAGGAAAAAGGAAGAACGAGAGGAGGAAAAAATAAAGCCAGCGCTCAGCTCTGATGGTACCCCGGACGCGGTAAGGAGAAAAAAGATCGAGAGGAGGAAGAACGGTAAATTTGGAAGGGGGAGACCGTTCTGCCGTCTACAAAGTGTGAGTATGCCAAAGCACGTGTTGGAACGGAGAGAAAATGTGTGGAATAAACTGCATGCGAATGTGTGCATACACCAAATGTAAACATGTGTGCCTCATCATTTCTATAAGCAATCCGAAAAGGTGGTGGAGCAAACACATTGGTAGCAGCACATTGGAGCAGTCCGCAAAAAGCCGAAGTTTTGTATGGGATCGTCTCGTACGTGCCAACACGTGCTTTGGCATACTCACACTGTGTAGACGGCAGAACGGTCTCCCCCTTCCAAATTTACCGTTCTTCCTCCTCTCGATCTTTTTTCTCCTTACTGCGTCCGGGGTACCATCAGAGCTGCGCGCTGGCTTTAGTTTTTCCTCCTCTCGTTCTTCCTTTCTCCTACCACGCCCGGGGGCTGCTGGCGTTTTGACAGGTTCTTAACGTAATCCAGTGCGTTGTTTTGTGGCTGAATTGTGCTGGACGCTGTCAATAAAAATGAACCAATAATTAATGTATGTAGAACGTATTACTTTGGATAGTTTTGCGTATATCATGAGAGCAACACTTACCTTAATATTTTAAAACTGGAAAACAATTTCTTTCCGTCACCCACTTTGAAGATTTTTGATGATGCCAACACGTAGGCGCTGATGAATGGCGCATGCACCTGTAACTTTGAAGCCGATAAGCATTAGTTGAATTAGTACATTGAAGCACATATGAGATCAAGAAACTTACTTCAACAAGTTAGCTAGGATAAATCATTCCATAATGGAATAAGAAGCAACACTGGGCAAAACGTAAACATGGAAAGTAGGGGACACAAGAAATCGCACATCACTCCCGCACATCCTTCCACAACGAAAGTTCTGGACAGACTGAGAATGCCTTACACCCGGATGAGTGCGATAGCAGAAAAAATCATGATAGATCGAAAAAGATGGGTAGACACGGTGTAGCGCAATCCGCTGGTAAATGCATGTATGTGTGACCAACGAAAGACTTCAGATCCCGCTCCTCGCGTTTTTCGTCCATCGTTTTTCGTCACACGCACACACTTCTACACGCGCGGCGGATTGCTGTCCAAAATCTAGAAAGAGAAGACAGGGCATCTCGCTTTGGCACACAGAAAAATCTCTGAACAACTTCGGCTCTGCTACTTGGGTAACCACCCGAAACCGCTTTACAACACGCACACCAGCTACTAGTACTGATCACCGCTACACCACACGCACACCAACAACGACTCAACGTTTAGCCGCACGCACGTCTACTCCACCTGGTCCTGAAACAACATCATCACAACAGTGTCACCCCCCGATGAATGATACCTTGGAAGCACCCAACCCAACACTTGTTTCTGGACCGCCCCAAAACCACCGCGCTTCATCTCCGCACCTGCACCAGTCTACAATCGATCGCTTTTTTCTCAACTAGACGAAGTTCCGCTCATTGCACGCAACAAACACGCCAAGCCTCATGCTCTGACAACGCAGCTCAATTGACTTACCGTTTACCCGCTTTATCCAACCACCACAATGACAATGCTAACGCTGAGTATTTAAGCTGCTATTATCAAAACGTTAGAGGTTTGTGTACTAAAACAAAAGAATTTCACCTAGCTGTATCGGAGGCTGACTTCGACCTCATCGCCCTCACGGAAACTTGGCTTGTTGACAACATTCCATCTGCTCTTCTCTTCAACAACAACTTCTCTGTTTACCGCTGTGATCGCTCTCTCAGCGGCTCTAGCTCTCGCGGTGGTGGTGTTTTGCTAGCCGTTTTTAACGCATACGAGTCTATAGAATTACCTTCCCGTGATCGTTCTCTCGAGTATATATGTGTGCGCGTCACCTGCAATAATGCACATCTGTACGTCATGGTAGTATACATTCCACCGCAGCTTAGCTCCGAGATATCGACTCTTCGCTCTCTACATGATTGTATCAGCGGCTTCACTCTCACACTGAAGCCTTCGGATCTGCTGTTTGTTATTGGCGATTTCAATCAGCCTAGCATAAGCTGGTCCACAGCTGATCCTTCGTCCTCGCCAGTATGCTCATCAAACAAATGAGCGCTCACTGGCCAACAACACCTTTGTGGATGGATTTAAATTTAACGGATTAGTGCAACTTAATCACATCAATAATTCGCACAGACGCATGCTTGACCTGCTCTACGCTAACAATGCTGCAGCTAAATTGTGTTCGCCTGTCTTTCCAAGTGTTGTTCCGCTTGTACCTTTTGACTCCTACCATCCGGCGTTTGACTTCAATATACTCGTCTATTAACTCAATATACTCGTCGTATTAACTCGTCGACTCGACGCAATTCGACGACTCGACAAAACTCGACGACAACCGCATTTTATCGTTATAACTTTGCTAAAGCTGACTATGTGAAACTGAACGACATGATATCAATGTTTAACAATAGCTTTCATTGTTCCAATTTTGTTTCACTTGACGAAGCAGTATGTTCAATCTCGTCCTTCATGCTGCAAGCCTTTGTTGTATGCGTCCCAGTTCAGCGTCCTAAACCTAACCCCCTGGGCGGGCCGCACACTCAAACGACTCAAACGTGTAAAAAGAGCCGCTTATCGTCACTACCAAACGCGCCGCTGCCAAAGGTCTCGCTCGATCTACTTTGACACGCACTCTTTATACTGCAGCTAAAACAGGTTTCGATATGGCAGATATTTGAGTAAAATTCAACGTAACCTCTGCAGGTGGCCTGACTCGTTTTGGCGCTTCTACAACAGCAAAACAAAATCCACGCATACACCGAAATCCATTACGTACAAAGGAGCAACAAGTGCCAACACTAATGAAATGTGTAATCTCTTCGCGGATCGCTTCGCAGATTGCTTTTCACCGGCCATGAATGATATCGATACCATTCATGCTGCTCTCGTCAACACTCCGGCTGGCGCAATTAACATGAGCACTCCTTTCATCGACAGTGAGATCGTTTTATCTGCCCTAGCGCAACTAAAGCCTTCCTTCGCTCCTGGACCCGACGGAATTCCTTCTACCGTGCTGAAACGCTGGCAAACGACAGTAGCACCTATCCTTGCAAAATTGTTCAATGCATCGCTTGCCAATAGCTACTTTCTCAAAACATGAAGGAAATCTTGGATTGTTCCTATTTACAAAAAGGGTGACAGGACAGATGCCATCAACTACCGGGGTATTACATCTTTGTGTGCCATTGCCAAGGTGCTCGAACTAGTGATATACAAACATCTGCTACATGCATGCCGCAGCTAGCCTAAGCCCGTATCAACATGGATTCGTGCCAAAAAAGTCGACTACCACGAACCTGGTTGAATTTGTAACCTATTGCACTGGTCAAATTGATGCCGGAGCTCAAGTCGATGCAATTTATACAGATCTGAAAGCAGCATTCGACTCTCTTCCGCACGCAATTCTTTTCGCTAAACTCGATAAGCTAGGATTTCCCAGCTCGCTCGTACAGTGGCTTAAGTCTTACCTAATTAATCGCACATACATCGTGAAAATTGATAAGCACATGTCCAAAGAAATAGTCAGCAGCTCGGGTGTGCCACAAGGAAGCAATATTGGCCCGCTTCTCTTCATATTGTTTATCAACGATGTTACCCTCGCTTTACCTCCCGACAGTATCAGTCTGTTTGCAGACGACGCAAAAATGTTTGCGCCTATCCACAACACAGGTGATTGTTCATTTCTGCAAGACTGCATCGAAATTTTCTGTTCGTAGTGCAAGCGAAACGGACTGAGTACCCGCTGCGCAAAGCGTCGGAAGGCGTTATGGCGTTCTGAGAATTTTATCATGCCTTCCTTTTCTCTCCAACGGCAAATTTGTCGAGCAGCTCGTCGAGCTGCCCGTCCCTGGCTCCGCCTCATACCCCTCGCCTGAACACGCTGCCGAAGGTTTGGATGTGTTGGTGCGTCGGAGGCTGACTTCGACCTCATCGCCCTCACGGAAACTTGGCTTGTTGACAACATTCCATCTGCTCTTCTCTTCAACAACAACTTCTCTGTTTACCGCTGTGATCGCTCTCTCAGCGGCTCTAGCTCTCGCGGTGGTGGTGTTTTGCTAGCCGTTTTTAACGCATACGAGTCTATAGAATTACCTTCCCGTGATCGTTCTCTCGAGTATATATGTGTGCGCGTCACCTGCAATAACGCACATCTGTACGTCATGGTAGTATACATTCCACCGCAGCTTAGCTCCGAGATATCGACTCTTCGCTCTCTACATGATTGTATCAGTGGCTTCACTCTCACACTGAAGCCTTCGGATCTGCTGTTTGTTATTGGCGATTTCAATCAGCCTAGCATAAGCTGGTCCACAGCTGATCCTTCGTCCTCGCCAGTATGCTCATCAAACAAATGAGCGCTCACTGGCCAACAACACCTTTGTGGATGGATTTAAATTTAACGGATTAGTGCAACTTAATCACATCAATAATTCGCACAGACGCATGCTTGACCTGCTCTACGCTAACAATTACTTACTTACTTATCCGGCACTACAACCGCTTTGCGGTCTTGGCCTGCCTCAGGAGTGTCCGAAACCGCTCACGGTCTCGCGCCTTCGTCTGCCAGTCCGTTATCCCGGCCTTAATGGCGGACGCCTCCACGCCATCTTGCCACCTCAATTTGGGCCTACCACGCCTCCTCTGTCCTTGTGGACGGCCTAAAAAGACTTTACGGGCTGGGTCGTCCGTTTCCATGCGTATAACATGGCCAGCCCACCGGAGCCTGGCGAGCTTTATACGCTGTACGACAGTGAGGTCGCCGTACATCTCGTATAGCTCGTCATTATAGCGGCTCCTCCATTGTCCTTCCACACATACGGGGCCAAGTATCCTTCTGAGCATCTTCCTCTCGAACGCTCGCATCTTCCTCTTCCTGATCGCTACGCTAACAATGCTGCAGCTAAATTGTGTTCGCCTGTCTTTCCAAGTGTTGTTCCGCTTGTACCTTTTGACTCCTACCATCCGGCGTTTGACTTCAATATACTCGTCTATTAACTCAATATACTCGTCGTATTAACTCGTCGACTCGACGCAATTCGACGACTCGACAAAACTCGACGACAACCGCATTTTATCGTTATAACTTTGCTAAAGCTGACTATGTGAAACTGAACGACATGATATCAATGTTTAACAATAGCTTTCATTGTTCCAATTTTGTTTCTCTTGACGAAGCAGTATGTTCAATCTCGTCCTTCATGCTGCAAGCCTTTGTTGTATGCGTCCCAGTTCAGCGTCCTAAACCTAACCCCCCTGGGCGGGCCGCACACTCAAACGACTCAAACGTGTAAAAAGAGCTGCTTATCGTCACTACCAAACGCGCCGCTGCCAAAGGTCTCGCTCGATCTACTTTGACACGCACTCTTTATACTGCAGCTAAAACAGGTTTCGATATGGCAGATATTTGAGTAAAATTCAACGTAACCTCTGCAGGTGGCCTGACTCGTTTTGGCGCTTCTACAACAGCAAAACAAAATCCACGCATACACCGAAATCCATTACGTACAAAGGAGCAACAAGTGCCAACACTAATGAAATGTGTAATCTCTTCGCGGATCGCTTCGCAGATTGCTTTTCACCGGCCATGAATGATATCGATACCATTCATGCTGCTCTCGTCAACACTCCGGCTGGCGCAATTAACATGAGCACTCCTTTCATCGACAGTGAGATCGTTTTATCTGCCCTAGCGCAACTAAAGCCTTCCTTCGCTCCTGGACCCGACGGAATTCCTTCTACCGTGCTGAAACGCTGGCAAACGACGGTAGCACCTATCCTTGCAAAATTGTTCAATGCATCGCTTGCCAATAGCTACTTTCTCAAAACATGAAGGAAATCTTGGATTGTTCCTATTTACAAAAAGGGTGACAGGACAGATGCCATCAACTACCGGGGTATTACATCTTTGTGTGCCATTGCCAAGGTGCTCGAACTAGTGATATACAAACATCTGCTACATGCATGCCGCAGCTAGCCTAAGCCCGTATCAACATGGATTCGTGCCAAAAAAGTCGACTACCACGAACCTGGTTGAATTTGTAACCTATTGCACTGGTCAAATTGATGCCGGAGCTCAAGTCGATGCAATTTATACAGATCTGAAAGCAGCATTCGACTCTCTTCCGCACGCAATTCTTTTCGCTAAACTCGATAAGCTAGGATTTCCCAGCTCGCTCGTACAGTGGCTTAAGTCTTACCTAATTAATCGCACATACATCGTGAAAATTGATAAGCACATGTCCAAAGAAATAGTCAGCAGCTCGGGTGTGCCACAAGGAAGCAATATTGGCCCGCTTCTCTTCATATTGTTTATCAACGATGTTACCCTCGCTTTACCTCCCGACAGTATCAGTCTGTTTGCAGACGACGCAAAAATGTTTGCGCCTATCCACAACACAGGTGATTGTTCATTTCTGCAAGACTGCATCGAAATTTTCTGTTCGTAGTGCCAGCGAAACGGACTGAGTACCCGCTGCGCAAAGCGACGGAAGGCGTTATGGCGTTCTGAGAATTTTATCATGCCTTCCTTTTCTCTCCAACGGCAAATTTGTCGAGCAGCTCGTCGAGCTGCCCGTCCCTGGCTCCGCCTCATACCCTCGCCTGAACACGCTGCCGAAGGTTTGGATGTGTTGGTGCGTCGGAGGCTGACTTCGACCTCATCGCCCTCACGGAAACTTGGCTTGTTGACAACATTCCATCTGCTCTTCTCTTCAACAACAACTTCTCTGTTTACCGCTGTGATCGCTCTCTCAGCGGCTCTAGCTCTCGCGGTGGTGGTGTTTTGCTAGCCGTTTTTAACGCATACGAGTCTATAGAATTACCTTCCCGTGATCGTTCTCTCGAGTATATATGTGTGCGCGTCACCTGCAATAACGCACATCTGTACGTCATGGTAGTATACATTCCACCGCAGCTTAGCTCCGAGATATCGACTCTTCGCTCTCTACATGATTGTATCAGCGGCTTCACTCTCACACTGAAGCCTTCGGATCTGCTGTTTGTTATTGGCGATTTCAATCAGCCTAGCATAAGCTGGTCCACAGCTGATCCTTCGTCCTCGCCAGTATGCTCATCAAACAAATGAGCGCTCACTGGCCAACAACACCTTTGTGGATGGATTTAAATTTAACGGATTAGTGCAACTTAATCACATCAATAATTCGCACAGACGCATGCTTGACCTGCTCTACGCTAACAATGCTGCAGCTAAATTGTGTTCGCCTGTCTTTCCAAGTGTTGTTCCGCTTGTACCTTTTGACTCCTACCATCCGGCGTTTGACTTCAATATACTCGTCTATTAACTCAATATACTCGTCGTATTAACTCGTCGACTCGACGCAATTCGACGACTCGACAAAACTCGACGACAACCGCATTTTATCGTTATAACTTTGCTAAAGCTGACTATGTGAAACTGAACGACATGATATCAATGTTTAACAATAGCTTTCATTGTTCCAATTTTGTTTCACTTGACGAAGCAGTATGTTCAATCTCGTCCTTCATGCTGCAAGCCTTTGTTGTATGCGTCCCAGTTCAGCGTCCTAAACCTAACCCCCCTGGGCGGGCCGCACACTCAAACGACTCAAACGTGTAAAAAGAGCTGCTTATCGTCACTACCAAACGCGCCGCTGCCAAAGGTCTCGCTCGATCTACTTTGACACGCACTCTTTATACTGCAGCTAAAACAGGTTTCGATATGGCAGATATTTGAGTAAAATTCAACGTAACCTCTGCAGGTGGCCTGACTCGTTTTGGCGCTTCTACAACAGCAAAACAAAATCCACGCATACACCGAAATCCATTACGTACAAAGGAGCAACAAGTGCCAACACTAATGAAATGTGTAATCTCTTCGCGGATCGCTTCGCAGATTGCTTTTCACCGGCCATGAATGATATCGATACCATTCATGCTGCTCTCGTCAACACTCCGGCTGGCGCAATTAACATGAGCACTCCTTTCATCGACAGTGAGATCGTTTTATCTGCCCTAGCGCAACTAAAGCCTTCCTTCGCTCCTGGACCCGACGGAATTCCTTCTACCGTGCTGAAACGCTGGCAAACGACAGTAGCACCTATCCTTGCAAAATTGTTCAATGCATCGCTTGCCAATAGCTACTTTCTCAAAACATGAAGGAAATCTTGGATTGTTCCTATTTACAAAAAGGGTGACAGGACAGATGCCATCAACTACCGGGGTATTACATCTTTGTGTGCCATTGCCAAGGTGCTCGAACTAGTGATATACAAACATCTGCTACATGCATGCCGCAGCTAGCCTAAGCCCGTATCAACATGGATTCGTGCCAAAAAAGTCGACTACCACGAACCTGGTTGAATTTGTAACCTATTGCACTGGTCAAATTGATGCCGGAGCTCAAGTCGATGCAATTTATACAGATCTGAAAGCAGCATTCGACTCTCTTCCGCACGCAATTCTTTTCGCTAAACTCGATAAGCTAGGATTTCCCAGCTCGCTCGTACAGTGGCTTAAGTCTTACCTAATTAATCGCACATACATCGTGAAAATTGATAAGCACATGTCCAAAGAAATAGTCAGCAGCTCGGGTGTGCCACAAGGAAGCAATATTGGCCCGCTTCTCTTCATATTGTTTATCAACGATGTTACCCTCGCTTTACCTCCCGACAGTATCAGTCTGTTTGCAGACGACGCAAAAATGTTTGCGCCTATCCACAACACAGGTGATTGTTCATTTCTGCAAGACTGCATCGAAATTTTCTGTTCGTAGTGCAAGCGAAACGGACTGAGTACCCGCTGCGCAAAGCGACGGAAGGCGTTATGGCGTTCTGAGAATTTTATCATGCCTTCCTTTTCTCTCCAACGGCAAATTTGTCGAGCAGCTCGTCGAGCTGCCCGTCCCTGGCTCCGCCTCATACCCCTCGCCTGAACACGCTGCCGAAGGTTTGGATGTGTTGGTGCGTCGGAGGCTGACTTCGACCTCATCGCCCTCACGGAAACTTGGCTTGTTGACAACATTCCATCTGCTCTTCTCTTCAACAACAACTTCTCTGTTTACCGCTGTGATCGCTCTCTCAGCGGCTCTAGCTCTCGCGGTGGTGGTGTTTTGCTAGCCGTTTTTAACGCATACGAGTCTATAGAATTACCTTCCCGTGATCGTTCTCTCGAGTATATATGTGTGCGCGTCACCTGCAATAACGCACATCTGTACGTCATGGTAGTATACATTCCACCGCAGCTTAGCTCCGAGATATCGACTCTTCGCTCTCTACATGATTGTATCAGCGGCTTCACTCTCACACTGAAGCCTTCGGATCTGCTGTTTGTTATTGGCGATTTCAATCAGCCTAGCATAAGCTGGTCCACAGCTGATCCTTCGTCCTCGCCAGTATGCTCATCAAACAAATGAGCGCTCACTGGCCAACAACACCTTTGTGGATGGATTTAAATTTAACGGATTAGTGCAACTTAATCACATCAATAATTCGCACAGACGCATGCTTGACCTGCTCTACGCTAACAATGCTGCAGCTAAATTGTGTTCGCCTGTCTTTCCAAGTGTTGTTCCGCTTGTACCTTTTGACTCCTACCATCCGGCGTTTGACTTCAATATACTCGTCTATTAACTCAATATACTCGTCGTATTAACTCGTCGACTCGACGCAATTCGACGACTCGACAAAACTCGACGACAACCGCATTTTATCGTTATAACTTTGCTAAAGCTGACTATGTGAAACTGAACGACATGATATCAATGTTTAACAATAGCTTTCATTGTTCCAATTTTGTTTCACTTGACGAAGCAGTATGTTCAATCTCGTCCTTCATGCTGCAAGCCTTTGTTGTATGCGTCCCAGTTCAGCGTCCTAAACCTAACCCCCCTGGGCGGGCCGCACACTCAAACGACTCAAACGTGTAAAAAGAGCTGCTTATCGTCACTACCAAACGCGCCGCTGCCAAAGGTCTCGCACGATCTACTTTGACACGCACTCTTTATACTGCAGCTAAAACAGGTTTCGATATGGCAGATATTTGAGTAAAATTCAACGTAACCTCTGCAGGTGGCCTGACTCGTTTTGGCGCTTCTACAAAAGCAAAACAAAATCCACGCATACACCGAAATCCATTACGTACAAAGGAGCAACAAGTGCCAACACTAATGAAATGTGTAATCTCTTCGCGGATCGCTTCGCAGATTGCTTTTCACCGGCCATGAATGATATCGATACCATTCATGCTGCTCTCGTCAACACTCCGGCTGGCGCAATTAACATGAGCACTCCTTTCATCGACAGTGAGATCGTTTTATCTGCCCTAGCGCAACTAAAGCCTTCCTTCGCTCCTGGACCCGACGGAATTCCTTCTACCGTGCTGAAACGCTGGCAAACGACAGTAGCACCTATCCTTGCAAAATTGTTCAATGCATCGCTTGCCAATAGCTACTTTCTCAAAACATGAAGGAAATCTTGGATTGTTCCTATTTACAAAAAGGGTGACAGGACAGATGCCATCAACTACCGGGGTATTACATCTTTGTGTGCCATTGCCAAGGTGCTCGAACTAGTGATATACAAACATCTGCTACATGCATGCCGCAGCTAGCCTAAGCCCGTATCAACATGGATTCGTGCCAAAAAAGTCGACTACCACGAACCTGGTTGAATTTGTAACCTATTGCACTGGTCAAATTGATGCCGGAGCTCAAGTCGATGCAATTTATACAGATCTGAAAGCAGCATTCGACTCTCTTCCGCACGCAATTCTTTTCGCTAAACTCGATAAGCTAGGATTTCCCAGCTCGCTCGTACAGTGGCTTAAGTCTTACCTAATTAATCGCACATACATCGTGAAAATTGATAAGCACATGTCCAAAGAAATAGTCAGCAGCTCGGGTGTGCCACAAGGAAGCAATATTGGCCCGCTTCTCTTCATATTGTTTATCAACGATGTTACCCTCGCTTTACCTCCCGACAGTATCAGTCTGTTTGCAGACGACGCAAAAATGTTTGCGCCTATCCACAACACAGGTGATTGTTCATTTCTGCAAGACTGCATCGAAATTTTCTGTTCGTAGTGCAAGCGAAACGGACTGAGTACCCGCTGCGCAAAGCGACGGAAGGCGTTATGGCGTTCTGAGAATTTTATTATGCCTTCCTTTTCTCTCCAACGGCAAATTTGTCGAGCAGCTCGTCGAGCTGCCCGTCCCTGGCTCCGCCTCATACCCCTCGCCTGAACACGCTGCCGAAGGTTTGGATGTGTTGGTGCGTCAGACGGCCGATCGTTGTCAGCCGTCGTCCGTGCTTTTACCCTCCATAGCGCTATCTCTTTCTCGCGTGTGGTTAATGGTCATGAGTTGCTGTGGCGCTTAAAAAAGCCGGTAACAAACATTGCGACGATGAAGTTTAATTTTCACAAATCAAACCAAAAAAGCGCAATAAGTTCAATTGCTGCAATGTAAAAATGACTAAGGAATCGCTAGCTCACGCTGGAGGGTTTGCTGTGCAACGCGCAGAACCCTAATTCGCATTAACACATTCAACCCGGCGCGGATTTTCATCAACATTCTGTTCCGCCGGCTTCAAGAACGCAAGCTGATTGTGAAACCAGTATACTGGAAAGTTCACTGGCACCGCCCTGGGGCCTGCCATCGAACTGAACGTGTTAAGCATTAAGCATAACTTTGATACCATAAGCTTTTGCTTTCGTATGGTGTAGATTACACAGATATGCTGAGCCGTCTGCGCAAGGGTGTGAGTGTGCGTATGTGTGCAAAACTGTCGCGGAATGTATGCTCTTCCGGAATAGTATGATCCATCGGAAAGGAAGGTGTTCATGAAAGGCTGAAAGACGAGTTGAAGCCCCTGTAAATGGTAACTGATGACCGGGGGAGGGGGTACTGGCACACAGCTGTTGGGAGATCTAACAGTATATCTAAATTGCCAGCGGAGGGAGGGAGGGGGGAGGGGGCTTAGGCCATGGGACCTTTACGATCATCAGTCACAGGCCCTACAATTATTGCCGGCATGAGGGGGGAGCGGGGGGGGGGGCAAATGGTTCTCCCGCCACAGGGCCCCAACGACCATCTTTCCGCGGGCCCTTGTCGCAAAAACTCTGTACACTTGTAAACATACGCCATACTACATACTAGAGATCTTCGGCGACCGCCTAGTCCGTCTACCGTTAGATCCGCCGCTGGTTCATGCCGGGGGTTTTTTTTATGTGGATGTGCATCCTTCCCCCTGCCTGCTGCGTATGCACCGGGCAGAAGACAGTGTGGCAGTATGCAGGTTGCACACTGGATAGGAGCGGGCCCGCGGCACCGCCATCATTCCGCACATCTGCATGCCCGTCGTGGGTTCTAATCGCGTATGAACCGTCCGCCGTAGCAAGGGATTAGTCACCGGCTCCGGCTACGAGGTACTCAAGTCCTGGATAGGCCGGCATGATCGTGTTGGCTATGATGCCAATAATAATAATAATAATAATAATAATAATAATAATAATAATAATAATAATAATAATAATAATAATAGTAATAATAATAATAATAATAAAAAGAACTTAGCATAGCAGTGCACACCCGGGTAAGAGTTTGTCTTGACTTTGTTGCTGCCTGGCTACCGCTGTGACGCGACAAATGCACGGAATGCACTCGATCAAAACATGAACCTACCGATCCGAACCCATTCCAAGGCATTGCCGGTCAATCGGCGTCATGATAACTACTCCAAACCAACAAGCCACCAGATTCTGGGCGGACAGGTGCAGCACCATACGCGCACCGTAATAAACAAATCCAGAATCCTCTTTTGTATGAACTCAATTCAAAATGTTGTTTCCACTTGCGTCCGCTAGCTGAATTAGAAATAAATGTCCAACATATCACACGCACGTTTGCTTAGATCGTGTGTCTTTTTAATACCCCCAACAGCAGAGCCGATCGCAAAGATGCCAATGCCAATGGTTGTGTTGTCTCTCAACATCGAAAATGCGTGGTACTTTGTAGCCGCAGCGGATGAAAATGTACGCATCAGAATCAAATAGTTTTGGGATTTCCAAACGCACGCACACACACAATGACACAAACACGCGCGCGCAAACTCACACACAAACACGCACGCGCAAACTCACACACACACACACACACATACACACACACACTCGCGCCCGCACACACATGCATGAACGCGCGCACGCCAGCACGCACGCACGCACACACACACGCACGTACGCGCGCCCGCGAGCATGAAAGCGCGCACGCCAGCACGCACCCACGAAAGCGCGCTCGCGAGCACGCACCCCCGAAGTCGCGCAAGCACGCACTCCCCCCCCCCCCCCCCCCCACCACACCCCCCCCACCCCCCCCCGCATGATCGATTACGGCTACCTTATCGGTAGAACGGTTGGTTCAGCTTTCTTGGCATCCTCAACCCTAGCGCCGGGCGGGGAGGGGGATCGCGACATGATAGAGTGAACGATCACTTTCCCCGCGCTGTGTGTGTGTGTGTCGTGGCCCGAAAACTCGAGACAGATTTAGGCATATTTAAAAAAATATATTTTATTGCCACTATACACCGTGCTACATGATGCTTAGAAGGTCGTTGAAGCATCAAACATGTTCAAATTAAAAAAATATTAGATTAATGTTAGACGTTCTCCTTCGCTAAATAGGCTTCTTAACCCTCGATTGGCAGGGGCATCGAATGGTCTCATCAGCAGCGGCACGAAATAAAATAAACCATCAATACACCGATAACACTTTGAATCCCAATCCAGCTTCTCCCACAGCGTCTCAAGGTCACACACAAATTAATAAATGCTAACACCCACCAATAACAATACACAACCGCAATGCACATATCAGAATCAACGCATACACCACAACACCCAATCAGCTGGCGGTGGAAGCCACGGGCAGAAGCGCAAGTAAGGCAAGCCAGGGTGAGGGAGGGAGAAGAAGCGGACGAAAAAATGGGCGCCAATATTTTTAAATTTTTTGACCGGTTTTTTTGTTCCGCCGCCATAAATAGTTGGTCCATTTCGCCAACAGATGGCGCTAAACTTGCTCGACCCAGCGCAGGAATCGCTGAAGTCCAGCGCGGGAGACCAGCCAAAATCTGCGCTGGCCAGCGCAGATTTTGGTACATTTCCTGCGCTGGAAACTGCTCGAATTTGCGCAGCGGGTATCTGCATCGAGAAATGCTACCCGCTGCGCAAATTCGAGCAGTTTCCAGCGCAGGAAATGTACCAAAATCTGCGCTGGCCAGCGCAGATTTTGGCTGGTCTCCCGCGCTGGACTTCAGCGATTCCTGCGCTGGGTCGAGCAAGTTTAGCGCCATCTGTTGGCGAAATGGACCAACTATTTATGGCGGCGGAACAAAAAAAACGGTCAAAAAATTTAAAAATATTGGCGCCCATTTTTTCGTCCGCTTCTTCTTCCTCCCTCACCCTGGCTTGCCTTACTTGCGCTTCTGCCCGTGGCTTCCACCGCCAGCTGATTGGTTGTTGTGGTGTATGCGTTGATTCTGATATGTGCATTGCGGTTGTGTATTGTTATTGGTGGGTGTTAGCATTTATTAATTTGTGTGTGACCTTGAGACGCTGTGGGAGAAGCTGGATTGGGATTCAAAGTGTTATCGGTGTATTGATGGTTTATTTTATTTCGTGCCGCTGCTGATGAGACCATTCGATGCCCCTGTCAATCGAGGGTTAAGAAGCCTATTTAGCGAAGGAGAACGTCTAACATTAATCTAATATTTTTTTAATTTGAACATGTTTGATGCTTCAACGACCTTCTAAGCATCATGTAGCACGGTGTATAGTGGCAATAAAATATATTTTTTTTAAATATGCCTAAATCTGTCTCGAGTTTTCGGGCCACGACACACACACACACAGCGCGGGGAAAGTGATCGTTCACTCTATCATGTCGCGATCCCCCTCCCCGCCCGGCGCTAGGGTTGAGGATGCCAAGAAAGCTGAACCAACCGTTCTACCGATAAGGTAGCCGTAATCGATCATGCGGGGGGGGGGTGGGGGTGGTCTAGTGGGGGGGGTGGGGGAGTGCGTGCTTGCGCGACTTCGGGGGTGCGTGCTCGCGAGCGCGCTTTCGTGGGTGCGTGCTGGCGTGCGCGCTTTCATGCTCGCGGGCGCGCGTACGTGCGTGTGTGTGTGCGTGCGTGCGTGCTGGCGTGCGCGCGTTCATGCATGTGTGTGCGGGCGCGCGTGTGTGTTTATGTGTGTGTGTGTGTGTGTGTGTGTGTGTGTGTGAGTTTGCGCGTGCGTGTTTGTGTGTGAGTTTGCGCGCGCGTGTTTGTGTCATTGTGTGTGTGCGTGCGTTTGGAAACCCCAAAACTATTTTATTCTGATGCGTACATTTTCATCCGCTGCGGCTACAAAGTACCACGCATTTTCGATGTTGAGAGACAACACAACCATTGGCATTGGCATCTTTGCGATCGGCTCTGCTGTTGGGGGTATTAAAAAGACACACGATCTAAGCAAACGTGCGTGTGATATGTTGGACATTTATTTCTAATTCAGCTAGCGGACGCAAGTGGAAACAACATTTTGAATTGAGTTCATACAAAAGAGGATTCTGGATTTGTTTATTACGGTGCGCGTATGGTGCTGCACCTGTCCGTTCAGAATCTGGTGGCTTGTTGGTTTGGAGTAGTTATCATGACGCCGATTGACCGGCAATGCCTTGGAATGGGTTCGGATTGGTAGGTTCATGTTTTGATCGAGTGCATTCCGTGCATTTGTCGCGTCACAGCGGTAGCCCAGCAGCAACAAAGTCAAGACAAACTCTTACCCGGGTGTGCACTGCTATGCTAAGTTCTTTTTATTATTATTATTATTATTATTACTATTATTATTATTATTATTATTATTATTATTATTATTATTATTATTATTATTATTGGCATCATAGCCAACACGATCATGCCGGCCTATCCAGGACTTGAGTACCTCGTAGCCGGAGCCGGTGACTAATCCCTTGCTACGGCGGACGGTTCATACGCGATTAGAACCCACGACGGGCATGCAGATGTGCGGAATGATGGCGGTGCCGCGGGCCCGCTCCTATCCAGTGTGCAACCTGCATACTACCACACTGTCTCCTGCCCGGTGCATACGCAGCAGGCAGGGGGAAGGATGCACATCCACATTAAAAAAAAACCCCCGGCATGAACCAGCGGCGGATCTAACGGTAGACGGACTAGGCGGTCGCCGAAGATCTCTAGTTTGTAGTATGGCGTATGTTTACAAGTGTACAGAGTTTTTGCGACAAGGGCCCGCGGAAAGATGGTCGTTGGGGCCCTGTGGCGGGAGAACCATTTGCCCCCCCCCCCGCTCCCCCCTCATGCCGGCAATAATTGTAGGGCCTGTGACTGATGATCATAAAGGTCCCATGGCCTAAGCCCCCTCCCCCCTCCCTCCCTCCGCTGGCAATTTAGATATACTGTTAAATCTCCCAACAGCTGTGTGCCAGTACCCCCTCCCCCGGTCATCAGTTACCATTTACAGGGGCTTCAACTCGTCTTTCAGCCTTTCATGAACACCTTCCTTTCCGATGGATCATACTATTCCGGAAGAGCATACATTCCGCGACAGTTTTGCACACATACGCACACTCACACCCTTGCACAGACGGCTCAGCATATCTGTGTAATCTACACCATACGAAAGCAAAAGCTTATGGTATCAAAGTTATGCTTAATGCTTAACACGTTCAGTTCGATGGCAGGCCCCAGGGCGGTGCCAGTGAACTTTCCAGTATAATGGTTTCACAATCAGCTTGCGTTCTTGAAGCCGGTGGAACAGAATGTTGATGAAAACCCGCGCCGGGTTGAATGTGTTAATGCGGATTAGGGTTCTGCGCGTTGCACAGCAAACCCTCGAGCGTGAGCTAGCGATTCCGTGGTCATTTTTACTTGGCAGCGTTTGAACTCATTGCGCTTTTTTGGTTTGATTTGTGAAAATGCATCTTCATCGCCGCAATATTTGTTAACGGCTTTTTTAATCGCCACAGCAGCTCGCGAGCATTGACCACACGCGAGAAAGAGATAGCGCTATGGAGGGAAAAAGCACAGACGACGGCTGACAACGATCGGCCGTCTGACGCACCAACACATCCAAACCTTCGGCAGCGTGTTCAGGCGAGGGGTATGAGGCGGAGGCAGGGGTCGGGCAGCTCGACGAGCTGCTTGACAAATTTGCCGTTGGTGGGAAAAAGAAGGCATGATAAAATTCTCCGAACGCCATGATTTCTTCCGTCGCTTTGCGCAGCGGGTCATTTCTTTCAAAAGCCTATTTTTGCGTTCAGCTCAAGGTGGAATGTATAATGAGGTGTAGTTATAGCGCTTTTGGCGATCCCCCCCCCCCCCCCCTAGGCTCCGATTTTGACAGATGGTTTTCCGCTTGTATGTGTATTGATGGATTGTTTACGTTTTGCATGGTCAATATTTGGTGGAAATCAATTTGGGTGAATATTTTAGTTTATTAGAACACAGCCCGTGATTTAAAATGGAAATTTTCCTTCGAGAACTTGAAGCGTCCGCCAAACGCAAAAAACTAACTGTCAGTTTTCTTCGTCGATTCTTCTTCCACCTAGCTGTCAAAACGGGCTTATAACTTGACCTGATATCTCGTTCGTTGACCTGGTTCAGCTACTCCGTTTTGCTGTGGAGAATATGGAGTTGACATTTCTGGATGATACCATTATCAGAAAAAAATTGTCTAAAACCGTTACCAGAATACTCGCCACCGCCGTCTGATCGAATGCGTTTGGGATAGTTTCCAAATCGATTTTTTACTCTTCTTCTTCTTTCTTGTTTGGCTCAACAACCGATGCCGGTCAAGGCCTGCCAACCCACTTGTGGGGTTGGCTTTCAGTGACTTATTGATTTCCCCCCATAGCAGGATAGTCAGTCCTACGTATGGCGGCACGGTCTATTTGGGGCTTGAACCCATGACGGGCATGTTGTTACGTCGTACGAGTTGACGACTGTACCATGAGACCGGCTATTTTTTACTAATTGGCAATATTCACGGATCTTTTCAGCAGCATCTTTTTTATGCTTAAGCAAATAAATCATTGAATAACGGCTGTAATTATCTACGAGAGCAATATAAAATCGATTCCCGCTAGGAGTCATCACTTCCATGGAACCTCGTAAATCACTGTGCACCAAGTTCCCATCTGCGTTCGATTTACTTTTTGACATTTTTGGAAAAGAGTTTCTACTCAGTTTTCCTTCACAACATGCCTCACACACGGATTTTATGTCGCATTTTTGTATTTTCAAACCATGCCAAACATTTTGGTTCACAATTTTCATCATTGCGCTTGGATCACGATGACCCAATCTACGATGCCATACGTGTTTGCAGAATTCACTGTGTTTGCTTTCAGCCATGATAACGTTGTCGGAAAACTGTTCCAAATAGTATAAACCACCCTTCCGTCTACCTACACCGCTGGACATAAAAATCAGAAAAAATAATTTGTGTGTGATTTTTGTGTTTGGCTCAATGCATGCGCTAGATGTGTCATCGGCAAGAGTGCGAGGCGTGCTGATTTTGCAATCGCCAATTTTTGCCTTTTATACTCCCATGTTTAGTGCGCTACTAACCTGAGTTACGAGTGCCGATGACGTGTCGCGGCAGTATAAAACGAGAGCCAAATCGTTTTGCATTTCATTCTTCAGTCAGTGGTCAAGGTGTAACGTTGCTGTTAAAAAATTCCACAAAATCATCATGGGTCGCGGTAAGCACTGCACACCAGAGGAGCGGAAACACATTCAGGGGCTGTTTCGTGAGAACGTCCCAATAAAGACAATCTGCAAGGCGTTCGGCCGTTCGCGGACGTTTGTGGACAACGCCATTCGTAGCGAAGCTAAGGGTAAGTCGACCGGTCGTCCGCGAAAAACTACGGCTAGCGTTGACGTGCAGATTTTTGAAAAGGTCAGGGCGGACCCTTTCACTACTTGCACTCGCATCAAGCAGGAGCTTGGATTGCAAGTTTCGTCGAAGACGGACTCTCGCCGTTTACGAAAGGCTGGGTTCTGTGCCCGGAGACCACGGAAGGTTCGGAAGCTACCCGCACCACGTAGAAGCGCGCATTCGGTTTGCCGAAGAACATCTAACTGCATCCATCACTTGGTGGATGAAAATATTTTTTTTTGATAAGTCCAGAATCAATCTGGATGGTTCGGACGGCATAAAATACGCCTGGTGCCTTCCCAATTGTAGAATCCTCCTCTTTTAAATAATAAACACGGTATCGTTGATGTTTCCTCGTCACCGTTTATTAACCATCTCCTCGATTCTCACCAACGTTCTCTTTATATAACTTCCAACAGTGACCAATGTTCTCTCCCACAATTCCCTCTCTTTTAGTCAACGTTCTCACACTTCCCCTCATTCTATGTTTGTTCTCTCTCTTGCATACAACACTGCTTGTACGCAACTCTACACCAATCAGGCGTATCATCCGAAAAACACGATAAAAACCCTTAGTCACGGAGGCGGCCACGTAATGGTGTGGGGTTGCTTCTCCTGGCACGGCCCGGGTCCTTTGGTCCGTATCATCGGGACACTGAACTCGGAAGGGTACAGAAAAATACTTTGTCGTAAGATGTTGCCATACGCTCGACAAAAATTCGACGAAGAAGAGCATTACATCTCTCAGCATGATAACGACTCAAAGCACACATCACGAACAGTTAGATGTTATTTGGCAAACCAAGATGTGCAAGTTCTACCATGGCCTGCGTTGAGACCTCAATCCAATTGAAAATCTGTGGTCAATTCTTAAGGACCAGCTCAAGAACCAGCATGCATCATCAGCGGATAACCTATGGGCACGCTGCAAGGATTTGTGGAAACGCATTCCTCCAGAAAGATGCCAGAATCTCATCCGCGATATGGCTACTCGCTGCCAGGCAGTGAAAGACAATAATGGTCAACTCATTGACCGTTAGAATTTGTTTTCTAACACCACCACCCTCTTTCGGTCAGGAAAATAAGTTCCTATTTTTATGTTTACAGGTGTACTAGTAGCACTTTATAATCTTTTAAAATTTTACACCCCGATTTCCCGAACCCACACTAAAACCTAAATCTATAATTCTACTAACAGATAGTGTCGCCCGGCCTCCGTCGTACACCGACCAGCCGCGAAGGTGACTGGTCCTGGCGATGTCGTCGGCTTCCGTGCTGCAAATATATGCCCGCTGCCTTCCCGTGCTGTCGAAGCGGATGGACGAAGCGGATCCGCCGACCCACGGTCTTGCACCAAGTGCTTCCCTCCCGCAGCGTCTTCACCAACAGAGATTCGCGCCTCACGGCTGCCTTCCAGCTAGTTGCCCCAAGCTTGCGGGGGCCTATGCGGACGGAAGGGGAATCCTGCCAATGTCGAACACCTTGGTCAGTTGACACAAGGGAACGAGCCCGGGTAGTTAAGGAGAGGATGGTGACCACGCCTTCTTGGCAAGTAATGTCCAGTCAAGATTGCCATGGGTAGGGTCTCGAAGGGTGTACAGGGCTTGTGTGGAACGGATCTAAATACGTTAGGAATAATTGGAAGTATTAATCTCTTGCACTAAATTTCTCCTTGTGCTACTAACTATATATTTTTCTTCCACTGGAGTCGTTTACAAGCGACATTCTGTAGTAGCGATTGCCTAGAGAATTTCCGCGAAAATATAATTACATTTAGTTGTTTAGTCATTTTCCCGTATTATAGTCTAATCCTGCTGTGGGACGTAACGACGAAAATAATAATCGCTGCGCGGAATCGAACCAGAGTTCCTGTGCGCAAGTTCGCCAACTTGCGCTTGGTGCCGCGCAGCACTGATGCATGTGTTCCGCAAAGAAACAGTTTTTTCGGCTTAGTAGTAGTGGTACTACTAAGCTCCGCCTACGCTCACTGTGTTACTCACGTAGCCTACGCATACACTCACTGGTTCTCACGTCACGTGAGTGACAGATAGTAAATTACCCGCAAGTGTTGGCACGTGCAAAACATTATTTAAATTAACTCTAAGGCTGCGCTATGGCACCAATCGAACACGACATCCGATTCGAACAAACCCATATAATCATATGGAGGTTCCTGTCAGACACAAATAAACAAACAAGACAAACATGTCAAATCCCATACATTTTTCATGTTCGATGTCGTGTTCGATTGGTGCTAGAGCGCCGGGTAACCCGCACACCTTCATTATTCGCTTACGCTTATCCGGCGCTACAACCGCTTTGCAGACTTGGCTTGCTTCAGGTGTGTCAGAAACCGCTCACGGTCTCGCGCCTTCTTCTGCCAGTCCGTTATCCCGGCCTTAATGGCGGACGCCTCCACGCCATCTTGCCACCTCAATTTGGGCCTACCACGCCTCTTCTGTCCTTGTGGACGGCCTAAAAGGACTTTACGGGCTGGGTCGTCCGTTTCCATGCGTACAACATGGCCAGCCCACCGGAGCCTGGCGAGCTTGATACGCTGCACGACAGTGAAGTCGCCGTACATCTCGTATAGCTCGTCATTATACCGGTTCCTCCATTGTCCTTCCACACATACGGGGCCAAGTATTCTTCTGAGCATCTTCCTCTCGAACGCGGCTAAGATGGTTTCGTCAGATTTAGACAGTGTCCATGTCTCAGAGACGTATGTGAGTAACGGTACCATATAGGTACTATATAGTCCCAGCTCCGTCCGTCGCGACAGATTCTGTGAGGTGAACTGATTTTTCAGACTGTACAATTACCGGTTTGCAAACAGCATTCTTGCGCGCAACTCAGCTTCCATACTATTGTCGTTGCCGACCTTTAACCCAAGATAGTTGAATTGTGGGACGACTTCAAAAGTGCGTTCAGCTATCTGCAAGTTACGCATACGTAGGTTCTGATTATTTATTGGTGGCTGATCTTGCCACCATCAGTTTAGTCTTTGCGTCGTTTATCATACATAGTACATAGGAGAGCCGCAGACCAATGATGTCTATATCATCAGCGTGTGCCAGGATCTGGGTTGACTTATAGAAGATGGTTCCCGAAGTCTCCACCCTCGAGTCGCGGATGGCCCTCTCTAACACCAAGCTAGATAGGAGACAGGCAAGCCCGTCCCCCTGGCGAAGACCATTGGTGGTAGCAAAAGGTCCTGAGAGTTTTCCATCCACCCTCACCTGGCATGTGACGTTGGTCATAGTCATTCTAACTAGCATTGTTAGTTTGGCCGGGATTCCAAAAGAGCTCATAGCGTCATACATTTTTACCCTGGCTATGCTATCATATGCGGCTTTGAAGTTAATGAAGAGATGGTATGTGTCGTTTCTGTATTCATCCATCTTCTCCAAGATCTGGTGCATGGTGAAGATCTGATCAGTGGTTGATTTTCCGTTTCGGAATCCTCTTTGATAGTTTCCTACTATCTCTTCGACGTGCGGGACAAGGCGATCCTGAAGGATCAGGGAGAATATTTTATAGGCGGTATTCAACACCGTAATACCCCTGTAGTTGTTGCAGTCCAACCTGTCTCCCTTCTTGTATATGGGGTAGATGATGCCGAGATTCCAATCACAAGGCATCGATTCGCTATCCCACACCTCAGTAACAATTTGATGAATTTCGTTTTCTAGTGGTGCACCTCCATTCTTGACCAGTTTAGCTGCAATTCCGTCGGTTCCGGGTGCCTTGCTATTTTTCGGCCGACGGATAGCCTTTTGTGTTTGCCACCTCTATGCTAGGTGGCAGTAGCATGACACTATCAGCTAGTGGAGCCTCTAGCTGTTCATAAACCTGATCGTTGAGTAATTCATCAAAGTACTGAGCCCACCGCGAGAGGACCTCTGGCTGGTTACTAACCAGATCTCCATCCTTGTTGGGACAGCAGGTTACCTTAGGTACAACGTTATTTCGGTGACCTGCTATCGCTTGGTAAAACTTTCGTGTCGGTCCGTACGCCTCTCTGGTTTGCTCGAGTTCCCGCATGTTTTGCTCTTCCAAAGCATGTTTCTTGGAGCGGTGAACTCTTCGTTTCTCTTCGCGTCTGAGCCGTGAATATTCCTCTGCGCATGCCCGCGTTCTGTGCCGTTGCTGCATTTCTCGGTATGCAGTATTCTTGCGTTCAGCCACTTGTCTGCATTCATCGTCGAACCAGCCAGATTTGATGTTTCCACGACGTGGTGGGAGTATATTTCTTGCACAGTTTATTATTTTGAGTTTTAGAGCGTTCCAACTAGTGATGGGTAAAGTTGGCAAAAATCCGGAGTCGACTCCGATCCGACTCCGATAAATTCGGAATCGACTCCGGAAGGTAGGTCCGCGCTGCAATATCCGGAGTCGTTCGGAGTCACCCGGAGTCGCTCGGAGTCGGAGTCGTCCAGAGTCTTTCGGAGTCGTTTGGAGTCGTTCGGAGTCGTCCGTAGTCGCCCGAAGTCGGAGTCGTCCGGAGTCGTCCGGAGTCGTCCGGAGTCGTCCGGAGTCGATCGGAGTCGTTCGGAGTCGTTCGACTCCGGACAACTCCGACTCCGGGCGGATCTAGTGGTTCCTTTTTGCCAGAGTCGGAATCGAACTAACAATAGTCGGAATCGGATCGGAGTCGTGGGTGCGCTCCATACACCACATCACTAGTTCCAACTCTCGCTCGTAGTTTCAAATCTGTTTTCTGGTAGTAGAGACTCGTCTAAACAGGCTTTGAATTCCTGTTGGACAGTAATGTCCCTTAGAGAGTCCTTGTTGAGCCAAGGCTGCGTGTTTTCTCCGCCCCCATTGGCACGGGGGCGGGCGATTCTACAACGTATCACCGAATCTCTTGTAGAGCTGCGAGGTCCATGCTCACTGTGGCTAGGCGTCATCAAATTTGTTCAAGGCTCCTGCTTTGCTAAGAGTGCGTACGTTCCATGAGCCCATTTTGATCGTTGTCCTGGGGCATTGCGTAGGTTTGGTATCGTTACTTCCTGTTGCTTTCCGTAGTTTCAATATCCATGAGACTGGGTGACTGGCCCAGCGCTCACGTGGCCGTTTTATTTAACGTCGGTGTTTGCGCCTATGAGTAGGCAATCCGCTAGACGGATCTAAAATGTGTATATATTGGTGACAGACTTAGGATTAGAATAGGATTAAGGTGTTAGTGAATTGTAAATATGTATAATAAATTAGTCTTAACGTAACCACCGCGATGTTTGGAAGTGAACCGATCGATCCGAAAGTGAATTGGTTGTGAGCTAGAGAACATTTGGTCCTATCGAACCGGATTTGGAAATTGTGTTAAGTACAGTCACAATTTATAAAGCGTGGATGAAAAGTTTCGGTAGAAAATCGTTCGGCTGTTTTGTGATTCACTCAAACATGTTGATGGTGCGGTGACCCTTGTCAAACAGGGATAAAGGAAAGTTAAGGCCAACGTGGGACAAGAGCGGACTAAAGAAAAAAGAAGAAAAAAAAAAGCAATTGCAAAGACGTTAAAACGGACTGTAAGACGAGATTGTAATATTATACGAGTTTGATTCTGTGCACCTTGTGTGAAATTGTGCGAACTACAGCTTGGCTTAGTCGGTCATTGACCAGGAGTTTAGGAACAGCCATCGCGATTAGAGAAGTGAGTGCGCAAAGTGGTAGCATTTGTGTTCGTGTGAGTGCTGGTGAACTGTGAAGTGCGTTGAGTGAAGGTGCGCACGCAGCGGTTTGGCTTGATAGGTCATTGACATTGTAGGGTTTAGAAGTAGCCATCGTGATTCTCGTAAATTGATAGCGTTTGGATTAATAATAAAGTGGTTTAAATAAAGCAAAATGCCTGCGGACAAAAAGGTTACGAAACTAACAAAAGTGTATAAGGACCGCCGTACGTGGATGGAAGAATTTGTGGATTTTGTGGATAACTATAAAGATTCTGAACAGCGGGTAGAACTACAAAGTCAATTGAAAGCGTTAGAAGGAGCGAAGGATGCGTACGAAGAGGCGAGGGAAAATTTGCTTATTGAAGATGAAGAAGCAGATGAAGTGCAGATGCGAAGTGATAGAAGGGATTTCTTTAAAAAGTTTCACCGTGTGAGAGGGTTTATCATGGATATGTTGAAGACTGATGAAAGTGTGCAGCCGATCGCAAGTAGCACGATGGCGAATACGACTACAGCGAGTGTTAAAATGCGTTTACCAAAACTCGAGCTTCCGACGTTTGATGGTAACATTACCCAGTGGGTAACGTATAAGGATCGTTTTGTGTCTTTAGTGCATGATGTGGCTGAGCTACCGGATGTAGCCAAACTTCAGTACCTTTTAGCTTCGCTGAAGGGAGAAGCTGCACTACAGTTTGAGCAGGTGCCGCTGGAGGAGAAAAGCTACGCGTCAACCTGGGACACCCTGTTGCAGAGATACGACGACAATAAGCAGCTGCGAAGGGAATATTTTAAAGCACTTGTTCAGCTGGAACCGATGAGTGCCGCAACGTCATCTGAATTAACCAGAATTGTTAACGAAACACGACGACTGGTTCAAGGAATGAAACGGCTGGAAGAACCAACGCAACATTGGAACACACCGCTCACGACACTGGTAATGTACAAATTCGATAACACCACACTAATTGCGTATGAACATTTTGCAGTGGAAAACAAGACCGACACCTACGACCTGTTGATGGAATTCTGCGAGAAAAGGATACGAATTCTAAACAGCACAGCGCTTCATAGCATCGGTGTGATCGGGACAAGGTCAGCAACAAAGGCATACCAGCGGAATCGTTTGCCGGACCAGAAGATAAACAGATTGCCGCACTCATATGCTGTCACATGCGCCGCCCAGTCTTCATACAATGACAAAAGGGTTTGTCCAGCATGTAAGGCAAATCACCTCTTGTTGGAATGTACGACGTTTGAAGGTATGTCACTTTTGCAACGGGAAGGGTTGGCGAAGAAACACAAGTTATGTTTTAGCTGCTTGAAGGGGAACCATCAAATAAGATTTTGTCGGAACGAGAGTAAATGCAGTCATTGTCACGGCAAACATAACACGCTGCTTTGCAAACGACAGGAAGCGATCCAAGTGGCAGCACAGGCATCACAGGTAGAGCAGCTTACACCCAATGGAGAAGAAACGACAACGATTAATGCGACAACCAGAGTATCAGGTAGAACTAGAAACATGGTGTGGTTGTCAACAGCACTGGTATGGATACGCGGAAGTGATAATGAAGAGTTACCAGCTAGGGCGTTGCTAGATCAAGGATCGCAGTCTAACTTTATTACTGAACGACTGGCACAACAACTAAAATTGAATAGATTGCGAATGTCCAGACCGTTATCAGGAATTGGTGCAGTGGCAGTTACTGCAACCAGTATGGTTTCTACCAGCATTAGATCGCGTGTTTCCGATTTCCAAGCAGGATTGCAATTTTTGGTGTTACCGAAGGTTACATCCGACTATCCGAGTCAGATGGTAGAAGTCAATCGATGGAACATACCATCAGGTATAGCCTTGGCAGATCCAACGTTCAACAAGCCAGAGCGAATTGATATTCTAATAGGAGCCGGCTTGTTTGCAGAGTTGCTGGGTGAAGGAAAAATAAGGTTGGCGTCATATCTTCCTCGATTGCTCGAAACAAAGTTAGGTTGGATTGTCAGCGGGAAAATGACAGAGGCTATTGAGGACAATTTCAACGAAAGCATTGCGGGATGTGCGATAGATGATGAGTTTAATGCTGCAATGGAAAGGCTAGTAAGATTGGAAGATATTCCTGAGGAGAAGATTTTGTCAACAGAGGAGCAACTATGTGAAGAATGGTATGATAAAACAACACGACGAAATGAAGATGGGAGATATATAGTACAGTTGCCAAAGAAGGACAACTATAAAAGGGAAATAGGAGAATCATATGAAATTTCTCTAAAACGATTCGGAGCAGTAGAGCGGCGAATGAAGAGGGATACATGCTTGAGCGAAGAATATCATAAGTTTATGGATGAATATCTTCAATTAAGTCACATGACAAAGGTAACCGATGAGAGGAACAAACAGAGTATACGATACTATTTACCTCATCATGCCGTATGGAAGCTAGACAGCACAACTACCAAGTGCAGGGTCGTGTTTGATGCTTCGTGCAAAACAGACAGTGGAAGGTCTTTGAACGATATTTTGTTGACCGGACCTCAATTGCAAGACGATCTTGTCTCTATTTTATTGCGCTTTCGATTTAACAAAGTTGCAATGGTAGCCGATGTGGAGAAAATGTATCGGCAGGTGTTAATAGATGAGAAGGATCGAGAACTGCAGTGCATTTTTTGGCGATCACATGAGTCAGAGCCAGTGGGTACATTTAAACTAAACACTGTCACGTATGGAACCGCATGTGCCCCGTACCTGGCAATAAAAACGTTAAGGCGAGCCTTTGAAGATGGTGAGAGTGAATTTCCGGCGTCAAAACGATGGTACAACGATTTCTACGTTGATGATTTGATTTCGGGTGCCGAATCTGCAGATCAAGCAAAACTAATACGACAAGACGTGGTCGAAATGTTGGCAAAGGCAGGATTTAAGCTCCGGAAATGGGCTTCAAACATGGTAGAAGCATTAAAGGGAATTCCAAAGGAAGATCTAGCCAAGACAGATGTGCACGTATTAAATGTGGGAGAAAGCATGGTCAGTACATTAGGAGTAATATGGGAGCCGAGGACGGATATAATGAGAGTACGAGTTCCTAGCATCATGTTGTCATCCAGTGCTACCAAGCGAAATGTAATGGGTGCGATCGCTAGGATTTACGATCCTCTGGGATTTGTGGACCCCGTCAAAATGGTGGCAAAAATCTTTATGCAGAAGTTATGGAAGCTGAAAGATGTTAATGGAATTTCGTGGCCTTGGGATAAAGAGTTGCCGGAAGACTTGTGTCGAGAATGGACAAATTTTGCAACCCAACTTCATGTGCTGCAAGATGTAAAACTTCCACGGTTGGTGTGCTCGAGTGAGACGATAGAGTATCATATATTTTGTGATGCATCTGAGCGTGGATATGGTGCATGTTTGTATGTGCGAAATGTAGCCCCGTCGGGAGCAGCGAAGGTGCAGCTGCTGATCTCTCGATCCAAGGTTGCTCCATTGGCAAAGCGTTTGACCATTGCGAGATTAGAGTTGTGTGCAGCGCTGTTAGGAAGCCGTCTATGGGACTTTGCAAGAAAGGGGAGGCTGCGTGGAGGGCCGTGTTTCCTATGGACTGATTCTATGACAACATGGCATTGGATCCAGTCCCCTCATCATGTGTGGAAAACGTTTGTGGGCAATCGCACGGCAAAGATCCAATTGTTGACCGCTGGATGTAATTGGCGACATGTACCGGGAGTAGACAATCCAGCCGATTTAGTGTCGAGAGGATGTGAACCATCGCGATTAATCAATAATGCGCTTTGGTGGTCGGGGCCTACTTGGCTATCAGAAGCTGAAGAAAAATGGCCAACATTGCCTGAAGCAAGAGCAATATCAACAGGCGAAGAACGGAAGGTGGAGTTAATAGCCTCTTCAGTCAATGAAGAGACATTTGTTGACTGGTTGTTCGATCGTTGTTCATCTTTCGCTAAGCTTCGGCTAATAGTAGGTTACTGCTTAAGGTGCCTACAAGGTGTGCGAATGCGATCAAAGAGAGAGTCAGAACAGCATGGATCTTCAGTAGTTCAATACGAGACGCTAATCCTCACCACAGAAGAACGTTTGCGATCAGAGCGGGTATTGTGTCGACTAGCTCAGAAACAATGTTTTGAAAAGGAATTAAATTGTCTCACAAGTAAGAAGGAAATTCCCCAGTCATCTCCATTGAGAGGATATAAGCCATTTATCGACGCAGAAGGGATCATTCGGTTAAATGGAAGATTACAAAATGCTCACATGGGTATAGATGCAAAAAATCCAATAGCTGTGCCAAAAAACCATATGTTGGGAAAAATGCTGGCTGAACATTATCACCTAAAACAATTGCACGCTGGAGTACAAACAACTCTGACTGCGATCAGACAACGATTCTGGATATTTGGGGCAAGATCGATAGTGAAAAAAGTATGCCACAAATGTATTAGGTGCTTTAAATGTAATCCAAAGGGAGTGGTTCAACCAATGGCCGATCTTCCTGTAAATCGAGTAACAGAAGCAAGACCATTCGCGATATCGGGGGTGGACTATTGCGGACCTGTATGGATCAAGGCACAACATCGAAGAGGAGCACCGACAAAGGCATTTGTAGCCGTTTTTGTTTGCTTTGTAACTCGAGCCGTTCATTTGGAATTAGTATCCGATTTAAGCACTCCAGCCTTCTTGGCTGCACTCAGGAGATTTGTTGCAAGACGAGGGCTGGTGACGGAGCTGCATTCAGACAATGGAACCAACTTTAAGGGAGCAGCAAACGAGCTACATCAATTATATGAAATGCTATGCTCGCTAAAGCATAGAGAAGAGGTTTCAGCATGGAGTGCGGAAAATACAATCCAGTGGAAGTTCATCCCACCTCGTGCCCCACACTTTGGTGGATTGTGGGAAGCTGCCGTAAGATCAATGAAATTTCACTTAATAAGAGTTCTTGGAAATGCTTCAGCATCGTACGAAGACATGACCACTTTACTTACAGAAATCGAAGCGTGCTTGAATTCGAGGCCCATTACCCCACTGTCAGATGACCCGTCGGACTTTGAAGCGCTAACCCCAGGGCACTTTTTGACGGGATCTCACCTGCAGCACGTTATAGAGATCGATGTGAAGGACATCCCAGATAACCGTTTAAATCATTGGCGGTTGGTCAGAAAACGGTTGCAGCAGTTTTGGGTCAGATGGAAGACTGAATATCTTCAACAGCTCCATGCGAGAACTAAGTGGCATGGATCTGTAACCGCAATCGTGCCCGGTATGTTAGTCTTGTTACGCGAGGATAATGTACGCCCAACGAAATGGCCATTAGCAAGGGTGTCAGAAGTCCATCCAGGGAGTGACGGTGTGGTACGGGTAGTAACATTGCGAACGTCCAACGCGAAAGATATCAAGCGACCAGTAGTTCGTATTTGTATTTTGCCTAACCAGTGATCGTCGAAAAGGTGAAAAGGAAGTAGCAGTTAGAGGAGTGATTGATAAAATATAGATAATGAGTACAACATACATATATAATTATAAGTGGTGGAGGAATGCATAAGAGAGGGATCTAATATTTAAAACATCAATTTATGAAATTGATGTGAGATATGATGAATTAAGGTATCGGCAGATAAATAAGGAAATTCAATGAAGTGGGTAAAAATATGAATTTTTAGGTGGTCGGGAATGTTTGCGCCTATGAGTAGGCAATCCGCTAGACGGATCTAAAATGTGTATATATTGGTGACAGACTTAGGATTAGAATAGGATTAAGGTGTTAGTGAATTGTAAATATGTATAATAAATTAGTCTTAACGTAACCACCGCGATGTTTGGAAGTGAACCGATCGATCCGAAAGTGAATTGGTTGTGAGCTAGAGAACAGTCGGGTTGCTTACTTTAAGTAACCGATTTTTTTTTTGTTTTCCATCGGGTAAACAAATAGTTGTATTGTTTTCGTTTAATCCTGAAAGAATTAATGCGTCTTTTGTCATATGAGAGGTTGCTCCGGAGTCAAGGTACCATAAACTTGTTGAATTGTAAGGGACACGCAAAGTGGACTACCGAGTGGACTGATTTACCAAAAGAAAAAATACGTCTGTTCGCTTGTACGCTTAATGCAGGAATGGTCTTTATTCAGAGTTCAATGTGTGTGTTGCCCGATTGGCAACCATTCGGTGTTGCCTGATAGGCACTTGTCGTGTCAAGCTGAGAAGTTCAACACTCCTCCTCAACACTGAATGGTTTTATTCCGATCGCTTCCCTAAGTTGTCGAAGTTTCACTGCTTGCAACGGTTTGGTAAGCAAATCAGCTTGCATGTGTTCAGTTGGGCAGTACTGCAGTTTCACGATGCCGTCCCGAACCATATCCTTCACGAAATTAAATTTCGTATCGATGTGCTTTGCTTTGCGTTCGGCTCGGTCTCCTTTAGTCAGCGCAATGCAACTTTGATTGTCTTCGTTGACCAGAACTGGACCATCCAGTTGCTCGCCAACATCCGCCATCAGTTTCAGGATCCACTTTACTTCCTGTAGACACTCGGCAAGGGAAACATATTCGGCCTCGGTGCTAGATAGTGCCACACACTTCTGCTTATGACAGCCCCATCCGATGAGCCCGCCGCCGAACTTAAACACGAACCCCGAATTGGATTTGCGGTCGCTCTCGTCGCCTGCCCAATCGGCGTCCACAAAACACTCCAGCTTTTCTCCGCCGCTTCCAAGGTACAATACACTATCCAGTGTGCCCTTGAGGTAACGTAGTATCCGTTTGGCCTCGTTCCAATCTGCTTCTGATGGATCTTGCACTCTCCTGCCCAGAATGGCTGTGGCGATAGCAATATCGGGTCTGCTGGTCACTGCAGCGTACAACAGAGCTCCTATGAGACTTTGATACGCTTTTGGCGAATCCAACTTCCTGCCATTCTCCTCCTTTCGTTTTAGGAAGCCGGGATCCATCGGGTATTTGGACGGTTTAGCATCCAACATGCCAAAACGCTCCAGAACTCGTTCCAAATAAGCTTGTTGGTCCATACAGTTACACCCATCGTTACGCCGAATTCGTATGCCGAGAAAAAATCTTAGGTTACCCATGACGCTGATCGTGAAATTCAGTGTCAAGACGTGGACCACCTCAGAAAATTCTTCCTCCGTGTTACATATGACGATCATATCGTCAACGTAAATTAGAATAAAGATGGACTTACCCGCTTTTTCGCGTATGTACAAACATGGGTCCGCCGTTGATTGGATGAAACCCATAGTTTTCAGTACGTCGTCGATCTTCGTATTCCAGACACGAGCTGCCTGCTTGAGCCCGTAAATGCTGCGATGCAGCCTGCATACTTCGTTCGGGTTATCGCTTTCGAATCCCTGTGGCTGGCGCATAAAAATCTCCTCCTTGAGAAGACCATGTAGGTACGCCGTCTTTATGTCAACGTGCTTCGTTAACATCTTCCTTTTACTCGCCAGAACCAGCATCGTCCGGAAAGTAATCTGCTTTACGACGGGGGCAAACACCAGGTCGTAATCCGTCCCGAATTTCTGGCAGAAACCCTGCGCCACCAGCCGTGCTTTATACCGAACGAAATGACCGTCTTCATCCGCCTTACACTTGAAGATCCATTTCGACCCGATAGCCTTCCGGTGTGGCGGCAGCTCCGCTAGCTCCCACGTTCCATTTTCCTGATGGGACTGCATTTCTTCTGCCATCGCTGTTTTCCATTCGGCACTCTGAGGACCGGATACAGCTTCCTTATACGTTTTTGGTTCTGCTACACTTTCCTTCACCAGATATACTTCTTCGTCATATCTTGCCGGTGGAACGCCAGCTGTCGCCCTCTGTGAACGACGAACGGGAGTACTCGACACCTCCGGCACTGCCTCTGGCATCGCCTCCGGTATCGCATCCAGCACCACCTCCGGCACCGTAGCTACAGCTTCAGCGTCGTCATCGTCCCACAGTCCGCGAAGCAAATTGTTATCATTGTCGTTCCAAAAACCTTGTGGCCAGCCATCGTCTGAACAATCCCAACCGTAAAATTCAGATTCGGAGATTGTATCATTGGCCACGTTAGTTTTAGCTTCCCGTTTCCTTTCATCGAGAGACCACTCGATTTCAACGCTTTCAGTCGGATTATCCTCTATTTTGGGATCGCCGTATGTCTGCTCCTTGGATCCGTCATCAATCTCAAGAAAACGGACATCCCGACTGATTTGAATTTCTCCCGTTTGAGTGTTTAGCATCCGATACGCCTTATGCTCGCCGGAATAGCCGACAAAAGTCATACGCTCCGCCTTGACGTCTAACTTTTTTCGTTTCACCGACGGAATCAGTACGTACCCAACACATCCAAACAGTCGCAGGTTGGTCAAATCTGGTTTTCTGCCGAACCAGATCTCGAATGGCGTACGTTCTACTGCAGCAGACGGCAATCGATTTTGCAAGTAGCAAGCGGTATTGACTGCTTCCGCCCAAAATCGCTTATGCATACCTGCATCCCGAAGCATACACCGACCCATCTCCGTGAGCGATCGGTTCTTCCGCTCTGCAACTCCATTTTGCTGGGGTGAATATGCTGCAGTAAATTCCATCTTTATCCCTTCGTCCGCACAGAACTTCCGAAGCGCCTTATTGTAGTATTCTCCTCCCTGATCGGAGCGAATGATTCGCGGTTTCCGGCCAAATTGGTTTTGAACCAATTTTACATACTCGCGAATCTTATCCTCGGCCTCCGATTTCTTTTTGAGAAAATAGACGAAAGTATACCGACTATGATCGTCTATTAGGGTCATATAGTAACGGCATCCCCCTAAGGTCGTTTCCTCCATTGGGCCGCACACATCACTATGGATTATATCCAGCACTTCTGTCGAGGTTTTTTCCGCAACTGGTGGAAATGGCGAGCGTGCCATTTTGCATTCGATGCAGCATTCGCAGGTCCAGCGGATACCGCAGTCGACCACTTTTAGCCCCGACACCAAATCGCGCCGCTTCATTTCACCGATGACAGCTGGATCCCTGTGCCCAAGACGACGATGCCAAGTGTGTTGGCAGTTTTTCGTGTGCTCCTTTACCACTGATTTCATCACTCGATCCTGTGCAATTCGCAACCAATACATATCGCTCACTTTATCCGCGACCGCGACGACCGTATTTCCGTAAACGAGCTTGCACCCGGTGTTGTCAAAAACCGCACGCACACCTTTTTCCGCGAGTTTACCGATTGAAATCATGTTTCCCTCTAGCGTAGGGACATACAACACACCCCGTAGCGTGATTTCAATTATTTCACCGTTTTCGACCGCACACTTGATCAGGCAATCGCCAACGCCTTCAACGCGATTTTCGCTGCCATCCGCGACGGTAACATTTGAACGCAAGCTTTGTTCCATTACCGTGAACGCGCTTTTGTCACTACACATGTGCGAACTTGCACCCGAGTCGATTAGCCACGACCGATCGTTACCGCGAATTTCAGGCTGACGAACCATGAACGTGAACGAACTTGTGTCGTTTTCGCGCACTGTTTTCACTTGTTGTTCTTTATTCGGCTTAATCTTTTTCTTCTTTTCACCTTCCCCGCTGCTCTTCCGATTCAGGAACTCTTTGCATTCTCGTTTCTTATGGCCAGATTGACCACAAAAGAAACACGCGCCTGGTTTTGCTTCACTTTTCGCCTTCAGCACTCGCTCCTCCTGCACCTTTCCGCCGTACAGCTTCTCACTTTCGTCGATCAGCTTTGCCCGCACAAGATCCATCGTTAGCTCTTTATCTGAACGACTTTCCAAAGCTGTGGTAAGTGCGTCAAATGCTTTTGGAAGGCTCCGCAAAATCATGGCCACCTGCATGTTCGCCGAGAGTTTTTCACCCGAATTCTCCAGCCGAGAGTAAAGATCTTCCATGCCGTATAAAAAATCTTCCATATTCTCACCTTCACGATAGTTTGCGTTGCAAATCTCTTTCAGCAACGAAACTTTCCCGGTAAGAGTGGCTTTGTGGTGGTGTGCCTTGAGCGCATCCCATGTTTCTTTCACTGTGTTCTTTGTCATGATGAGATTGTGTTGGTTATCCTCAACCAACAAAGCAATGGTCGCCCGCGCCTTCGAATCACCCTCCGTCCACTCCGGAGTTACCGGTGTCGGCGCGACACCCGGGTCAACGTACGTCCACGTACCCTCCCGCATCATCAACATCTGCACTTTGAAAGCCCACGACCGATAGTTTCGGTTGTTCAGCCGGATGACACCCACTTTCGAAAAATCCATTTTTGCCTGTGCAAAAACCTTTCCCGGTTGGATTTTTTCTTTCACCACGAAAAAACACACGATTCCTTAACCGCACCGCGTACCTTCCGGAAATGTCCTATTTTTTCACGCCGAAAAAATAACTGTTTTTCCAAACCGCGTCGCGTACTTTTCAATTCAACTGGCCACACAGAGCTGGGCCCATAACCTGTTGAATTGTAAGGGACACGCAAAGTGGACTACCGAGTGGACTGATTTACCAAAAGAAAAAATACGTCTGTTCGCTTGTACGCTTAATGCAGGAATGGTCTTTATTCAGAGTTCAATGTGTGTGTTGCCCGATTGGCTACCATTCGGTGTTGCCTGATAGGCACTTGTCGTGTCAAGCTGAGAAGTTCAACAAAACTTACCTCTCCTCGACCCACAGCAGCAAGACACATTTCCAATTCTTCTTCTGGTCCACCAGCCATATTGGCATTTGATCTGTTTTCCTTATCTTACTGCATTTTTCTGCAGTCGCTCCCAAAAAGACCTTCCATCTTACAGTAATGACAAATTTTCTTTTTAATTTTTTTCTGATCCACTGATCCACTCGACACAAGCGCTTTTTCATTTAGTCCGCTATCTTGCATGCGTCGCCGCCCCTCGTCCAATAGCTTACCAGTCACAAAATCGACCGTCAGATCTTCGTCTGGTCGACTTTTTAAAGCAGTGATCAAGCCGTCGTATGATTTGAGCAAGCTAGAAAGCGTAAGAGCAACGAACGATGGATCCTTTATTTCTTGTTATGTTGTCACCTTCCGACATACGGGCAGCGAAAATTTGGCGCATTGTATGTATTTTTGAAGAAAATAATGCTCGTTCGTGGTATCCCTTCAAGCCGTCCCACATCTCCTTGGACGATGTGGCTTGCATCACATGTATTAGTTGTAAATCTTCCAGCGCTAACCCAGTGGCATTCTGCGCCTTCTCGTCGTTCGAGATCCAGGTAGCATTAGCATTTTCAGGCTTGGGATTAGTCACGACATCGAACAGCTTTTCTCTTGTAAGAAGGAGACGCATCTTGAATTTCTAGATACCATAGTTCTGGTCGTTTAGTTTTTCTACGTTCACTTTTTCCATTATAAAATAGTCACTATATCGATAGATAACGTCACTATATCACTATAACTTGATTTATTACGAGAGTACTGGGCCCATAAGCTGCTGGTTAGGCGGATGTGATATATCATATGATTAAACGAATGAGAAATTGAACGGACACAGAACACACCGACTCGGACTTAATTCACTGATCTGATTTATTCAAAGGAATGTACACGAGTGAGTGCGTGGAACAAACATCATCTCTTAATATGATGTGGCGTAAGTCACTCACCCTGAGTTCCGTTTCTCTCGCTCAACCTTCTCTCAACAATATTATGGCGTGTAAGTATTAATTTTAGATACATAAATTATGTGTTATCGTTGTACTGGACAACGTGCATCGAAATTTTAAAAAAAGTGTGTGTTTTTGTTTACATCCGAACAATTCATAGTGTTATACTGTGGTTCAAACACCCGCTAGGTAACGCTTGAGCTTTCATTGAGCTTAGATAGAATGTAACACGATTTTAGCTCTCAAGGACTGCTATCGAGCAGTGCTATGAGCAGTCAATGAGCAGTAACGCCTTCATACATAAATCGCTGAAAGTAATGCTCTCATGTTATTTGGGCATGGATGCAGGGACAAGCCGCCCAGATGATTCATGTGTTACTGCATTTCTCAATTTTTCCCTTCTTTTTTGCAGAAATCAGGTTATTTACTGAAATCGGATGATTATTTCTTGTTTAGTTTTTTATCCAACGATTATTTGAATTCATTCGTTACCACAAGAATTTTTATTTTGTAGTAGATGTATACATAAATCTCTCTAAATTTAGAGCTACGAATGCGGCTCCTATCAAATGAATCGAACCAGTAATTAATATATCGCAGGTTTCACCTTTAAATACAAAGTCTTCATCGATTTGCTTGAAAACAGATTCAATTGATTCATGTAGGTACCCCTTTTTATGTTGAATTGTCTGATTCCAATATTCATAATTTTGTCTGCACCGCTGTAATTGAAGCTCGAATGGAAAATTATGATTTATAGCATCTACGCACGTCACTGTATCGCGAGGAACACTAGGAGTAAAAAATGCAGCGTCGAATTTGATCATAGACGAAAGAGTACAAAGTAGCTTTACTGAGTCTCTGTCTCCAGTGGTGTTAAAAATCAGGAGTCGTTTGTATTGGCTGAAAACGTTAAATAACATTAGGAAATTTTTATCTTTGATGCTCAATTTGCAACCTTACCTATCGGATTTCATTTTATACCATCGGGCACATAAATGTATGCTTTCTAACGTATGTGCTCCATCGAGATAAAGTGTCTTTTTTGTATCATACAGTATCCTCTGTAACCTTCCCGGCCAGAAACAGCGGTCAATGCCTTCCACTGTTTGTTCTGTAACAATTGATGGTATGTTTTCTTGCGACATTTCGGAAAGATTCTTGTTCATCCAATTTGTTGCTATCTGAATAGCTAATGAGGTGTTCAATTCAAGAATATCAAGGATATCACACGATTCGTTAATCAATGCGGGTTTCTTAGCCCACTGGTATGCTTTTAATTCTGATGGTACGACAAACAGATTTGCCTGTTCAAAAAATAAAAAAAAGTACAACAAAGATGTATTGTAGAAATGTTATTCCATTATCATTTGGTCATGAAACAAACCTTTAACTTACGACATTCTTCCCTTATAATTTCCATACACTCTGAGGGTTGAACAACTGAAAACACGTCAGAGCCACGTTTTATTATACCGGCTTTCTGCCATGCAATTTCTTCTAATGTATTGCCTAGCAGTTTTGTGTGCTCCAAACCAAGGGAAGTTATACCTACGGTACCAGTTTTAGGTAAAACATTCGTACAGTCATATCTACCTCCGATGCCCACCTCAATGACGCACACATCAACACTTTCTCGTAGAAACACATCCAAGGCCAAAATTGTCAAGAAACAAAAATATGATGGCATATCTCTGCTATGCTCTCGATATGCAAGTAATTGTTTATAAATTCTCCAAAAATATAAACGAAATTTATCTCTCGATAGAGGCATTCCGTTAAGTCGAACGCGTTCTTTAACCGAAACTAAATGCGGCGAACTAAAAAATCCGGTACGATAACCATTTGACCTCAATATTGATTCTATCATAGCACAAGTAGATCCCTGTGTTGATGACAAATGAAAGCATCAAAATCATTAAAATAACATTGGAAAGAAACATAACCCAAAGTATTACCTTTCCCTTTGTTCCAGACACGTGAATCACAGCAAGTTTGTTCAAATGATCCATGGAAACACCAACACGCAACAAGTACTTGAGCGTGTCGTTTATATGCTTATTGTCTTCACTATGCTTTCGAAGAATTGAATCTTGAAGAACGCTGGAGTTGGATTGTAATGAGTTTAATGAAGAAATTGCATTCTGTAACAAGAATATACTTTAAAATACGTACTTCTAAGATCCTCAAGATAATGCTTACCTCGTAGCTCTCGTCTAGAATAGATGAAACGTTGGAACCTTTCATTGTTGACAATATGTGCGATTTAACGCTAGAAATATGCAACAAAGAAATCGAAGCCGTTTCACATGTAATTATATCCATCATTTTTCTCCGCCTCACAGTAAAATCAGCAATACGAAACATGAAATGTAGCAATAATGTTTTTAGCTATAGCAATGGAAATAACCTATTAAAATCGAGTAAAAAATTCAAGACGCATTATATGATTAACGATTGATTGGACAGAGCTCGTAAAATCTTTGAACCTTGTAAATGTGTTGTGTTTTTTCGACTGCCTCTTATCAAAATTCTCTTATCAACATGTTATTCTCATGAACATTCTTAAATATGATCATTCTAACACCATATGCAGGCGTATCCCGAGATTAACTATCCGTGGCCCTATTAGACTGGGAAGGTCAAGGACTGTTTAGGAACGAGGCCCCGTAATGTAGAACTATTTGACAAGTAGCCATAAGTTCGTTATAGGTAGTTTGACATCTACGTTTCCAAGGTGTATGGATATTAGGAGGTGAAGTGCTTCAGAGCAAATTGACATTTCACGACTTGACATAACAATACTGGGTGCTCTGGTATTAAAATCGAGAAGAGCTGGAGGGAGGTGTAGAAAATTGTAAGTGTTTTGACATAACAATACTCAATGATGGCGCCTGTCAAACGTGCTAATAATTCACCTGGTAAATAAACACACCTTGCTCGTTTCGATTTTAATTTTACTTGTAATTAAAATGATAAATCGATTTAGTCATTGCAAGAAAAATGTTAATTGATTCATACATTATACAGGAAGAGTAAGTGTTGTGTTTGCACAAATGAAACATAGTAGACGGTGGTGTACGGCACAAACAGAATATGTGTTTTATTCCTATCTTTGGTATGGGTACGATAAACACAGGTAATAAATAATATACACAACACAATGCGGGGAGAGGACGACTGGCCCTGCTCGCGCCGCGATCCTCACTGAGGACGTCACAGGATGACAGCCCTGCTGTCAACAGTGAGCCCTCAGGATGAGGCAGCGGTCTGTCCACAACAGTAAGTATGTCTGTAGTAATAGTAAAGTTTTTAGGGAATGATGAATGATAAGGGCTTTCTGCTGTCAAATGGCATCCAAGATGGCCAATCCGATTTTGGCTAAGGCCCGTGGCAGCGCTCATCCGATGCGATTTTATCGGACGAAATTTATATGGGATTTGACAGATAACGTCGGACGTGCGATTTCGTCGTACGACGGAATCAAAAATTTTTGATTCCGTCGGATCGTCGCATCCGATTTTATCTGTCAATGTAATCATGCAGGTTATGTAGGAACAATATGAAATTATTTTTTATAATGGTTAAACCATTCAAATTTTCGCAATATGAGCCGAAATAGCGTTTGACAGAAGCGTCCGATAAAATCGCATCGGATAAGCGTTGCCACCGCCCTAAGACCTCATTGCTACACAGACCTTGGACATAACCTTTTTTGAGGGCCGTGGCAACGCTTTTTCACATGCGATTTTATCGGAAGGCCTGTCAAAATTTTATATGAGATTTGACAGATAACGTAGGACGTGCGATCACCGACAAACCGACATGACACTTCGAACAAAATTAGCTTCAAAAGTTGTCTCCTTATTTCAAATAAAATACGTTAAACACTAGCGCCATCTCTGTAATGATTCGCTTACTACAGTGACACAAAGGAGGAACTGCTAAATCCCCTTTTTGTTTTTCTCCGCAAATTCCAATGCGCATTGTTTTAATTACTTCTTACGTCTTTTGGATTGATTTGGAAAGTTATAAAATAATTTTCCTGGGTGTTTTGTTCAATAATTCTCACAAAATCATGCCTCACAATTCCTTCGTAATTTGTATTCACAAAAGTTGTTTACATCGAAGCAGCAGTGAACAGAGCTTACTTTGACAGAAGTGATCACCTCACATGCAAATGACAGTACTTTTTGTGAGACACTTTTGTAACGCCAGTGTCACGTCGGTTTGTCGGTGGTGCGATTTCGTCGTACGACGGAATCAAAACATTTTAATTTCGTCGGACACCGCATCCGATTTTATCTGTCAAACTAAATGTGTGGTGTTTTGTGTAACAATCTCAACTTAATTTTTCGTAATCGTTAAAATATTAAAATCATCCAAATAATCGAAAAATAATACGAAAAAGCGTTTGACAGCACGTGCGATAAAATCGCATGCGATGGAGCACAGACACAGGCCATATTAATCTCATTCGATCAGCGTTGCCATCGCCCTGACCGTATCAATACACGATGCGCAATCTCAGATTGCGCATATTATCGTTTTATCAAAATATTTGTCAATTCGCGTAGCCAACCCTGAGCTATAAACGTCATTTCCATACAATTTCAGATTGGGCCAGGATTGCGCATAAATTTTCAAGATTATATGTCCGAGATATATAATTTTTTTTTTTGACAGATAAATATATCAAACCGATCCGTTTGACAGATAAATATATGCGCAATCTGAGATTGTGCATCGTTTATTGATATTGTAAAAAACTATCAGTTTGGTGGGTTAAGCCACACGGCCACAGAAGCAGCCACTTCAATGTTTTTGAAATCAGATTTTTATGCACGGGAAATTTGTTTGCTCAACATGTTTCACCTGTGTTAAAATGTTATTTCCCAAGTGCCACAAATCCACTAAACGACCACTAAACGGCTTCTAAACGACTCAAGTTCTCTACCTAAACGGAATATAGAAAGACTTCGTTTAGCAGACGCCAAACGACTCATGCATTCTAAAAATAGCAAAAAAGCTGGTGGCGCTATCTGTTGGTGGGATACCCCAACCAGTTGAGCTTCATCGCTTGGAGGAGAGCTTTCTCATTTCCTCTGTACTGTTGTATGGTTTCGCATTGAAGTTATGCATCGCTAGAACTAGAACGGCGATACGATTGTTTAAATACTAAACTCCAACGGAAACCACCAGCACTAAAGCAAGTGAGATTTGAGCAATGGTCATTGGTGTTGATACCCACGTATCTAACCACACGACCATTTATATAGATTTTTGCTCAGAAAGTTAGAAGGCTATATAGGTCATAATAAAATGCAACTTGTCGAAACACATTGCAAGAAAAGGATAGCAATATAATGATGAGTTGTAATACGCCATCTATTGATCAAACCAATGAAGCTGTGGAGCTTTCATTTTTTTTCTATGGATATTCAATTTTCCAGTCGTTTAAGCTTAATCTGTGGCGCTTGGGTTAATTGTGCAAAGGAAGCAATTAAACGTGTGTGTTTAAGTTGGTTTGTTGTAAAACAAACATGTTTTATGTATGTGTGTATATGTGTGTTTGTTTACTTGCGAATGAACTCTTCCATTTCGCTGGTCAGTGCTTAGTTCATAGACTATTATTATTACTGAAGTTGAAGAGCAGTGATGTAAGTGAATGAATTTAAACAACCGAGGAGTTAAAATCCTGTCCAGCATAATAACCTAAGCCAACCCTTGACAAAACTTTTCCTCAAAGCATTTTTGGAAAAGGTGGGTTAAGGGTGGGCAAGATAAATACATCGGATCGGAACTAGCAGCTCCGATTGTTCTAAAATTTGGTGGGTTAACGACTGAATCGACCACCACAAACCCACGTGGGTTTGAAGTGGTTTTACAGTGGATTAAGTAAAAATTTGGTGGGTTAACGACTGAATCGACCACCACAAACCCACGAGGGTTTGAAGTGGTTTTACAGTGGATTAAGTCCCGTGTCTGTGCTCCATCGCATGTGATTTTATCGCACGTGCTGTCAAACGCTTTTTCGTAGAATATTGCGATTGTTTGGATGATTTTAATGATATAACGATTACGAAAAATGTAGTTGAGATTGTTCCTACAAAACACCACACATTTAGTTTGACCGATAAAATCGGATGCGGCGTCCGACGAAATCAATTTTTTTTGATTCCGTCGTACGACGAAATCGCACGTCCAACGTTATCTGTCAAATCCCATATAAAATTTTGACAGGCCTTCCGATAAAATTGCATCCAATGGAGCACAGACACAGGCCTAAGCAAGGACCGTTAAGATATCAGGTCAAGTTATAAGCCCGTTTTGACAGCTAGGTGGAAAAAGAATCGACGAAGAAAACTGACAATTAGTTTTCCGCGTTTGGCGAACGCTTCAAGTTCTCGAAGGAAAATTTCCATATTAAATCACGGGCTGTGTTCTAATAAACTAAAATATTCACCCAAATTGATCTCCACCAAATATTGACCATGCAAAACGTAAACAATTCATCAATACATATACAAGCGGAAACCATCTGTCAAAATCGGAGCCCAGGAGGGAGATCGCCAAAAGCGCTATAACTACACCTCATTATACATTCCATCTTGGGATTAAGGCCGATTTGGTTATTTGGGTTCAAACACCTGATTACTATGACCAAGGTGAATACAAAATGTTGCCATACAAAAATCAAATTGGTTTGATTTTGGCCGGCAACAAATTTGTGCTAGCTGTAAAAATCCATACTTTTTGCCAGCAATAATGTTACGCGCAAAAATTTTAGAAAGCTGCCTAGGCCCACCTAGTCCATAAACTCATTTTTGGTCAAGTAATCAAAAATAGCCAGCTCGTACTTTATAGCTGATTTAGGGCTGTTTAACGAAAAATCGTTCCGATGTCGTACTTTGTGGCTGATTAAGAGATAGACGGTACTTTGCGGAACTATGGAGCTTTTTAACAGGCACATGGTACTCTTTGGAACTTTGCGGCTGATTAGCACTATGTGTAGAGTTCATGGTGGAACTTGAAGGCTTGTTAAGAAAGCGTACCGAACTTGGTGGAACTTTATAGCTTTTTTATGCATGACATGGGTTCAAGGTGGCTCTTGTCAAAGTGTCAAAGACGGACGCCGGCAATAATCTCATTGCTGCTGCACAAGTTAGATTCGTTAATTGAAGAATGAATATTGAACGAAGTGATTGTGAATTATCAGTAAATTGTGTAAAATTTTGTGTAATTCATCAATACAAAGGATTTAAAAATATACACATGTGTTTAAACGAAAAAAATCTTGTTGTTTATTTCATCGATGACGCTTGCTTGAAAATAAAACACAAAGACAAATAATCCCTGGCATCGTGGCATAAGGAAGCTGCTTAGGCGCTGTTTGAAAGACCCACATAGAACTTTGATGCTGTTTATCTACTGCAAAAGGCGAATTAGAGCAGCGATCTTTAGCGTGCCAAAATGAGCTGCTTAAGCAATTCTGGCTATTTGGGAACTTACCCGCCTTGCAATTGACAGCGATTTGCGAGGGCGCGCGAGGGCTCGCACGCCATACAAGTTCACCGCCCCAGAGCCCTCGCATTAAAGAGCTTGCGAGCCTTGGTAATTTTTTCACCCCTAGTTTTAGCAGTTATAATAATAGCACCCCGAGAGCAGGTATAACATTGAAAATTATAGCTTACTAAACACCTACATTTTGAGATTTTATTTGGCAAAAATCCACAAAAATTTGAGAAGTAATCTTTTCGGCGAATAACACCTGAACAATAAAAACTTATGTGTGAAAAATAAAGATTATTTAATGACCTTATGATTTCGAGCAGATGATACCACTCCCAACCCTCGCAATGTTTGACGGGTAGTTTCAGTAAAGAAAATGACGCTTGCTGGTTTTCGATGCCCTTTTCACTCGTGAAGATGGCTTTCAAATAGCCCTAATGAAGCTAGAGAAGGATGTAATTGGCGTTGCTCATATGAAATAAAATCTTTATGAGCTAAAGTTGCAGTTACAAACGAGACGATCTGCAAATATGTGTATGACAGCGGTGAGTACACTAAAGCCTCGTAATGAATATTTTCGATTTCAAGCTACAGGCATGGTGATGCAAAACTGGATGGTAGACGGTCGCGATCGAAAATCGACACATTTTTGCGACGCATGCCGACAACCATATAAAGAAAATCAAGAATTGGCCTTTATCTCATTGGATAACGACACTTGTGGTTCTGAAAATCGAAAAGTAAAATTCCCCTTTCGTGAACAGCGGGACAATGACCGTTTTCAGCAAGAGGGGGAAATGGTCGGAAAAGATAATGCTGCCAACGGTTTGCAAGTGCATCAAAATTTAGTCGATATTGAAGAGAATAATGAGGAAGATTTTGAAATATTAAGCGTTAAAGGAATACGTGAAAAAGAAAGTGGCTAAAGGGAAGAACCGATAACTTCAAAACTCAGCGCAAATGTAAGTCGTTATAATTGTGAAATTAGGAAGAAAGCTATCAAAGGTGAATCGTTAACATCAAGCCCTGATTTTAAAGTAGCATTTCTTCATTGAAAACTGCCTGAAGCTCTTCCTGGTTTGTTGAGGCAATTCTTGGGATTGTTACAGGATGTTGGATTGAAGGTAATGAAATTGATTCGAACTCTTCCGAAGCTACATTCCAATAAAGCATTTGAATCAACCAGCTTCTAAGTCTTGAGGAAGAAACTTGGGTTGAACGATCGAGAGGGGGTGTAAACGAAGTAGCCGTATAATCGAAGTAGACTTTAATATATTTAGGAACGAAATCGAACGGGCTGATCAAATTTTATATGCAATGTCAAATTGCATATAAAATTTGTCGAATTGTCTAGCAGCAATAGAACACGACATCGAACATGAAACATGTATAGGACTTCACATGTTTGAATTGTGGGTTATCACATCGAAAATGTAAAATCCCATATATTTTTCATGTTCGATGTCGCGTTCGATTGCTTCTAGAGCGTCCCAATCATTTGTTGGGTTAAGTTTCCTAGTACAATTTACAGATCGACACTTCAGAAAGGCCTCATGTGACCGCTATGAACCAAATCTAAACTATCTCCTTTAAATAAATGAAAGATGATATTTTCTCGTACTGCTCTTCATTGGACAGATTAGCTTCCATTTTTGACACCCCCCCCCCCCCCCCCCCCTCTGCTCAACACTCAACACTTCAAAGCCTACCGAAAACTACCGAAAAAATCTTTAACTCCTACCGAAAACCACCGATAAAACTTTGATGCGCCTACCGAAAACCGCAAAAATAATCTGGTCACTCTGTTAAAGCGGTAATATATGACCCCGTTCCTACACAGTCCTTGGGTTCTACCACCTGATCTTCTTAATGCATCTTGATTGGTTCGCTGCGTCAATTATGGATTGATTTGTTTTTAAGGTGACGTGGATGTTACCTTGCATTATATTTTTGTTTGAGTGCAAACCGCTTGAAGTGAATAAGTCTAGAGAATGGCCCTCATGACGATGATTGCACGCTTTGTAGACGGCCTTCCGCTCGTGGGAACTATGCAGGAAGATGAACAGGTGAACCAAAATACTTATGTATTATTGTGTCATTTATTTATCAGATTCGTTCGTTGTATTGCAGTCCGGCCGAAGCATATTGGAGTATCAAAATCAAGCTAAATTGCTGTTTCGAAAACTGGGACCCAACTCACCAACCCGATGCAGCATAGAAACCGGGCCTTATTTGTTTCAGTGAGTTTTTGAATATATTTCAGTTTTGGGGAACTTAAACCTAGTAATTAACATTCGTTTTAGTTATTTCATCGAACATGATGTTTGCTATTTAGTTATGTGCGACAAGGTGTTTTCTAAACGAATCGCTTTCAACTATCTGGAAGATATCGCCCAGGAATTTCACAGTAACTATGGAAGGAGAGTAAATACAGTGACTAGACCGTACGCTTTTATTGAATTTGATATTTATATTCAGAAAGCCCGGAAAAACCTTACCGATCGTAGAAGAAATATAAATGCTATAAATAATCAGTTACAAGATGTGCAAAGGATTATGGTACGTACAATTCAATTTTAAAAATGTGTTCCTAAAAGGGCCGTGGCAACGCTCATCGGATGTGATTTTCTCAGACGCTGCTTTCAAACGCTTTTTTGGTTTATTTTGCAATTATTTGGATGTATTAAGATCATTAAACCATTAAAAAAAATTGATGTTCTTCTTACATGTCCTACATGATTACGTTCACAGATAAAATGGGATTACAATCCGACGAAATAAAAAAAATTGAATCCGTTGTACTATGAAATCGCACGTCCGACGTTATCTGTCAAATCCCAGATAGATCTAATCTTATAAAATCGCATCGGGTCAGCGTTGCCATGGCCCTAACAGCGAAATTTCAATTTTCTAATTCATTGATTGTCCAGGTACAAAATATTGATGATGTTTTGCAACGCGGGACTGTTCTATCTGAACTGGATACCAAAACACAAAATTTATCGATGCTCTCTCAGAAGTACAAGAAGGATGCTTCATATTTGAACCGCAAATCGCTGTACGTCAAAGGAGCAGTAGCTGGAATAATTTTAATTTTGTTTGTGTTATATTTTTGGGTAATTTGATAGTAATTTATATGGCATTCAAGCTATGTGTTTTATAATATAAGTGGTATGAAAAGGATAAAAACTCAGACTTGTTAATGTTTTTTAATAACTTTATTTTTATTTTATTACTATGTAAATACAAATGAATTCTTTATATTTCTACAACTTTTATAAACAAATCTTTTCAGCGTGATATAAAGTCGCAGATTCCTTGATAAACAATCTGAGTATGTTCATATTACAAATATCAGGTTGTTTCCAAAATACAAACGATTCGTTGACCGCTACCCAAGCGCCACAGATTAAGCTTAAACGACTGGAAAATTGAATATCCATAGAAAAAAAATGAAAGCTCCACAGCTTCATTGGTTTGATCAATAGATGGCGTATTACAACTCATCATTATATTGCTATCCTTTTCTTGCAATGTATTTCGACAAGTTGCATTTTATTATGACCTATATAGCCTTCTAACTTTCTGAGCAAAAATCTATATAAATGGTCGTGTGGTTAGATACGTGGGTATCAACACCAATGACCATTGCTCAAATCTCACTTGCTTCAATGCTGGTGGTTTCCGTTGGAGTTTAGTATTTAAACAATCGTATCGCCGTTCTAGTTCTAGCGATGCATAACTTCAATGCGAAACCATACAACAGTACAGAGGAAATGAGAAAGCTCTCCTCCAAGCGATGAAGCTCAACTGGTTGGGGTATCCCACCAACAGATAGCGCCACCAGCTTTTTTGCTATTTTTAGAATGCATGAGTCGTTTGGCGTCTGCTAAACGAAGTCTTTCTATATTCCGTTTAGGTAGAGAACTTGAGTCGTTTAGAAGCCGTTTAGTGGTCGTTTAGTGGATTTGTGGCACTTGGGTAACTGATAGTTTAAACTAGTGAGAAAAGCACATTTGCTATGAATTTCCCTTCGTAAGATTCCGGATGTTTCATATGTTGACCTTTATGTGTTTTTTTCTGCGAAAAATACTGCGAATTCGCGTCCCATATAACAATTTTCACCACAAATTCACCTCAAAACCTCTTGATTTCAGCAAAACAAGAGGTTTGGTGAATATGACGTCATATGCAAACGGCGGTTTGCGAAAAAAGGGGGTGGGGCCACGGCCGTGCGTGGCTTGTACCTGTATCCGCTCTGTTCGCTCTGTATTTGTATTTATGTGTGTATTGTGCACAGTTGTTCTTGGTGCGTTGTGGCTTTTAATCTGAGGGCGGATCTTCGTTTCTCTCGCACGTTTTTTTTCGCTGCGTTTCTTTGCTGTGATTGAAGAGAATATTGGAGGAAGAGCGTAATCATTTAGGTTTTCATACTTTACCGGCGTTGTGTTGGATCCATCGTCAATGTTTTCGGCTATCTTGGTTGCACGTACCTGCCTACGCTATGAGTGAACAAAATACTATTCAATGCGTTCTTGTTTCTTGCCATTAATCTCTACGCAAAATAAGTGGCCGAGCGAGTCTTGGAGATCGAAAGGATTCTTTGAGTTCGCCAGAAGGTCTCGAGAAGAAAAACCCTAGCGCGCTCGCAAGTCAATTTGTCTTTGTTTTCTTCTCCATCTGAGAATCATGAATGAGGCCATTTAGGGCCAAGCTACTAGCGATGGATAAATTTGTAAAAACACCGCAATCGCTACCGAATTACTCCACAATAATCGCAAGTTGTGAAAGGTAGATGCAATCTCGGTAATGTTTGGTGTCATCTGTTGTAGCCGACCAGGACTGGCCGGTTGCGTTAGTCGGTAACTTCAGCCGTCGTATTCGTTGGATCCATCCGAAGCCGATTCCAAACAGCTCGTGACGGTTGCGGATGGCTTCGGACGGTTCCAGGCGAATGCGTCGATGGGCAAAGCTAGTCATTCAAACTTTCCGATTTTACGTACAAAACGGCCGTAAATACAAACGGTACCGTTGCGCAAAAAGTTTTTTGATTGATTCAAACGATCATCAGCGAAGACCTACCGGCTTTTTGATAAGAGCGGCATGTATGAAAATTGAGCAAGCTATAGCAAGCGCAAATATTCTTGCTCTTCGTATGTGTGGCTCTTCTCTTATCCCCTTAGCTACACTCTCTCCATGTGTTGTCACGCTCCTTGTTTTATATCACTCTTTCTCTTTCTTTGTCACCGCTCATTATAGCATCCTCGCTCTCCGTATGTGTTGCTGTTTGCTTCCTCCATAGCTTCTTCTATTTCTTCCTCATCATTTGTTACTTCTCGCCATGGCATTCTCGCTCTCCTTATGTGTTGCTCTTCGCTTCCCCCTTTATTTCATTCCCCTCTCTCTGAATTAACAGAGCCTCTCGCTCGTCGCAACCTGTTTCTCGCTACCTCGCACCCCGTTTGCCATAGAAATAATTCCCCATTGTTATATGGGCGCACTGGTTTGAAGTGCACACTGTGCGCTCAGTGCGCACAGCATAGTTAGGGTAATGTGCGTGTGCGCACAGCACACTGAATTGTTCTACTTTATCCAACACTACACACCACCATATTATTGCGTATTGGGTGAATATTTTAGTTTATTAGAACACAGCCCGTGATTTAAAATGGAAATTTTCCTTCGAGAACTTGAAGCGTTCGCCAAACGCGGAAAACTAACTGTCAGTTTTCTTCGTCGATTCTTCTTCCACCTAGCTGTCAAAACGGGCTTATAACTTGACCTGATATCTTTACGGTGCTTGGGGTGTGAGTAACAAGTTTCGGCGGGCGAGAGGCTCTATTAATTCAAAGAGAGGGGAATTAAATAAAGGGGGAAGCGAAGAGCAACACATAAGGAGAGCGAGAATGCCATGGCGACCCAAAGAAACATTTTGGACCTAGCTTGAACAAAAACTGAGATGTCTTGCTCTATCTTCTATACCGCACCTGCTTGCACTCATTCGCGAGCGTTAAAATATACTCTCCCGATTTCATGTTCTCGCGAATTGCCTGCTGCTGTAAGAATGTATGAGTGAATGTGCAGCGTTTTTCTCTGTGCTTCCTCTTCTCCCCCCTCGTTCGCACTCCCTTGTTCCATTGATGAGATGGGCGATTTCTTCCTACCCGCAAATTTCCGTTAAATGCCTTCTAATCGCCTTGTAATCGCCGGCGAATTGAAGGCGATCAGCAGTGCATTTAGCAGTAATTAAATGCCTTTGAAATATGTCAATGAAAAATTTCGCTTTTAATTTGAAATTTGAAATTGCAACTGTCAAAAGAAAACCTTACAAGCGTCTTCAGCACTGCACTGTTGTAGTGTTCCCAGATATGAGCGTGACCGTAGCAATAGACGATGCGCAATCTCAGATTGCGCATATATTTATCTGTCAAACGGGTCGGTTTGATATATTTATCTGTCAAAAAAAAAATATATATCTCGGACATATGATCTTGAAAATTTATGCGCAATCTTGGCGCAATCTGAAATTGTATGGAAATGACGTTTATAGCCCAGGGTTGGCTACGCGAAACGACATATATTTTGATAAAACGAATATATGCGCAATCTGAGATTGCGCATCGTGTATTAATACGGTGAGATTCGATAGCACGATTTACGTGTTATGATCTCTTGCGTTAAGCTCTGAGCTATTTCACTTTATTAAAGATGATCTACATTATTCGGTTATTAAAGACCAACTCATTGAAAGGTGATAATATTTCAAACTCATTTCGATAACTAAAATAAAAGGAAAAATGAGATACATATTTCTCCCATCCTGATAATTAACGGTAAACATAGTGTAATTATTATGTTTTTTTTTTTTAAAGGTATTATTTTAATTTCGCTTCACATAAATTTTGTTTAAAGTAATTATAGTAAGAAAAAATTAATTTAAAAAGAAATAAACGCATAAAAAAGATCATAAAAATCTGGATTTGAACACACGCTTTCTCGGTTCGGAACCAAAAGCGTTGTCACTGCTCTATTTGGCAGTTACATTGGTACAGGTGCAAATTCAGTATATAAACAAGCTAAGATGGCGGCAAGCTATCTGTTCTCCTTGAATCAAAAAGTTGAAAGATTTCGAAGAGAACCCGTTACAGCCGTGAAAGTTTCGGTTGAAATCTTTATTCGCCTTCTAAGGCGACTAAGGCCTTAAATGCCTTCTGAATGCCTTCAAAGCCGTTTAATGCTGGTAGGGCTGATTCGACCGCGCAATGACATTTATATGGTTCCGTCGCAATGAGGTACTGTACGCAAAAATACAGAGTATTTCCATTAAACATCCGTGGTCCACACGGAACGCCGATTAACCAAACACTACCGCCCTATATCAAAACCCTATATATCGATATTGGCGTGACGGTGTCTCCCCTCTCATTAAATTATATGTAGTAAACCACTTGCTACATTTCCTCTCCTTTCCCTCTCCTAGAACTCGTATAAACAATATTAATGAGAGAATGGGGAGAGAGGGAGGAGCATCAGCTTTTTTGCTCTCTCTCAAAAAAGAAGTCCAAAATTGTCTGCCGTTGGGTACCAGTTTGGGTACTGAGATAGGGCCCCATCTCAGGTTCATAGTTTTACCCATTCATCGCGTTTTGGTCGTTTGGTGAGGAGTAACAAAGGAGCTACGGAGGAAGCAAACAGCAACACATACGGAGTGCGAGGATGCTATAATGAGCGGTGACAAAGAAAGAGGGACAGTGATATAAAACAAGGAGCGTGACAACACATGGAGAGAGTGTAGTTGAGGGGATAAGAGAAGAGCCACACATACGAAGAGCAAGAATATTTGCACTTGCTATACTCTGCTCAATTTTCATACATGCCGCTCTTATTAAAAAGCCGGTAGGCCTTCGCTGATGATCATTTGAATCAATCAAAAAACTTTTTGCGCAACGGTACCGTTTGTATTTACGGCCGTTTGTACGTAAAATCGGAAAGTTTGAATGACTACCCTACCCGCAAAATTCCGTTAAATGCCTTCTAATCGCCTTATAATCGCCGGCGAATTGAAGGCGATCAGCAGTGCATTTAGCAGTAATTAAATGCCTTTGAAATATGTCATTGAAAAATTTCGCTTTTAATTTGAAATTTGAAATTGCATATGTCAAAAGAAAACCTTACAAGCGTCTTCGGCACTGCGCTGTTGTAGTGTTCCCAGATATGTGCGTGAGATTCGATAGCACGATTTACATGTTATGTTCTCTTACGTTAAGCTCTGAGCTATTTCACTTTATTAAATATGGTCTGCATTATTCGGTTGTTAAAGACCAACCCGTTGAAAGGTATTAATATATCAAACTTATTTCGATAACTCTAGTAAAAGGAGAAATGAGATACATTTTTCTCCCATCCTGATTGTGAAGGGTAAACATAGTCATTATTATGTTTTTTAAAAAGGTGTTTTTAAAATTTCGCTTCACATAAATTTGATTTGTTCTAATTATAGCAAGAAAATATTAATTTAAAAAGAAATAAACACAGAAAAAAGATAATAAAAATTAGGATTTGAACACACGCTTTCTCGGTTCGGAACTAAAAGCGTTGTCACTACTCTAGTTGGCAGTTACATTAGTGAGGGTGCAAAATCAGTATATAAACAAGCTAAGATGGCGGCAAGTTATCTGCTCTCGTTGAATCAAAAAGTTGAAAGATTTCGAAGAGATCCTGTTTCAGCCGTGAAAGTTTCGGTTGAAATCTTTATTCGCCTTCTAAGGCGACTAAGGCCTTAAATGCCTTCTGAATGCCTTCAAAGCCGTTTAATGCTGGTAGGGTACCTTTGCCCATCGACCAAGGACCGTAAAGATATCAGGTCAAGTTATAAGCCCGTTTTGACAGCTAGATGGAAGAAGAATCGACGAAGAAAACTGACAGTTAGTTTTCCGCGTTTGGCGAACGCTTAAAGTTCTCCAAGGAAAATTTCCATTTTAAATCACGGGCTGTGTTCTAATCAAGGATAATGTATTTAGAAGGTTGATTTTTATCGCTTTTGCTGGGCGACATTGTGGGGGACATCTGTCACTCTCTGCATACAAATTTCATTACCCCGCACCAGCCCTCCCTGATTTTTATACCGGAGCCCCCGGAAGAGAAATGTCAAGTCGAGAAATGTCATTTTGCTCTGAACAACTTCACCTTGTCATTTATAACACCTTGGTTCTAATAAACTAAAATATTCATCCAAATTGATCTCCACTAAATATTGACCATGCAAAACGTAAACAATCCATCAATACATATACAAGCGGAAAACCATCTGTCAAAATCGGAGCCAAGGGGGGGGGGGGTTGCCAAAAGCGCTTTAACCTTTAAGTTGGCAACCGGATACCCGGGTATTTTTTTCAACTTCGAACTGCAATAACTTTTGATTCATTGCATTTATTGACCTGAAATTTTCCGTAGCCTCCCAACATTTAATTTATGATTTTTTGGTGCATAAGTGGTAATTTTAAACAGCCTGTAAGTATTTTATTTTGATTTTTTTTTAACTTTACCACGTAAGTTGGCAACCAGCATACCCGGGTATTCCATACATTTTGTATGGAGAATGACGTTTCTCTTCTTCCTCTTTTCGTATTGTGCTTATTTTCGAGTCAAAATCAAGCGATTCCAAATTTCAATTTGATTTTTATCAAAAAAATGAAAAAACTTAATGAATAAATGAAATAGAAGAGAATATATGGTCGGCATTACTTGCTTACAGCATTAAAATATAGAAAGCATTGTTTACCTATGAAAATCCTGAATTTTTCACATCAAAACGTGTGGAATACCCGGGTATGCCGGTTGCCAACTTACGTGTGTAAATCTGGTTGCCAACTCTACGGTTAACTACACCTCATTATACATTCCACCTTGCATACAACCCTATTATCTTTTGACAGGAAGTTTACGCTCTCCCATACGCTCTCCCTGCGTAAAACTGGCAATTCAGGCATAGGTAATCCAGTACAACATGAATAACCAATGCAGTAATTCAGTTTCAGATTATATTATTTATTACAAACCTATACTCATAACGACTATTGTGTAAAATAGATGGAACACACAGTTCACACTTAGGATGTCATAATTGGAAACAAACTAAGATGTTTAAGGATTAATTCTATCACCAAACAATCAATTCTCATCCTAATGAATTAAATGAAATTAAACTGCAGTTTTTTTTTTTTTTCAAATCAATTGGTTACGATTTAAGTCGCTTTGAAATGCTCATTCAATGTTGCATCGTCTGAATCTGAAGAGTCATTCGGCAACATTTCAAAGCTGAAAAAATTTATCCTCTTGCTACGGTTCTTGCGTTCATTCTTCGCATTAATTAAACAACCACCATTATAAGGTTGCACTCCACTACATCTATGTAGAATATGGTTGATATGGCATATTTCGTGTTTCAGATCATCATCACTATCGATGATGTGGAACTGGTCGAGCTGATCATTCAACACCACATAAATTGTCGGATATTCCACAATAGTTTTACCTTGTAAAGATTCGCGAAGCGTATCGTGAATGTTCAGCAGTGTTACTCGATCGTAACTCTGTTGAACTCCTTCCGCTTTAAGAAGTAATGAGACTCCTGCTACGCCTCGTGCTTGATAATTTGCCAGTTTGTTGACACCGGGGATGATGTGTTTCGATGAGGGTTGTAAATATGTGTCTACTATGTCACAAAGTTTTGAGTCTTCGCATATATGTTTGTCGATATACACATAGTTTTCATTGGTCTGGGGGAAACACCATTCAATACGCCAAAATATTTTTTCACTTTTAAAATCCAAATAGGATGTATTTTTTTGCCGTTTGCTGAAATTTTGCAACATAAACTTAAGTGCAATCCCGCGATCTAAAGCAGCTTGTTGAAGACGCATCATGTGAATTGGAAGATTTTTTTGGAGACAAGTGAAACGTTTTCTTTGATCGCGTTTGCGGTTCTGAACGAATTTCGTACAATCTTCCAGAAAGTAATAATCGTTCATGAGATCCATTTTGGTCATTTTCACTAGCGGAATGTATTTTGTACGGTCTCGAATGCCATTACATTTCAGTTCGGCTTTGTGAATATTCAGACACTCCATGCTACATGTTTTTACATCACAACGAGGACAAGTGTATTTGGCTGCATTCGCAGAGCAAGCTTCACAGTATCCTAATCTAATAAGTAAATTCAAGAATTAACCTTAAATCCGTCGATCTGATGAGTGACATACCTCTTTCCAAGAATTGTTGAATGTTCAGCATTGGCTTTAATTGAAACTGTACTCGCCATTCTTTACGTTTTCTTGTTATTTATAATCGTAGAGAAACCTCTTGATAGTTCAGACTAAGAGCTTCAACAATTTTTGCACGTATAAAATGACAGCCAAGGACCGTAAAGATCAAAGTGGGTTTATTATACAGGTGGGCTTATCCCGAACAATTTGACAACCGTGCTGCAGAAAAATGAAAACGGAATGACAGCAGGTAATTCGATCATTTGTTGATGTTTGCGTGTGATTTCCAATGGCTGTTTTGGTTGATGTGTCGTAGTGAGGGTGAAAAACTATGTAGGGTAACTGTACCAGTTTTCGGCAGTGTACCTATTTTCGGCAGGGTAGCTAAAAACGTGAAATTCGGCACAAACGCGGTAAAAATTTTCACAAAACACAATTTTATAGTGAAAGTGTCCTTATTTGTTATTCACATAAGAAGTTTCACACCATTTCATTGCGTATTTTTCAAAATATCAAATGAACTGTGCTTTTTTTTCGGCAGATTTGCTGTCAGCCAATAGTTCGGCAGGTTTTGTGATTAAGAGAACCAGAGCAGTAAAACAAAGAAAAAGTGGTGTAGAGTAAAGATTTTATGCTTATTTAATTTATTCTATCTTGTTCAGAATCCCCCCCCTGGGCTCCGATTTTGACAGATGGTTTTCCGCTTGTATATGTATTGATGGAGTGTTTACGTTTTGCATGGTCAATATTTGGTGGAGATCAATTTGGGTGAATATTTTAGTTTATTAGAACACAGCCCGTGATTTAAAATGGAAATTTTCCTTCGAGAACTTGAAGCGTTCGCCAAACGCGGAAAACTAACTGTCAGTTTTCTTCGTCGATTCTTCTTCCACCTAGCTGTCAAAACGGGCTTATAACTTGACCTGATATCTTTACGGTGCTTGGGGTGTGAGTAACAAGTTTCGGCGGGCGAGAGGCTCTATTAATTCAAAGAGAGGGGAATTAAATAAAGGGGGAAGCGAAGAGCAACACATAAGGAGAGCGAGAATGCCATGGCGACCCAAAGAAACATTTTGGACCTAGCTTGAACAAAAACTGAGATGTCTTGCTCTATCTTCTATACCGCACCTGCTTGCACTCATTCGCGAGCGTTAAAATATACTCTCCCGATTTCATGTTCTCGCGAATTGCCTGCTGCTGTAAGAATGTATGAGTGAATGTGCAGCGTTTTTCTCTGTGCTTCCTCTTCTCCCCCCTCGTTCGCACTCCCTTGTTCCATTGATGAGATGGGCGATTTCTTCCTACCCGCAAATTTCCGTTAAATGCCTTCTAATCGCCTTGTAATCGCCGGCGAATTGAAGGCGATCAGCAGTGCATTTAGCAGTAATTAAATGCCTTTGAAATATGTCAATGAAAAATTTCGCTTTTAATTTGAAATTTGAAATTGCAACTGTCAAAAGAAAACCTTACAAGCGTCTTCAGCACTGCACTGTTGTAGTGTTCCCAGATATGAGCGTGACCGTAGCAATAGACGATGCGCAATCTCAGATTGCGCATATATTTATCTGTCAAACGGGTCGGTTTGATATATTTATCTGTCAAAAAAAAAATATATATCTCGGACATATGATCTTGAAAATTTATGCGCAATCTTGGCGCAATCTGAAATTGTATGGAAATGACGTTTATAGCCCAGGGTTGGCTACGCGAAACGACATATATTTTGATAAAACGAATATATGCGCAATCTGAGATTGCGCATCGTGTATTAATACGGTGAGATTCGATAGCACGATTTACGTGTTATGATCTCTTGCGTTAAGCTCTGAGCTATTTCACTTTATTAAAGATGATCTACATTATTCGGTTATTAAAGACCAACTCATTGAAAGGTGATAATATTTCAAACTCATTTCGATAACTAAAATAAAAGGAAAAATGAGATACATATTTCTCCCATCCTGATAATTAACGGTAAACATAGTGTAATTATTATGTTTTTTTTTTAAAGGTATTATTTTAATTTCGCTTCACATAAATTTTGTTTAAAGTAATTATAGTAAGAAAAAATTAATTTAAAAAGAAATAAACGCATAAAAAAGATCATAAAAATCTGGATTTGAACACACGCTTTCTCGGTTCGGAACCAAAAGCGTTGTCACTGCTCTATTTGGCAGTTACATTGGTACAGGTGCAAATTCAGTATATAAACAAGCTAAGATGGCGGCAAGCTATCTGTTCTCCTTGAATCAAAAAGTTGAAAGATTTCGAAGAGAACCCGTTACAGCCGTGAAAGTTTCGGTTGAAATCTTTATTCGCCTTCTAAGGCGACTAAGGCCTTAAATGCCTTCTGAATGCCTTCAAAGCCGTTTAATGCTGGTAGGGCTGATTCGACCGCGCAATGACATTTATATGGTTCCGTCGCAATGAGGTACTGTACGCAAAAATACAGAGTATTTCCATTAAACATCCGTGGTCCACACGGAACGCCGATTAACCAAACACTACCGCCCTATATCAAAACCCTATATATCGATATTGGCGTGACGGTGTCTCCCCTCTCATTAAATTATATGTAGTAAACCACTTGCTACATTTCCTCTCCTTTCCCTCTCCTAGAACTCGTATAAACAATATTAATGAGAGAATGGGGAGAGAGGGAGGAGCATCAGCTTTTTTGCTCTCTCTCAAAAAAGAAGTCCAAAATTGTCTGCCGTTGGGTACCAGTTTGGGTACTGAGATAGGGCCCCATCTCAGGTTCATAGTTTTACCCATTCATCGCGTTTTGGTCGTTTGGTGAGGAGTAACAAAGGAGCTACGGAGGAAGCAAACAGCAACACATACGGAGTGCGAGGATGCTATAATGAGCGGTGACAAAGAAAGAGGGACAGTGATATAAAACAAGGAGCGTGACAACACATGGAGAGAGTGTAGTTGAGGGGATAAGAGAAGAGCCACACATACGAAGAGCAAGAATATTTGCACTTGCTATACTCTGCTCAATTTTCATACATGCCGCTCTTATTAAAAAGCCGGTAGGCCTTCGCTGATGATCATTTGAATCAATCAAAAAACTTTTTGCGCAACGGTACCGTTTGTATTTACGGCCGTTTGTACGTAAAATCGGAAAGTTTGAATGACTACCCTACCCGCAAAATTCCGTTAAATGCCTTCTAATCGCCTTATAATCGCCGGCGAATTGAAGGCGATCAGCAGTGCATTTAGCAGTAATTAAATGCCTTTGAAATATGTCATTGAAAAATTTCGCTTTTAATTTGAAATTTGAAATTGCATATGTCAAAAGAAAACCTTACAAGCGTCTTCGGCACTGCGCTGTTGTAGTGTTCCCAGATATGTGCGTGAGATTCGATAGCACGATTTACATGTTATGTTCTCTTACGTTAAGCTCTGAGCTATTTCACTTTATTAAATATGGTCTGCATTATTCGGTTGTTAAAGACCAACCCGTTGAAAGGTATTAATATATCAAACTTATTTCGATAACTCTAGTAAAAGGAGAAATGAGATACATTTTTCTCCCATCCTGATTGTGAAGGGTAAACATAGTCATTATTATGTTTTTTAAAAAGGTGTTTTTAAAATTTCGCTTCACATAAATTTGATTTGTTCTAATTATAGCAAGAAAATATTAATTTAAAAAGAAATAAACACAGAAAAAAGATAATAAAAATTAGGATTTGAACACACGCTTTCTCGGTTCGGAACTAAAAGCGTTGTCACTACTCTAGTTGGCAGTTACATTAGTGAGGGTGCAAAATCAGTATATAAACAAGCTAAGATGGCGGCAAGTTATCTGCTCTCGTTGAATCAAAAAGTTGAAAGATTTCGAAGAGATCCTGTTTCAGCCGTGAAAGTTTCGGTTGAAATCTTTATTCGCCTTCTAAGGCGACTAAGGCCTTAAATGCCTTCTGAATGCCTTCAAAGCCGTTTAATGCTGGTAGGGTACCTTTGCCCATCGACCAAGGACCGTAAAGATATCAGGTCAAGTTATAAGCCCGTTTTGACAGCTAGATGGAAGAAGAATCGACGAAGAAAACTGACAGTTAGTTTTCCGCGTTTGGCGAACGCTTAAAGTTCTCCAAGGAAAATTTCCATTTTAAATCACGGGCTGTGTTCTAATCAAGGATAATGTATTTAGAAGGTTGATTTTTATCGCTTTTGCTGGGCGACATTGTGGGGGACATCTGTCACTCTCTGCATACAAATTTCATTACCCCGCACCAGCCCTCCCTGATTTTTATACCGGAGCCCCCGGAAGAGAAATGTCAAGTCGAGAAATGTCATTTTGCTCTGAACAACTTCACCTTGTCATTTATAACACCTTGGTTCTAATAAACTAAAATATTCATCCAAATTGATCTCCACTAAATATTGACCATGCAAAACGTAAACAATCCATCAATACATATACAAGCGGAAAACCATCTGTCAAAATCGGAGCCAAGGGGGGGGGGGTTGCCAAAAGCGCTTTAACCTTTAAGTTGGCAACCGGATACCCGGGTATTTTTTTCAACTTCGAACTGCAATAACTTTTGATTCATTGCATTTATTGACCTGAAATTTTCCGTAGCCTCCCAACATTTAATTTATGATTTTTTGGTGCATAAGTGGTAATTTTAAACAGCCTGTAAGTATTTTATTTTGATTTTTTTTTAACTTTACCACGTAAGTTGGCAACCAGCATACCCGGGTATTCCATACATTTTGTATGGAGAATGACGTTTCTCTTCTTCCTCTTTTCGTATTGTGCTTATTTTCGAGTCAAAATCAAGCGATTCCAAATTTCAATTTGATTTTTATCAAAAAAATGAAAAAACTTAATGAATAAATGAAATAGAAGAGAATATATGGTCGGCATTACTTGCTTACAGCATTAAAATATAGAAAGCATTGTTTACCTATGAAAATCCTGAATTTTTCACATCAAAACGTGTGGAATACCCGGGTATGCCGGTTGCCAACTTACGTGTGTAAATCTGGTTGCCAACTCTACGGTTAACTACACCTCATTATACATTCCACCTTGCATACAACCCTATTATCTTTTGACAGGAAGTTTACGCTCTCCCATACGCTCTCCCTGCGTAAAACTGGCAATTCAGGCATAGGTAATCCAGTACAACATGAATAACCAATGCAGTAATTCAGTTTCAGATTATATTATTTATTACAAACCTATACTCATAACGACTATTGTGTAAAATAGATGGAACACACAGTTCACACTTAGGATGTCATAATTGGAAACAAACTAAGATGTTTAAGGATTAATTCTATCACCAAACAATCAATTCTCATCCTAATGAATTAAATGAAATTAAACTGCAGTTTTTTTTTTTTTTTCAAATCAATTGGTTACGATTTAAGTCGCTTTGAAATGCTCATTCAATGTTGCATCGTCTGAATCTGAAGAGTCATTCGGCAACATTTCAAAGCTGAAAAAATTTATCCTCTTGCTACGGTTCTTGCGTTCATTCTTCGCATTAATTAAACAACCACCATTATAAGGTTGCACTCCACTACATCTATGTAGAATATGGTTGATATGGCATATTTCGTGTTTCAGATCATCATCACTATCGATGATGTGGAACTGGTCGAGCTGATCATTCAACACCACATAAATTGTCGGATATTCCACAATAGTTTTACCTTGTAAAGATTCGCGAAGCGTATCGTGAATGTTCAGCAGTGTTACTCGATCGTAACTCTGTTGAACTCCTTCCGCTTTAAGAAGTAATGAGACTCCTGCTACGCCTCGTGCTTGATAATTTGCCAGTTTGTTGACACCGGGGATGATGTGTTTCGATGAGGGTTGTAAATATGTGTCTACTATGTCACAAAGTTTTGAGTCTTCGCATATATGTTTGTCGATATACACATAGTTTTCATTGGTCTGGGGGAAACACCATTCAATACGCCAAATATTTTTTCACTTTTAAAATCCAAATAGGATGTATTTTTTTTGCCGTTTGCTGAAATTTTGCAACATAAACTTAAGTGCAATCCCGCGATCTAAAGCAGCTTGTTGAAGACGCATCATGTGAATTGGAAGATTTTTTTGGAGACAAGTGAAACGTTTTCTTTGATCGCGTTTGCGGTTCTGAACGAATTTCGTACAATCTTCCAGAAAGTAATAATCGTTCATGAGATCCATTTTGGTCATTTTCACTAGCGGAATGTATTTTGTACGGTCTCGAATGCCATTACATTTCAGTTCGGCTTTGTGAATATTCAGACACTCCATGCTACATGTTTTTACATCACAACGAGGACAAGTGTATTTGGCTGCATTCGCAGAGCAAGCTTCACAGTATCCTAATCTAATAAGTAAATTCAAGAATTAACCTTAAATCCGTCGATCTGATGAGTGACATACCTCTTTCCAAGAATTGTTGAATGTTCAGCATTGGCTTTAATTGAAACTGTACTCGCCATTCTTTACGTTTTCTTGTTATTTATAATCGTAGAGAAACCTCTTGATAGTTCAGACTAAGAGCTTCAACAATTTTCGCACGTATAAAATGACAGCCAAGGACCGTAAAGATCAAAGTGGGTTTATTATACAGGTGGGCTTATCCCGAACAATTTGACAACCGTGCTGCAGAAAAATGAAAACGGAATGACAGCAGGTAATTCGATCATTTGTTGATGTTTGCGTGTGATTTCCAATGGCTGTTTTGGTTGATGTGTCGTAGTGAGGGTGAAAAACTATGTAGGGTAACTGTACCAGTTTTCGGCAGTGTACCTATTTTCGGCAGGGTAGCTAAAAACGTGAAATTCGGCACAAACGCGGTAAAAATTTTCACAAAACACAATTTTATAGTGAAAGTGTCCTTATTTGTTATTCACATAAGAAGTTTCACACCATTTCATTGCGTATTTTTCAAAATATCAAATGAACTGTGCTTTTTTTTCGGCAGATTTGCTGTCAGCCAATAGTTCGGCAGGTTTTGTGATTAAGAGAACCAGAGCAGTAAAACAAAGAAAAAGTGGTGTAGAGTAAAGATTTTATGCTTATTTAATTTATTCTATCTTGTTCAGAATCCCCCCCCCTGGGCTCCGATTTTGACAGATGGTTTTCCGCTTGTATATGTATTGATGGAGTGTTTACGTTTTGCATGGTCAATATTTGGTGGAGATCAATTTGGGTGAATATTTTAGTTTATTAGAACACAGCCCGTGATTTAAAATGGAAATTTTCCTTCGAGAACTTGAAGCGTTCGCCAAACGCGGAAAACTAACTGTCAGTTTTCTTCGTCGATTCTTCTTCCACCTAGCTGTCAAAACGGGCTTATAACTTGACCTAATATCTTTACGGTCCTTGACTACACCTCATTATACATTTCACCTTGATGACAGCGCTTTTTACCGTCCAAATAGACAAACAGCGACAACGTCGCGCGCGACAAAAAGTAGCTCAATTTTGCAAACAAAGCTACTCGTCGCGCGCGACAATTTTGCTTCATCCGAAATAATCGAATGATCTCGTTTTTTTTCAAGCCAGATTAATGCCAAACACAAATAATTAGATTTAAACACATTTTAAACTATTTTTGTGTGTTTTCAAATATAAAACAAGTTGATTGACTGAGTCAAATGAGCTACTTTGATCTACACAGAGTCAAATTTTGAGCTATTGTTCGTCGCGCGCGACGTTATCGCTGTATGTCTAATTGAACGGTTAGAGGTCGTTGCGGGCAAGGTGGATTAAAAATATTAGGTGGTGCAACAAGGTGTTTGTATATAGAAGGTCAAGGTGAACTATGGACCCGCTGCGCAAATTCGAGCAGTTTTCTGCGTAGTTTTTTGCGTCGTTTTGTGTCAAAAAATACGCAAAAAAATACCCCGCTGCGCAAATTCGAGCAGTTTTCTGCGTAGTTTTTTGCGTCGTTTTGTGTCAAAAAATACGCAAAAAAATACGCTAAACTTCAGCCAAAACTACGATAGCCAGCGTATTTATTGCAGTTTTTAGGTGCGGAACGAGCGCCATCTGTTGAAGGAATGGATGAACTATTTCAGACGGTGGAGCAAAAAAAAAACGGCCGAAAAATTCAAAAATATTGGCGCCCATTCCTTCCTCCTCCTTCTTCCTCTAACTCCCTTCCCCTCCCTGCCTTGCCTTATACTTGCGCTTCAGCCCGTGCCTTTCGCCGTCAGCTAATCAGTGTGTATGCGTTGGTGTATATGTACATTGCGGTTGTGTATTGTAATTGGTGGGTGTTAGCATTTATTTATTCGTGTGTGACCTTGACGATGCGGGAGGAGAAGCTGGTTCATTTTGGGATTTAAAGTGTTATCGGTGTATTGATGGTTTATTTTATTTCGTGCCGCTGCTGATGAGACCATTCGATGCCCCTGCCAATTGAGGGTGAAGAAGCCTATTTAAAACAAGCGTAGGAGAACGTCTAACACTAATCTAATTTTTTTTGATTTGAACATGTTGGATGCTTCAACGACCTTCTATGCATCATGTAGCACAGTTTATAATGGAAATAAAATAACTTTTTTGAAATGTGCAGAAATCTGTCTCGAGTTTTCGGGTCGCGACACACACACACACAGCGCGGGGAAAGTGACCGTTCACTCTATCATGTCGCGATCCCCCACCCCGCCCGGCGCTTTGGATGAGGATGCGATACAAGAAAGCTGAACCAGCCGTTCTACCTATACGGTAGCCGTAATCGATCATGTGGGAAGGGGGGAAGTGCGTGCTTGCGTTCGCGCTATCGTGGGTGCGTGCTTGCGTTTGCGCTTTCGCGGGTGCCTGCCCGCGTACACGCGTACGTGCATGTGTGCGTGCGTGCGTGCTGGCGTGTGTGTGTGGTGTGTGTGTGTGTGTGTGTGTGTGTGTGTGTGTGTGTGTGTGTGTGTGTGTGTGTGTGTGTGTGTGTGTGTGTGTGTGTGTGTGTGTGTGTGTGTGTGTGTGTGTGTGTGTGTGTGCGTGTGGAAACCCCAAAACTATTTGATTCTGATGCGTACATTTTCATCCGCTGCGGCTACAAAGTCCATGCATTTTCGATTTCGCTACCTGAGAGACAACACAACTATCGGATTGGCACCACGATCTTTGCGATCGGTTCTGCTGTTGGGGGTGTTAAAAAGGCACACGATCGAAGCAAACGTGCGTGTGATATGTAGCAAATTTCTTTCGCGCATATGGTGCTGCACCTGCCCGTCCAGAATCTGGCGGCTTGTTGGTTTGGAAAAGTTATCATGACGCCGATTGACCGGCATTGCCTTGGAATGGGTTCGGATCGGTAGGTTCATGTTTTAGTCGAGTGAATTCCGTGCATTTGTCGCGCCACAGCGGTAGACCCGGCAGCACCAAAGTCAAAACAAAAACCTTCCCCGAGTGTGGACTGCTTTGCTAAGTTCTTATTATTATTATTATTATTATTATTATTTGGCGTAATAGTCTACGCGATCATGCCGGCCTTTTCAGGACTTGAGTACCACGTAGCCGGATAGTCAGCCCTTGCTACGGCGGACGGTTCATACGCGGTTAGAACCCACGACGGGCATGCAGATGTGCGGAATGATGGCGGTGTTGCGGGCCCGCTCCTATCCAGCGTGCAACTTGCATACTGCCACACTGTCTCCTGCTCGATGCATACGCTGCAGGCAGGGGGAAGGATGCACCTCCACGATAGAAAAAACACCGTCATGAACCAGCGGCGGATCTAACGGTTGGCGGACTAGGCGGTCGCCGAAGATTTTTAGTCTGTAGTATGCCGTATGTCTACAAGTGGACAGATTATTAGCGACAAGGGTCCCCGGAAAGATGGTCGTTAGGGCTCCGTGGCGGGAGAACCATTTGCACCTCCCCTCCCCCCATGGCGACAACAATTTTAGGGCCTGTGACCGATGAGCGTAGGGGTCCCATGGTCGAAGCCCGCGCCCGCCGTCAATTTAAGTATGCTGTTCAATCTCCCAACAGCTGTGTGCCAGTACCCCCTCCTCCCGGTCATCAGTTACCATGTACAGGAGCCTCATCTCATCTTTCCCCCGATTCCCCTAATCCGCCACTGTCATGAACACCTTCCTTTCTTTGACCAATGAATCATAACATTCCAGAAGACAACACAGACTTTCCAGTATGCCGGTTGCACGATCAGCTTGCGTTCTAGATGCCGGCGGAAAGGAAAGTTGATGAAAATCAGCGCCGGGCTGAACGTGTTAATGCGAATAAGGGTTCTGCGCGTTGCACAGCAAACCCTCCATCGTGCGCTAGTGATTCCGTAGCCATTTTTACATTGCATCGATTAAACTCATTGCGCTTTTTTGGTTTGATTTGTGAAAATGCAACTTCATCGCCGCAATGTTTGTTAACGGCATTTTTAGGCGCCACAACAGCTCGCGAGCATTGACCACACGCGAGAAAGAGATAGCGCTATGGAGGGAAAGAGCACGGACGACGGCTGATAGCGATTGGCCGTCTGACGCACCAACACATCTAAACCTTCGACAGCGTGTTCAGGCGAGGGGAATGAGGCGGAGCCAGGGACGGGCAGCTCGACGAGCTGCTCGACAAATTTGCCGTTGGAGAGAAAAGGAAGGCATGTTAAAATTCTCCGAACGCCTTGATTTCTTCCGTCGCTTTGCGCAGCGGGACGCTAAACTTCAGCCAAAACTACGATAGCCAGCGTATTTATTGCAGTTTTTAGGTGCGGAACGAGCGCCATCTGTTGAAGGAATGGATGAACTATTTCAGACGGTGGAGCAAAAAAAAAACGGCCGAAAAATTCAAAAATATTGGCGCCCATTCCTTCCTCCTCCTTCTTCCTCTAACTCCCTTCCCCTCCCTGCCTTGCCTTATACTTGCGCTTCAGCCCGTGCCTTTCGCCGTCAGCTAATCAGTGTGTATGCGTTGGTGTATATGTACATTGCGGTTGTGTATTGTAATTGGTGGGTGTTAGCATTTATTTATTCGTGTGTGACCTTGACGATGCGGGAGGAGAAAGCTGGTTCATTTTGGGATTTAAAGTGTTATCGGTGTATTGATGGTTTATTTTATTTCGTGCCGCTGCTGATGAGACCATTCGATGCCCCTGCCAATTGAGGGTGAAGAAGCCTATTTAAAACAAGCGTAGGAGAACGTCTAACACTAATCTAATTTTTTTTGATTTGAACATGTTGGATGCTTCAACGACCTTCTATGCATCATGTAGCACAGTTTATAATGGAAATAAAATAACTTTTTTGAAATGTGCAGAAATCTGTCTCGAGTTTTCGGGTCGCGACACACACACACACAGCGCGGGGAAAGTGACCGTTCACTCTATCATGTCGCGATCCCCCACCCCGCCCGGCGCTTTGGATGAGGATGCGATACAAGAAAGCTGAACCAGCCGTTCTACCTATACGGTAGCCGTAATCGATCATGTGGGAAGGGGGGAAGTGCGTGCTTGCGTTCGCGCTATCGTGGGTGCGTGCTTGCGTTTGCGCTTTCGCGGGTGCCTGCCCGCGTACACGCGTACGTGCATGTGTGCGTGCGTGCGTGCTCGCGTGTGTGTGTGTGTGTGTGTGTGTGTGTGTGTGTGTGTGTGTGTGTGTGTGTGTGTGTGTGTGTGTGTGTGTGTGTGTGTGGTGTGTGTGTGTGTGTGTGTGTGTGTGTGTGTGTGTGTGCGTGTGGAAACCCCAAAACTATTTGATTCTGATGCGTACATTTTCATCCGCTGCGGCTACAAAGTCCATGCATTTTCGATTTCGCTACCTGAGAGACAACACAACTATCGGATTGGCACCACGATCTTTGCGATCGGTTCTGCTGTTGGGGGTGTTAAAAAGGCACACGATCGAAGCAAACGTGCGTGTGATATGTAGCAAATTTCTTTCGCGCATATGGTGCTGCACCTGCCCGTCCAGAATCTGGCGGCTTGTTGGTTTGGAAAAGTTATCATGACGCCGATTGACCGGCATTGCCTTGGAATGGGTTCGGATCGGTAGGTTCATGTTTTAGTCGAGTGAATTCCGTGCATTTGTCGCGCCACAGCGGTAGACCCGGCAGCACCAAAGTCAAAACAAAAACCTTCCCCGAGTGTGGACTGCTTTGCTAAGTTCTTATTATTATTATTATTATTATTATTATTATTTGGCGTAATAGTCTACGCGATCATGCCGGCCTTTTCAGGACTTGAGTACCACGTAGCCGGATAGTCAGCCCTTGCTACGGCGGACGGTTCATACGCGGTTAGAACCCACGACGGGCATGCAGATGTGCGGAATGATGGCGGTGTTGCGGGCCCGCTCCTATCCAGCGTGCAACTTGCATACTGCCACACTGTCTCCTGCTCGATGCATACGCTGCAGGCAGGGGGAAGGATGCACCTCCACGATAGAAAAAACACCGTCATGAACCAGCGGCGGATCTAACGGTTGGCGGACTAGGCGGTCGCCGAAGATTTTTAGTCTGTAGTATGCCGTATGTCTACAAGTGGACAGATTATTAGCGACAAGGGTCCCCGGAAAGATGGTCGTTAGGGCTCCGTGGCGGGAGAACCATTTGCACCTCCCCTCCCCCCATGGCGACAACAATTTTAGGGCCTGTGACCGATGAGCGTAGGGGTCCCATGGTCGAAGCCCGCGCCCGCCGTCAATTTAAGTATGCTGTTCAATCTCCCAACAGCTGTGTGCCAGTACCCCCTCCTCCCGGTCATCAGTTACCATGTACAGGAGCCTCATCTCATCTTTCCCCCGATTCCCCTAATCCGCCACTGTCATGAACACCTTCCTTTCTTTGACCAATGAATCATAACATTCCAGAAGACAACACAGACTTTCCAGTATGCCGGTTGCACGATCAGCTTGCGTTCTAGATGCCGGCGGAAAGGAAAGTTGATGAAAATCAGCGCCGGGCTGAACGTGTTAATGCGAATAAGGGTTCTGCGCGTTGCACAGCAAACCCTCCATCGTGCGCTAGTGATTCCGTAGCCATTTTTACATTGCATCGATTAAACTCATTGCGCTTTTTTGGTTTGATTTGTGAAAATGCAACTTCATCGCCGCAATGTTTGTTAACGGCATTTTTAGGCGCCACAACAGCTCGCGAGCATTGACCACACGCGAGAAAGAGATAGCGCTATGGAGGGAAAGAGCACGGACGACGGCTGATAGCGATTGGCCGTCTGACGCACCAACACATCTAAACCTTCGACAGCGTGTTCAGGCGAGGGGAATGAGGCGGAGCCAGGGACGGGCAGCTCGACGAGCTGCTCGACAAATTTGCCGTTGGAGAGAAAAGGAAGGCATGTTAAAATTCTCCGAACGCCTTGATTTCTTCCGTCGCTTTGCGCAGCGGGACGCTAAACTTCAGCCAAAACTACGATAGCCAGCGTATTTATTGCAGTTTTTAGGTGCGGAACGAGCGCCATCTGTTGAAGGAATGGATGAACTATTTCAGACGGTGGAGCAAAAAAAAAACGGCCGAAAAATTCAAAAATATTGGCGCCCATTCCTTCCTCCTCCTTCTTCCTCTAACTCCCTTCCCCTCCCTGCCTTGCCTTATACTTGCGCTTCAGCCCGTGCCTTTCGCCGTCAGCTAATCAGTGTGTATGCGTTGGTGTATATGTACATTGCGGTTGTGTATTGTAATTGGTGGGTGTTAGCATTTATTTATTCGTGTGTGACCTTGACGATGCGGGAGGAGAAAGCTGGTTCATTTTGGGATTTAAAGTGTTATCGGTGTATTGATGGTTTATTTTATTTCGTGCCGCTGCTGATGAGACCATTCGATGCCCCTGCCAATTGAGGGTGAAGAAGCCTATTTAAAACAAGCGTAGGAGAACGTCTAACACTAATCTAATTTTTTTTGATTTGAACATGTTGGATGCTTCAACGACCTTCTATGCATCATGTAGCACAGTTTATAATGGAAATAAAATAACTTTTTTGAAATGTGCAGAAATCTGTCTCGAGTTTTCGGGTCGCGACACACACACACACAGCGCGGGGAAAGTGACCGTTCACTCTATCATGTCGCGATCCCCCACCCCGCCCGGCGCTTTGGATGAGGATGCGATACAAGAAAGCTGAACCAGCCGTTCTACCTATACGGTAGCCGTAATCGATCATGTGGGAAGGGGGGAAGTGCGTGCTTGCGTTCGCGCTATCGTGGGTGCGTGCTTGCGTTTGCGCTTTCGCGGGTGCCTGCCCGCGTACACGCGTACGTGCATGTGTGCGTGCGTGCGTGCTCGCGTGTGTGTGTGTGTGTGTGTGTGTGTGTGTGTGTGTTGTGTGTGTGTGTGTGTGTGTGTGTGTGTGTGTGTGTGTGTGTGTGTGTGTGTGTGTGTGTGTGTGTGTGTGTGCGTGTGGAAACCCCAAAACTATTTGATTCTGATGCGTACATTTTCATCCGCTGCGGCTACAAAGTCCATGCATTTTCGATTTCGCTACCTGAGAGACAACACAACTATCGGATTGGCACCACGATCTTTGCGATCGGTTCTGCTGTTGGGGGTGTTAAAAAGGCACACGATCGAAGCAAACGTGCGTGTGATATGTAGCAAATTTCTTTCGCGCATATGGTGCTGCACCTGCCCGTCCAGAATCTGGCGGCTTGTTGGTTTGGAAAAGTTATCATGACGCCGATTGACCGGCATTGCCTTGGAATGGGTTCGGATCGGTAGGTTCATGTTTTAGTCGAGTGAATTCCGTGCATTTGTCGCGCCACAGCGGTAGACCCGGCAGCACCAAAGTCAAAACAAAAACCTTCCCCGAGTGTGGACTGCTTTGCTAAGTTCTTATTATTATTATTATTATTATTATTATTTGGCGTAATAGTCTACGCGATCATGCCGGCCTTTTCAGGACTTGAGTACCACGTAGCCGGATAGTCAGCCCTTGCTACGGCGGACGGTTCATACGCGGTTAGAACCCACGACGGGCATGCAGATGTGCGGAATGATGGCGGTGTTGCGGGCCCGCTCCTATCCAGCGTGCAACTTGCATACTGCCACACTGTCTCCTGCTCGATGCATACGCTGCAGGCAGGGGGAAGGATGCACCTCCACGATAGAAAAAACACCGTCATGAACCAGCGGCGGATCTAACGGTTGGCGGACTAGGCGGTCGCCGAAGATTTTTAGTCTGTAGTATGCCGTATGTCTACAAGTGGACAGATTATTAGCGACAAGGGTCCCCGGAAAGATGGTCGTTAGGGCTCCGTGGCGGGAGAACCATTTGCACCTCCCCTCCCCCCATGGCGACAACAATTTTAGGGCCTGTGACCGATGAGCGTAGGGGTCCCATGGTCGAAGCCCGCGCCCGCCGTCAATTTAAGTATGCTGTTCAATCTCCCAACAGCTGTGTGCCAGTACCCCCTCCTCCCGGTCATCAGTTACCATGTACAGGAGCCTCATCTCATCTTTCCCCCGATTCCCCTAATCCGCCACTGTCATGAACACCTTCCTTTCTTTGACCAATGAATCATAACATTCCAGAAGACAACACAGACTTTCCAGTATGCCGGTTGCACGATCAGCTTGCGTTCTAGATGCCGGCGGAAAGGAAAGTTGATGAAAATCAGCGCCGGGCTGAACGTGTTAATGCGAATAAGGGTTCTGCGCGTTGCACAGCAAACCCTCCATCGTGCGCTAGTGATTCCGTAGCCATTTTTACATTGCATCGATTAAACTCATTGCGCTTTTTTGGTTTGATTTGTGAAAATGCAACTTCATCGCCGCAATGTTTGTTAACGGCATTTTTAGGCGCCACAACAGCTCGCGAGCATTGACCACACGCGAGAAAGAGATAGCGCTATGGAGGGAAAGAGCACGGACGACGGCTGATAGCGATTGGCCGTCTGACGCACCAACACATCTAAACCTTCGACAGCGTGTTCAGGCGAGGGGAATGAGGCGGAGCCAGGGACGGGCAGCTCGACGAGCTGCTCGACAAATTTGCCGTTGGAGAGAAAAGGAAGGCATGTTAAAATTCTCCGAACGCCTTGATTTCTTCCGTCGCTTTGCGCAGCGGGACGCTAAACTTCAGCCAAAACTACGATAGCCAGCGTATTTATTGCAGTTTTTAGGTGCGGAACGAGCGCCATCTGTTGAAGGAATGGATGAACTATTTCAGACGGTGGAGCAAAAAAAAAACGGCCGAAAAATTCAAAAATATTGGCGCCCATTCCTTCCTCCTCCTTCTTCCTCTAACTCCCTTCCCCTCCCTGCCTTGCCTTATACTTGCGCTTCAGCCCGTGCCTTTCGCCGTCAGCTAATCAGTGTGTATGCGTTGGTGTATATGTACATTGCGGTTGTGTATTGTAATTGGTGGGTGTTAGCATTTATTTATTCGTGTGTGACCTTGACGATGCGGGAGGAGAAAGCTGGTTCATTTTGGGATTTAAAGTGTTATCGGTGTATTGATGGTTTATTTTATTTCGTGCCGCTGCTGATGAGACCATTCGATGCCCCTGCCAATTGAGGGTGAAGAAGCCTATTTAAAACAAGCGTAGGAGAACGTCTAACACTAATCTAATTTTTTTTGATTTGAACATGTTGGATGCTTCAACGACCTTCTATGCATCATGTAGCACAGTTTATAATGGAAATAAAATAACTTTTTTGAAATGTGCAGAAATCTGTCTCGAGTTTTCGGGTCGCGACACACACACACACAGCGCGGGGAAAGTGACCGTTCACTCTATCATGTCGCGATCCCCCACCCCGCCCGGCGCTTTGGATGAGGATGCGATACAAGAAAGCTGAACCAGCCGTTCTACCTATACGGTAGCCGTAATCGATCATGTGGGAAGGGGGGAAGTGCGTGCTTGCGTTCGCGCTATCGTGGGTGCGTGCTTGCGTTTGCGCTTTCGCGGGTGCCTGCCCGCGTACACGCGTACGTGCATGTGTGCGTGCGTGCGTGCTCGCGTGTGTGTGTGTGTGTGTGTGTGTGTGTGTGTGTGTGTGTGTGTGTGGTGTGTGTGTGTGTGTGTGTGGTGTGTGTGTGTGTGTGTGTGTGTGTGTGTGTGCGTGTGGAAACCCCAAAACTATTTGATTCTGATGCGTACATTTTCATCCGCTGCGGCTACAAAGTCCATGCATTTTCGATTTCGCTACCTGAGAGACAACACAACTATCGGATTGGCACCACGATCTTTGCGATCGGTTCTGCTGTTGGGGGTGTTAAAAAGGCACACGATCGAAGCAAACGTGCGTGTGATATGTAGCAAATTTCTTTCGCGCATATGGTGCTGCACCTGCCCGTCCAGAATCTGGCGGCTTGTTGGTTTGGAAAAGTTATCATGACGCCGATTGACCGGCATTGCCTTGGAATGGGTTCGGATCGGTAGGTTCATGTTTTAGTCGAGTGAATTCCGTGCATTTGTCGCGCCACAGCGGTAGACCCGGCAGCACCAAAGTCAAAACAAAAACCTTCCCCGAGTGTGGACTGCTTTGCTAAGTTCTTATTATTATTATTATTATTATTATTATTATTTGGCGTAATAGTCTACGCGATCATGCCGGCCTTTTCAGGACTTGAGTACCACGTAGCCGGATAGTCAGCCCTTGCTACGGCGGACGGTTCATACGCGGTTAGAACCCACGACGGGCATGCAGATGTGCGGAATGATGGCGGTGTTGCGGGCCCGCTCCTATCCAGCGTGCAACTTGCATACTGCCACACTGTCTCCTGCTCGATGCATACGCTGCAGGCAGGGGGAAGGATGCACCTCCACGATAGAAAAAACACCGTCATGAACCAGCGGCGGATCTAACGGTTGGCGGACTAGGCGGTCGCCGAAGATTTTTAGTCTGTAGTATGCCGTATGTCTACAAGTGGACAGATTATTAGCGACAAGGGTCCCCGGAAAGATGGTCGTTAGGGCTCCGTGGCGGGAGAACCATTTGCACCTCCCCTCCCCCCATGGCGACAACAATTTTAGGGCCTGTGACCGATGAGCGTAGGGGTCCCATGGTCGAAGCCCGCGCCCGCCGTCAATTTAAGTATGCTGTTCAATCTCCCAACAGCTGTGTGCCAGTACCCCCTCCTCCCGGTCATCAGTTACCATGTACAGGAGCCTCATCTCATCTTTCCCCCGATTCCCCTAATCCGCCACTGTCATGAACACCTTCCTTTCTTTGACCAATGAATCATAACATTCCAGAAGACAACACAGACTTTCCAGTATGCCGGTTGCACGATCAGCTTGCGTTCTAGATGCCGGCGGAAAGGAAAGTTGATGAAAATCAGCGCCGGGCTGAACGTGTTAATGCGAATAAGGGTTCTGCGCGTTGCACAGCAAACCCTCCATCGTGCGCTAGTGATTCCGTAGCCATTTTTACATTGCATCGATTAAACTCATTGCGCTTTTTTGGTTTGATTTGTGAAAATGCAACTTCATCGCCGCAATGTTTGTTAACGGCATTTTTAGGCGCCACAACAGCTCGCGAGCATTGACCACACGCGAGAAAGAGATAGCGCTATGGAGGGAAAGAGCACGGACGACGGCTGATAGCGATTGGCCGTCTGACGCACCAACACATCTAAACCTTCGACAGCGTGTTCAGGCGAGGGGAATGAGGCGGAGCCAGGGACGGGCAGCTCGACGAGCTGCTCGACAAATTTGCCGTTGGAGAGAAAAGGAAGGCATGTTAAAATTCTCCGAACGCCTTGATTTCTTCCGTCGCTTTGCGCAGCGGGACGCTAAACTTCAGCCAAAACTACGATAGCCAGCGTATTTATTGCAGTTTTTAGGTGCGGAACGAGCGCCATCTGTTGAAGGAATGGATGAACTATTTCAGACGGTGGAGCAAAAAAAAAACGGCCGAAAAATTCAAAAATATTGGCGCCCATTCCTTCCTCCTCCTTCTTCCTCTAACTCCCTTCCCCTCCCTGCCTTGCCTTATACTTGCGCTTCAGCCCGTGCCTTTCGCCGTCAGCTAATCAGTGTGTATGCGTTGGTGTATATGTACATTGCGGTTGTGTATTGTAATTGGTGGGTGTTAGCATTTATTTATTCGTGTGTGACCTTGACGATGCGGGAGGAGAAAGCTGGTTCATTTTGGGATTTAAAGTGTTATCGGTGTATTGATGGTTTATTTTATTTCGTGCCGCTGCTGATGAGACCATTCGATGCCCCTGCCAATTGAGGGTGAAGAAGCCTATTTAAAACAAGCGTAGGAGAACGTCTAACACTAATCTAATTTTTTTTGATTTGAACATGTTGGATGCTTCAACGACCTTCTATGCATCATGTAGCACAGTTTATAATGGAAATAAAATAACTTTTTTGAAATGTGCAGAAATCTGTCTCGAGTTTTCGGGTCGCGACACACACACACACAGCGCGGGGAAAGTGACCGTTCACTCTATCATGTCGCGATCCCCCACCCCGCCCGGCGCTTTGGATGAGGATGCGATACAAGAAAGCTGAACCAGCCGTTCTACCTATACGGTAGCCGTAATCGATCATGTGGGAAGGGGGGAAGTGCGTGCTTGCGTTCGCGCTATCGTGGGTGCGTGCTTGCGTTTGCGCTTTCGCGGGTGCCTGCCCGCGTACACGCGTACGTGCATGTGTGCGTGCGTGCGTGCTCGCGTGTGTGTGTGTGTGTGTGTGTGTGTGTGTGTGTGTGTGTGTGTGTGTGTGTGTGTGTGTGTGTGTGTGTGTGTGTGTGCGTGTGGAAACCCCAAAACTATTTGATTCTGATGCGTACATTTTCATCCGCTGCGGCTACAAAGTCCATGCATTTTCGATTTCGCTACCTGAGAGACAACACAAATATCGGATTGGCACCACGATCTTTGCGATCGGTTCTGCTGTTGGGGGTGTTAAAAAGGCACACGATCGAAGCAAACGTGCGTGTGATATGTAGCAAATTTCTTTCGCGCATATGGTGCTGCACCTGCCCGTCCAGAATCTGGCGGCTTGTTGGTTTGGAAAAGTTATCATGACGCCGATTGACCGGCATTGCCTTGGAATGGGTTCGGATCGGTAGGTTCATGTTTTAGTCGAGTGAATTCCGTGCATTTGTCGCGCCACAGCGGTAGACCCGGCAGCACCAAAGTCAAAACAAAAACCTTCCCCGAGTGTGGACTGCTTTGCTAAGTTCTTATTATTATTATTATTATTATTATTATTATTTGGCGTAATAGTCTACGCGATCATGCCGGCCTTTTCAGGACTTGAGTACCACGTAGCCGGATAGTCAGCCCTTGCTACGGCGGACGGTTCATACGCGGTTAGAACCCACGACGGGCATGCAGATGTGCGGAATGATGGCGGTGTTGCGGGCCCGCTCCTATCCAGCGTGCAACTTGCATACTGCCACACTGTCTCCTGCTCGATGCATACGCTGCAGGCAGGGGGAAGGATGCACCTCCACGATAGAAAAAACACCGTCATGAACCAGCGGCGGATCTAACGGTTGGCGGACTAGGCGGTCGCCGAAGATTTTTAGTCTGTAGTATGCCGTATGTCTACAAGTGGACAGATTATTAGCGACAAGGGTCCCCGGAAAGATGGTCGTTAGGGCTCCGTGGCGGGAGAACCATTTGCACCTCCCCTCCCCCCATGGCGACAACAATTTTAGGGCCTGTGACCGATGAGCGTAGGGGTCCCATGGTCGAAGCCCGCGCCCGCCGTCAATTTAAGTATGCTGTTCAATCTCCCAACAGCTGTGTGCCAGTACCCCCTCCTCCCGGTCATCAGTTACCATGTACAGGAGCCTCATCTCATCTTTCCCCCGATTCCCCTAATCCGCCACTGTCATGAACACCTTCCTTTCTTTGACCAATGAATCATAACATTCCAGAAGACAACACAGACTTTCCAGTATGCCGGTTGCACGATCAGCTTGCGTTCTAGATGCCGGCGGAAAGGAAAGTTGATGAAAATCAGCGCCGGGCTGAACGTGTTAATGCGAATAAGGGTTCTGCGCGTTGCACAGCAAACCCTCCATCGTGCGCTAGTGATTCCGTAGCCATTTTTACATTGCATCGATTAAACTCATTGCGCTTTTTTGGTTTGATTTGTGAAAATGCAACTTCATCGCCGCAATGTTTGTTAACGGCATTTTTAGGCGCCACAACAGCTCGCGAGCATTGACCACACGCGAGAAAGAGATAGCGCTATGGAGGGAAAGAGCACGGACGACGGCTGATAGCGATTGGCCGTCTGACGCACCAACACATCTAAACCTTCGACAGCGTGTTCAGGCGAGGGGAATGAGGCGGAGCCAGGGACGGGCAGCTCGACGAGCTGCTCGACAAATTTGCCGTTGGAGAGAAAAGGAAGGCATGTTAAAATTCTCCGAACGCCTTGATTTCTTCCGTCGCTTTGCGCAGCGGGTTGGCGCCCATTCCTTCCTCCTCCTTCTTCCTCTAACTCCCTTCCCCTCCCTGCCTTGCCTTATACTTGCGCTTCAGCCCGTGCCTTTCGCCGTCAGCTAATCAGTGTGTATGCGTTGGTGTATATGTACATTGCGGTTGTGTATTGTAATTGGTGGGTGTTAGCATTTATTTATTCGTGTGTGACCTTGACGATGCGGGAGGAGAAGCTGGTTCATTTTGGGATTTAAAGTGTTATCGGTGTATTGATGGTTTATTTTATTTCGTGCCGCTGCTGATGAGACCATTCGATGCCCCTGCCAATTGAGGGTGAAGAAGCCTATTTAAAACAAGCGTAGGAGAACGTCTAACACTAATCTAATTTTTTTTGATTTGAACATGTTGGATGCTTCAACGACCTTCTATGCATCATGTAGCACAGTTTATAATGGAAATAAAATAACTTTTTTGAAATGTGCAGAAATCTGTCTCGAGTTTTCGGGTCGCGACACACACACACACAGCGCGGGGAAAGTGACCGTTCACTCTATCATGTCGCGATCCCCCACCCCGCCCGGCGCTTTGGATGAGGATGCGATACAAGAAAGCTGAACCAGCCGTTCTACCTATACGGTAGCCGTAATCGATCATGTGGGAAGGGGGGAAGTGCGTGCTTGCGTTCGCGCTATCGTGGGTGCGTGCTTGCGTTTGCGCTTTCGCGGGTGCCTGCCCGCGTACACGCGTACGTGCATGTGTGCGTGCGTGCGTGCTCGCGTGTGTGTGTGTGTGTGTGTGTGTGTGTGTGTGTGTGTGTGTGTGTGTGTGTGTGTGTGTGTGTGTGTGTGTGTGTGTGTGTGTGTGTGTGTGTGTGTGTGTGTGTGTGTGTGTGTGTGTGTGTGTGTGTGTGTGTGCGTGTGGAAACCCCAAAACTATTTGATTCTGATGCGTACATTTTCATCCGCTGCGGCTACAAAGTCCATGCATTTTCGATTTCGCTACCTGAGAGACAACACAACTATCGGATTGGCACCACGATCTTTGCGATCGGTTCTGCTGTTGGGGGTGTTAAAAAGGCACACGATCGAAGCAAACGTGCGTGTGATATGTAGCAAATTTCTTTCGCGCATATGGTGCTGCACCTGCCCGTCCAGAATCTGGCGGCTTGTTGGTTTGGAAAAGTTATCATGACGCCGATTGACCGGCATTGCCTTGGAATGGGTTCGGATCGGTAGGTTCATGTTTTAGTCGAGTGAATTCCGTGCATTTGTCGCGCCACAGCGGTAGACCCGGCAGCACCAAAGTCAAAACAAAAACCTTCCCCGAGTGTGGACTGCTTTGCTAAGTTCTTATTATTATTATTATTATTATTATTATTATTTGGCGTAATAGTCTACGCGATCATGCCGGCCTTTTCAGGACTTGAGTACCACGTAGCCGGATAGTCAGCCCTTGCTACGGCGGACGGTTCATACGCGGTTAGAACCCACGACGGGCATGCAGATGTGCGGAATGATGGCGGTGTTGCGGGCCCGCTCCTATCCAGCGTGCAACTTGCATACTGCCACACTGTCTCCTGCTCGATGCATACGCTGCAGGCAGGGGGAAGGATGCACCTCCACGATAGAAAAAACACCGTCATGAACCAGCGGCGGATCTAACGGTTGGCGGACTAGGCGGTCGCCGAAGATTTTTAGTCTGTAGTATGCCGTATGTCTACAAGTGGACAGATTATTAGCGACAAGGGTCCCCGGAAAGATGGTCGTTAGGGCTCCGTGGCGGGAGAACCATTTGCACCTCCCCTCCCCCCATGGCGACAACAATTTTAGGGCCTGTGACCGATGAGCGTAGGGGTCCCATGGTCGAAGCCCGCGCCCGCCGTCAATTTAAGTATGCTGTTCAATCTCCCAACAGCTGTGTGCCAGTACCCCCTCCTCCCGGTCATCAGTTACCATGTACAGGAGCCTCATCTCATCTTTCCCCCGATTCCCCTAATCCGCCACTGTCATGAACACCTTCCTTTCTTTGACCAATGAATCATAACATTCCAGAAGACAACACAGACTTTCCAGTATGCCGGTTGCACGATCAGCTTGCGTTCTAGATGCCGGCGGAAAGGAAAGTTGATGAAAATCAGCGCCGGGCTGAACGTGTTAATGCGAATAAGGGTTCTGCGCGTTGCACAGCAAACCCTCCATCGTGCGCTAGTGATTCCGTAGCCATTTTTACATTGCATCGATTAAACTCATTGCGCTTTTTTGGTTTGATTTGTGAAAATGCAACTTCATCGCCGCAATGTTTGTTAACGGCATTTTTAGGCGCCACAACAGCTCGCGAGCATTGACCACACGCGAGAAAGAGATAGCGCTATGGAGGGAAAGAGCACGGACGACGGCTGATAGCGATTGGCCGTCTGACGCACCAACACATCTAAACCTTCGACAGCGTGTTCAGGCGAGGGGAATGAGGCGGAGCCAGGGACGGGCAGCTCGACGAGCTGCTCGACAAATTTGCCGTTGGAGAGAAAAGGAAGGCATGTTAAAATTCTCCGAACGCCTTGATTTCTTCCGTCGCTTTGCGCAGCGGGTTAGCGTATTTTTTTGCGTATTTTTTGACACAAAACGACGCAAAAAACTACGCAGAAAACTGCTCGAATTTGCGCAGCGGGGTAGTTTTGGCTGAAGTTTAGCGTATTTTTTTGCGTATTTTTTGACACAAAACGACGCAAAAAACTACGCAGAAAACTGCTCGAATTTGCGCAGCGGGTAGTCGTTGTGACGTGTGACCAGATTGGTGACATTGCAGCAAGCACCTCTTGGTCGGTCACTTTGACGTGACTTTGTTTGTCTGTGATCAATTTCGAAATGCCACTGATGCTATCACCAGCACTCGTGATTGAAATGAAATTCATTTCGGTTCACGTACACATGTGCGATGATCAGAGGTAAGACGCACATGGTCGTTGTGGCGTCTGATCTGATTGGTGATATTTTGGTAACCAACTCCTGGTCAATCAGTTTGTCGTGATTTTTTGGTATTTTATTATCGCGATAGACTTAGAACATACGTGGCGCGGGCGAGTGGTGTTTTATTAACCATGTGCATATGATTAGAAGCAGTTATCGGTTCTGCTAGCTGGTCAAATGATCCTGCATCCTACATATATTGCCAGACTCAGTTTGCTGATCCAAACATTTATGTATGAACTCTCGTAAGCAGTGCACATGCAAGGATTACCGCTTCATAATGTATTTATTAATTACTCTAGAAAAACACTTTAGACCCACAAACAGCCGGCACCAGAATTTGAGGCGATTTGGAAGAAGGGAGGGGGGATGTACACAAAGGTTATACGTGTAAAAAATATTCGACTGCATGTCCTCGGCGCGGAACAGTGTGTTCGAGAAATGTGCCGCAGATTCAGCATTGCATCCGATGAATTTAGGTATCATCAACGTTTTCAAGCATCATACCGCATCTACCGGTTAAAACAGGCGTTCAAAAAATGCTGCTTGGGTTTGCGATAAACAGGCGTTACGCGTAACGCTAGCGTAACGTAGAGGGCTAAGCCTTACTTTTACCTATGTTTTGATAAAACAAATATATGCGCAATCTGAGAGCGTTTCTACATACACCGAGAAAGCAGCTGAGAAAATAACTGACAGCATGCTTTGACAGCGACTGACAGCATTTTCGGTGAGAGAATTCTCCTCGGCATGCAAAGAACGATAGAGCTGAGAAAAAATGAATTGGCAGTTTATGGCGAACGATCAATTATAGTTTACATCAATTATAGAAACCGATTGTCAATTCTCTCACAGCCATCTCTCACCTGCAGTCTCGGTGTATGTAGAAACGCTCTGAGATTGCGCATCGGGTATACGGTTACCGCATAAATAAACGACCCAAGCGGACATTTTCGGACGATAACTCACACACTCTCATAATTTGACAAGCAATATATGACTATAAGTGTGGTGCTTGTGGAATAATGGTTTACCACTGTCAGGCGTGATGCTACCTGGCATGAATATAATGTTAAGTGACAGGAGGAAGGGTATAAAGTAGGTTGCTATGTTGAATAAAATCTCTCTCTGCGTTCTGAACTCTACCCCTCAAGTGTGCTGCGTTACTTTATTGCGATTCTGCTAACAGGCTAACAGGCCCAGGCGAAATGGCGGACTCCCAGCGATTTATTGTGCAAAGGTTGACGAACCAAAACTACCAAACGTGGAGGTTTAAAATGCAAATGCTCCTCGAACGCGATGAGCTGTGGTGCACAAAAAGTGAAGAAAACCCAGAGCCAGTGACGTCTGCGTGGAGCCTGTCGTGATTTAAGGTTCTTTTTGACATCTTTTTATTTAAAATAAGTTCCTTCTAATCAAAAGGGTTCTTTAAATTATATTTAGCTTGTTCTTGCTTTACGTCTGTCTTCGACTTCTCTAAACACAAGACTGACTCGTTTCCTTCTTTTGACGTTTTCTTCATTTTCCTTGCCTGACGTTTCCTACGTTTGGGTTTTATTTCGCCCTGATATTGCTATCTCTCTCTGCTTCTCCGTTTCCATCTCCTTCTGATTCGCCGGCTATTTGAAATCTCTGTTACGTCGCAAAGCCGGTTACGTTCTTCTATGTGAAATTAATTACTTTCTTGATGTTTTTAGTACAAGTTTTACGTTCTTTCTTCTTTTGCTGCTCCTATGCTATTTCCATTCTCTACATCTTTCCCTTTCCTACTCTTTCTTCTTCTTCTTTGGCTCAATAACCGATGTCGGTCAAGGCCTGCCTGTACCCACTTGTGGGCTTGGCTTTCAGTGACTAATTGATTCCCACTCTTTACTGGTTAATATTATACAAAACTGCATTTTTAAACCTCTCTGGTAAGCGAACTTCTCGTTTTGTTCGACTATTACTAATGGATTCGGCCGTTTGTGTAACAATTTTTGGTTCAGAGTATTCCAATGTCTCACTATTGCTATGCTGTTGCCTTTCTTTTTGATCGTCTACCTCTAGAGCACGCTTAACATCGCTTACGTTCCTAGTTAACTTTGTCCCTCTTTCGTTCACTAGTACAACTTTTGCCCCATCTCTGGCTAGTACAGTATACCTTTCGTTTGAAAATGTGGGATCGGTTTCTGTTTTTTGTACAATTGCTACCACCACCCTATCGTCGACCATTATATTGCTATCTTTCGCCCCCCGATGTTTGTCAGCATACGTTTTGCTAACTAGTTTCGCAAACGCATCGTCCTCTCGTACTGCCAAGCGGTCCAGCGGTTGCCTCGATTCCCACAGGCACGGGAAAGTGCCTCGGTAACGCCATCCCACTAACAGCTCAAATGGTGTGATGCCTAAACGAGAATGGTGCTTCCTCGTGTTGTGAGTATGGATATACTCATCCATTGCAGTCTTCCAGTGTTTTCCTTCGGCTTTAGCAGCGGTCATGGCCTTAATCACCCCTTGATTTTGTCGCTCAATAGCTCCATTTGATTGTGCACTCAGAGGTAAGGATTTACGTACGCTCACCCCTTTGGACTGATAACCGAATTCATTTTCTTCCTCTTCTGACCAGTAGAAGTTGTCAGATTTTGCTAATGATCTTAATTTTATTGTTTTATCTGCTCGATGGGGGACGAATCTTTCAATGAAGTTAATTAAGCCTAAAAAGCTTTTCACCTCCGATAGTGTTTCGGGTCTGCGAAAATTTGCAATTGCCTTCTTTTTGTCCTCTTCGACTCTCCAACCGTCTCCCGATAACTTAAATCCGAGGAATTTGACGGAACGGGCTGCGAATACGCACTTCTGGTGTTAAGGCAGACATTATGACTACGTAAACTTTTAAGAGCTGCTTGCAAGTTCTCATCATGTTCTAGTTTGGAACGCCCGTAAACTAGAATATCGTCCAGATAGTTTAGAACCCCCCGACAATTCTCCAGAACTACGGTTTGAAGTAGCTCTTGAAATATGTCGGGTGAATTACACAGCCCAAATGGTAATCTTTTGAAACGATATGTGCCACTTCCTCCGAGGAAGTTTGTTAGGTGGCGACAATCCTCGTGTAATTCAACATGAAAGAAAGCGCTCGTAAGATCGATTGTAGAAAACCAGGATGCTCCATTTAGTTTAGCTAGAATTGCTTCGAGCGTTGGCATTTTGAAGGGTGTCCGTATGATGTTCTTGTTGGGCCCTCTTAGGCCGAAAATACACGGACCGGAATTTCGCGGCCGCGGAATTCCGCCTGCGTATAGCAGATGTATAACAATCAAACTGTCACTTTTCCGCGCCGGCTATCCCGGTTGCTGTTTCGCAAAGATACCCACATGCAGTATTTCAGCGGTTTCGCGGCAGGAAAATTCCGTTGTCATTGCGTTATTGTGTACGGTTTGAAAAGGTTAACATTGTGCACTTCGAATTCTGTTGCCTTAAATTTGAGCAAATCAAGACGGAAAATGGGTAAATATTGCATTTCAAAATATAATTACAGGATAAATAACTTTGTGTTTAACTTCTAGATATCAAACCAGCAAAGAAAAAACGAAAGAAGGTATGTCAAAGGATGATATTATGATGGGGGTTTCGAGAGCCGAAAAAGGGTCCGGGTTTCAGTGACCGCCAGTATTGGTCGACGTCGGAGTGTTCAGGCAGGAACGTAGAAGTGAATCGTGATAAATGCGCAGTGTCTTATAACACACAGGAACGAAGCGCGCGCCATGTTTATGACCATACAAAGTAGTCAACTGCATCCAGCAACTAGTCAACTGCATCTAGCAACTAGCAACTAGTAGGAAGACGTATAATTGGTTTGCGCGGAAGTTATTGACTTAGTGCGTTACGTTTGCACCAGGAGAAAAACTTAGCCAGGATGGCTTTTAGTCGAAGATGGCTCCTTCTAGCTGACAGATTTGAAAACATTGCTGTGGCAGCTCGTTTCGCTTTTTTAGGGCAAGCAATGTGCGGTCACCCCACGGAGGTTCGCGATGGGGCTGTTTAATAGGAGCAGATTTCCGCAACGCGGTTCTCATGAAATCTGTGAAAATGTTCGTAGCATGGTCGAATGTATAGTTTGACGATTGAAATGATTGATCGAAGGAGGAAATTAGTCTCTAGACTTCAGTAAGGTCAGTGAATGAGTAATTGAACCTTATTTTTGCAGCAGTGGTATTGGCAGTAGCTGGAGCTCGCTGGCACGTATAGGTCAAGAAGTTGTTGTGAGTTACCGTAATTGTTAAGCTGGCAAAGCGCATTCTGGTGCAGTCCATAAACGAATTGTATACTAATGATTTATGTTGTGCTAGCAATTTGCTGCCAATTAACGGCAAGAGCTGGATTTGTTTAACCAGGTCTCAGCGAAACAGAACAATGACTCTCACGAAAAAAACCCTTTATCGAAACGGCTCTGTCAGTGCGTATGATCCGACAAATATTCTCACAAAAATGTTCTCTTTCCAGACGATCTACATGAGTGATGAGGTTGTGCTTGCGTTTATCGATTGCGTTTTTCGGCATGAGGCGGTCTGGAACCGGCAACATCCAGACTACCAAAATATTCATCATAGAAATGATGAGTGGAACGACATCGCAGCAGAAATGGACCAACCAATCGATGAACTTAAAGAGAAGTGGGCATCGCTCCAATCCATTTACCGGAAGTACCGCTCAAAATTGAACCGGAGCATGGTAACTGGATCTGGTATGTATGTTTTAAGTGAAAGTAATAACAATATGTTTATGATGGACATTTCATATCTTATTTTCAGGAGCTGATGAAATTGATCACCCACGGTGGTTCGCTTTTTGGAAAAAGGTTTTTGGATATGGTTTGAGTTATATTTTTATTTTACATATTAAAAAACATGTTAAAAGGAAATCACTCTTTTATAGCCAATTAGTAGTATCTCTTTATTCAAATTCAACTGTATGATTATTAAAAATATCATTATAAAAATTAATTGTTGAATTCAATTTTCTTGTAAATAGTTTGCAATATGCATCCGAATTTGCAACATATTCAAATTAGGTCGCGACCTGTTTGTTTCGAGTGCACGCATGTTATTTATTTCCTCTTCTTCATTGGAAAGAAATTGACGGTTATCCTGACTCCGTACATCCTAATCTCTTCTAATCTATTTTCCTGACGCAGTTCGATAGGCTTTCTTAATACTTGAAACCTTCCACAGAGTATCCCGAAAGCCATTTCAACAGACCGCCTGGCAGTTGAATGACGAAGATTGAAATTACGCTCTACCGATCCTCTTTCCGTGAAACCACTGAATGGGCTAAGGCAGTATTTTGTTAGAGGAAAGGCTTTGTCGCCTAAAAGCATATAGGGGACGAGGATGCGAGATGTTTGGTACAATGGGGCAGGGCTTGGTATTCCCAATTCATTTCTTTCAAGCTTTTTGTATAGCATTGAGTTTTTAAAAACCCCTCCATCAGATATTCGACCTTTTGCGCCAATGTCTGCATAGATAAAATTATAGTTGGCATCAACTACACCCAGCAGAACGATGTTAAAATGCCTTCTGTAATTAAAATAGTCGGTTCCGCTATGTGGAGGAGATTTTATCATAACGTGTTTTCCATCAATTGCTCCGATTGCATGTGGAAAATTCCATTTGTCTTGAAAGCCTTGCGCAATTCGTTTCCATTCGTCGGAGCATGTGGGTAACTGCGAAAAGAAAAAAAGAGAAATAAAACAAGAATGTATTTCCTATCAGAAAGTGTCAATCTATATTTAAACTAAAGCATCTTTTTGTTTAGCTTTCTCATTTGGAAATAGAGGTGTTGGACGAGGCCCTCACGCCTTCTCCTGGAAGGTCGTGTGTGCCGTCACCGCAGCCTGGACCGTCGCGTGTGCCATCTCCGCGACCTGGACCGTCGCGTGTACCGTCTCCACGACCTGGACAGTCGCGTGTACCTTCTCCGCGATCAGGACCTTCGCGTGTGCCATCACCTCGACCTGGACCCTCGCGTGTGCCGTCACCGCAACGTGGACGGTCACATTATGCCACACCGCCTCGTCCATCTACTCCGCCAAATGTAGCGTCAAGGCGGTATAAACGGCGTTGGCAAGAGGCTAATCTTGCATACAATGAGGAGGTGGTTGCAGCTTTGCGGACGGTGGGTGATGCCTCAATCGAGCTGGCCAGCCAGCTCAAAAACCCAACCGATACAGTGGATCTGCTGTCAGCTGTCCGGGATTGCCCACATCATTCGAGATTGGCCGCTCGAAAACCGGATGCGATGCCTAATGCGCATACGCATGGTGGTCCAAGAGGAGGAACAGGAGTATTTCCAGGGAAATTTCGGATACCCGGTGAGGCGATAGAATAGGTAAGAGAAGAGTAGTCGTGATTTTCAGATCCCTTCTTTAAGTTAGCAAGCGTTATTTGTACATAGCTAGTTATCAGCGACTTTGGCATGTAAACTAATAAATTTTCTTTTCTTTTACAGTTTATGTAAAGCGGCGCTTTCTCTAGACGTGAATGAACATGTTTTAAGTTTAAGTAAAGTAAAATGCATTCAATGCAAAGACATGAATTATATATTATTACATGAAATATACAACGAATTATTGAATTTAAATTCCAATATTTTAATCATTGTTAGTAAACAGACTTAGACTTGTATGCATGCAAGAAACTAGCCGGCGTCTACATCAGACCATTATCTTACAAGTAACTCATATACGGAGCTTATACACTCATGTACGGAGCAGTTTGCTCATATACGCATAGTTTACATGCATCTTTAAAGCCGCCACGTTCCTAATTTTTAACCAGCGTTCTCGTACACAGACACTTTAACAATTCCAAAATATTAACTTATATTCGTTATAATCACTGTATTCATTATCTTTCCATCCACTCATTGCAACGTCTTCAAGATCTACCCATCTCACTGTTAGTTTCGCTGCAGAAATATACTTGTAAAACAACAGATCAACATGATGATATTTCTTTGGGTCTTACCTTTACCTGCTCTCGAAGGACTTCCACAAGACAGTCACACACTTGCGGCACAAATTGACCGATTGCCTGTGCTGAAATCTAAAACAAATATGAATTAAACAACAAACAAAGATTAGTGTATTTTGGATAATAAACAAAACTCCGACATACCCGGAAGGCATATTCAAGGGTTTTGTATGAGTCTCCTGTAGCCAAATATCGCAAGGTAATTATCAGCTTGTCTTTGGCAGACAAACTTAAACGCATGTTCGTATCCATTCTTTGCATCTTTGGTCCAATTTGCTTAAGAAGGTAATCAAAATCGTTTCTCGACAATCTCATAAAATTAATTATGGTATTATCCAATTCCTCTTGTAAAATAGACGCTAGCAACCGACTCGCTTGTTCATTCCTTTCGCGAAGCATTGGGCGCATCCATTCTCTAGCTGACGGAGCTTACTGAAGCGAAATCGTATGCAAACGAATGAAATTTGCCCACGCACTTGTCCATCGTAATGCAGCTGCTCTTTTTACACGAAACATTTTTTGCTTATAATAATTAGTTTTGTGTTTCAGACAGGTGCACAATTGAGGATATTAAAGACACACGCGGCTCTTCTGTATCAACCACTTATATTCTAATATAAATAACATATATGCTACAAGACTGTTGTGCGTGTCGGGTCGCGGCATATGATCGAGTGCCGACCCTCGGTAGCCCGATCGCTCCCGAAGCCCTTAACCGTATTAATACACGATGCGCAATCTCAGATTGCGCATATATTCGTTTTATCAAAATATATGTCATTTCGCGTAGCCAACCCTGAGCTATAAACGTCATTTCCATACAATTTCAGAATGCGCCAAGATTGCGCATAAATTTTCAAGATTATATGTCCGAGATATATAATTTTTTTTTGACAGATAAATATATCAAACCGACCCGTTTGACAGATAAATATATGCGCAATCTGAGATTGCGCATCGTCTATTGCTACGGTAACGGCCATTCGGACGTCGGATGCTGTCAGTTGCACGACAGCATCGAGTCGCGGTTACACTGCACCGTTTCTGTACACAACATCTCCCTCTCTTAATTCAGCTGGTACAGCTGCAACCTGCGCGGCGCCCTTCTATCACGAGAAGAGCGGCGAGGTGGACCATTCATTTTTACACATACGCAGACTATGCTAGGGGAATGTTGTGCCACGATGGCTAAAACTGGGTGTGCTAAAATGCTAAAAATTCTGACGGCTATTTTGTTCCAGAAACTCTACCCTTTGCCATTAAAACATCCTACCGTAAATTAATACCATTATTTTCCATTCTTGTATCACTTAATTTCTAGCACTTCCTTGAGACATGTACCCTCTCGCCAGGGATCCTTTAACTCATATGCCCGTTTATAAATCATTATTTACGCCCACGCTAAGGTTCTTGCGACCTCATATGTCTCCCTTTTCTTTGGTACGCTTCGTGACAAATTATCGGCGAGGGCTGTTTACGAAGGTAATTGGCGCTATCTATTCGACTTTCATAATTGCCATAGCTATATAATCTGCGCAGCATTGTATCACGTTGCATGGGCTTAACCACCTCATTGTAAGGGAATGGAATTGCATTTCCCGTGCCTGCTGCATAATCTATACCATCACCAGCCTTTATACTAGCTACTAGACATTCCGTCTGTTTTTGATCAAGCCTATCATGCTGCTTTAAATTTCTGCCCTCTCTATAGCAATAACTTTCAATGGGTGTTGACCACAGACCCAACAACTCAAACAGATCCGCACCGAATAGCATAAGATCATGTTTTGCCACTCTTATGGTTACTTCAGCCGTAACATTGCCTAGTGTGGCCTCACATAGAAATTCACCCTCGAGCATAAGACCAGCTCCTGAAGCAGTTCTCGCTGCGACGGAAAGGGGTTTGAGCCGGGGGCTCCCTACCCAAGTGCCACAAATCCACTAAACGACCACTAAACGGCTTCTAAACGCCTCAAATTCTCTACCTAAACGGAATATAGAAAGACTTCGTTTAGCAGACGGCAAACGACTCATGCATTCTAAAAATAGCAAAAAAGCTGGTGGCGCCATCTGTTTGTGGGATACCCAACCTGTGGAGCTTCCTCGCTTGGAGGAGAGCTTTCTCATTTCCTCTGTACTGTTGTATGGTTTCGCATTGAAGTTATGCATCGCTAGAACTAGAACGGCGATACGATTGTTTAAATACTAAACTCCAACGGAAACCACCAGTACTGAAGCAAGTGAGATTTGGGTAATGGTCGTTGGTGTTGATACCCACGTATCTGACCACACGACCATTCATATAGATTTTTGCTCAGAAAGTTAGAAGGCTATATAGGTCATTATAAGATGAAACTTGTCGAAACACATTGCAAGAAAAGGATAGCAATATAATGATGAGTTGTAATACGCCATCTATTGATCAAACCAATGAAGCTGTGAAGCTTTCATTTTTTTCCTATGGATATTCAATTTTCCAGTCGTTTAAGCTTAATCTGTGGCGCTTGGGTATTTGTTTCCATGTACGCATGCCTATTATAGAAATATCCGACCCTGAGTCGAGTTGCAGGTGAACTGGCTTGTTGTTGAGACTACCCAAGTGCCACAAATCCACTAAACGACCACTAAACGGCTTCTAAACGACTCAAGTTCTCTACCTAAACGGAATATAGAAAGACTTCGTTTAGCAGACGCCAAACGACTCATGCATTCTAAAAATAGCAAAAAAGCTGGTGGCGCTATCTGTTGGTGGGATACCCCAACCAGTTGAGCTTCATCGCTTGGAGGAGAGCTTTCTCATTTCCTCTGTACTGTTGTATGGTTTCGCATTGAAGTTATGCATCGCTAGAACTAGAACGGCGATACGATTGTTTAAATACTAAACTCCAACGGAAACCACCAGCACTGAAGCAAGTGAGATTTGAGCAATGGTCATTGGTGTTGATACCCACGTATCTAACCACACGACCATTTATATAGATTTTTGCTCAGAAAGTTAGAAGGCTATATAGGTCATAATAAAATGCAACTTGTCGAAATACATTGCAAGAAAAGGATAGCAATATAATGATGAGTTGTAATACGCCATCTATTGATGAAACCAATGAAGCTGTGGAGCTTTCATTTTTTTTCTATGGATATTCAATTTTCCAGTCGTTTAAGCTTAATCTGTGGCGCTTGGGTAACCTCCACGTATTTTCTCCTAGATGCTACGCTCTGCACACTCACAGTTACCATTTTTGCAACATTCCCTTCCTGTTCCTCATATCCGAGGCCATACTCAGGCTTCCTAAATTTCCTTCGATTTTTGTTGCAATGACTCGCTTTGTGGCCTATCCGCCTACACTTAAAACATTCTTTAGTACGATATGGGCAATCACGTTGCCAGTGGTTATCCCCACATGCTCAGCAGGGCTTACTCTGCGTCGTACGCTGTTCTAGCTGCGATCTTTTGACTTGTAAGTGTCTTTCCGACTTTACAGCCAACACATTCTCATGTGCTGGGGACTCGATCATGGCACTATCCTTCTTTAAGTTAACTATCCTGCCGCACTCCGCCGACAACTGCTGCAGCGTAATATCTGCTTTATCTTCTATTCGCGCAAGCAGCCTCGTACGGAAGTCAACATCGTGCTCTGACTTCAACCCGCACACATACAATAAACACTTAAATTGTTCTTCTGTAAGCTTTCCAAGCTCAAATCCGACGCACGCCTTGTTCAACCTACACGCATATGACATATGGTCTTCATTCTTATTTTTCGCTATTTGCAAGCACTTGAACCTTTTGCTAAGCAACGACTCTCGCGTGTCAAACAACTCGGTCAACCTCTGGACCGTTTCCGCAAATGAAAAATCTCCCGCTTTCCGGGGCAATATAAACGACGTGTACCTGTCGTGCTCGACCGGACCTAACTTCCTCATCAACAGCCTGACTTTCGCGGCTTTATCTATACGCTCCGCATCCTTCCTAAACAGCTCCTCATATCTCGCAAACCACCCACCGAACGTTACACCTCCTTCCTCATCATAACGAAATTCCGTTATATTTCTCGCTAGTGTGTCAATGATCTGCTCGGGGTGTACCGCGGCCGTAGACGCACCTAAGTTATTTAAACGCTGGCATAATAATTCACTAATAAGCTGCTGCTGCTGAGCCATCTGCTTTTGTAGCTGCTGTAGCGTTTGCATCATCGTATTATCACTTCCACTCAAATACGGACCTGTACTTTGGTGCTGTTGTGCGGGAGCCGACTGCGATGGCGCTGTTGGAGCTGACAGCAATGGCGCCTGACCACCGTGGAACAGTGGCAATGACCCGGATTGCAATGGCGGTTGCGCACGTATCTGCAACGGCGCGGCATCTTCACTTCACTGCATACCACCGAGAATGCGCTGGTCGCCCAAAAGATGCACGTTGGGTTGCAGCATCGCACCGTTCTGCGGAATTAGCCCTCCGCTCGCGCTAGTTAGCCCTAGCGATGAACGGCGCATCTCTTCGTCCATGGCACCAGTCTCCTCAGAGGACATCCTTCGCCGCTTGGGTCGCGGAATTTTCACACGAATAAATGAAACGAAACAACAAACAATAAGAAACTCGTCGCCACTTTTGTGTTTCGGACAGGTGCACAATTGAGGATATTAAAGACACACGCGGCTCTTCTGTATCAACCACTTATATTCTAATATAAATAACATATATGCTACAAGACTGTTGTGCGTGTCGGGTCGCGGCATATGATCGAGTGCCGACCCTCGGTAGCCCGATCGCTCCCGAAGCCCTTAACGGCCATTCGGACGTCGGATGCTGTCAGTTGCACGACAGCATCGAGTCGCGGTTACACTGCACCGTTTCTGTACACAACAATTAGGAAGTGAGTTTAGAGTATATTAGATCCGATTCGAGTAACAAGCGTTGCTCAATATTTGTAAGCAAACGTCCAGGTCGGGTCAAATTTCTGTAGGTTATTGATTGTCAAATTGCAGTTATTGACATAACTGTCCTACAGGAATTCCGCGGCCGCGAAATTCCGGTCCGTGTATTTTCGGCCTTAAGGGCGGTGGCAACGCTAATCGGATGCGATTTTGTCGGACGAGATTTATATGGGATTTGACAGATAAATCTCGTCCGATAAAATCGCATCCGATTAGCGTTGCCACCGCCCTAAATCAACCACTAAGCGAATGTCGTTCTTTCCTTTTGGAACGACTAACAGCGACGAGCAAAATGACTTCTCCATTGTGTTGGTGACCTTTTCTACAATTCCTGACGATAATAACTCCTCCAACCGTCGCTCGGTTTCTTTTCTAAATGCCGGAGGAATATTAGTAAAAATATTTCTTGATGGTGCGGCGGTTTTGTCGTAGAAAATCATGACGGGGGCAACGTTGAACTTTGGAAATTCGTTTGTCGTAGATAAAACGAATATTTCTCCTGGTGATATTTTTGGTGTGAATCTTCCTGGAGGAGAATTAATTGGAACGTTTATTCCGAGTTGTAGTACACTGTATCTCAATGATGTACTTCTGCTTAGTAGCGGTCTAGCTTGTTGTATAACGTAAAACTGTTCCATATAGCAGGGACGCTCCTCAGTAATACGTAATTGAGCCGCAAACGAGGCTACAACTGGAATTTCGCCCGTCATTCCATAAGCTTTTGGCGGTCGGTCTGAGCCTCCTTTTAAATTAAATATAATTCCTTCTGTAACGCCGCTACTTTTTAATTGGGTGAAGGTATTCTCGTCGACTGTATTCACGTCTGCTCCCGAGTCAATTAAAAAACCCACGGGAATTCCCGCAACATAGCCTCGAATGATTGCTTTGTTTGAGTTTTCGTAACAAAGTGAAGCGTAGAATTGTTGGCTATCGATTGCCATTACTTCTGCCTGTAAAAAAAAATCTGTGAGTAAGAGTGTATGAAATTTATCAAGCGACATTCATTTTCCTAACTATTTTTTCTTTCACAGTCGCAAGTTGTTTTGTTGAACTAGATTAATTGGGATGCTATTTAATTTTTGAAAATGTGGATTATATTTCAGCGTTAATAAGATTGTATAATAAGGAGTTCGTTCTACCATTCAATAACTATGAAGTAAATTGGAAACATACCATGAAAATTTTAATATCGTTTAAGGATAATACGAAAAACATTATACGATGAAATGACATCCCTAATTGTTTGTTTCGGACAGACTTACGGTTTCTTTGTCCTCATCCGCTATTACGCTCACATTGTCTTCTCCATTTGTGATTGCTGCGATCTTCCGTATTTTTGGATGGTGCGGTCCTTCTTCCTCTGCTGGGCGGCGTTTTGTTCCTGCATAATTGTTACACGCGCGTTCGATGTGGCCCATGGATTGACAACGACGGCAGCGTTTGTCGATAGCGTGACAATTTCCTGGAGTATGGAAAAAGCTCGTACATCTCCAGCACTGTGGTCGTCGTGTGCCTGAATTTTTATCTGCATTATCTCTATGCATGCCTCTGCCTTTTTGCATGCTCCCCGATTGTTGATAAGGTCTTTGAGGTCCGTACATGTTCTTCCAGTTATCCCGCTCTATTGTTTTGGATCGAGCTCCGTAACCAGTTTGGGGTCTGCGTCATACCGCTGCTACTTCTGCAGGAGCCCTGGTTTGCTGAACGTTATTTTTAAATATTTCTTCGTTTAGCTTTTCGATCTCACATTCTCGCACCTTGTCTATTAAGTTTGTAATAGTACCGTTTTTACGTACAATTTTCCTTGCTGCTTCGCGAATCCTTACGTTCAAAGCATGCGATTGAATCACGTCTACTACTATTTCAGTCATTTGTTCGTCATTGTAGTCACATAGCTTAGCAAGTTCGATAATTCTTTCAACGTAAGCCAAATCTGTTTCATCGATATTTTGAGTTGACGATCGTAGTTTTTGCTTCCGCAGGAATATGTAGTCACGTAAGTTGTAATGCGTCTCCAATCTTTGAATCGCATTTGAGTATGGACGTAGTTCTTCGTTTGCATACTTGATGATAGACTGAATACTATCGAGCATATCTATCAACTTACTTCCTGCCTTTATTTTGAAAGCGCTTATTTTCATGAATTCACTAGTAATACCAGCGAAATGCATTCCTGCTTCGAATTGATCCTTCCAACGAACGAATATTTTCTTATCGATTTCATCCTCCCCCTCTTTGGGCTTACACTCGGATATTTGAAGCGTAGCGAAAGACATTGTTGATATTATGGATGGTTCGTTAGAAAATTGCAATGGATCATGAAGTGGGGTTGGAGCTGCCCGTGGTGATGTTCTCAACCCAGAATTTTCAATCGGTTCTTCTAACCAACAATTCGCCTGCATAGATTTTTTAGCCAATAGTGAGGACAATTTAGCGTTACGCATTTTCTCTTCTCGCAGAGCCTTTACTAACGCTTCGACGTCCGGTGCTGTTTTGTTACTTTTGCTAAAATTATATGTTGAAGAATTTATCATATTGCGTTTTGTAAGATATGTAGACGCGTATTGATGGATACAACTGCATATGTATTCATAAATGCATATGTACATCTGTATACATAAATACACATATCCACACATATGCACGTACACAAACACACATACCCATGTACATATCATTATATATTATCATAGACAGTGAAGTATTCCTTTAATACGATCTTGATTTTCTTGGAATTTCATATAATTATAAGTAATACGGATTAAATGTACGGAAGTAAATGTATGAACTAGGATGAGTATGTAGGAGCGATTGAAAGACGATGTAAACCGTTCTAAGAGTGAACTAAGACTAACTACATTTATTCGATATTCAGTGTAACCACGGTTGCTGTAACCAATGGCTACTTGATTACAACTAAGACATTGCTATAAGCAATCCACCACAGAGTCCCCCTCAGTTACGCCAAGAAACGAACACGGTGACCGGATGGCGTAACTTTTGTTCTTTCGTTATCTTCATTCGAATCCTTTTCGCAAATATATGCTGGTTTAATACGATCAATCGAAATCCTTCGTTTCTCACCGTTCATATTTAAGTCCATATACTTTTCATGCCTTTCGATTATTTGAAAAGGTCCCTCGTATGGGTGTGTAAGAGGCCGCTTGACTGAATCGATTCGAACAAAAACGCTTTTGCAACTTTGCAAATCCTTCGGAACAAATACCGATCGTTTGTCATGATGCGAGTTTCTGATTGGTCCAATTTGTTGCATGGTCCGGCAAAGCAGTTTGGCAAACTCTGAGCGACATATTTCCGTCTTCGAGGGTTCCAAAAAATCGCCAGGAATTCGTAGTGGCTGTCCGTATGTCATCTCGGCAACAGAACAATCGATATCTTCCCTGATAACAGTTCGCAAACCGAGCAGGACCAACGGCAGTTTATCGCACCAACGTTTCGAATCGACACAAGTGAGCGAAGTTTTTAACGTTCGATGAAAACGCTCGATAAGACCGTTAGCTTCGGGATGATACGCTGTAGTACGAATACGGAGAGCCCCAAGAAGCCGCGTCAATTCCGTGAACAATTCGGATTCAAATTGTCGTCCTTGATCGGTCGTGATTGTTTCTGGAACACCAAACCGAGAAATCCAACATTCGCAAAATGCTTTAGCGACTGTTTCTGCTAGTATATCTGGCAAAGGAACTGCTTCCGGCCAACGACTAAACCGGTCGATCATCGTTAATAAATACCGCTTTCCGTTCGACGTCGGAAGTGGTCCAACCAAATCGATATGAACATGGCGGAAACGACTTTTTGGAAGCTCGAATTCGTTGAGCGCCGCAGATGTATGCCGATGGATTTTCGATCGTTGACAATCAATACAAGATCTGACGAAGCGGGCGACGTCTCGATTCATTGAGGGCCAAACAAACCTTCGCGCAACCATTTTTCTCGTTGCTCGAACACCGGGATGAGAAAGGCAATGGATGTTGCGAAGAACTTCTAACCGTAACTTCTCTGGTACATACGGTCTGACATGTACATTATCCGACACATCACAATACAGCAATTGATTAGTTGAAACAGATGATCTTAACTGCAAGTTCATTGATGTAGTTCGATCAGCAAGTAGCTTCTGTAGTTCTGGATCGTCATGCTGCGCTTTCGATAATAATTCAAAATCCACTGTTGAAGGAGCTGAGATGGTGTTGACTCTGGATAATGCGTCTGCAGCAGAATTGTCTTTGCCACTAATGTGCCGAATATCTTTTGTGAAACTCGAAATGTACTGCAAATATCGTTCTTCATGAGGAAGATGATTTGAATTAGAATTCAGAGCATACGTGAGCGGACGATGATCAGTATAAACAGTGAATTCTCTCCCTTCCACTAGATGTCGAAAATACTGCACCGCTAATTTCATGGCTGTTAACTCGCGACCGAAGACAGAATACTTTTTCTGTGAAGGGGAAAATTTCTGCGAGAAGAACCCCAGCGGTTGCCATGCGCCAGCGACATTTTGTTGTAGAGTAGCTCCTGCCGCTGTATCCGAAGCATCAATCATCAGTCCCATTCGTTTTGACGAGTCAGGATAGGACAATAAAGCTGCGTTTGCTAAACTTTCCTTGCATTTCACGAAATCTTCGTCTGCTTCGATCGTCCACTGAAGTTTTCTTGTATCGTTTTTTCGATTCCCAATAATGAGTGCTTGCAATGGTTGTTGCAATGAGACAGCATTCCGGATGAAGCGTTTGTAACCATTCAGCAATGCCAAAAATCGTCGAAGATCCTTCACCGTAATCGGACGACTGTAATCAACAACGGCTTGAACGCGATTAGCTTGAGGTTTGATACCAGATGCATTGATGTGATACCCCAAAAAGTTAACTTCTGTTTGGACAAACTTGCATTTGTCCAAGTTCAGTACCAAGCCGTTTGATTTGAGACGCTCAAAGACAGTTCGCACGTGCGATAGGTGTTCCTCCTCATTAGACGATGCAATGCATATATCATCGACAAACACCACCACAAAATCCAAATCACCGAAGACATGATGCATAAAGCGCTGAAATGTCTGGCTCGCGTTGCATAATCCAAATTGCATCTTGGTAAATTCAAAGAGCCCGAACGGAGTGATTACAGCAGTCTTTGGAACGTCGCTTTCCTCGACCGGAACAAAATGATATGCTCGTACCAAATCTAGAGTGGTAAAACAATTCTTACCTAAGAAATTGTTTAGCAAATCGTGAATATGTGGCACAGGATAACGATCTGGCACAGTTATCCGGTTTAAACTCCTGTAATCTCCGACAAAGCGCCATTGACCATTCTTTTTCGGTACGCAATGAAGTGGACTTGCCCAACTGCTTTTGGAAGGGCGACAAATCCCGAGCTCCATCATGGTCTCAAATTCTTTTTTAGCGGCTTGGAGTTTGTCTGGCGGCATTCTACGAGGTTTGGAAGCAACTGGAGGTCCAGTGGTTTGAATATGATGGGTTACATTATGTCTTACCTCAGTGCGCATTGTCGGCGGGGCGGTGATTTCTCGAAATTCGACCAGCAAGTCTCGAAAAGGATGATCTTTTGCTATAGTTGTTACACCGTAAACCGAAGATTTCGATAATCCACAAACAGTGTGTAATTTCGTACCACCATCAATAAGTCTTCTGTTTCCAAGATCTACAAGAAGACCAAAATGCGCGAGGAAATCGGCACCAATAATTGCAGAAGTAACGTCGGCTTGCAAAAAATTCCACGAAAACTTTCGGCGTAGTCCGAGATCCACTGAAACAAACTTGCTCCCATACGTTCGTATTTTCGTTCCGTTTGCTGCATGGAGTAAAAACGGCGATGGTTCTCGAGTCTTCTCTATCTTGGATGCAGGTATTATCGATACATCCGATCCCGTGTCGATTAAGAACCGAATACTAGAAGATTTGTCGAAGATTTGCAGACGGCGACTAATTCTTAATCCGCCCACCTCGCCGATTTCGGATGGGCGGAAATCTAGTTTTTTGACTGATGATACTGACAAGGGCTTCGACATCGCGTAGCTCGATTTCCATACTTCCGGTGATACCAACAGATGTTTTCATTGGTACGATTTTGAGAAGTGGAACGCAATCGACCGCGCTCAGGTTGCCGTGCTTTCATTTGGCGTAGCTCTACTTTCATGGCAGCAACTTCTTCTGCTAAATTTTCCGTCGTTTCTTTTTGCACAGAAGCATGGATAACTGATGTTTGAGGAGCCATTTCTATCATTTTATCTGCCATCTCCGCCAGCTTCGAAAGACTTCCATCGTGGATGCTAAGTATTGCACGTATATTAGCTGGAAGTTTTTGCAGAAATAGTCTTTTTAACAAGGAATCATTCACATTCAATCCGGCAGCAAGTTCCTGCATCTTCGTTAAAAGATGCGTAGGACGAAGGTCTCCAAAATCGTACGATCCAAGTAGCTGATCCATTTTGGCTTGTTCCGTGAGCTCGAATCGAGAGATGAGGCGCTGCTTAACGGCTTCATATTTTCCTGTCGCAGGAGGCTGTTTTACATAATCGGCGATATGACAAAGCACGGATTGTTTGAGTTTAGCGACAATATGATAAAATTTTGTTTCATCCTTATGAACGCCGGCCAACAAAAACTGAATTTCAGCTTGCGAAAACCACAATGATGGATCGTTCTTCCAGAATTCCGGAAGTTTAACCGAAACGGCTGCAGTAGCAGGGGAAGTTTCTTCGTTAGTAACGTTTTCGGTAGACATGTTCGTTCACAAATTTTCAAATTAGGAGAACTAATAACAATCCGGAGATCACGTCGGGGTCACCAATGTAGGAGCGATTGAAAGACGATGTAAACCGTTCTAAGAGTGAACTAAGACTAACTACATTTATTCGATATTCAGTGTAACCACGGTTGCTGTAACCAATGGCTACTTGATTACAACTAAGACATTGCTATAAGCAATCCACCGCAAGTATAATATCTTGTACAAATTATTTTTGTTTTTGTGGTTGTACATGAATAGTGAAAATTGTAAGGGTAATTAACGAGCATTTATCTCTAAAGAACTGTACTTGCTGCCTATATACATCCATACATGCATGTACATGTATCCATATATACATACATACATATATGTATATACATAAAACCATATACATCTATATAAATATATACATACACCTACTTACACTCTCAAATACGTAAACATATATAAATAAAATATTCCCGAAAGGTCCCACACGCTATGACTGTCAGACATTAGTAATTTCGAACTTGTGTTCTTTCGTAGATAACGAATCATGGATATATCATAAAATAATGTTTTTTGAATAATGTGTTAAATAACACTTATATGCGGTGATTATTGTTTTTATGTTATTATTAGGGGTCGTAAATTGTAGTAAAAAAATTATCTCTTTTATGCAGTAATTATCGGCTTTATGTCCACTCGGAGACACCGAACAATATTCCTCCAATTTTCCATTTTTAGGTACATTTTCAGGTTAACGTCCACCTGGAGCACTGATGTCCTAATATCCTCACGGGGATTTCGAATTCTCCGCTCGGAGAGAATCTCTCTTTTGTTATAATTATCGGGTTTACGTCCACTCGGGGACACCGATATTTTGTTATCATCACAGGTATCTTGAATCCTACGCTCGAAGGGCATCTCTCTTTTACGGTAACTATCGGTTTTACGTCCACTCGGAGACACCGATTTTTTTTTAAGTTAATTTGTGTTGTTTTACTTATCTAAATTATATGATTATTTCCGGGTTTACGTCCACTCGGGGACACCGAAGGCTTGATGTCCTCGGAGGGTTCGTAAATGTTCCGCTCTGGGAGTATTTTTCTTTGCTATAATTATTATTACTATTAGTATAATAATAATTGTTATTGGTTTTACGTCCACTCGGGGACACCAAACAATGTTTTTCTTTTTTTTTATTTTAATTATACAAATTCTAAGGTTATCGGTTTTACGTCCACTCGGAGACACCGATTTTTTCAGTTAATTTGTGTTGTTTCACTTATCTAAACTATATGATTATTTTCGGGTTTACGTCCACTCAGGGACACCGATGGCTTCATATTCTCGTAGGGTTCGTGAATGTTCCACTCTGGGAGTATTTTTCTTTGTTATAATTATTATTACTATTAGTATAATAATAATTATCATTGGTTTTACATCCTCTCGGGGACACCAAACATTGTTTTTTTTTTATTAATTTAATTAAACAAATTCTAAGATTATTTTCGGGTTTATGCCCACTCGGAGACACCGATATTATGCTATCCTCCCTGATATCTTTAATTCTCCACTCGGGGAGTATCTATCTTTTGCGGTAATTATCGGTTAACGTCCACTCGGAGACACCGAACCATATTTATTTATTTTATTTTTTTTATTATGCAAAATATAAAATAGTTCTTATTTACGCTCACTGTAACATCATGATTTAGGTAATGACGTTTATCAGGGCATGTGTGTGTAGTTGTGTCGCCACTGACGTGCGTCCGATTCGCATCACCATTGTGGTCGAGGTCAATACACGGCGGGGAAGGGGTTTGACCCCGGAACATGTCCCCGTGCGGCTCGTGATGCCCGTAGCCAAATTGATCAGGATACGGTGCGCCCGAACGATCTGTTGCCCGGCACCGTTCCTCATCCTTTTCAAGCCCACGGATATGATTTACTCACGCTCTAGTTGCTTTATTCGTTGCTGTCTTTTATGTGATTCGCGGATCTTACGCTGGGTCTAAGCGTTTTGCAGACGCAGAAAAGGTCTCACCTACGTTGCCAGTAGTCATTACTGCAGCCCTGGAGTCATGGATTGAGTCTGTCGCGATGTGGTCCCGCACCTGCATTCTTGGTGTCGCGTCACGGCCCGTGACGCACCTGCTCGTGCCCGCCTCACGCGAAGATTCTGCTACAGCTTCACACATTACGAGCGAGCTAAAGGACGTTGTGAAGGAACTATTGCGTCCTGCCGTCCGACTCGCTACGGGAATGTTTGCTTTCTCCCGTTCCACTCCGTGTAAATACTGCATGAAATCCATGGTGTTTGCACTACTCGACCTAGTGAACGTTTTCCTTTTTATCACGAGCGCGATTCTACACTAACGGTATTTCGGTGGCTACCGATATTTTTCGTTTCGCGATTTAGTTTTAAGCGTCGATGTGTTCCAAACTATTTTTTTGGAATGTTAGAAACTGGCGCTCTAACCAAAAAATAAGAGAACAAAGTCAATTTGATAGGTAAGCACTGAGGGTGCACCAAAAAATTAGTTTTTTTTTTCTTTATTCTCCGTTATCTTCGCTCTTGGGTGTTTTTATCGCAATTGTCCCATTTTGCGCGGTTTTCTCCCTTTTTATGCCTATGTCCATACACAAAACATCGCCTTAGCTGACAGTTTGTTAGAACCTTATAACAGTTTCCAACATTACTGAATACGTCAAATATGGAAAATGGAATACAAGGGTATGCCGATTGCTAACTTACGTGTGTAAATTTGGTTTCAAACTCTTGGTGCGTGATAATCGCTAGATTCGAATAGCTTTGACATATGATGTTAAAGAGTAATAAAAAAAACAATGAACATAAGTTACGATTGTTACATGAACTTCCAATATTATTTAATACATAACAATATTTAAAATGCATTTCTTTTCTTAGCCAAGTTTTTAGCAGCAATCATTGTATTTTTCATCAGCATCGCAACAGTCATGGGTCCAACTCCTCCCGGCACTGGAGTAATCAAGCCAGCTTTTTTGCGAACCTCTAGTAAGAAAAAAGTGTCAACATTTTTACATAAAACTTGATAGACGAAACTTACCTTCGAAATCAACATCTCCTACTAACTTCTTTTTTCCTGTTGATGGATCTGTTATTCTAGTTATACCAACATCAATTATAGCAGCTCCCTCTTTTATCATATCTGATGTTATAAGTCCCGGAACACCAGTAGCCGTCACTATTATATCAGCTGTTTGACAAAACCTTTTAAGTTCTTGAGGTGGAGTAAACCGGTGGCATATAGTTACTGTACAGTCCATGGCACATGTGTCATTTCGTCCATCTGCGTGCAACAACATAGCTATTGGCATTCCCACATTTTTTGATCTGCCTACAACTACGGCATTCTTCCCAAAGGTTTCAATTCCTGTTCGTTTAATTAGTTCCTGCACTCCTAACGGTGTACACGGAATCAAGGTATTCATATCCAAACAAAGTCGACCAATATTACGTTCGTTGAAGCCATCCACATCTTTGTCGCATGATACTGCATTACATACTTTTCTTTCATCAATATGATTTGGTACCGGTAACTGAATCAAAATTCCATCAACTGCGTCATCGTTGTTTAATTGGTCAATACGTTCAAGAAGTTGCTCTTCTGTAATTTCAGTACCGAAGCGTTCTGTTTTACTTTCGATTCCAACATCAGCTGCAGCCTAAAAGTGCACCGAAAAGTAGTGTTTAGTTGTTATTTGTAACACCTTGTGTGCCCTCGGAGGGGGGGGTGGGTGGCCAGGATGTGAAGAATTATTGCTATCATATATGATAACCAAGAGTTATTGACTTTAAATCTTAATATATTCTTATAGTTGAGAAGTATGATCATGACATTTTGTAACAAAATCTACAAAATGTTCAATAACCGTGTAATGTATAGGGGTTCATGCAAACGTACAAGTTTTTTTTTATGAATAATTTATTGATTTTCAATCAAGGGTCAAGAATAGAGCATATACACCTATTCTCACTTTCCTCTGAATCGTTATCCGGTTGCTATGGATCGCAATTTATGAGAATGGATCGCAATCAACTACGTCTGAATCGTTTTCAGCTACGTTTGGATAGTTTTCAGCAACGTTTGGATCGCTCTCAGCTACCTTTGGATTTTGCGGTAGCTCGCGCAAATTTCATTGCAGCGCAATCATTTATTCAGTGACCGGGGGACACATTTGCATCCCATAAAAAGAATTAAATAATTAATACATTGGATTGTAAAATCTAATCGTATTTTTTATTAGAGGCTTACATCACCATTCATACTTGATTGATTATTTGACCAAGTTTTCCAAACAAACCTGCACAATCTTCTTCTTTATGACGTAACGGCCTACGTGGTCATCCTGTTTAGGCTTTCGAGATTTAGTCGGATATTCCTTCTTTGCTATGGAGGGACGGTCTGGATCTATTCTGATGCGTAGAAGCCGTCAAATCTGTCAAATTTCAATTTAATTCAAAGTCAATTCATTGCCTAAAAATGGGTTTTCAACACAAGTTCTCAATTGGGTTCGAACAAAGAACAATATGAAATTGTTGCTTTTCATATTGTCTGTTATGATGTGAATCGTGCGGTACGCCAAGCAGTCACTAAATAAACTTTGCGCGGCAACGAAATTTGCGCGAGCTACTGTAAAATTCAAACGGAGCTGAGAGCGATCCAAACGTAGCTTAAAACGATCCCAATGTAGCTGACAACGATTCAGACGTAGTTGATTGCGATCCATTCTCATGGATTGCGATCCATAGCAACCGGATAACGATTCAGAGGAAAGTGAGAACAGGTGTAAATAGAAAATAATAATTTCTTTGATAAATATACTGTAACCACATATGTATTTCATCGATGTTGTGAATTTTCTTTCCTTCATATAACAGATATTACTTTAAATATACTAAACATGTAAATATAAGTTATTTTCATGATCGCTATTTCCTTGCAATAAATGATGACTATCATATATGAAAGTCACATACAATTTCAAAAAGTGCTTGGGGGCCAGGGTAACAAACAGAAAACTGGCACTCCAAGTGTATAAAGTATCATACAAAAGAATAAAAAAATTGTTATTTGTTATTAATAATTAATGTGGCCCCTGAATCGTTCTCAATTCCCTTCGTAAGTGATACCTTACTTACCTTCATTTTGTTATTAACATAGGTAGTACTAGCTGGATCATCTCCAATTAGTATTGCAGTCAGCTGCGGAGAACGATGCCCTTGAGCTTTCCATGACTCGATTTTTTTTTGCAGCTCTTCTTGTATTTCCCTGGCAATCTGCTTACCGTCTATCAGTTGAGCCATTTTAGAAACACTAGAGAAACAAGAGAAACAAAATCCTCACAATATTTCAATTCCTTGTAATTTACCGCCTTATTGGGCATTTATTTATCATTCAATTTTTAATAAATAATATACAGAGTTTTCTTTTATATTATTGACATGTTTAGTGAGTTGTTGATTTGTTCAAGCATATAATTGATTCTTTCAGCGAGATATTCGGCCAGAGCATGGACTCCGTTCGACGAAATCCGTTTCGGCGCTCAGTACAAAATGAATTATGTTCCATTTAAACATACGTTTATACCCTCCAAGTTGAAGTATTCACATACAAAATACAGGCGGTCCCCGAGATACACGGTTAATGGGGACCGAAAACGGCCGCAAAATACCGCGTATCTCGAATTTCCGCGTAAGTCGAATCTCGTGATTTCCAGCCAAAATATCACTAATTTTCGAGCAATTTTGCAAGTAGGGGGTGGTTTTCGCCACCACATTAATTATTTGATATGTTTCTACTGAATTGAACAATTTTAAACCTTATTAAATAGTATTTTACATTCGTTCAATACGTAAATTATTTGGTATTTCACAATGGATGTGTCAAATCAGTACAATTTGCTCAAAGAACTGTCAAATTTAAATAAATATCTCCGAATCCGCGTATAAGAGGTACCGTGTATCTCGGGGACCGCCTGTACAGCATTTCTTTGCTTACCCCTATGTGGCACTTCTTCGTTTATACTCAGCACTTGAAATCTTGCTGAAGCTTCCATTAACCTTTAAGTTGGCAACCGGATACCCGGGTATTTTTTTAAACTTCGAACTGCAATAACTTTTGATTCATTGCTTTTATTGACCTGAAATTTTCCGTAGCCTCCCAACATTTAATTTCTGATTTTTTGGTGCATAAATTGTAATTTTAAACAGTCTGTAAGTATTTTATTTTGATTTTTTTAACTTTACCACGTAAGTTGGTAACCAGCATACCCGGGTATTCCATACATTTTGTATGGAGAATGACGTTTCTCTTCTTCATTTTTTCGTATTGTGCCTATTTTCGAGTCAAATTCAAGCGATTCCAAATTTCAATTCGACCGTTATTTTTATAATAAAATAAAAAAAAATTAATGAATAAATGAAATAGAAGAGAATATATGGTCGATATTACTTGCTTACAGCATTAAAATATAGAAAGCATTGTTTACCTATGATTCAAGGTGCCGTGGAAAGTGGCAAGTCAATAGAATCGCGGAACATGTCAACAGATACATCCGAAATCAATACAGTCTGTTCCCAAGTACTGCGGTTCTCGACATACACGGATTCAGAGATACGCAGTTTTCAAAATTTGCCAGATCAAATGTCAAATCAGTAAAAATTGCTTCAAGTCAGAATAAATTGCATATTTGCTGATAAATTTTATTCACTTTAGAGTAAAAAATATCAGAATTTACTGCACGGATTGTATCAAAAAATGATAAAATGTATAAAAATAATACAATTAATCAAAAATACAAACTAATCAGTTGTACTATGGCCGTTGAATGAGATATTTGACTTACGCGGATATTCGAATTACGCGAACTCCTGGGGAACGGTTTTCAAAAATGGGTTTCACCCCTTCTTTAAAAATATTTCTTTTCGCTGAAAAATCAAATGATATTTTCCTAAAAATTCAAATTATGCGTAGAATCAGAAATACTTTTTTAAGGTTGACACACTGCCAGCACTGGCCGCATGGCAGAGGCAATCGCGTTTGCAATCGCGCTCAATGTGGAACGGCTTTCATAATAGAATACACTTCAGATAATCTATTTTATATATAATAAATACAACAAATAGACTTGTAACTCCTAACAGTGCTACTACGTTTGGTAGATGGTATTAAAATCGTTATGTCGAAGAGCGTTAGACAGAAGCTACCATGGGTCAAAAAATGAATTCGGATTGCCTTATGTAGATTCTATACCGAGAGGAATTTATGATGATGATGATGATGACGGTTAGAATGATAAAAAATAATAAAATCACATTTCCTTTTTAAAGCAAGGCTGAACAAAAACAGACATGCTTTCAAAGTGTTAAAAAGCGTTTAACCTTTGTGGCTACGACCAAAAAATACACGTTGTTCAACGATTGCATACCCAACGACAATACATTTTATACTAGAGAATGCAGTTATGTTGATTCTACAGCTTGTATTCTTTTGATCTGTTCGTCGTATTTGCTTGAAATTGTTATCAAAGCTAAGTCATCCTGTTGCTTAACGATTAACAGTTCTTCCGGAAACTAAAAAAAATGTGTTTCTATGTTTTTATTACTGGTTAAAAAACTTACTTTGTATTTCTACGATCGCCTTCATTGTGTACGGTTTGTTATTTTGATTTCTTACATCGTCAATTGCTGGCTTATAAAGCACATTTGTATTACATTTGAGATCGTAGTGATTGAATATTACTAGTCCTGGTTTCAATAATAAAGCGATGTTTAATGGGCGTAACAAATAAACTACTTATTTCATTGACCATTTTGTAGCATGTCTGCTATATAAAATTATATAATCACAGAACCATCTGGAAACTATCACATTTTACAGATAGTTAAATCCTTGACACATCCGGTTAAACAGCATAGTAATAAAAACCCATTTGAAACATAACTGAGAAATGCAGCAAATGCAAAGATAGAACCAAACTGAAACTTATCGTATGGAATCATTATCGTTGGCCTAAATAAATAAGCATTTTGGAACGGCCCGGTACTTGACTGAATCGGTAAGCGAAGGGCAATAATATATCTCAGCGTATGTCCATACAGCGTGGCAAGAAAATAGGAAACAGACTGCATGATGCAACATGCATATGCGTAGCAATAATTGAATCCTGTAGGACAGGTATGTCATACTGGCGGCCCGCAGGCAGCATGCGGCCCTTGTCGATTCTGAATGTGGCCCGCGAGATTATTTTGAGAATCACTCTGCTTTTGCACTGCAAACCAAAAATCTGTTATTACTATTTGTCGAAGTGTATTACATTTTCCAGAGAAGAACAATCCTTTTGTTGGTATATTTTTCGAAACTAACATGAATGTACCCACAACATCTCATAAACTTATTCTATACAATCGTACAGAGCAATCGAGACCCGCAACAAACATTGAATCGAATGCAAACTCAGTCGTATTATGTTTTGATGAAATTCTGAATATTAGGATAATTTTGTGCTCTCTCAATTGCACATTCTGTGTGGAAAAATAGATTTGTGTGAACTGTCTATAAACGAAAAAGGAATGAAAATAACTTGATACACACACAACCAATCTTTGCAACAACTAGTGATGGATTGTCAGAATTGCATCCACGGCTCAAAACCATTTCCGATCTTAGCTATTCCAACTCCGGCCAAATCAAACCAACAGTTCTGTTCGGTGCCGTCCGAAGCCTATAGAGCCGTTTAGTGCCATTCGGAACCGTTGGAGTCATCGGTTGTCGCACAGAGCGGCTAATCTGCAGTGAGAAATCGATTCATTCGGCTCCGAATTTCTTTGAACGGATTTGCACGGCTCCGACCTTAGAATGTTACATCTTTGATGTTCGATTGGAGCAACATCTGTTTTTTTTTCATAATCATGCCACCATAAATGTTAATAAAAATGATTGTAGCCAAGTTGTAATTATTTGTACCCCACATTCTGCAAACGAATTAACCGGTTCTTTCCAACCACCCCAAAAATCAAAACCAAAATGATATGATTACACTTAAGCCTAAAGGATTTAGATTAAGGATTAAAATAACCGAAATGCCGAAGCCTTGCAATACAAAGCTTATTAATAGATTAGCTCACACAGTCCTCAATTCCTCAATTCGCGAATCATCTCCAGTCAAGTGTCAAAAAGAGGTTTGCCGATCTTTATAGGATCACACACCACGAATCTTCGTCAGACAAAATTATCGTTATTTAAACAAAAATATTCGTAAAATACGGGATCTTGTTATAAGAAATGAATATACCACCAGAACACTTGGAACTTGGAATAATGTTTAAACACGTTTCATTACAATTTTTCTCTTGATCTGTCAAAAAATTGCGGGCAAATATTTTTGTTATTCATCCAGCAATGGATAGCTCGGATTGCTTGAAAAAGATTCGCAACAGGCTGCGAGGGTAAATCTACTACCTCAGTGAAACAGTGGGGTTGAGCGATATTTTCTAAGAGAACTGCCGTGTGAGAACGCGACTAGTGAAAAATATCCTTTTTTAATAATAAGGATAAAAGAAATTGCATGTGACTTTAAAACTGTACTAAACTGTATTAAACTGTATTATATTGTATTAAACTTTTTTTTTTAATATGAAAGAGTACAAAGAAAAATAACATTGAAAAATTTGTAAATAAAAAACGATTTCAGATTTGAAGCGAGGAGTCCAAAAAGTCAATTTGTTTAACAATAACGTTTTTAAACAATATTTTATATAAATATTTAGGTATATTTTTTATTCTCAAATTTGCGGCCCGCGAATCATTGAAAATCTGTATATGCGGCCCTATGATGAAATGAGTTTGACACAGCTGCTGTAGGATAACGCAAGACGCATGGTCATAAAATCTCAAGTGTGTTTAGGAACGTTCTAGAAACGCGAAGCATTTGAAGACAAACATATTAAGGCGAAACATAAGGATACATAGAGAACCATAAAATCCGAAAACAGACCAATGGAAAGAAATACAAAATAGGCATAGCATATTCATATGCACCTACACATGGACATAAGATATACATACTCATCCAACACACACCAATAATTCCGAGCTATAAACCAGATTTTTCTTGAAATAAACACAGATTAAATTATACAATACATGAGACTACACGTCCTTACTCATGAGCTTGGAGTGTCCCCCTTCCAAGGGAAGGCCTCTTAGCTCCAGCAATTCCAGTAAGGAAAATTTCCAAGATCGAGTGGACGATCACATGTCTGAAGTGAAATGTCGAACGATAAACAATTTTCATATTACAATTTAATAAATTGATTATATTTTTTAAAATTTCATAATCCTTTATTTACTTTCTTACTTTTTCAAGACTAAGAAGTTTTTAACTAATGCATTATCACCCTTCAATATTATTTTATTACGAACACCTAGTACATATATTGTTATATTATTCATATATATATATATATATATATATATATATATATATATATATATATATATATATATATATATATATATATATATATATATATATATATATATATATATATATATATATATATATATATATATATATATAGCAGTTCTGTTGGCAGTGTTGTAGCAATACCTCGCTGATCCGAAGCCTCTAGAAGGTTAACATAGGCTCTTCACCTCCTACTCCTACTCAATACGTCCCCGTCGTACAGAACGGTAACATGTCTCTCGATAAAAACACCAAAACAACGAACAGTCAACAAGAAGAAGTACCGTATCGGACCAATCGATTTAGACCCACGCACCGAAAAGGACTTACGATTGGAAGCCAGGGACCTGGAACTGCAAAAACCTCTCATCGGATGTGAAGACTCGAATTGCGTTCGATGAGGGGGCCCGCGGTTTCGAAATAGTAGCACTTCAGGAGGTATGCTGGAAGGGCGTGACGATGCGCCAGTACCGTAGCAACTCCACGATCTACCAGAGCGGTGGAGAGACGCGCAAGCTCGGTACTGCGTTCATGGTGCTTTGTGCGATGCAGCAGAGAGTGATCGGGTGGTGGCCGATCAACGAACGGATGTGCAGGTTGAGAATTCATGGCAGATTCTTCGGCCTGAGCATTATTAATGCGCATAGTCCACATCTTGGGAGCACCGATGACGAGGAGGCCTTCTATACGCAGCTGGAGCGGGAGTACGACCGCTGCCCAAAACATTACGTGAAGGTCGTCATCGGAGACCTTAATGCTCAGGTCAGACAGGAGGAGGCATATAAACCAACGTCCACCAGCTGACAAATGAAAACGGCCTCAGGCTGATAAACTTTGCCTTCTCGAAGCACATGAGCATCCGCAGCACCTTCTTCCAGCATGCACACCGCCATAGCCTGGAAACACCCGAAGGGCGTTTCAAAGTCCCAAATCGACCACGTTCTGATTGACGGAAGACACTTCTCGGATATTATCGACGTTAAAACGTAGAGGCGCAAACGTCGACTCGGACCATTTCCTGGTCATGGTTAAGCTGCGCCAGAAACTCTCCGTGGTTAACAACCAACGGAGTCAGCCCACCCCAAGGCTCAACCTGAATCGATTGTAGTGTGATGATCTGGCGGAGGGGTACGCGACAACGCTTGGGGAAGCGCTTCCAACCGACAACAACATCGCCGCGATGCCCCTCGCCAATCACTGGCGTATGGTGGAACGAGCCATTGGCACCACAGCCGAACACAAGATCGTCCGCTTACCTCGTAGAGAGCAAAAGAAATGGTTCGACGAAGAGTGGTCTGCACTATCCGAGAAGAATGCTACGGCATCAAACCCGTCAGAACGTGGAGATCTATAGACGACTGAGGAAACAGCAAACATTGCCAACAACAGCGACAGCATCGATGAAGACAACGAGGTGCCCCCGTCATCTCTGGACGAGATTGCCAGCGCTATCAAGCAGCTTAAGAGCAATAAGTCTGCTTGCAGCGATGGACTGGCGGCCGAGCTCTTCAAGATGGGGCCGGAGAGGCTTACCGTCGAAATGCATCAGCTGATCGTGAAAGTCTGGGAACAGGAGGAACTACCGGAGGAATGGAAGCTGGGTGTTATTCACCCAGTCTAGAACAAGAGCGACAGGCTAGATTGTTCGAATTTCCGAGCCATCACAGTCCTGAATGCCGCCTACAAGATCCTGTCCCAGATCCTGTTCTGGAGACTTGCACCCCTTGCTACAAATTTTGTCGGCAGCTACCAAGCTGGGTTTGTTGGAGGCAAATCCACCACCGACCAAATTTTCACTTTACGGCAGATCTTCCAGAAGTGCCGAGAGCGCCAGATCTCAACGCACCACCTGTTCATCGACTTCAAGGCGGCCTACGACACCATAGACCGGAAGGAGCTATGGAGCATCATGCAGCGGTACCACTTCCGTGGGAAGTTGATCCAGCTGTTAGAGGTCACCATGAACGGGGTGCAGTGCAAGGAGAGAGTATCGAACTTGACGTCGGAATCGTTCGAAACTCATAGGGGTCTGAGGCAAGGTGACGGACTCTCCTGTCTGCTCTTCAACATCGCCCTGGAAGGTGTTATTAGAGGCGCGGGGCTGGACAACGACATCCGTGGCACAATCCTCAACCGGTCTCTCCAATTTCTTGGCTTCGCTGATGATATCGACATCATCGGCAGGACAACAGCGAAGCCGACTCAAACACGAAGCAGCAAGAATTGGATTGAGATTCAATGCGACGAAGACGAAGTACCTGCTTGCCAGTGACTCAAACCATCTTGGCAGCAGTGTATTAGTTGACGGCGACAGTCTCGAAGTGCTAAAGGAGTTTTGCTATCTCGGGACGGTCGTTACTTCGGGCAACGACATGAGCAGCGAAATCCGGAGACGCATTGTGCAGGGGAATCGTGCATATTATGGGCTTCACCGACTGCTGAGATCCTAAACACTTCGAGCCCGTACGAAATGTGAAATATACCGCACATTGATTCGCCCGGTGGTCTTCTACGGACATGAGACCTGGACAATCCGAGCGGAGGATGCAAACGCTCTGGGCGTGTTCGAGCGACGCATCCCCCGGACCATCTTTGGCGGTGTGTTCGAGCATGGAGCGTGGAGGAGAAGAACCACGAGCTTGCTGAACTGTACGGCGAACCGAGCATCCTGACGGTGGCGAAGGCTGGCAGGATACGATGGCTGGGGCATGTCATGAGGATACCGGATAGTGATGGGTAACCGGAATCGCACCCACGGCTCGGAATCGCTTCCGAGCATTGCTACTCCGGCTCCGATTCCGAAAAATTCAAACCGTTGGTTCCGCCCGGAGCCGTCGGAGCCGTCCGGAGCCGCTAGTCGGCAGCTGGAGCCTTCGTAGCCGTCGGAGCCGTCCGGAGTCGTTGGAGCCATCGGAGCCGTCCGGAGCCGCTAGTCGGCAGCTGGAGCCAGTCGGAGCCGTCGTAGCAGTTGGAGCCGACGGAGCCCGTTGGAGCCGTCCGGAGCCGACGGAGCCGACGGAGCCGTCCGGAGCCGTCGTAGTCGTTGGAGCCGACGGAGCCGATTGGAGCCGTTGGAGTAGTGGTAACAGTCGGAAGTATTCCGAAGCGCTTTAATTTCCTGATATTAGCGATAATTAAAAAAAACAGCTCACGAGTAAAAAAAGAGTCTTCTTCATTAATTGCTCTGAAGTTTTTTTGTGTTTTTTTTTTGTTTCAAAAATAAAGTAAAACATAATTGTTTGCTCCGTATATATATAGGAAAAAAATGAATCAAACGATTATTGATCTTTATTTTCATAAAAGTTGGACGGATGATTAATAGTTATATTCTTTGTCTTGTCCATGTGCCATCATGTTATTCGGTAAAAAACAAGTGCGGCCTAAACCATACACGTTTGTCGATGTAAACAACCGTGCAAAACTGCCATAATTACACTCGTCTGCCTCGTTGTTTCGTATTTTATGAAAATAAAGATCAATAATCGTTTGATTCATTTTTTTCCTATATATATACGGAGCAAACAATTATGTTTTACTTTATTTTTGAAACAAAAAAAAACACATAAAACTTCAGAGCAATTAATGAAGAAGACTCTTTTTTTACTCGTGAGCTGTTTTTTTTTAATTATCGCTAATATCAGGAAATTAAAGCGCTTCGGAATACTTCCGACTGTTACCACTACTCCACCTCCCGCCATAGTTCTATTGCTCCCTGATATATATATATATATATATATATATATATATATATATATATATATATATATATATATATATATATATATATATATATATATATATATATATATATATATATATATATATATATATATATATATATATATATATATATATATATATATATATATATATATATATATATATATATATATATATATATATATATATATATATATATATATATATCTATATACACGGAGCAAACATTTTTTTTAATTTTTTTTAAAAGACAAAAAAAACTACAGAGCAATAAATGAAGAAGGCTCTTTTTTTACTCGAGACTGTTTTTAAAAATAAAATTATCGCTAATATCGGGAAATTAAAGCGCTTCAGAATACTTCCGACTAGCGGCTCCGGACGGCTCCGTCGGCTCCGTCGGCTCCAACCGGCTCCAACCGGCTCCGTTGGCTCCAACTGCTACGACGGCTCCGACCGGCTCCAGCTGCCGACTAACGGCTCCGGACGGCTCCGACGGCTCCAACTGCTATTATTTTCCATCACACCTAGCTATTTCATTACCAAAGCTACTGATAACAGATCAAAGCAGATGGAACGGGCATACAGAGTCGCCGTTTAAAATATCTTCGTGATCGGTAAGTTTTAAATAGTACTAGTTTTGTTCACCTTTCTAATGCTCGATTTATCTTTCATTCCTCAGGCAAACGCATCCAACAGCAAATGTTTTTCTTCCAACAGCACGCACCATCGGTGGATCAAGCAGCTAATGATTTGTTCGCCCAACACGCACCATCAAGAATTGAAATATTCCCGAATAGCTTTGTGAATAAAAAACTGCACACTTACTGTCGGAATTTCCTGGAATTTTTTGGTCGGGCAACGCTCGCGGGAATGGTGTGTCCGTTGAGGAGAAGGAAAGAAAGGGTGGGAGTGAGGATTAACCAAAAACGCGGCATTGAGAATGAGGGGAGGTGTGCCCAGCGCTCACGCTGGGACACACTCACGATGCTTGAAATAAAATGTTAACAATAATAAATCCAATAAATTTGAAAGCAAGTTTACGCAATAGCAGACGATCCAACAAAAAACACGAAGCATACACTTTTGTACAGATGTTTAAATCAAATTCCAAATTGATGAAAAAGTTTACGCTTAGTGTGGACGTGGAAATAAAGCCCGTGGCAGTGGCTTATCCGATGCGATTTCATCGAAGTATGTTACAAAATCTCGTGGTTGTTATATTCAAACAGTTAGTATCTTGGTAACCAACTGTTCCTTAACATTATGGAACAAAAATTCCCACGCTTACCTGGTATTTGATTTCGTTGCACAATGAAACATTCGATCTATAGTTGCATTTGCAGAGACAAGATTCACCTTCGGCTGTTCAAGAAAAGGACCGGACTTGCTATGCACCATTATTAGATCCTTGTTTATTGAATTATAAAGTAAATTTCTTTTCACTCCATATATGTTGACGTTTTTTGTATGCGAATTGGTGCTTTGTACGTCAACAAGAGTTGAACTTCTACTGACTAATCTAGGCAGTGCCCCGTTGATTTTAATCAATCTGGTGTAAACAAAACATCTCGTTGTATGTGTAAAACTCATTCTATTCCATTCTGCGGCTATTCAATATTGACGCACATGTAGTTAATTCTGCCTTGATGGGAAGAAATGTTTTGTTGGATTTCGTTTTTTTTCTGCAATAAGTAAATTATTGATTAACACATTCAACGCTGATTTCCCGTTCCGTTCGTCTGGCTGAATATTTTACAAAAAAAAGGCGAACAATAGCCGTAATTGGCATGGGTTAGTAAAAGTAATCATGAGGTTTAATAAACCATCAATTCACACGTTTTGCTAAAAATTGAGCAATACAAAATACAAATACAGTAACTAAAACACAAAAAAGGTCGTTTTATGAACGCGAAAAAAGTATTAGTCTATCTAGCTTTACCGCGCGGCTACATGAGGTGAAATATACAGCGAAAAGAACTATTTGAGAGGCGAAATATATGACAGGTACAGCTTAAGGGTTGGGGGAGACACAACATCCGCTTTCGAAATTCACTTAAAAATTATATCTTCTTAAGTAGAACATTCACAAATTGGAAGAAATTGTGAACTGTTGACTCAGAATTGACGAAGTACTGGATATTGAAGTTATTCAATGGATTTAGTAACGATTTTGTGCACATTATTAGTTTACATTGCACATCAGCTGGTTGCTGTGATGCTTTATCCGTCAGATATTTCGCCTGTCAAATTGTTCATTTCGCTGTATATTTCACCTCATGTAGCCTCGCGGTTAGACTCATTTACGCTGGCGAAACAATACGTACACACGAATTTAATGTATTATTATCAACCTGCTAGTGACTCTATTCAAAATTAATTCATGCCTGTATTTATGTGTCTATATTGTTGATGGGTCATGGTGAAATTCATTGTATCCTCCAGTGCTGCAAAATGTCATGACCATCACGAGATTTTCACCAACGAAGACAATGAACATATCCGAGGTAACTTTATGCTCATTGCTGATATTCAATGAAATTGCGTCATGACAACCCGACCGCGACGTGTGAGTGTTTAAGTCAAACCCGATACTCTGACCGACAAGCTGAGCTTAATGCCGGCGCAAACACAATCATGATTTGTTCTGGCTGTGAACAGTGCTGCCAAATGCCACTGTTTCAGTCACTCATGACTGAAATGAAGCCTTAATCACGTACACAACTGAGATGATCATCACTGATCATCATCATCATCATCACTGTCATCACTGAGAGTCAAACAGTTGGTGAATCAATCACATGTTTGGTGACATTTTGATTAGCACCCAACTCTTGGTCACTCACTTGGTCACGACATTTTTGTCGGCGTTAATCACGACAATCTTAGAATATACTTGGCGTGTGGGCTCAAGCAATACAGGGTTTTCGAGGATTATATAGACATGTTTAGCTATTTTTAGATTCGTTCAGGCATATAATAGACTCTTTCAGTGAGATATCGAATTGTTCGGAAGTAGGCGTTGACATGTTCAGCGATTCTGTAGTGCTGTCATTTGTTTTGTTTACACACTGTGCCGTAGGGTTTTCTTTTTGTCATTCTTAAAAGTTCTAAAAATAACTAATAATCATTCTCCAAGCTGTTTAATACATAAATAAGTTAATACAAACATATTTTTACGAAAACCGTTTGTTTACCTTCTGATGAGAATGATCCAAGCTGCAGTCCAAGGGGTACGAAAGTGATAGCTCTAAAGTATAACCGAACATGTCAACGCCTACTTCCGAACGATTCTATATCTCGTTAAAAGAGTCTATTACATGCCTGAACGAATCTATAACTATATAATCCTATATAATCCTCGAAAGCCCTGTAAATTGAGCATGCTACCTCGCTCTGTCTGTTTTGATTATCTGTCGGTTCAAACAGAGTGAGAAAACATGCTCATTTTGTTTCTTGGAACCACTCGTACGCATCGCATATCTTCCATGACCATCGTGAAGATCACCGACTGAAAATATCGATACCAAGTAACTGACCAAGTGTAGGTTGCACACAATGTCTCCAAGCATATGATGGTCGCACTAGGCTCGAGGCTCGTCTCTGATCATCACAGTTGAGCTCGTAACGCTGCAAATATTTTGTCTTCAGCCGGAATCTGTCATGACTATGTCAGTGACATTTCAGAACTGTGATCAGAACTGATCACAGTAAAAAAAGAGTAATAACATAGTGACTGACCAAGCGATGGTCGCAAAAATGTCATGAAGCATGTATTGGTCACTCTAATCGTGTTTTGATTATCACCTCTGATTATCACAATTGAGTACGTGACGCTGATATGGATTTTGTTTAAGTCAGATTTTTTTATGACATTGACATTTTGTAGAACTGATTGTATCTGATCATATTATGGCTTGAACGAATGAGTTATTACGAATATGTTTCGTTTGAATAATAGTATCCGCCGAAAGTGGCTAAATCTGGTTCGTAGCATCAAATATTTCAAGAATACATTTCAAATAACGCAGTACTAAGTGACTGAAATAAGATTAACTTGTCGAGGCCATACGGCCGTCGTCTAGTATGGTGAAAACAGTCTACTAAGAGGCAGCAGGAAAATCTCGTGTAATGACAACACCATGGTGCCATGATACTAAAGCTCAGCGGGGAAAGTTGAGCTAGAAAAATGGTTCAAATGAATAGGATGAGAAATTGGGAAATGTACAGTGGCGGCCACTTAAAGTCGGACACCTCATATTTTCCCATATTGAAGCCTTTCACGATACCCGATAGTCAGCTTTATTTATAGAGTTTGACAGTTGGTGGCTAAAACATGTCAACACTCCATACAAACACACAAAACGATTAGTCTACGATTTTCAGCCCATATTATTTCAGCCGCAAAGCTATAATTAGATTCCAGTACCTGCTCCAAAAAATGACAAAACAAGGTCGTGTTTTTCATTCATCCCAAGGTACACAAACACTTTGGGGACAATGGCTATCATATATGATAAACAGTTGTGTTTCCTGGGGTGCCATGGCTATCATATATAATAGCCAGGGATAACTGACTTCAAATCTTAACATGTTTCGGACATATAACCGTATCAATAAACGATGCGAACGAATAAACGAATCTCAGATTGCGCATATATTTATCAGTCAAACGACTCTATTTGTTATATTTATCTGTCAAAAAAAAAATTGATATATCTCAGACATATAATCTCAAAAATTTATGCGCAATCTTGGCGCAATCTGAAAATGTGTGGAGATGACGTTTATAGGCCAGGGTTGGCTACGCGAATTGATATATTTTTCGACAAAACGAATAGATATGCTATCAGAGATTGCGCATCGTTTATTAATACGGTTACAGGGTTTTACAAGTCATTTTGCAATGTGTGCTACATATTTTGTCGAGCACGAAATTTACTTTGACTCCTAGTGCGTAGTTGGACTAGTCCAATGTTAATTTTATCCCGCCCAAGCTTTATTTTAACAGCCCTATCGAGGTGCAGGTTTTCCTATGTTTTCTACATTATTTTACACATTTTGACACATTGTATGCACAAAAACGGAAAGAAGAAGACTTAAGCATTAATGTTATCAATCTATGTTTTAATGTTATTAATACAGTGATACTTAAGCAATACGGTAAAACCGTTCCTATTAAATAAAAGAACACGCTATGAGACCATATAGTCTACATACACTTTGATTCTAGATTGGTGGAACCTAATCTCTCTAACTCGTTGAGTGCTAGACCATTTTTGTTAATCTTTCCCAGGGGGCCAAGCACTTTTTGGATGGGATAAAATTAACATTCGACCAGTCCAAGAACGTACTAGTAGTCAAAGTAAATTTCATGAGCGACAAAATATGTATCACACATTGCAAATTGCACATTGACTTGTAAAACCGTGTAATACGGTCATCTGTTTTTTTATAACCAAATTTGAACGTCACTTTTTGACAGGACGAGTGAAAACTTTCAAATCAAAGTGCATTAAAGATACCAAATGGTGGAAAAGGACCTTTGGGTTGAGGAAACTTACATAATTTTAAAACCGTAAACCATTGGTTCCCGAACACAAAGCATAAAAATTAGAACAAATATCTTGATTATTAAGTGCATTTGTAAGTTTATTGATTTTACAAAAAAAAAGAGAAATATCAACAAAAGAGTTAACGATTTATTTGATCACATAATTTAAAATCATGTGAGTAAGAGTAATACTCTCACTTAAATTTACCGTCTGTGCGCGTCAAAATGCGTCTTGTAGATCATTGAGGAATTAATGTGAAAATTGGAAAAGTAAATTATTTCTATGTTGTTATCCTAGAAATATGTCACAATGAAAATTTAATATAAATTCATGAAATGAAATTCATGAACACGAATGAACTCACTTCAATCTATGTTTTAATGTTGAAGATAAAATACATGAACAAGTCAAGAAAACGTAAATAACGATTAGATTCTTGGGCACTTTACGTCAAGTGTCGAATCGTTAAAATGCTCTAGATTCCACCACCTGATCTCTTTAACCCACCATGGCTCTAACAAGTTTTCTGTTAACTCGATCGATACACATAACACTCTTAGGATCTTCATTTACAAGCAGAAGCGAAAAAAATCAACCTACTAAATACATACACCTTGGCATAATCCCACATGGATATTACAGCCACTTTGATAGCAGCTTGATGAAAATTTTTTGGCTTTGACAATTCGGGAAAGTTGCCGTTGACACTTTTTATATGGGTTTGACAGCAGGCGGAATTCTGTGGCCGCGGAATTCCGGTCCGTGTATTTTCGGCCTAAAACTGCTATACAATGCAAACAGCTGTTAGGCAGAAATTTCAGCTTACGATCTTAAAAGAGAAAAGGGCCCATTATCTGACTTTGGGGTAGCCTAGAAATTTCCTGAGACTACTTATAAGGAAAAAATAATCACTAGCACTTAAACTAACAGGTCTCAAATGGCAAGTTAGACAGTAAATCTTCACGAATAGATCATGTATGATGCTTCTAAAAGATTTAACAATTAAATTATTATGAATTACAATAATTCTTCTTTTCCTTTGGCACCACATCCGTTTTCGGTCAAGGCCTGTCTGTACCACTAATGGACTAGGCTTTCAATGCCCTATTGATTTACTCATAGCAGCATAGGATAATCTTTAGTTTGGGGACACGGTCCATTTGGGAATTGAACCCATAATGGGCATGTTGTTAAGTCCTACGAGTTGACGAATGTACCACAAGTCCAGCAAAATTACAATAATCTCCTCTTTAAAATTACTCTTTTGTTTGATTTGACTAAACTCGGACCATTAAAAGGCTACTTAGTAGGGGAACTGGGGGTAGTTTCGACACCTTAAGGTTTTCCCCTGATTGCAATACTTCTGCCAATGTAAACTTACTAGAAGACATCGAAACAGCTTTTTTGATGTATTATTTACCATCTTACGAGAAACTACGGTTCCTGGATTGATTTTGATAACATTTTGATAAAAATAAAAAAGTATGTTTTTTGTTGCGTCACAACTGCAGTGCGGGTAAGATCGACATCATGATGGGGTAAAATCGACACCTTGGGGGTGATTTCGACACATTGGTTTTAGCTTTTAAAATAACAAACTCTGATGGCCTGTAGTTTTCATCGGAGTTCAACAAAGTGTTTCGTACCAATTTTATGAAAAATTAACACAAAAGATTGTTGAAATATGCGAAAGAAATAAAGTTACAAGCAAGAACAAAAATTTCAATACATATAGCATCGGGCCAGACCCCATATAGTAGAAGTTGCGGCGAAAGCATCTGGTTTACGGAATGATTGGTTAAGATTCCTTTTAAAAATAACCTGGCAGCCATCTTCCAGTAATCTTCTTAATACTATATTTTTTTTTTTTTATAAAATCGAAAAGTGTTCAATTTTATTTTTCTCTGCCAACTCGAAAGCCAAAAGACGAAAATCGGTCAATGTGATTCCAAACCAGCGGCTATTTTATTCTTCAGTCAAGCCTACCCGGCCTAAAGTCAGCCTAAAATACGGTCAAAATCATAAGAATATAAATTTTCATAAGCATAAACCATATAAATATAAAAATATTCAATCAATACCATAAAGTACATGTTTTGAGTCCGAGTTTGGCAAACGTTCTGTGAGAGAATAATAGCTAAATTCCATAATTATAACTTCCTTAGTTTGTTGAGATCTTGAGTTTTAAAGCTTCTACGGTATTTTTAATTGCCTGTTTGCTCAGCTTGATATTTACGTTTGTCGTACATCGTTAAGGGGTATCTGTATAAAATACAGGCACTATCAAATTACGCACTTTTAATTTTTAAATTAAATTTTAATTTAATTAAATTAAAATTTAATTCAAATTACGATTTAATTCAAAATGATCATGCTACAAATAAGCATTACACTACTACCAAGTGGGGTGTCGATTTTACCCCCATTGGCCGCACAAGTTTTAGTAACATTTTATATTATATAGTCAAATTACGCCCTGTGATACTGAACAAATCAATAGTGTTTATAAACAATACTATTAACACAGAAACTATAATTTTGTTGAAATAACGCCACAATTCCTTAAGTCCCAGAAGTAAAAACTTACATCGACTGTAAATCAGAATCACCATGTGTTTATTTTGTTGTTTTTTGACAATTGACAGGTTTCTGAATAGTGAAATGTGACTCAAATATTCGAAACAGTTGACATAAATAATATGTACTAGTTTTTTTTTCTTCAAAAAGTGCTATAAATACAAAAATGGCAAGGTGTCGAACCAACCCTGACTTCCTCTAGTATCGTTTTACCACTAACAACTGATATCAAACAATTTTAGAACCATATCAGCCAACGTTGACAAGCGACTAAGTCATTTTCCTATGGAATAGAAACTGTCCGACTTTCGGCGGACTGCATTACTTTCATACCTTTTCTTACATTTATGCATGGTTTTCAGAGGTTTTTTCAAGATATCAGTATGATTTTTTGGCATAACTCAAGAGTATTCTCAAAGACGCGTGAAGTTGTAAGTTATACCTAGTTCTGACAAATTGTACTTTAAAAAGTTCCACATATTTCAAAACCTGTGGGGCGGAAGAATATACAGAGCATTGTTATTTGGCATTGTGCCAAAAACAACAAACCAGCAGAAATTAAATTGATGAAAACGGCTAAATATACTCTCAATTTGATATCAATTGTCAATTTTCAATGTAACTTGGCCTGGTGACCCGTAAATACAATATTTTTACCAGAGATTTATTGCAACAAGTCTTGTAGAAACAGTGGGAAAAAATACACCCTTAACAAGCTTCAATTGAGTTAGCGTTTTGATCAAGTACAGGTATTTCCCATACCTACAGTACAGGATTATACGCCGTACTCGATATACACGATTTCGATCGATATACACGAAATGCATCCGATTTTAAAAGGTACAAAATTGTGATCTTCAGTTGAAATCAGATTTAATAACTAATTCAATGACTAAAAACTACCACTTCAAGCAAAATTATACGAAAATTAGCTATAATTTCACTGAAAACCGAAATTCGACTTATGCTAAAATTTGAGATACGCTATTGCCTCTGGTCCGCGTTAATAGCGTATATCGGGGAATACCTGTATATCGAATATAGCGTATACCAGGGAATACCTGTTATCACTAATAGGCATAATTGTATTTAGAAACCAGATTGAATATTTTTTTTGGTTTCATAAGCTTTTTTATCAATATGCATATTACGCAAAAAACACGGATAGACGAATACTTGCTACGCGTCGACAAACAACTTTTTTTTAATTTTTAATGTGCTTTTGTTGCTATTGAACTATTCCAATGAATATGCTGCCTTTATCAAACTTCATCACTTCTTTTACCGACCCATGCCTATTGCCACCAAAATTCAATTTTTTTTAATACTCAGCTCGACGGACACTGTTAGGATACACTGTATATGCATGTAGTATAGTTGAATGTTTTGCTCAGTTTTCAACACTTCTCTGTGAAAAACTAACATCTACCATCTGCGATGAGATTTTTTTCGACCGTAATAGTTCTTAGAACAAGAAATTTTACTACATGTACACCATTGCTCTTCATGAGGGTAAAGTACAGGCGGTACCCGAGATACACGGTACCTCTTATACGCGGATTCAGAGATACGCGGTTTTCTAAATTTGACAATTTTTTGAGCAAATTGTACTGATTTGACACATCAATTGTAAATTACCAAATAATTTCCGTTTTGATCGGATGTTAAAAACTATTTCAAAAGGTTTGAAACTGTTATTTCATTCAGAATCATATCAAATAATTGATTAAGTGGCTAAAACCACCCCCTAGTTGCAAATTTACACGAAAATTAGTGATATTTTGGCTAGAAATCACGAGATTCGACTTACGCGGAAATTCGAGATACGCGGTATTTTGCGGCCGTTTTCGGTCCCCATTGACCTTGTATCTCGGGGACCGCCTGTACAGTTGTTTGCAGTGTTAGTTGTTTTTTTTTTTAACAAAAGGCACAGCCACCGGCATACGTGAAAGTTCATTGGACTGCCAATGTGGGAGTCGCCATCGGTCTGAATGTGTTAATCATGTTTAATCAGCAAGTAACCGCCAGGACATATTTGTAACGAAAATTTTACAAAATCGAAAGTAGTAAGCAAATGCAAGCATGTTAAAAATCAAGGAATATTAACAGAGTTCCGACACTCATCATCGCATGTCGTCATTATTTCTTCTTGTTTCCTTAGCACCACACGGCACCATGCGATTGAAATAACAAAGATAAGACAAATAATAAACACAACTAATCTTTGACCTAGAATAATCAAATTGATGAGTACTGCAAACAACTGCAAAGAAATACATTAGGTTAAAGGAAAACAAAAAGTAAGGCGCCTTTGATTCAAGCCTATTTTATAACCCATATACGTTTTATAGCCTATATGCGTGCAAAAAACGAGACTGCCCGCGAATATTTCGATGTTCATCGGTACATAACAGAAGTAAGATGACATTTCAAAGCGTATTTACAAGAAGGGCCAAAAAATAACGTGTAAAAGTTGTACTTACACTAAAATTCCTCGTAATCCTAACTATTGATCACCCCTATTCATTAAAGATTTTTTATCCACATATTCCAAGGACCGTAAAGATATCAGGTCAAGTTATAAGCCCGTTTTGACAGCTAGGTGGAAGAAGAATCGACGAAGAAAACTGACAGTTAGTTTTCCGCGTTTGGCGAACGCTTCAAGTTCTCGAAGGAAAATTTCCATTTTAAATCACGGGCTGTGTTCTAATAAACTAAAATATTCACCCAAATTGATCTCCACCAAACATTGACCATGCAAAACGTAAACAATCCATCAATACATATACAAGCGGAAAACCATCTTTCAAAATCGGAGCCCTAGGGGGGGATCGCCAAAAGCGCTATAACTACACCTCATTTTACATTCAACCTTGCACATATTCCAATTACGGATAATCCGAAAGCCACGGATTACCGAATGTCACACAACTATCTTCCAGTTATACAGTCTGTTCGCGAGATACGCAGACTCAGGCCAGACTGCCTAAAAACACCGATTAAGCACCATAAAGAAAAAAGTAGCAGATGTAATATAACGCATTGTATTGCTTCTTTTTTCGATCGATCTTTTCGGACCACCCGCCAGCGCAGGGAAATTCAAACGGAAATGCTGTAACCGTAGCAACCCAAGTGCCACAAATCCACTAAACGACCACTAAACGGCTTCTAAACGACTCAAGTTCTCTACCTAAACGGAATATAGAAAGACTTCGTTTAGCAGACGCCAAACGACTCATGCATTCTAAAAATAGCAAAAAAGCTGGTGGCGCTATCTGTTGGTGGGATACCCCAACCAGTTGAGCTTCATCGCTTGGAGGAGAGCTTTCTCATTTCCTCTGTACTGTTGTATGGTTTCGCATTGAAGTTATGCATCGCTAGAACTAGAACGGCGATACGATTGTTTAAATACTAAACTCCAACGGAAACCACCAGCACTGAAGCAAGTGAGATTTGAGCAATGGTCATTGGTGTTGATACCCACGTATCTAACCACACGACCATTTATATAGATTTTTGCTCAGAAAGTTAGAAGGCTATATAGGTCATAATAAAATGCAACTTGTCGAAATACATTGCAAGAAAAGGATAGCAATATAATGATGAGTTGTAATACGCCATCTATTGATCAAACCAATGAAGCTGTGGAGCTTTCATTTTTTTTCTATGGATATTCAATTTTCCAGTCGTTTAAGCTTAATCTGTGGCGCTTGGGAATAGACGATGGGCAATCTCAGATTGCGCATATATTTATATGTCAAACGGATCGGTTTGATTTATTTAGCTGTCAAAAGAAATTTATATATCTCAGACATATAATCTTGAACATTTATTCGCAATTTTGGCGCAATCCGAAATTGTATGGAAATGACGTTTATAGCTCAGGGTCAATTCACGTAGCTGATGTATTTTGATAAAACGAATATATGCGCAATCTGAGATTGCGCATCGTATATTAATACGGTAAGTTTGCATTCTTGAAAATGTTTACAGGCGGTCCCCGAGATACACGGTACCTCTTATACGCGGTTTTCCAAATTTGACAGTTCTTTGAACAAATTGTACTGATTTGACACATCCATTGTGAAATACCAAATAATTTCTGTATCGATCGAATGTAAATTACCATTTCAAAAGATTTAAAACTGTTCAATACAGTAGAAACATATCAAATATTTAATTAAGTGGCTAAAACCAACACCTACTTGCCAAATTACATGAAGATAAGTAATATTTTGGCTGAAAATTAAGAGATTCGACTTACGCGGAAATTCGAGATACGCGGTATTTTGCGGCCGTTTTCGGTCCTCATTAACCGTGTATCTTGGGGACCGTCTGTATTTGGAAACAATAATAGCGGGTGGCCAAGGATCTGACAAAATGTTGAAAAAATTTTCAACTTTGTCAAAATTGCTTGTCAACTGCAAAAATGAGCTTTTCTCGTGGCCGCACAAAAAATAAACACAAGACCGACAAAAAGCTCCAACATCTGAATATCATCGATATTTTGTTTAAGAAGTACTAAATAGATGTATAAATCAATTCGAATCATGCATTTTAGCATTTATATCATAGCAATGGGTCACAACTGCGCCAAATAGCTGTTTGTCTACGCTTTTTTGCGAACGTCAAGTTTTTTCACTTTTTGTAAACTCTTCTCAATTTAATTTCATGGCTGCTCCAGGTCAAGGTGAATTTAAAAATATCAGGTGGTGGACTCTAGTGCATTTTGACAATTCGTCATTTGACGTAAGGTCCCCAGGATTCAAACTTTGTTTACATTCATTAAATTTGTTCATATACTTTATCCACCCCATTTTCTCGTTTAAATATTCTTAGAAAATTATATTTTGAACTTTGCGAGTTCTTATTTAACATTCAAACAAAGATTTAAGTGTGGTATTTTGTGTTATTTCGTGAATTTATTTTATAATTCATTGTTTTTTCGACATTTTTGATGATAAAAACTAAGAAACTATTATATTTTGCAATTTTCAAATTAATACCTCATTATCTACAAGCCGCCGGTCTCATGGTACAGTCGTCAACTCGTACGACTTAACAACATGCCCGTCATGGGTTCAAGCCCTAAATAGACCGTGCCGCCATACGTAGGACTGATTATCCTGCTATGGGGGGAAAATCACTAAGTCACTGAAAGCCAACCCCACACAAGTGGTACAGGCAGGCCTTGACCGGCATCGGTTGTTGAGCCAAAGAAGAAGAAGAAGAATCTACAAGCCGCATGGACAATGTACGAGAGATCAGAAGTGTGAGTCATCCCTACCCGCAAATTTCCGTTAAATGCCTTCTAATCGCCTTGTAATCGCCGGCGAATTGAAGGCGATCAGCAGTGCATTTAGCAGTAATTAAATGCCTTTGAAATATGTCAATGAAAAATTTCGCTTTTAATTTGAAATTTGAAATTGCAACTGTCAAAAGAAAACCTTACAAGCGTCTTCAGCACTGCACTGTTGTAGTGTTCCCAGATATGAGCGTGAGATTCGATAGCACGATTTACGTGTTATGTTCTCTTGCGTTAAGCTCTGAGCTATTTCACTTTATTAAAGATGGTCTACATTATTCGGTTGTTAAATACCAACTCATTGAAAGGTAATAATATATCAAACTCATTTCGATAACTAAAATAAAAGGAAAAATGAGATACATATTTCTCCCATCCTGATAATGAACGGTGAACATAGTGTAATTATTATGTTTTTTAAAAAGGTATTATTTTAATTTCGCTTCACATAAATTTTGTTTCAAGTAATTATAGTAAGAAAAAATTAATTTAAAAAGAAATAAACGCAGAAAAAAGATCATAAAAATCTGGATTTGAACACACGCTTTCTCGGTTCGGAACCAAAAGCGTGGTCACTGCTCTATTTGGCAGTTACATTGGAATGGGTGCAAATTCAGTATATAAACAAGCTAAGATGGCGGCAAGTTATCTGTTCTCGTTGAATCAAAAAGTTGAAAGATTTCGAAGAGATCCCGTTTCAGCCGTGAAAGTTTCGGTTGAAATCTTTATTCGCCTTCTAAGGCGACTAAGGCCTTAAATGCCTTCTGAATGCCTTCAAAGCCGTTTAATGCTGGTAGGGTAACGACCACCCAAAGGCCTTTAACCACCACCTGATATTTTTAATCCACCTTGGCTCCAGGTCACAAAATTTTGACAAAAGCAAGGACCGTAAAGATATCAGGTCAAGTTATAAGCCCGTTTTGACAGCTAGGTGGAAGAAGAATCGACGAAGAAAACTGACAGTTAGTTTTCCGCGTTTGGCGAACGCTTCAAGTTCTCGAAGGAAAATTTCCATTTTAAATCACGGGCTGTGTTCTAATAAACTAAAATATTCACCCAAATTGATCTCCACCAAACATTGACCATGCAAAACGTAAACAATCCATCAATACATATACAAGCGGAAAACCATCTTTCAAAATCGGAGCCCTAGGGGGGGATCGCCAAAAGCGCTATAACTACACCTCATTTTACATTCAACCTTGCACAAAATCAGGATCGACGGCAGTTGTCAAATGTGATGTGTTGTGGGCAGCCGTGCCGACCCCTGGACTTGCCGTGGTAGTTGTGCTACCACTGGTCAATGTCCAGGGGACGACAGTGTGCGTGTACGCACACTAAGCGCGGGTCGTTTAGGGTGTGTGGTGCGCTCGGACAAGCAAGTGTTGCGTGCAGCCGGTCGAGCAGGGCTCCCGGCAGGGCACGGTACGGCTGGCGGGCGGCCGTGTATTTTAATGTGTATTATGCTTGTCAGTATTATTTATTTTGTGTGCTGTTATTTTGTTTGCAATAAAATACCTGATGCAAGCCAAAGACACAACACGATGAATGTTGCTGATTTACGGGTATGATAAATGAATTGTTTTCGTTTAATAAATATTTGTATAGCACTAAAAACTTATATTTGGCATCCACACTTTATAAATCAGCATTTTCTATGTTATATTGTGGCTGCTGCTTGTAAACAAATATCGGCGGCTGTTGTCAAACTGAATCTCAAAATGGCAACATGCCAAACGCTAAGAAGAACCTCCTCTATATTCCACATTGGTCGTCGTGTGGGTGAAAAACTACGTATCTCAATCGAATCCCCTCCTGTCATTCGTTCGTCCAATATGGCCTTCCCGCTAAACCTATAAGCCCACCAGTATTTTCCTCCGTCTAATAAGGAGTAATAAGTTTCCAGCTACGTTCGAATCCCGTGCCGTTTGCATCGAATCGCAAACCGCCTGCTTCGAATCGCATGTCACTACTTTTACGCATTGTAACGAACTTTTAGCTACTTTTCGTCCGTTCTCGAAAACGGAAATCGTTCTACATTACTTGAGCTCGTTCCTAAATTGTCCTTGGTACGAACAGTTTCACTCATGTTGCGAGAACATTCTGGTTGTAAAAGAAATACACCTGTTTCCAGCTACGTTAGAATCGCAAACCGCCTGCTTTGAATCACATGCCACTACGATCGAATGCGTGCATCCACGGATGAATCGCGTGCCAGTACGGTTGAATCGCGTTCCACTACGGTCGAATCATATGCCACTACGATCGAATCGTGTGTCGCTACCATTGGATTTCTGAAAGCAAGAGCATAGTTAACTGTTTGTTTACGTTTGAAAGCTAATTCGTTCTTCGATGATGGTATTTCGTCTGTAAAATACTAAAAATTATTAGTATTACGGAATTATTCTCTGATTATAGGTAAACCCTACGAATATTGATTCTTAACATGGATTTTACCATCTACAACGAACACCGAATATTAGTAAAAGACAATGATTTTACCATCAACAAGGGACCACAATTTTCGATCGTAGTGCCTCAATTCGATGCAGGCGGTTTGCGATTCGATGCAAATGGCACGATATTCGAACGTAGATGGAAACAGGCGTATAAATCGATTTGTTTCATGTTTATTTGTTGTAGGAGCATTTTCTGACTTGTTTGCATGTCAAAAACGGATAAAACATAATTTCAATTAATTTTTTTTTACTAAATAGTTAGTCCTTGCTACGGGGGGCGGGCTAATCTAGTCTAGAGCTCAAGACGGCCATCTTGTTGAGTTGTACGAATTGATGACTGTACCCGATCAAATAGACATACAGCGACAACGTCGCGCGCGACATACAGTAGCTCTATTTTGCAAACAGAGCTACTCGTCTCGCGCGACATTTTTGATTCATCTGAAATAATCGAATTATATAGTTTGTTTACAAGCTAGATTAATGCCAAACGCAAAAAATTAGATTTGAACACATTTTAACCTATTTTTGTGTGTTTTCAAACATAAAAAAAATTTGGTTAACTGAGTCAACTGAGCTACTTTGGTCTACACCGGGTTGAAATTTTGAGCTACTTTTTGTTACGCGCGACTTTTTCGCTCTATGTCTATTTGAACGGTACCATGGGACCGCCCCATTTAGACTATCATTGTGCATTACTAGCTAATTTAGAGCTTTCGATATGGACTCTTAATGCTGCCAAACGTTTTTCGATTTCTGTATCAAAATCATGCGCATTGCTGGGTCTATTGTCTACGGGAGGTACTAGAGCAGGCGTTGAAAAATTATGTTTGTCAATATTGCTTTCAGTTAGCTTCATATCTATAAGATTTCCTAATTCCAGTTCAAGTTCCAATTCATCAATATCATCAATAGGAACAGCACTGATCATTGAAAGCATTTCGTTATGTTGTTCTAAAACATACTTCATATCAGTCAATGTGTTATCTAATTCTTCAATTGTGATTCCTGATGTATTCAATACGTTTTTCAATGCATCGGTGCCTAATTGATATGCTTTGATTACATTTTTATCGGACTGGCAATTATGAATTTTTTGAAGAATTCCTTGAAGCGTATCTAACGCAGTAATTTTGAGTTGCATACTTTTTTCTAGAATATGTTTTTTTTTTAATACAATTTTAGCCATTTGTTTCTGACCGTTTTGAATATGCTGACGAACTTTCTCCATTGTTTGACTTATATCATGCTCGATGGAGGTAATATCTTCCACCAGTCGATTCTCTCTCTGCTCTATCTCGTATATGGATTTTTCAATATTTGTAATAGGTTGAGCAATTCCATCAATAGATGCAAATTTTATAAGAAAAGTTTTAGTATCGTCAATGATTACAATTTTTGTCGTCAATCGTTTTTCCTTTTCAAGGAAAATAATCGGTGGATCGACTCCATTGCGAGTTATGTTTGACGATTGGAACAATATAATAAGGAAATCCTCATATTTCATTGTTTTGTTTTGAAGGTTGTGTGTTGCAACAACATTTTCAATTATATTGATGTGTTCCTAAAATAAATCATGTTAAGGTAATATTAAAATTGATGTTTTTTTTTTATATTGATATATGGTATACTCACTACTGCAATAGATTTGACGATAAAACTATCAGATTCATTGAAAGTTACAAAGCCTGTAATAGCTCGAACAGTTTCATAACTCCATACTAATGGGGTTTTTATGAGCTGTCCTACTGTCCACAAATTGAAACCGTAAACTCCAGTTTTCTCATGATCTTTAAGCAGGATGTCACTACATAGTTCTCTTTTTGACAACATATCATAAAATACGGTATTTAAGCAATGTGGAACAGTGCCTTTGCGGCGAAAGCGTTCTTTCAATATCGCTACAGATACCACGCTGGACCCAGATTCACGGCATGATGATAAAATCAAATCTTTCCAGAATTTCATTTTTGAATCATAACTCGCGATATTTAGTTGTCTTGGTCGAAATTCCGCTAGTAAAATACCCATTCGTCTATCATCGGACCAACATTCAGGAAAAAATGAATAGTCCAAAGGTGTCGTTTTCTCTTGTTTAGATTTGTGTTGCATATTCATATTATTTTGTTCAAGAGTTTAATTCAGAAGTGCACCTTGACAGTGCTCGACGTTCTGTATATTTCTTTGGAAGCAACAAGCATCTATATTATACTATGAAACACGAAAAGAAATAAGGAAAAATTAGAACATTAAAAAACTTTCCGATGCATTAACTGCTCACAATGGCTCGAGAAAAGTCGCAGTACCAAGGTATATATCCAATAGTTCACAACAAAATTATCTATAGTTTACGATAGACCAACAATGCGAATGCTGTTGCTCAACAACATTCCATACTAACTAGGTGTGTTTATTTAGGTGTATTGATAGCGCGTTTTCCGGGCGCCATCATTGAGAATTGCTAAGGTCTAGCTACACGACCCGAAAACTCGAGGCGAAAACTAAAAAATATGAAATCTTAGCCTTCCCGATTATTCGTGCTCGAAAATGTCAATTCCTAATTGATATTTTTGAGCACGAATAACCGGAAATTCGAGCAAATTCCCTTCAACTGGAGCCATATACTGCCCATAAACTGCACCAGTTTAAGGGAATTTGGAAAAGATAAAAAAAATCAGCTCTGATGCAACTTTTTCGTTGCTTTCTTCTAGATTCGCTCGGAAATGATGTTTCCTATCGTTATAGTTGGTCATGTACCCATTTTATACCTAAATAATATCGATTTTTTATTTAAAAAAACGTTACACAAAATTTTGCTTTTGTTTTGCATACAAAATCAAAGCTACGAATGTAAAATGAGCTCTACGACATCGTGCATCGATAGAAGAAAGTCTAATTTACGAACTCACCAAATCTTAGCGCATTCAATACACTTGATCACACACAAGTTTACAATTTTAGGCGTATCGAGTACTAATCGAGCAGATATGGAAAAACAATTTCGAGCAAATGTCACTTGGTGAGGAACGGGGTTGTGGGTGTTGGTTTTGCGAGGATTATTTTCGTTCAAAGTTTTTGGTTCCTTCGTGCAGTTCGGCAGGTGTTTATTCGATCTCTGATGGCTTTGAATTGAAATTGCTAGGAAGTGTGTTTTTTTTGGTTATTTTTTAGTTATAGTGGAAAATAATTATCACTTTATATCATTTTAAGGTTTTCGGATAAGTGATAATAGCTATACAGGCTATCCGCAAAAATTGCATATCTCGAATTTCCACGTAAGTCGACCCAAATAGCCAGCTCGAACTCTATAGCTGATTTAGGGCTGTTTAACGAAAAATCGTTCCGATGTCGTACTTTGTGGGTGATTAAGAGATAGACGGTACTTTGCGGAACTATGGAGCTTTTTAACAGGCACATGGTACTTTTTGAAACTTTGCGGCTGATTAGCCCTATGTGTAGGGTTCATGGTGGAACTTGAAGGCTTGTTAAGAAAGCGTACCGAACTTGGTAGAACTTTATAGCTTTTAAATGCATGACATCGGTACGAAATGGCTCTTGTCAAAGTGTCAAAGACGGACGCCGGCAATAATCTCATTGCTGCTGCACAAGTTAGATTCGTTAATTGAATGAATGAATATTGAGTGAAGTGATTGTGAATTATCAGTAAATTGTGTAAACTTTTGTGTAATTCATCAATACAAAATATTTAAAAATATACATATGTGTTTAAACGAAACAAATCTTGTTGTTTATTTCATCGATGACGCTTGCTTGAAAATAAAACACAAAGAAAAATAATCCCTGGCATCGTGGCATAAGGAACCTGCTTAGGCGCTGTTTGAAAGACCCACATAGAACTTTGATGCTGTTTATCTACTGCAAAAGGCAAATTAGAGCAGCGATTTTTGGCGTGCCAAAATGAGCTGCTTAAGCAATTCTGGCTATTTGGGGAATCTCTTGATTTCCAGCTAAAATATCACTAATTTTCGAGCAATTTTGCAAGTAAAGGGGGTTTTAGTCACTTTATGAATTATTTGATATGATTCTGACTGAATATAACAGTTTTAAACCTTTTAAAATTGTTTTTTCTTCTTCTTCTTCTTCTTTTGGCTCAACAACCGTTGCCGGTCAAGGCCTGCCTGTACCACACTACTTGTGGGGTTGGCTTTCAGTGACTTATTGATCCCCTCTGTTGTATCGCTTACACTTTTACTCTTTATTTCCTTTATTCGTACAATTACATTTATTTGCTCACACTACCAGCAACGTCCGTATTCCATCAAGGTTCGTAGGAGAGAGCCTCGAACTCCCATCTCCTTGCACCCACGTACCTACGATCGAGCCCCGAGCGGCACTCACTACTTCGTCTCCAGGGGTCGGCAACCTATCTTGTCGTATACAACATCTCTCCCACTAATACCGGCGGCTTGGCTCATTCCACCTTACATTGAACGACTCGCGTTTTGTTCCTTATTCATTGTTGATTTATACACACACATTCACGATATAACAATTAATATCTCCTGGGTGACCCGCACCATGAACTATTTCATCAAATTTATCTAATTACATCACTTTTTTTTTGCTGTAACAATTGTACAATTGGCTAACCGAAGCCTTCTCTACTTCTTCTTCTGTTTTTTTTGTATGGTAAATATTTTCCTTCATTGATGATATTATCGAATATCAGCAGCAGTATCCACCATCTTCCTCACAGGCTCGCCATTTAATATCACATTCACGTGACCTTTGCCTTTACCGTTTACCATATACACTGTTTCAATTATAATCATTATAATTATCCTCTTCATATTGCATCCTGGATTTCCTATAGCGCTCTGCAGAGTTGCAGAATCCTTCCTTGTGACCATATCTGCTACATTCGTTACATCGGTAACTTTTATAATGGCACTTTCGGGCATAATGCTCCTCACCACAAAGCCAACATTTCGGTGCTGCTCTATTAGAATATCCTTCCTGTCTTTCCTCATGGCTCTCCCTCCCTCGCTTTGGACCTGGTCTCTCAAATTTCCCGTCATTCACGACGTTTACCTCCTTGCTCTCACTCTCAATCATCTCAGTGTCTTTTTTCAGTGTTACCATCTTTTGGCACATCTCTACTAACTGCGTTAGTGTGGTTACTTCACTATCCTCTATCCTACTCAGCAACCGCAACCTGATATCAGCGTTTCTGTCGTCCTTTAACCCACACACAAACAGAAAACACTTCAACTGTTCCTCTGTAAGCCCTGCGAGCTCTGCTTCCACTACACTCTTATTAACACGGCAACCGAACGTCACGTAATCCTCCAGTCCACTTTTTTGTAACTGCAAACACTTAAATCGCTTGCTGACCTCTGACTCACGAGAGCCAAACAGCGATTTTAACGTACTTACAGTTTCCGTAAAATTGAAATCTTTCGGCTTACGCGGCAGTACACAGCTCGTGTACCGCTCATGTTCTGCTTGCCCCAGCTTCCTCAGCAGCAGCCGCACCTTCGCGTCATCCTCTAGCTTACTTGCATCCTTCTCGAACAGATCCTCATAACGCGAGAACCATCCGGCGAACGTCGTACTCTCCGGATCGAAGTGAAAATCTTTCACCTGGCCCGCCAGCACATCGCTAAGCTGCTCTGACCCATTCACGGGCTGCTTAAGTTGCGCTGTCTGCCAAATCTCGCCTATCAGCTTTTCCTGCTGCTTCATGAACGTCTGTTGCTGCTCCAGCATCATCATGTGCTGTTGGCGAAACAGCTCGTGAATCCAGCCGGGGCCAGATTCCGTTGGATCGACGCTTCCCGTGTCACCGCGATGGCCGCTGTGCGATGGCCGCTCCTCATCACCGTTGCTCGTCTGCTGGTTAGCTTCTCCGTTGCTATTCATAGCGCGATCACTGCCTATTGCACGGGTGGTTTCTAATAATCCTCGTCGCCAGTTGTTGTATCGCTTACACTTTTACTCTTTATTTCCTTTATTCGTACAATTACATTTATTTGCTCACACTACCAGCAACGTCCGTACTCCATCAAGGTTCGTAGGAGAGAGCCTCGAACTCCCATCTCCTTGCACCCACGTACCTACGATCGAGCCCCGAGCGGCACTCACTACTTCGTCTCCAGGGGTCAGCAACCTATCTTGTCGTATACAACACCCTCATAGCAGGATAGTCAGTCCAACGTATGGCGGCACGGTCCATTTGGGGCTTGAACCCATGACGGGCATGTTGTTAAGTCGTACGAGTTGACGACTGTTCTACGAGACCGGGTAAAATAGTTTCTAGCATTCAATAAAAACGGAAATTATTTGGCAATTTACAATTGATGCGTCAAATCAGTACAATTCGCTCAAATAATTGTCAAATTTAGAAATCCGAGTATCTCTGCATCCGCGCATAAGACGTACCGTGTATCTCGTGGACCGCCTGTAACTTGCTTAAATGTGTAGATTCTTTATGAACCACATCATCTTTGAAATAAATTTTTGCTCATAATTTGTTTGGATTAATGTGCCTTTTACCAGTTAGTTTCAAATAAGTTATTTAGGTTTTTAGTCTTTTAAGATTTATGTTAAGTTTAGTTTTATTCAATTTCAAAAGAACTTATTTTTTTTTAATTTTTATCATGCCTGTTCCGTGTTCCGTTTAATTGTGTGGTAATAATCGACGCAATGTAAAGAAACGTGCATCGGAAATTTCCTTCGACATGTATGGGTTCAATTTTGTAACCGGGAAATAAATTGGGAACCTTCGAAATGTGACGTTATTTGCTCAGCACACTTTCAAGAAAGCGATTTTCAAATGCCTGAGAGCGGTATTATTGGAGGTACAGTGCTTAGAACAACTTTTCTTTCTAACGATAAGTTTCTATTAGCTTATTTTCTCAATAATGATACAACTAACATTTTATGTTTTTGTAGGCTTTTAGTGATTCCATAATTACACTCTGTATTATCATCTGAAACAGAGAATCAGGAAAAGGTTTCTTCTGAAAATTTTGTTCCTTCAACTTCCGACACTTTATTGTAAGTGATGTTTCAAAAATACCACAAAACACCAGCACAGCGTTGCTAAAAGAAAAAATAAAACTGCGAGAGGCAAACAAAAGGCTACAAACCACATTGAGCCATATAGCTTCTGAAAATTATAAGCTAAAAAATTGCTTTCGACCTCATCTCACACGACATTTTAATCGCCAAATTGCACAAATTAGGGTTTTCGGAACAAATAGTTAAGTGGTTGCATTCCTACCTCACAGAACGCTCATACAAGATCAAGGTAAACGATCATACATCTAGAGAGGTGCTTGGCACCTCAGGGGTGCCTCAAGGCAGCAATTTGGGCCCTGCTCTTCATTCTTTATATAAAAGATGTAGGGCAATTGCTAGCTAAACACCGTTTTCTTCTGTTTGCTGACGTTAAGCTGTTCGCTCCTATCAACGATACCAATGACTGCATCAATCTTCAACATGCCATCAACCTGTTTAGCATATGGTGCCGTGATAATGCAATGGTGCTATGTATCGAAAAATATCGTGTTTTGTCTTTTCACCGTTCTCGGTCTTGCACACGATTTAACTACCAGATCGATAACATATCCGTTGAACGCACCGATACATTCCGCGACCTTGGGATCATTCTCGACACACGTTTAACATTTAACGATCACCTAGAGAATATAGTGTCTAGAGGGAACCAACTACTGGGTTGGATTATTCGATCAACGCAAGGTTTCCGTAATCCTATGACCATAAAAACCATCTACTGTGCCTACGTTCGATCTGTGTTAGAATATGGCAGTATTGTTAGTGACCCCTGTACCGAACAATGGAGTAATCGAATCGAGGCCATCCAAAGAAAAGCGACTAGATATGCTGTAAGACTCTTACCATGGCGACAGGGCGATGTGTTACCGTCATACCATTCCCGGTGTCTGCTTTTAGGGATTCAGTCGTTGAAAAAGCGCCGTGAGATAGCTAAATGCCTTTTTATATCAGGACTACTTAACCACCACATTGATGCTCCTACCCAAGCGCAACAGATTAAGCTTAAACGACTGGAAAATTGAATATCCATAGAAAAAAAATGAAAGCTCCACAGCTTCATTGGTTTGATCAATAGATGGCGTATTACAACTCATCATTATATTGCTATCCTTTTCTTGCAATGTGTTTCGACAAGTTTCATCTTATCATGACCTATATAGCCTTCTAATTTTCTGGGCAAAAATCTACATGAATGGTCGTGTGGTCAGATACGTGGGTATCGACACCAACGACCATTACTCAAATCTCACTTGTTTCAGTGCTGGTGGTTTCCGTTGGAGTTTAGTATTTGTAGTGACCGTTACGGCTTTAGACCGGTTCTAACCGTTCGATTCGCGTTAGACCAGTTCTAGCGATCTTCGCCTAGCAGGCAACAAATTATAGCAGGTACGCCACCTGTCGCTGTGCACCTCAACCTTCCACTGAATCAAGTTAGGCCATGGTTGCCAACTGCGTTGTGGAGTGAGAATTAGGGAACTAAGGACATGCGGCCCTTAGCTCGATCTCTTTTGCTCGCTGACCGTTGTAGAGACAGGACGCAATAAAAGTAATTGATAACTCACACACGAGAGTTATAAGTGGTGACCCCGACGAGTGAAATAAAGTAGCTTGTGTTTGTGCAGTGAAGTGAAAAAGCAGTTATTTTTTGTCTTCTCTACGCCAACTGAGTAGACATACGGCAAACGCTAATCGTCGCGAAAAAAAATCCTAATACTCGTTAGAGTGGATACATTGCGATAGCGGTGACGCCACGTGTAAAAGCCGTGCTCACGATATACACGAGCACACGCTGATACAGCTAGGACGGCAGGTTAACGGCCGCGCTCACGTCACACGGGCACACGCTGCTTCAGCTGAACGGCTCTGCATTCACGCGAAATTCTCCGGCAGCAGCAAAGAAAGAACGTACGTTAGTACGTATTCAGCGTACGCTACACACACGCTGACAAAAAGGTACATCCAGCGCACGGATTCTGCACAGCAGATTCCCCCGGCAACGGCATTTACGAGGTAAGGTATATTTTTTATATTTTTATTACTCGCTAAATTTTCATTATATTTTTTTGCGTTAAATTTTTATCTTAATTCACATACACATAAAATTTGAATTGTATAACATGACATTAGAACGGGAGGTTGAGAGGCCTAGTGCCAGCACGGCGCAGAACTAGAGTTGGGCAAAACGCACAAAAAAGCGGAACTGGGTCCGGACGACTCCAACAAATTTCGAACCCAGTTCCGAAGGGTAGGTTCAATCCGACAAGCCGGAACCGCCCGGAATCGTCCGGAATCGTCCGGAATCGTCTGGAATCGTCGGAATCGTCGGAATCGTGCGGAGTCGTTGGAATCGTCCGGAATCGTCGGAATCGTCCGGAATCGTCCGGAATCGCCCGAAATCGTCTGGAATCGCCCGGAAACGCCCGGAATCGATCGGAATCGACCGGAATCGCCCGGAATCGACCGGAGTCGCCCGGAATCGCCCGGAATCGCCCGGAATCGTCCGGAATCGACCGGAATCGACCGGAATCGTCCGGAATCGCCCGGAATCGCCCGGAATCGTCCGGAATCGTCGGAATAGTCGGAATTCCATTTCATTTCATGTCATTTCTTCAGTGCATAACCTAATACAAATAGATACAACCACTAACACAAGAAGCTAGATTGCATGTCGAACGATATTGAGGAACTCAGTGCGCGACATTCCTGGCTCAAATGAACGACAGCCAGCATTGACAGATGCGCGGCGGCCGGAACGTGAACAGTCGCAATCGACCGGAATCGACTGAAATCGCCCGGAATCGACCGGAATCATCTAGAATTGTTGGAATCGTTCGGAATCGACCGGAATCAACCGGAATCGTGAGGAATCGTAGTCAACCAATAGTAGTAAATGTTAGAAGCCACATTTAATACATATTTTACTTTTTCCGTCATTGCTTTGCATGCACCTCCGGCAAGTATGGCTTCCCAAAAATGTTTGGAGTGTTCATGAAACCTCTTAGTATACTGGCAACAAAAGAGCTTACCCAGAACCCGGAACAAAAGAGCTTAGGAATCGAACCTATAAAGGCCATGTTCTTAAAGTCGTACGACTTGATATTTGCAGTGAAATACGAACAATACCTTTTGTTTAATTTCGTTTTTTTTTTTTTCGTAAACTCATCATAACATACTATAAGTTTCTAACTTAAAACTATATTTACATTATATATTAGACGTTTCAAGTCATTCATACGTTCACTGGGGCCCCTCAATCGACGGGATCATCAACGGGGCCCCCAAATGGCCGAGGCAATGGAGATTGTTCTTCGTATTATGGCTGTGTATGGCTGTATGTAGATGCAGCTGTAACGGTTTTTGGTCTTGTTGTATTCGCAAAAAATTAAATAGTCGATAAAAACCATATTGAGTATTTTTATACCCTTCCCCCCTTCCTTCTAACCTGAAACCTTTCCCATTTCCCCTTCTCTTCGGTCCAGGGCCAAGAATGAAAATTTTATTTTTTGCATTAAAAGACACACACAATCCACTATCCTAGGCCAGGAATGTGAATACCATTTTTCAGCTGTGAAACAGCTGTCTGCTTTCGGCACACAATCGCAAAGCGGTAGTAGGGGCCCCGTATACAAGAACAGGACGGTTCATCCCAGCCAAGAGCGCACACAATGACATCGATTTAACCATTTCTCGAATGAAACCTCAACCCACTGAAGCACCGTTGACCAAACGACCTTCCTAGGCTTTTTAAAGCGACGCGAGCTTGGTGTCAATTTTTCCTGCTAATTTCTCCGGCTACGAGCCGGTGTATTGAAATTCTGTGTAGGGGCCTTTAAATTTTTGTCTGTGTATGATGTGTGCTTGTGGCTATTGTAACGGGTTTTCTTTGAGGTTAAATGCAGTGTTCTGTTCTGTGTTCTGTGCATTGGATTTTAGCAGCAAGTGTCTCCGCGTTTTTTTGGTGAGCTCGTGCACCGACCATCCACACTAAGACACCAAATGGACGTGGTCCCTTATTGACGGGGCCCTTTATTGACGGGGACCCTTATTGACGGGCCCCTTATAAACGCGGTCCCTTACAGGGTTTCCCACGATTTATTGGTTAGTTCCCGTGAGCTTTTGGTGCGTTCCCACGATTTTTTGGTCGAATCACATAGATTTTTGGTTCGTTCCCATAATTTATTGGTATTTTCCGATTGGATATCAATACAATTGGACCAAAAAATTCTGGGAAACGGCCAAAAAATAGTGGAAACGCACCAAAAAAATATGGGTACCCACCAAAAATTGATGGGAACCAACCAATAAATCGTGGGAAACCCTGTATTGACGCGGCCTCCTTACCAACGGAGGCCCTTACCGACGGGGCCCCTTCATCGAAGAGTCCATATAATCGTTGGGGCTCCGTAAACCACCTTTGAGTTTTGGCTTCAGTATAGCTGTATCGGTTTTTTATCTTGTCTTCACCCAAAAAGTTGTATGTAAATAGTGATAAAACATCATTTTAATATTAACATGGCCCAGCTCCTTTTTGAACATATGAATACCACTCCTTCCCGATTTCCCCTATTTGTCAGTTGACCACAAAAGATGAGTAGGGCCCCGCGTGAAAATTTAAGGTTTTGGGTTAAAAGCAAGTACGCTCCACGATCTCAGGCTTGAAATGTGAATACCATTTTTCGCGTGAAAGCTGACTGTTTTCGGCACACATCTGCAAAACAAGTATAGGGGCCCCCAGCAAGCACAGGCACGTTTCATCCAAGCCAAATTGAAAAGCGCACACATCGATATCGATGGAATCGTTTCTCGAATGAAACCTCTACCCGCTGGAGCACCGTTGCTTGCTTGGTGTTAGTCAATTTTTCCTGCTAATTTTACCGGCTACGAGCCGGTGTATTGATATTGTGTTTCGGGGCCTTTCAATTTTTGTTTGGGTGTGTTGTATGATTGTGTTGTGTAACGGGTTTTCGGTGGTAGTTAAGCGCAGCGTTCTGTGCATTTGATTTTAGCAGCAAGTTGCTGCGTGGTTTTGGGTTTGGGTGTCTCGTGCACAGGCCATCCACTCTAGCAAAAATTGACGAATTCTCGCTCTGTCCAATACTTTGCGCCAACGATTATGAGGTATTGATTTGAGCTCTGCGCGCGTGTCGCAGCGTTCTTTGCTTGCGACTTTGATGCAAGTATTGGCAGATTTCTTAGAACATTTTATGTGCTGCTTTGAGTAGTATGGGGCCCCGGTTTTCTGCAGTTCGGGGCCCTCGTAATACAGTGCTTGAAGCGATGGGAAAAATTAATTAATTAAAAATAAGTTTATTTGAAATAGATGGTAAAAGTCCCATCCAGGGGGGGGGGGGGGGGTAGAATCGATACGAAGTCGAACATCCACAATGACGGGGCCCCATAGATCGCCGGGGCCCCTGGCGGCCGCCCAGTCCGACCACCGTTTAACGCCACTGGACATGAAATGAAATGGAATTCCGACTATTCCGACGATTCCGGACGATTCCGGGCGATTCCGGTCGATTCCGGACGATTCCGGGCGATTCCGGGCGACTCCGGTCGATTCCGGTCGATTCCGGGCGATTCCGGGCGATTCCGGGCGATTCCGATCGATTCCAGACGATTCCGGACGATTCCGGGCGATTCCGGACGATTCCGGACAATTCCGGGCGATTCCGGACGATTCCGGGCGATTCCGGGCGATTCCGGGCGATTCCGGGCGATTCCGGGCGACTCCGGTCGATTCCGGGCGACTCCGGTCGATTCCGGGCGATTCCGGTCGATTCCGGGCGATTCCGGTCGATTCCGGGCGATTCCGGATGATTCCGGACGATTCCAGACGATTCCGGACGATTCCGGTGGAACTAGCGATTCCGTTTCTCTGGAGTCGGAATCGGAATCATACTTGCCGGAATCGGAGCGGAACCATGGGTGCGATCCGGCGAACCCATCTCTACGCAGAACCCCACATCAGTGCCACAGGTGGAGCGCATCGCCACCAAGCTACCCCCATTCTGGGATGATATGCCTGAAATTTGGTTTGCTCAGGCGGAGGCTGAGTTTGAGGTATCTCAAATTACAAGGGAGCGCACCCGATACTCGTATCTTATAGGCGCTCTTCCTAAGCAAACCTTAGCGAAAGTGTTGGATGTTATCAAGGTTCCACATGAAAAAACACCATACACTCATTTGAAGGAACAGGTTTTGAGTCGCCTTTCAACCAGTGAGGAGGCCCGACTTTCGAAACTTTTATATCACGTGGAGATGGGTGACAGGTCACCATCCGAACTTTATCGGCACATGGTGCAGCTCGCGGGTGGTTCGGCTGATATCTCTGCTACACTTATACAAAAGTTGTGGAAATCGAGATTACCAAAATCCATTGAGGTAGCACTCATTGCAGTCGATTCTAAGGACCACGATGAGCAAATGAAAATCGCTGATAGACTCTGGGAATGCACCAATTCAGGTAGCGTTTCTGCAATTGAATCTAAGCCAAATCATTTTTCGCACAATTATGCGACTGACGATATTCGTCAAGAAATATCGGAGCTGCGAAACATGATTCGCCAAATGGCTGTCAATTCTAATCATCAGCGGAGGGGACGACAGAGAAATCGCTCAAAATCGCGAAATAGGAACAACACACCCTCACAACAGGGACAACGTCCACTATGTTGGTACCACCACAAATATGGACGGAACGCAAAAAAAGTGTATCAATCCTTGCAATTTTCATTCAACGCAGGGAGGGAACAATTTATCTCTTCAAAAAAACTAATTTGCTCTGAAGCGTTGACGGATAGCCCACGAGCAATTTTAAGCTCCTCACGTCGTCTCTTCATCAATGATGAGATTACTTTATTCACATTTCTTATAGATACCGGAGCTGACATATCCGTCATTCCACAAAATTTGGTAGGCATTGTAGCCAAACCAACTGACCACATATTAGCTGCAGCCAACGGTAGTACCATTGCTACATATGGCACCAAGCTAATACAAGTATCTCTTGGATTGAGGCGGTCTTTCACTCATACTTTCGTTATAGCAGCGGTGAATCGTCCCATAATAGGAGCTGACTTTATTCACAAACACGGTTTGTTAGTTGATCTTAAGGAACGGCGCCTAATTGATCCAACCACAAATCTTGTGTCAAAAGCTACTATAGCGACAGTGGACACTCCCACACCAAAACATTTTTCTGTGGAAACAAATGAGTTCGGTGAAGTCTTACGACAATACCCTTCGTTGATCGAGCCCCCTGACTACAACACACCAGTCAGTCATTCTGTTTCACACTACATTGAAACAAAAGGCTCTCTACCATTTGCTAAGCCTCGTCGTCTGGAACCGAAGAAACTTAAGATTGCCCAGGCAGAGTTCCAGCATATGCTGAACTTAGGTATTTGCCGGCCGTCTTCTTCTCCAGCTTCTTCGCCACTGCACATGGTTCCCAAAGCAGATCATGACTGGCGACCATGTGGGGATTATCGACGACTAAACGCCATAACTACACCCGATCGATATCCCATACCACACGTGCAAGATTTCACAATGAACTTGCATGGGTGCAATTTTTTCTCAAAATTGGACATTGTACGGGCGTACCACCTTATTCCTATTGCCGAGGAAGATGTCCACAAAACTGCTATTACCACTCCATTCGGATTGTTTGAGTTCCTAAGAATGCCATTTGGTCTTAGGAACGCGAGCCAAACTTTCCAAAGATTCATGAATAGCATTTTTAGAGATCTGGAATTTGTGTTTGTCTATATTGACGACATCCTTATAGCTAGTCCGACGAAAGAAATGCACATTGAACATTTACATAAAGTGTTCCATCGGCTGGCTAGTCATGACATAAAAATAAGGTCATCTAAATGTGTTCTTGGCGTACCATCGTTGGATTTCCTTAGCCACAACATTTCTGAAAAAGGAATAACTCCTTCTTCTTCTAAGGTAGAGGTCATTACTAAATTTCCCTCTCCGTCATCCGTTAAACAACTTCAGCGATTGGTAGGAATGATAAATTACTACCATCGATTTATTCCACAGGTTTCCGACAAGTTGAGACCCTTGTATCAACTCATCGCTGAGCACAACGGCAAAAAGAGTAAACAAAATTTTGAATGGTCAGAGGAATGTGAACAAGCAGTACTTCAAGTAAAACATGACCTATCAAATGCAACCATGTTAGCTCATCCACAGAGTAATGCCAACTATTCTCTCACTACCGACGCTTCTAACTATGCAGTTGGTGCAGTACTACAACAACATCTTAATGGTGAAAGTCAACCATTGGCGTTTTTCTCAAAAACACTAACACCAACCGAACAGAGATACTCAACCTTTGATAGAGAACTACTTGCCATTTTCCTAGGAATCAAACATTTTCGGCATTTTCTCGAAGGGAGAGACTTTACGGTATTAACAGACCACAAACCCCTAACAATGGCGTTAAAATCCAAGGCTGAAAAGTCTCCGCGACAAAGTCGACATCTCGACTTCATCTCCCAGTACACATCTGATATACAGTACATTCGGGGAGAGAGCAATGTAGTAGCGGACGCCTTATCTAGGATTGGGGGCATGGATTCCATAACGGTGTTAACGGATCAAACTTTCTCAAAAGAGCAAAAGAAAGATTCACATTTAAAAATATTGCTGGAAAAACAGAACAGAAAAACTAAATATAAACTGACACAAATATCTTCAAACAATGTTAAGCTATTTATTGAGTCTTCGACAGGAAGACAACGCTTGTATGTTCCCTTGTCTTTGCGCAAGCTTACATTCCAAGGGATCCACAATAACTCACATCCTGGCATTCGGGCTACTAGAAAGCTTACAACCGATCGTTATTTTTGGCCTTCCATGAACAAGGACGTGGGAGATTGGACACGTGCCTGTATTGGATGCCAAAAGGCCAAAATAACACGCCATACTCACTCGCCATTGGAAACTTTCGACATTCCAAAAGGCAGGTTTGACCACATCCACATGGACATCGTTGGTCCTCTACCTCCTTCGGAAGACATGTGTTACCTACTCACAATAGTAGATAGATTTACAAGATGGCCAGAGTGCTATCCAATGGCAGATATGTCAGCAGCTACCATCGCAAAAACATTTGTCGACAATTATGTCTCGCGTTTTGGATGCCCTGAAACCATCACAACTGACCGTGGAAGACAATTTATCTCTAAACTGTTTCAGGAGCTAACCAAGCTCCTTGGGGCCCATCACATAAAGACCACAGCATACCACCCACAATCAAATGGGATGGTCGAAAGATTTCACCGACAACTAAAAGGTGCTATCATGGCAAGTGAAGACTCCATGCGATGGATGAGACGATTACCATTGGTCTTGTTAGGTATTAGGTTGTCTTTTAAAGACGACATTAAGGGATCACCAGCAGAGATGGTATACGGCCAGAGCCTTAGGCTCCCAGCTGAAGTATCTGTACCATCCTCTAAAAACAACTCAGAAGATCTCCCTGACTTTATCGTCAATCTGAAAAAGGCATTTCAAACTTTGAAGCCTACAGCCACTACACAAAAAACTTCGATCACTCCGTATGTTCCTAAAAATCTAAACGATTGCGAACAAGTTTTTGCACGAGTGGACAAAGTAAAAACTGGACTGCAAGCTCCTTACGAAGGACCATTCGACGTAGTTCGGCGTTTCAGAAAATTTTTCATAATCAATAGGAAAGGAAAAAAACGAGTCTATCTCAATAGATCGCCTGAAACCAGCATACCGCTCGTCAAGCATACCAAAGATCAGGCAGAGTGGAGCGGTGATTGGAGAGGTGCGATTCCGCCTTTAACGCTCATATCAAATTCATCTCGTGACTCCGTCACTGGTGGGGGGTTCTGTAGTGACCGTTACGGCTTTAGACCGGTTCTAACCGTTCGATTCGCGTTAGACCAGTTCTAGCGATCTTCGCCTAGCAGGCAACAAATTATAACAGGTACGCCACCTGTCGCTGTGCACCTCAACCTTCCACTGAATCAAGTTAGGCCATGGTTGCCAACTGCGTTGGCAACCGGAGTGAGAATTAGGGAACTAAGGACATGCGGCCCTTAGCTCGATCTCTTTTGCTCGCTGACCGTTGTAGAGACAGGACGCAATAAAAGTAATTGATAACTCACACACGAGAGTTATATATTTAAACAATCGTATTGCCGTTCTAGTTCTAGCGATGCATAACTTCAATGCGAAACCATACAACAGTACAGAGGAAATGAGAAAGCTCTCCTCCAAGCGATGAAGCTCAACTGGTTGGGGTATCCCACCAACAGAGAGCGCCACCAGCTTTTTCGCTATTTTTAGAATGCATGAGTCGTTTGCCGTCTGCTAAACGAAGTCTTTTTATATTCCGTTTAGGTAGAGAACTTGAGTCGTTTAGAAGCCGTTTTGTGGTCGTTTAGTGGATTTGTGGCACTTGGGTACTCTATTAGCTACGATAGAATTTAACGCGCCATCTAGGAATCTACGTACACGTCAATTCATATCCGTCCCTCGTTATAGAACTCGTTTTGGCCAGTCTGATCCTATGTCAGCTATGTGTCGAACTTTCTTAAATAACTTTGATTTATTTGATTTCAACATGCCACAGAATGTTTTTAGAGATAGACTCAGGACACAACTTACGTAATAATTTTTTCTCATAATACATTTTCTATTCTTGTGCACCTGTTCTCCCCGATCGATTTATGTACCTTACATAGTCTATAAGCACTAATTTAAGTACATTCATGTAGGATCTTCAAGATCCCGATGGATTAATCAATAAACATATAAACATATAAAACAAAGTACAGGACAAAAAAAGGAATTGAATTCACTAAAAAATAGTAGTATCCCACCGAGCGATCTAATCCTTGAAATAAAGAACTTGTTGAAATCTACTCTAATTTCAAATGCATTTGATTTGATAATAGGGGAAAAAAGCGTGGTACAGACGAGCACCGTTTATCCGGGTCCCCTTTATTCGACTATCCGTTTATCCGTGCTGTTGAGAAATGACAGTTCAATACAAAGGTCCAAATTGACACTTGCGAGCACGAATAATCGGGAATTCGAGCAAACTCCCTTAAACTGGAGCCTTAAATTTCCCTTAAACTGCACCAGTTTTAGGGAATTTAGAAAAAGTGCTATAAAATCAACTGTGATGCGGCTTTTTCGCTGCTTTCTTCTAGATTCGCTCTGAAATGATGTTTCCTATCGTTATAGTTGGTCATGTACGCATTAGGCCGTCCGCAAGGACAGAGAAGGCGTGGTAGGCCTTCGCCCTTAAGTCCGGGATAACGGACTGGCAGACGAAGGCGCGAGACCGTGAGCGGTTTCGGATACTCCTGAGGCAGGCCAAGACCGCAAAGCGGTTGTAGCGCCGAATTAGTGAGTAAGTAATGGCCAGAGGCTTGTTCAAGAAAAGGAAGCAACCAATCTATGGGGGCCTTTCCGTTTTGAGTTCGTAGGCTGAAATTTCAGCCCGTCAGATGTTTTCATTGTATAGCAGTTTTCGAGCAGCTATCTAAGTGGGTATAATATACAGGTGGGCTTTTCCCAAGGTGTACGAATTTAAAAGGCTGATTTTTATCGCTTCTGCTTCTGAAGGAAGATTTTAAGAGTGTTTTGAGTATTCGTCAAGCCTCCAGAAAGCTTGTTTGAACAAAAGTTTTCATCCATCCTGCCAAAAAGTGATATTCAAATTTGGTTATAAACAATATGCTATGAGACCACCTGCACTACATACTCTTTGATTCTGGATTCCATAACCAGATCTCTTTAACCGTAGAGTTGGCAACCTGATTTACACACGTAAGTTGGCAACCGGCATACCCGGGTATTCCGCACGTTTTGATGCAAAAAATTAACGATTTAAGAGGTAAACAATGTTTTCTATATTTTAATGCTGTAAGCAAGTAGTGCCGACCATATATTTTATTCTATTTCATTTATTCATTAGGTTTTTTCATTTCATTAGAAAAATAACGGTCAAATTGAAATTTTGAATCGCTTGAATTTGACTCGAAAATAAGCACAATACGAAAAGAGGAAGAAGAGAAACGTCATTCTCCATACAAAATGTATGGAATACCCGGGTATGCTGGTTGCCAACTTACGTGGTAAAGTTAAAAAAAATCAAAATAAAATACTTACAGACTGTTTAAAATTACAATTTATGCACTAAAAAACCAGAAATTAAAAGTTGGGAGGCTACGGAAAATTTTAGGCCAATAAAAGCAATGAATCAAAAGTTATTTCAGTTTAAAGTTAAAAAAATACCCGGGTATCCGGATTCCAACTTAAAGGTTAATGTACCTTGGGATAAATGAAAACACCACCTTGTTTTGCCATTTGTTGAGCAGGTGCTCGAATCTAATTCTAGCTTTGAGGCTAGAATAATATAGACAGGAAAAAGGAGGCTAGTTTTAATTGGGGTTTTCAAAGTGGGTAAAATGGAGGTGTCGTCATACAATACATTTGGCCATCAAGGCTTTAGAAAAAAGCACAAAACTAGGATTAACGGCAGTTGTCAAATGCGACAAATGTTGCTGGTATAAGGGTATGAGAAATGAATTGTTTTCGTTTAATAAATATTTGTATTGTACTAACAACTTGCATTTTGCATCCACACTTTATAAATCGGCATTTTCCACGTTATATTGCGGCTGCTGCCTGTAAACAAATATCGACGGCTGTTGTCAGAATCTCTAAATGGCAACATGCCAAACGCTAAGAAGACACCTCCTCTATATTCCACCTTGGACTCGAACAAACCCATGCAATCATATGGAGGTGCTCTGTCAGAAACAAACATACAAACAAGACAAACCTCGAATCGAACCTGTCAGTTGACTCTGTCTGTGATGTTCAATACCCACCTGTGTTGTGAGTACCTTGGCTGTCAAACGCTTCACAGCTACAGTAGATATCAAGGTTATTAGACTCTATACAGGTTACAATAGCGCGTTTGAGAGGGTCACCATTATGGATACCAAAGTGGGTATAGGGACTAGGTGGGCTTATAGGTTTGGCAGGAAGGCCATATTGGACGAAAGAATGACAGGAGGGCAAGGACCGTAAAGATATCAGGTCAAGTTATAAGCCCGTTTTGACAGCTAGGTGGAAGAAGAATTGACGAAGAAAACTGAGTTAGTTTTCCGCGTTTGGCGAACGCTTCGAGTTCTCGAAGGAAAATTTCCATTTTAAATCACGGGCTGTGTTCTAATAAACTAAAATATTCACCCAAATTGATCTCCACCAAATATGGACCATGCAAAACGTAAACAATCCATCAATACATATACAAGCGGAAAACCATCTGTCAAAATCGGAGCCCAGGGGGGGGGGATCGCCAAAAGCGCTATAACTACACCTCATTATACATTCCACCTTGCAAGAGGGGATTCGATTGTGATACGTAGTTTTTCACCCACATTACGACACATCAACCAAACCAGCCACTGAAATTCACACGCATACATCAACAAATGATCGAATCCCCTCCTGTCATTTCGTTTTCATTTTTCTACAGCACGGTTGTCAAATTGTTCGGGATAAGCCCACCTGTATAATAAACCCACTTTGATGGATACCTTGTTTACAATTTCTTTGTCAAAATAGATGCCGGCCAGCTGTTGCTTGGCACGAGCAACATAAATAAGTTTACAGAAGACGAAATTACTGCTACAATTTTTCTTCATACTAACTCGTTATATTATTTATAGAATATGACTTTTATGTTGGATTGGTTAATGCTGAGTCAGTTTTGCTTACATGCCCTGGATATCGCCGGATTGTCTCGTCAGTTTCTCAGATCAGATGCTGCCCCTTGTATGAGAAGTGGCCAGATCCCATGTCGCTTCGCGCATAACAGCTCGTCCTTTATTCGGAGTGGAACGGACACGGAATAATTCAGTGAAAGAGTATCGATGTGATTGTAGCATATCTGCTATACAGAACTTATTATAATACACACTATCAGCTATAGACACATTGTAACACACTTCGGAAAGCCAAATCACACCATTGCGACACGTTCATTATAACACATCAGCAAATCAATCCACACCTTAGCAACACACCCAGACCATACCGTTCATAGAAAAAACAATTGAGACACATTTATCGAAAACAACCGAAACGCGCAACATAAGCAATTCAAGCGTTACTGCGGCAAAGTGGACAAACAGAGAACGCATAGCAACTTATTGCTAAAAGCGCAGTGTAGGCAAAGATCGACGAACGCACTCGTTCTTTGGCTAGAACAGTTGAAACTTTCCAGAACCTTCGTAAAATCACTAAAAACGCAGCATAGGCACATAATGATAGACACCTCACTCCAATAAAATGTATTAATTGTACTTCATATCAATAACCTTTAATTAGGACAAAAACACATTCCAAAACCAAATGTACGAAACCCATTGAGTATAAATAAAACCAATTCCGGCCCTGGCAGGCCAGATTCGTTCGGACTGCCAAGATAGGACGTTACACTTCCTAATACTTCGCCTTCCAACTTATTTCAAGAGTTTAGTTATGTCCCCCTACCCAAGGTAAGGCTTCTAAACTCCAACGTTTCCAGTAAGGGAAACCTCCTAAAGGTTTCTATGATCGCCTGGACGATCAAGTGCTGAAAAGTCCGTTCGATCGATGTATTATTCCACCTCGGCTCATGTCAGTAAAAACTGACCTACCGCGACGCTGTTCGATGTACAGTATGTACCGTACAGGCCACTATCACATTACATGGCGACCGTGACCATAATCTGCAATCGACGGACAGAAGTTAAAGTAAAAACAAGAAAAATGTGATACGTATAACGGTAACGTAAAGCGCAAGTTAACTCGCCGAAAGTCATATGAGCAGTGTCGCGTATACGCATGAACAAAAGTGTGAAATGTGCATTTTTTTTTACGGAAATTTAATCAGTGAAGATAGCACAAGTGACCTACATGAACTGCCAGAAACAAGTGCAGTACAGAAAGAAAAATAAAAACATTTAGTGCAGTGTAGTGCAAAATGAATTGATGTACAAACATTCCCCGTACACACTGTTGTGAGAACCTATCCCAATGTGTAAAAACATATGAACTGCCATGCGATAGATTTACCAATAAAGCACATATTTATAAAATGGGTAACGACGCATCAAACCCCAAAGCTAATGTTAATGGTGATAATGATCTTGCCATTATTCAAACACAAAATGTTCACTCAGAGCAACATGAAACCCATGAGTTAAAACTGAACATTGTGCTGATACTTCTTGCTATCATACTCATGCAAAAAGTAATTAAAACCGTTTTCAAAATATTGAAAACTCTAGCAAAACGTGATGCAATCAATAACATGCAACTTCCTATATAATATAACTCATTTTGGTAATCTATACGATTCGTGGAGCAAGTGATATGGAATAATAAAAAGCAGTGCAAAACAAGTTTTGGCCAGCGAGATTGAAAGGAACAGCCGTTCCCAATGTGGAAGACGAAAAGACAAGGCGAGCTCACTGCCCAATCTGGATTGGCAGGCGAGAATGGACAAGTGTCCCAACCCCGACAAGACATCGAGCGACGAATGATGACACCGTAGAACTTCACATCAAGCACCGATTAAACACCAAGCACCGGTAACGAGCGTAGCACCATCAGCAGCAACAACAACAAATACATGCTATGTATTTAAACAAGGTACCGTAAATATGCAATTTTACAGATGAGGCTGCATAAATATGCAAAAGTTATTCGAAAAAATAGAAATATTAGATAGAATTTATGAACAGGTGAAACAGCTGAACAAATGTTATAGGCTTTGCGCGTTAACAACATTAAGGGATAATACTAAGGAAATATACGACGAAATACAAGAACTCCTACGAAAGCACGAATCGCATATTAAAGATGAAATATTAACGAAGCTAATTAAAAAGAGTAGATACATATACTACGAAATAAATAAGTGCATAAAAATACATTTCGAAAGACACCCAGATTCATTAAATACGACATTATCAGAGAACCAATTTGACATAACAATAGAAACGAAACCTGACAAAATGGCGGACATTATGGAATTAATTAAAATCACCACTTCTCTCATATCGAAGTATGATGGTAATGAGAAGGATTTGAAAGGTGTGGTATCAAACTTAAATGTATTAAAGAAAATAGTAAAGCCAGAAAATAAAGAAACAGTAATAGAACTGGTACTAGGACGTCTTACAGGAAAAGCGCGAATTGTTGTAGGGGAAACCCCAACCTCAATTGAAGAAATAGTTAGCAAATTACAAGATAGGTGCAGCATAAAGGTAACACCAGAGATATTAGTATCAAAAATGGACAATACTAAACAGACTGGAACGATAGAAGATTTTGGCAGCGTTATTGAAAAATTAACACAACAACTAGAAGAAGCATATATTGCAGAAGAGATAGCGCCAGAAGTAGCCAGAAAAAAGGCAACTAAATCAGGAATCAGTGCATTGAGTTATGGACTTAAAGATGGCGAGACCAAAATTATAATGAGATCGAGTAAATTTGAATCCTTGCATGAAGCAATAGAGCAAGCAGTAAAGTTGGAGCTAGAAGACAAAACGAAAAAGGGAAGGAATGATCAGACAAAGATCCTATATTCAAACGCTACCAGGAACAATAGAGGGTATGGAAACAACTACCAGGGAAGGAACAATTTCAACAAATTCCCAAATAATAATAGGTTTCAAACACAAAACCCACCCAGGTTCCCACCCATAAGATATGGACAGAACAACAACCGAAATAATTATAATTTCAGATATAACAACAATAACAATACTAACAACAACAGAAATCAGCAGTCAAATCGACAAAATAATTTCAACAGAAATCAGTACGTACAATCCAGTCAGAGGAATAATAGCAATGGGCAAAATACTCGAGCGCCTATTCATAATACAGTAACAGCAGAAAAACAGAATAATTTTTTAGCCCACTCTCAAGCATCAGAAAATACCCTATACTAACCATAAACACTGATGCAGATAATTTTGTTAAAGTTAAAATAGAAATTGCAAAGGAATTCTATAGCACACTCATCATAGATACAAGAGCAACCGTATCCGTACTTAAAGCTAGTAAATTAAAACCAGGTTGCAAGATCAATACATCTAAAAAATTAACTTTGATAAGCTCTAGTGACCATGAATCAGAGACTTTAGGAACTGCTATGACAACAATTCACTTTGGCGATTATTCCATTGTACATGAATTTCATATAATAGAAGACGTAGAATCCATTTTTTCTGACGGACTGTTAGGAAAAGATTTTATAAAGCACAGATGTATTGTTGATTATGTTAATTGGATGATATACTTCTCATCTGATAACGGATTGATTTCACATCCAATAGAAGACAATGTAAATTAAAATTATATTTTACCAAAACGAAGTGAAGTAGTACGAAAAATAACCATACCAAACTTGACAGAAGATTCAATCATCTTATCACAGGAAATCCAACCAGGAGTATTTTGCGGAAACACAATAGTCTCCAAACGTAATCAGTATATCAAATTCATTAATACCACAGATAAAGATGTTTCTTTTGAGATAAAATCTTACAAACCAGAAATCGAACCTTTAGCAGATTATGAACAGCTACAGAGAAAATCAAACACATCTAGGGAACGAATACAGAAAATTCATAACAAAATTCATGTAGAAAATATTCCACAAATAGCAAGAGAAGAATTAGAAAATCTTATCACAAAATTCTCGGATATATTTTGTTTAGAAGATGAACCGGTCTCTACTAACAATTTTTATACCCAGGAAATCTCATTGAAAGATAACATTCCTTCTTATATACCAAATTACAAGCAAATACATTCACAAACTGAGGAAATGCAATCGCAGGTAGAAAAGATGTTAAAAAATAATATTATTGAACATTCTGTTTCGTCATATAATTCACCGATACTATTAGTACCGAAGAAATCAGTTGAAGACAAGAAGAAATGGCGTTTAGTAGTGGATTTTCGGCAGTTAAACAAGAAAATTTTACCAGACAAATTCCCTTTACCCCTCATAGACACGATACTTGATCAGTTAGGAAGAGCCAAATATTTCAGCACATTGGATTTGATGTCAGGGTTTCATCAAATCGAGCTTGATAAAAATTCCAGAAAATATACAGCTTTTTCCACGCCTACAGGCCACTATCAGTTTACAAGAATGCCATTTGGACTCAACATTAGCCCAGACAGCTTTCAAAGGATGATGGCTATCGCTATGGCTGGTTTAACACCAGAGCTAGCATTTGTATATATAGATGATATTATAGTTACTGGATGCAGTGCACGGCATCATATCAGTAATTTAGGTAAAGTTTTTGATAGGCTAAGAAAGTATAACCTTAAACTAAATGCAGAGAAATGTTGTTTCTTCAAAACAGAAGTAACGTACTTAGGTCATAAAATAACAGATAAAGGAATTTATCCGGACGACGCGAAGTTTGATACGATTAAAAACTTCCCGATTCCTACTAATGCTGATGAAGCAAGACGTTTTGTCGCATTTTGTAACTATTATCGTAAATTTGTACAAAATTTTGCAAAGACAGCTAAACCTATTAATAATTTGATTAAGAAAGACGTTAAGTTTGCATGGACATCAGAATGTCAAGCAGCTTTCGATACCTTGAAACAAAGCTTACTCTCACCCACAATTTTACAATATCCAGATTTTAAAAAGCAGTTTATAATTACGACAGACGCATCGGATATGGCATGTGGTGCAGTGTTATCACAAATATCAGATGGAAACGATTTACCAGTCGCGTTTGCGAGTAAAAGTTTTACACCAGGAGAGAAGAATAAGCCAATTATCGAGAAAGAGCTTACAGCTATACATTGGGCAATCAATTATTTTAAACCTTATGTATATGGTCAAAAATTTATAGTTAGAACAGATCATAGACCATTAGCATACTTATTTGGTATGAAAAATCCTACTTCTAAACTGACTAGAATGAGACTAGATTTAGAAGAATTTGACTTTGAAATAGAATATTTAGCAGGTAAAACTAATGTTGCGGCAGACGCACTATCAAGAATAATCCTTAACTCGGATGACCTGAAGGCATCAATACCAAAATCCAAAACGATTTTAATGGTTAATACGAGAGCCATGGTTAAGAAAAATAACGCACAAACTGATATAAACAAAGGTAAACCAATCGCAACAACAGGGACTGATCACCCCGCGATGTGGAAAACAGATAGACCTTCAGAAGTGAGAAAGGTATTGAAAATAGGTACGCAGAGAAATAAGAACAACGTTGAATTCATTATATACAACCATTCATATGGTAAAGCACTAGGAAAATTTCTTTTGAGAAAAGATGTAAATGGAAGTCAAGCATTAGAGTTTGCTCTTCTAGAAATGTGCAAAATCGCGAAGCAATATGGAAGAAATAAGCTAGCCTGGTCAGAAGAAGACCATTTATTCAAAGAATATTCCCAAAAAACTATTAAGGAAATCGCCAACAGAGCCATTACCAAGTTTGAAATAATCCTGTTTACTCCAACTAGATGCATAACAACAGAGAAAGATAGGCTGAGAATAATTTCAGATTATCATATGACCCCTTCGGGAGGACATATAGGCCAGTACAGACTGTACCAGAAAATAAGGGAAAAATACAAATGGAAAAATATGAAAGATGATATCAAGAAATACGTACGAAATTGTAAGGCATGCATAGTTAATAAGACGACTAGACATACTAAGGAAGACACAGTTGTAACTACAACACCGACAAAACCTTTTAACATAATTTCAATCGACACAGTAGGACCACTAACAAAAACTAACAAAAACAACAGGTATGCAATAACCATACAATGTGACTTAACAAAATATATCGTAGTAATACCTATCCATAACAAAGAAGCAAATACTATAGCAAGAGCATTGGTAGAAAACTTTATTCTTACATTTGGAACATTCATAGAATTAAAATCAGATCAAGGACTAGAATATAACAATGAAATATTACACAAAATCTCAGAAATCTTAAAAATTAAACAGACTTTTAGCACAGCTTACCACCCACAGACAATAGGGTCATTAGAAAGAAATCATAGATGTCTAAACGAATACCTAAGAAGTTATACAAACGAACATCATGACGACTGGGACGATTGGACAAAATTTTACGAATTTGTTTACAATACAACAGAACATACAGACACAAACTACACACCATACGAACTGGTATTTGGTAGAAAAGCGAATTTACCACAAGAAATATTCAAAACAAAAATAGAACCGGTTTATAATATTGACCAATATTATTTTGAAATGAAATATAAACTCCAAAAATCAAACGAAATAGCTAGAGCAAATTTGATAAAAGCAAAGAATAAAAGACAGCAAATCTTAAATAAAGATACAGTACCACTCATTATAAAGATAGGAGATCAGGTTTATTTGGAAAATGAAAACAGAAAAAAATTAGATCCAGTCTACATTGGACCTTTCATAGTAGTAAGTGACCAAGGGCCTAATTGCGTAATACAGAACAATACAACAAAGAAAACCTCTACAGTACACAAAAATAGACTCATTAAGTACACAGGAGAATAACTTCAATCATTGTAATTCATTACGTTATTCTATTAAAGGGGGGAGGTGTAGCATATCTGCTATACAGAACTTATTATAATACACACTATCAGCTATAGACACATTGTAACACACTTCGGAAAGCCAAATCACACCATTGCGACACGTTCATTATAACACATCAGCAAATCAATCCACACCTTAGCAACACACCCAGACCATACCGTTCATAGAAAAAACAATTGAGACACATTTATCGAAAACAACCGAAACGCGCAACATAAGCAATTCAAGCGTTACTGCGGCAAAGTGGACAAACAGAGAACGCATAGCAACTTATTGCTAAAAGCGCAGTGTAGGCAAAGATCGACGAACGCACTCGTTCTTTGGCTAGAACAGTTGAAACTTTCCAGAACCTTCGTAAAATCACTAAAAACGCAGCATAGGCACATAATGATAGACACCTCACTCCAATAAAATGTATTAATTGTACTTCATATCAATAACCTTTAATTAGGACAAAAACACATTCCAAAACCAAATGTACGAAACCCATTGAGTATAAATAAAACCAATTCCGGCCCTGGCAGGCCAGATTCGTTCGGACTGCCAAGATAGGACGTTACACTTCCTAATACTTCGCCTTCCAACTTATTTCAAGAGTTTAGTTATGTCCCCCTACCCAAGGTAAGGCTTCTAAACTCCAACGTTTCCAGTAAGGGAAACCTCCTAAAGGTTTCTATGATCGCCTGGACGATCAAGTGCTGAAAAGTCCGTTCGATCGATGTATTATTCCACCTCGGCTCATGTCAGTAAAAACTGACCTACCGCGACGCTGTTCGATGTACAGTATGTACCGTACAGGCCACTATCACATTTCACGTTCATTTTTCACGTTTCATTTTTCGTTCATCACGTTTTCATTTTTCTACAGCACGGTTGTCAAATTGTTCGGGATAAGCCCACCTGTATAATAAACCCACTTTGATGGATACCTTGTTTACAATTTCTTTGTCAAAATAGATGCCGGCCAGCTGTTGCTTGGCACGAGCAACATAAATAAGTTTACAGAAGACGAAATTACTGCTACAATTTTTCTTCATACTAACTCGTTATATTATTTATAGAATATGACTTTTATGTTGGATTGGTTAATGCTGAGTCAGTTTTGCTTACATGCCCTGGATATCGCCGGATTGTCTCGTCAGTTTCCCAGATCAGATGCTGCCCCTTGTATGAGAAGTGGCCAGATCCCATGTCGCTTCGCGCATAACAGCTCGTCCTTTATTCAGCGAATAATTCAGTGAAAGAGTATCGATGTGATGACACCCTTTTGACGATGTTGGTCAGAGAACCTGTGATGATGTGGTGCAAAAAATGTTACCGGCATCACTTTCGTTCCGCTATCGCACTTGACCCTAGCTAGGACCACGACTGCGCTGACGAACTTGCGGCAGCGGTGATGATGCGTATCCCTCCTTCGAAATTGCGGTGCTGAGATGATGATAAAGTAGAAGCTTGTGTGGCATGACCTCGTCCTTGCTAAAACACTGCTTAAGCTACACCCAAGGTGACATGAATTATTTGTTTATTTGTTTATTTGTAAATGTTAAGTGATTGTCCATAATTTGCCTTATCACTGATCTTATAAACTAAACTTATAATAACATAAAGCATCACGGTACAATGTAACATCAGCACAAAATAAATAACAAAGAGTATCACAACAAGAAAAACAGGTTAACCTAGGGAATTCCAGTCGAAAGAGCCATAGTGCGCATTTAATCGGATAGCCATCGCAGTCAAAGGTCAAATGTTTATTGTATGCGGACGATCTTAGACTTTTTTTCCTGTGAGGTTTTTTGGTTATTGTCTTGTCCTGCAAGGATCGATCGACTCTTTTTCCGACTGGTGTCTGAACAATGACCTACAAATTTCTGTTGATAAATGTTTGTCCATGTCGTTTCACCGTTCTAATTGTCCAATAGTGTTCAACTACTGCATCTCCGGTACACAATTACAACGACACAGTGCAGTAAAAGACTTAGGAGTTACTCTTGACCGTAAACTTGACTTTCATGTGCATCATCACGAAATTATTGATAGAGCGAACAGAATGCTAGGATTTATACGCAGGCAGTCGAGAGAATTCTCCGACCCACATTGTCTTGTCGCTCTCTACAAATCACTAGTCAGATCCATCTTAGAATACTTCTCAGTAGTTTGGTGCCCATCGTCGTAGTTATGGTCGAATAAGATTGAGTCAGTGCAGAAAAAATTCACCCGTTTGGTCTTACGGTTCACACCCTGGCGTAACGTAGCAGCGAGACCTAGTTATCATGCCCGGTGTTTAATTTTTGGACTTGAATCTCTCGCTTCTCGTCGCGAAACGGCGCAAATATTGTTCATGAAAAAAATCATCCTAGGAGAGATAGATTCACCTGACCTTTTAGCTAGAGTTAATTTCCACGTACCTGCTCGTATTTTAAGAAACTTTAGGCTACTAAGAGTTGACCAAACTAGACGTGCATATAGCGATAATGAAATTTGTAGGTCGTTGTTCAGACACCAATCGGAAAAAGAGTCGATCGATGCTTGCAGGACAAGACAATAACCAAAAAACCTCACAGGAAAAAAAAAGTCTAAGATCGTCCGCATACAATAAACATTCAGATTCCCTTACTACAGTAGTAACGTCATTGAAAAATAGAGAAAACAGCAAGGGTCCAAGGTTACTACCCTGTGGCACGCCTGAACAACTCACGAATTCCCTAGATGTCATACAATCAACTTTGACGCGATATCGACGATTGGTGAGGTAAGATTCGAACCACTCCACTAAAGGGGTAGAGAATCCAAGACGAGCAAGCTTCGCCAACAACAAGCGATGATTCACCCGATCAAAGGCAGCCTTAAGGTCGGTATAGATGACATCCATCTGGGCTCCCGAAGCGAATGCAGCATGGCAGTGAGATACAAACTCCACCAAATTGGTGGTCACACTGCGGCGAGGGAAGAACCCGTATTGGCGTGTTGATATCAGCGAGCGGCAACAGTTCAAGAGCGAGTTCTGGACGACGACTTCAAAAACCTTAGCACCTGCAGGCAAAGTAGTAATGCCACGGTAGTTTTCCACTAAGCTCTTATCCCCCTTTTTATGCACACAGAAACATGTAGGACGATTTTCATGCTGCTGGAAACATACGCTGATTGAGCGAGAGTGTGAAGATACGAGCCAGAGGTCCGGCCAAAACTTCGCTACATTTGGCAAGAACTGCGGTTGGAGTACCATCAGGTCCAGGGTTGTAGGATGGTTTGACCTGCTTGAGCGCCTTTAGCACAGAATCTCTGGAGATGTTTATGTCACGCACATTAACATCGACAGCGTCGGAGGGCACGTTGTTGAGAGCAGTATCCAATGAGAAGCCAGGAGCTTCAGTGGCAAACGAACTCATGAAACGATCGGCAAATAAATTGCAGGTTTCCTCTTTGGTACACGAAGTTGTTCCATTAAAGGAAACTATAGCTGTAAGGCAGGGAGCTGTTTTTCCGTTTTGTGTCGACATACCTCCAAATTTTTTTCGGTTTTCTTCTTAAGCTGAACTGTATACGGATCAAAAAACGAGAGTGAAGTTGTCTATTATAGCTTCGATATACATTGTGTGCAGCGATGAACCGCAATCTCGATTGTTGTGTTCCACTGTTTTGATAAAACCGATAGCAGGAAGATTTGTTTCGTTTTAAGCGGCATAATTGAGCATTACTCCACGGTGGACCTTGTCGTGGACGTTTTATAGGGCAACAGGCAGATAAATGTTCCGTAAATTTCCGATTGAACATATCGAGTGCATGGTTTACGTCCGGGTTTCCATCAAGGAATGACCAGTCAGAAGATTGCAGTAGATCATTTAGAATCGAAAAGTTAGTGCGACTGTAGTCGAGCATGCCTGATTCTTGATGTGATGTTTTATGATGTTCTGCTTTGGCTAAGCCGTTCGGCAGGCACAGCTCTATAGGCGGATGATAGCAATCAATAGCAACTATAGGGAAGGGTGTTATTGTCGGTGGAGAGCATTGTTGCAGGATAACGAACGTCGCATACAAAGATCAATTCGAGGTAGTTAATCGACGCATTATGAATTTTGTTAATCTGGTACAGTCCGTTGCTATTCATACAATCAAGAAGAAGGCGACAGTTGTCCGTGATCCTCGAGCTTTCGTAGTAAACTTGGAGCATAATTGGATTTGTTTCATCGGGTATCCAATTCAGGTTTGACACATTGAAGTCCCCGAATAACAAACACATTTCATTAGCTTTACATGCTACGTCGTCAATAGTTGAACAGATTGTATGAATAACCGACGTGTTATTTGCCATGTCAGGAGGAACATACATTACGCCGACAACATACGTTTTCTTAATGCTGTAAATCTTTAACTAAAGTTGCTCGACAGTGTCTGTTGTAGAACATAAGAGTACTATTATCGGAATAAGGCTGCAGCCAGAACGGAATGAACATTTGTTTTCTTTGAACTGGAACGGCAACAGTGGCAGCATAGTCGATCGTCTCGAACATGACGACTGCAACGAACCGACATGGAACCGCGGACAATAACTTAAATAACAATTTAAATAACAATAACTATGCATAAGCACAAATATTTACTTACTTACTTATCCGGCGCTACAACCGCTTTGCGGTCTTGGCCTGCCTCAGGAGTGTTCGAAACCGCTCACGGTCTCGCGCCTTCGTCTGCCAGTCCATTATCCCGGCCTTAATGGCGGACGCCTCCACGCCATCTTGCCACCTCAATTTGGGCCTACCACGCACCAAGCACAAATATACTTAGAGTTTATTTCCTAATTATAATTGTTACAACAGGACCGTTCAACATTTACTCCCCGGCTCAACCACTACTCTTCCTTCACAAGTGCTCTACTCGGTGACCCTCATATTCATCTCTTTCTCCTACTCTTTATCATATAATTTGTATGAAAAGTGAAATAATGTGGATAGGGTTGATCTGCCTCTATCAAAAATGAAAAATATTAGCATACGGAACACCTCGGATCGTAATGCGAGATTTTCCTCGTGAAAAAGGGTATTTGTAGATCATTTGAATCTGCTCGTTATACGAAAAACTCGTTGTAACTGGTTATACTGTAGTGGGCTGAGATGAAATATGACGTGGGCACTTGCATCCAGCCTGCTTGTCAGACCTGTTGGACCCTGGAGTCGCAGTTGCTGGTTATTTATGTTCTGTTATGTTCCTCAATCATCACGAATAGCAGTTGCTTTTAAGAAGGAACGGTAATTTGCTCCGAAGTCGGGGCCGGCTCCGATCGGCTCCAGACAATTTAGGAGCCGGCTCCGCACCCACGGTTCCAAAGCCGGCTCCGCACCAACGGCTCCGGAGCCGGCTCTGCACCAACGGCTCCAGAGCCGGCTCAGCTCCAACGGCTCCGGAGCCGGTTTTATACAAACTTTTTGAATAAAGTTCCAATCGAGGAAAACCGTAAAAAGCGGAGTAGGTCATGTTTAAAATAATTTACAAAAAAATCGATGAGTTTTGAATATAGTTAAGAAAGGCGAGACCAACGACATACATGTCAATACTGCAATCACATCGTGTGTTAGCTTCCACGAGAAGATATATTCGTTTTTTTTATTACGCTATCATACAATGCTGTCTCTATTGAACCGTTATTCCGGAGCCGTTGGTTCAGAGCCGTTGATTCGTCGATGGCTCTGGAACAATGGACCCGAAGCCGCCTCCATAGCAGTTGGAACGGAGCCGTGAGTGCAGAGCTGTTAGTCCGGAACCGGCTGTGGAGCCATTGGTGCGGAGCCGTTGGAGCGGAGCCGGCTCCGGAGCCGTCGGAGCGGAGCTGGCTCCGGACCCGTTAGTCCGGAGCCGTTAGTGCGCTCTGAAACGCCCATCACTAGATCACAGGACTGTTCTTGGACGGAAAGGAAACTCGACGAGGAATTAAAAAATAAAATTATTTCTTTTTCATTTTACTAACCCGAGTCACAGAGCTGAGCGACTTCTGAAGGAAATGAGGGAAAGAGATAGCACATGAGCCTGCTTCGAATGTCATTTTGGCAGACAACAGGCCGAGACGTATGAAACGCCTGGATGCGGGGTGCAAAGCTGGCCCTAGACGCTACATTCATGTATGCGGCTACAAATGAAAGCTACACATTTTCTTTTGTTCTATTTGTCAAATGTAGCTACACGATGTAGCTATCGTTTGGGACCTTTTCAATCCGTGTATGTTCAGCTGTCATATTGTGGTTATCAAACATAGTTGGTTGTGTTTATATTATGCGGAGATCACTCCGGTTGTGTTTTTGCCGTGATACACAAAGTTTCTTTTTATTACAGTGGAAAAATGGAAATAAATCAACTTCTTCCAACTTTAGCGGCTGAAGTGGCTACTCTCATGTTGATACTCATAGAAGAGGAAGACGAAGAACTGCAGCAAGAGGAAAATGCACGGCGCTGCTGGATGACCGATCTATTTCTGGAGAGGGAAAGCGTTTGGACCCGGCAGTTTAGGGCGATAGATGGCGAAGGACCAAACAACCGGCTAAAAAGTTTTCTACGTGTGAATCGCGAAGAATTTTACTATCTTTTAAATCGGATTGGTCCAAAAATTGAGCGTCAAGATACAACGATGCGACCTTCTATCTGCCCGAAGCAACGATTATGCTTCGGGCTTCGCTTTTTAGCTTCGGGAGACTCATATGAATCTCTTGCTTTTTTGTTTAGGGTAAGTTTTATGCAATATTTGAACGATATAAAATGATAATAATATTACCATTTGTTTTAGGTTTCTAGCAGTTCCGTATCCATTATTGTGCGTGATGTTTGTACACACATAATAAGTGAGTTGAAGGAATACGTTAAGGTATTATTTCACTAATTTAATATGGTAACAGTTCCATACTAATACTCTCTTCTTACTTATAAGGTGACCACTTTATCTAAGCTGTTTGTAAATATATATATATATATATATATATATATATATATATATATATATATATATATATATATATATATATATATATATATATATATATATATATATAAATATATATATATATATATATATATATATATATATATATATATATATATATATATATATATATATATATATATATATATATAGTAATTTTAAGTTTGGTTTCGTTTTCTGGTGCTCATGTTATTATAGTCTATTTTTCTAAGACCAATATATTGCCTAAAAACTGCTGTTATACTATTTAACAAAGAAACTTGTTGCAATATACAACTAATCAGGTCATGTGACTAACGCAACCACAGGTACAGAATATTTCTTTTGGTAATAATAATAATAATAACAATAATAATAATAATAATAAATGGGCCTTTTATTGCGTCAGTGCTTGCAAAATAAATAAATAACTAATTTTAAATAAGCCACACAAGAACACCCATTAATTTAATTAATTTTTTTAATATCTGATCAGTTTATCAAATACATCAAATAAGCATTAGCTAGGATAAATCATTCCACAATGGAATAAGAAGCAACACTGCGCAAAACGTAAACATGGAAAGTAGGGGACACAAGAAATCGCACATCACTCCCGCACATCTTTCCACAACGAAAGTTCTGGACAGACTGAGAATGCCTAACACCCGGATGAGTGCGATAGCAGAACAATCATGGTAGAACGAGAGAGATGGGTAGACTCGGTTCAACGCAATCCAACGGTAGATGCATGTGTGTGTGACCAACAAAAGACTTCAGACCCCGCTCCTCGCGTTTTTCATCCATCATTTTTCGTCACACGCACACACCTCTATACGCGCGGCGGTTCGCTGTCCAAAATGTAGAGAGAGAAGACAGGGCATCTCGCTTTGGCACACAGAAAAATCTCTGAAAAACTTCGGCTCTGCTACTTGGGCAGTTTCAACTAGTCATGGGAAAAATGATTCTTTTTAAAGATCAGGTGCGGTCCAGTTCGCTCAGTGGAATGAACTGAACGCGCGCGGTGATTCTTTCGCACGCCTGCGGTACGTTTTTAAATATCGATTATATGCTGCAAAAATATCCATTTTTTATTTTTATAAAGTTACATTTACAAACATAGAAAAAGGAAATCAAAGTTGTTTTAATGCTCATGTAAACTTTAAATTTGTTTTATTTCCTTATATCATTATTCATTTTGTGTTCTACTCGTTTAAAGTATTTTTTTATAAAAATGTAACTTTATCGCCATTCAAAACAACGGATTCATAACACTCATTCAATTAATCGTACAGTTTAATAAACTGTGGTTAACTATAGTTCATGAGGAGAATCTTCTTCATAAATTCAGAGCCGACATCGGGTGCTTCAAACATCTGGAAAATTACCTGCAGTTTCGGTCTGGTGAAAAAAAACTACTAGAGCGAGAGTGTATTGCTGTTTTGCGGAACGGGAAAGAAGACATGGATAACAGAAGCTTTCTCGTTCTAGTTAACACACAATCAGATCGAAAAAGCATGCTGATTTTCTGAGTAGGAGAATGAACTCCGCACCGCGTGCGGTGGTTTGTTGCACTCTTTCATGATCGGTATGGAGAGTTTCCGCACGGAGAACCAATACCGCACCGCTAGCGTGCGGAGATGTATCGCACACATTCATAGTCGGCGCGGAGAACGTCCGCACAAAGAATCAATACCGCACCGCTAGCGTGCGGAGATGTATCGCACACTTTCACAGTCGACAGGGAGAGCGTCCGCACGAAGAATCAATACCGCACCGCTAGCGTGCGGAGATGTATCGCACACTTTCATAGTCGATAGGGAGAGCGTCCGCACGGAGAATCAATACCGCACCGCTAGCGTGCGGAAGAATCATTTCCATTTATCTGGCGGTGCGGTACTCGTTCACTCAGTGTAAAGATTGGAATGAATCATTCAGTTCTGATTCATTTTGCCCATGTCTAGTTTCAACCCCCTCATGTCCACAAACTGCCTTCGCTTACTATTCCTATCCCGTTTCTACATTCCACAACGTTTGTTGCGTTCACTCATCACTCATCACTCATCAGGGTGTTAGTCAATTCTCTCTTGCCACACGAAGAGAATTCTCCTGCACACTTCGTGTGTTTGATTCTACCCATCCCTGTTGAACACACGTTTTCTTCCATCGCACTCAGCAGGGTGTTTGCTCTTTTCCATCCAAGCCAAAGAGCGACTTCAGTGTGCTCTGAACCGTGGACGTGAGAGTGTGTGTTTGTGTGCTGCGTGAACTATTTTTCCTGCGTGAAACACTTTCCATACTGCGCCATCCGCGGTGTTCTTTCTACTTTATCGGAGGACAAATTGTTATCATCTAATTGTTTCGGTAAGTGTCCTTTTCTAAGTGTCTAGTGTTATGTGACATTTATTCTAATTAAAACGTTGCACTTTACATGTTTCAGATGTGTGCTGCTACCGCTAGCTGTTCTCCAAACCTCTTCAAATTGCGACACTGTGTGCACTGTGTGGGTTCAATTGATCCTCGAGCACAAAGGTAAGTTTGTCACATCTTTAAATCAAGTGTAATTTTTTTTAACAAAGTGTGTCTATTAATTGTGTACTTTCATCAACAGCCTTCATACAACACCGCGGTTGAGGCGCGTCAAATCTGATGACATCTTTCCTGAACCAAGCAGGCTGAACACGCGCACCACCACGGGCTCCAGCGCGGTGTGAAGAGGAAGAAGAAAAGACAGAATTGGAAACAGCCGCGCCAGGCTTCCAACCACCGTGTGTGTGTATGTAAGTATGTGAGAACACATGTGTGAATCCTCTTGTGGGAACTGCAAAAAGAAGAGAATAAAGAGTGTGAAGCAGCTAGACTGCCGCAACCAAATCAAGAGAGTGAATTCTCATTTCAATCCGAAAAACTGGGAGAGAGTGATGACATGCGAGAGAGAATAAAACTAGAAACACGAGAGAGGGCCACACGAAGCGCTTTCGGGTTTTTTCGCCTTCGCGCACATTTTGCTTTATGCGCGCGACTAAGTGAGCCTTGATGAGCGCGATGGCTCCCATACAAAGGCCTTCGGCTTTGCTAGCTGGGTAAGCAAAGCTAGCTGGGTAATATATATATATATATATAGTAATTTTAAGTTTGGTTTCGTTTTCTGGTGCTCATGTTATTATAGTCTATTTTTCTAAGACCAATATATTGCCTAAAAACTGCTGTTATACTATTTAACAAAGAAACTTGTTGCAATATACAACTAATCAGGTCATGTGACTAACGCAACCACAGGTACAGAATATTTCTTTTGGTAATAATAATAATAATAATAATAATAATAATAATAATAAATGGGCCTTTTATTGCGTCAGTGCTTGCAAAATAAATAAATAACTAATTTTAAATAAGCCACACAAGAACACCCATTAATTTAATTAATTTTTTTAATATCTGATCAGTTTATCAAATACATCAAATAAATCTGATTGCTACGCTTGTTAAGGCCAACGAACAGGCGACTGTTCATTTTGAAACAAAGTGATATATCACAGTAATTTAGCGTTTACTTTAAGTTTGCCTCTTTCTACAGCATGTAAACTGGACGTCTACTTGGTATCAATATAATAAGCCTTCATAATTGCATTTTCTTATTTCAACATCCCAAATGTGCTTATATATGATTTGTCGCCTACTGAATTTATTATTTTAACTTATTTCTATCCATAATCATCATCAGTTTGTAATTCAAAACAATAGACAGTCAGTTTGTATCAGTTCAATCAGTTTGTAATTGAAAGAACAAAATAATTAAAGACACCAGCGAGAAAACTAGTTTTCAAAAAAAAACTGTATTCCTTACTCTTGGAGTCCTAAACTAGATCTGAACTAATTGCTGACAACTTGGCTAGTCGTCGGCTGGTTGGTTCGGTCGATTATTGCTGACAACTGTGACATTGCTGACTGTTACTGCAGTGTAGGTGCGCACGTGGCGGTGTTGTAAGTTTGGTGTGATTGAGTTCGGGGTGACGATTTTGAATGCCATGGCCAAGTAAAATCTAGATATATATTATAAGGCAGGCACATTATAAGCCGTTTTGGGAAATCATTCAACGCTAACTTTTAGTGTACTTAGGACTGTAGAGTTGCGTACAAGCAGTGTTGTATGCAAGAGAGAGAACAAACATAGAATGAGGGGAAGTGTGAGAACGTTGACTAAAAGAGAGGGAATTGTGGGAGAGAACATTGGTCACTGTTGGAAGTTATATAAAGAGAACGTTGGTGAGAATAGGGAGATGGTTAATAAACGGTGACGAGGAAACATCAACGATACCGTGTTTATCATTTAAAAGAGGAGGATTCTACAAGGACGAGCACGTACTGCATCCGTCTAGGTCGGTGAGTTAATGAAGAGGAACGAAGATAACAATACAGAGCCCTTCGTTTAAGGGCAGCTCTAAAGATAGCCAAAGGCGTACGTCAGGCCCTTGTCACTTATACGTTAAAAACTAGCTTAGCTTACATGTGTCGAAAAGAATGGGGTAAACAAGTGTTAATACTTTAATCTATATAGTCTGCGCGTGGGCTGTGTCAGATTTTTATAGAGCACTAAACTATTTGCCACAACCATGTTGCGTTTTACACAACAGCTTGTTGTTTGCGTTGCCGTAGTTACCAACAAACCCTGTATTATATATTTTTTAAATAATGAATAGTGCTTTTTCTATTGTTAAGTCTATGAATAGTTTGTCCATTAATCCACACAGCCCTGACCATGTTCGATGTAAAACAAATGGCTGCAACATTGAAACCTAGTGAACACGCAAAAAGCTTAATTATTTAATTGTTTTGGCGTAGGATTATGCTAGAAATGACTAAATTCATAGTATTAAAATTATATTGACGGAAATAAATTTATGTCAAAACTTTTTTGAATATTATAACTATTGCACATTGAGATTGTACCCTACTAAAAATAAAAAACTCAGTTAAACGTAAGGTTCACAGGACAATCTTTTTTTTTACTAACTAACCATAAAAATAGGAACGAACTTTGTCTTATAGCACAGTTAATTTTCCCAATGTTCGTTCCAACGTGCTGGGGAACTTTCATTTAAAATTTTATCAATCTGGATTGGATGTTTCTACTATTATTGCTAACATAACTGCATATCCCTTTATGGGCATTAATGTTGTAGGCTAACGTGGACGAGATGGTGATACTGGTAACTCACCATTGACGCGTAAGCGGTCATTGGTCAATGCAGTGGCGGATCTAACGGTAGGCTGACTAGGCGGTCGCCTGGGGCCCCACCGATTTAGGGGCCCCGTAGATCGCCATTCTATAGTATGCCGTATAGACAGAGTACTAGCGACAAGCCCCCCCGGAAGGATGGCCGTTGGGGCCCCAAGGATGGCGAATCATTTACACCCCCCCCCCCCCCCCGGTCAGCAAAATTTTTAGAGCCTGTGACACAGGGGGCCTCAACACTTTCCGCCTAGGGCCCCCGATACCCGTAATCCGCCACTGGGTCAATGTGTTTGTGCAATCCATCCGGGTCATCGTTTGCGCGGTCAACAGGGTTGACCGGCGAATACGCCGACATTTGACAATTGGCAAAAGCAGAAATCACACGTGAAGGGAACGGCGGGAATGTTTTGTTTTTGTATTTTAAAAGTTAGAATAACGTCTAAGTTTTATTGTATAAGTTCATGTGTCGTTTATATAAGAACACGTGTACCTCTCTGTGTGCGAAACAAATGAAAGAAAGGAACTTAACACTATTGTTTTAGGTTTTCATACAAACAGAGCGATTTAATCGTTTTAATACATAGTTTATAACAGTGATAATGGCTAGTATCATTGAATCTGTTCGTAGCGGGAATGTACGGTGCTCACAAGAAATTCTAGGGAAGGCAACACATTTCTCGTACCTGTTTTTCCAATGTCGCTGTATAGCAATAATTTAACGAAAATGAGTGTCGGGACGTAAGCCACCGCTACAAACGTATTCAATAATATCCGCGAATATGTATGTGTTATGTTCTGCACTTTTACTTTTATTAAAACACTTATAAACGAACAATAATAAATAAAAGATACAATGAACAAACACTTTAAAACCGCAAGTGCGGTGGCCGCGCACCAGCCGCACCGAGCGCCCCTGCCGAGAGCTCCAGCTCGATCGGCCTTCGTACACACTCTGATCGTGCGGCGCTCGGCACACACTACCCAAGTAGCAACCGAAGCTTTTTTCTCCCACCCAGTCCGCAAAAAGCCGAAGTTTTGTATGGGATCGTCTCGTACACATATGTACCCACTTACGTACCCACTTGCAGTAGAAGTGGAAATGTGGTTTCACGCACACATAGACACCTTCCACCCGAACGATCGCGTTCACACATACTATCACGCTCTGATTTTTTCTGCACCTCATGCATACCAATGTGTTTGCTCCACCCCCTTTTCGGATTGCTTATAGAAATGATGAGGCACACATGTTTACATTTGGTGTATGCACACATTCGCATGCAGTTTATTCCACACATTTTCTCTCCGTTCCAACACGTGCTTTGGCATACTCACACTTTGTAGACGGCAGAACGGTCTCCCCCTTCCAAATTTACCGTTCTTCCTCCTCTCGATCTTTTTTCTCCTTACCGCGTCCGGGGTACCATCAGAGCTACGCGCTGGCTTTAGATTTTCCTCCTCTCGTTTTTCCTTTCTCCTACCGCGCCCGGGGGCTGCGCGCGTTATGACAGGTTCTAAGCGTAATCCAGTGCGTTGTTTTGTGGCTGAGTTGTGCTGAACGCTGTCAATAAAAATGAACCAATAATTAATGTATGTAGTACGTATTACTTTGGATAGTTTTGCGTATATGATGAGAGCAACACTTACCTTAATATTTTAAAACTGGAAAACAATTTCTTTCCGTCAAAACTTTGAAGATTGTTGATGATGCCAACAGGTAGGCGTTAATGAATGGCGCATGCACCTGTAACTTTGAAGCCGATAAGCATTAGTTGAATTAGTACATTGAAGCACATATGAGATCAAGAAACTTACCTCAACAAGTTAGCTAGGATAAATCATTCCACAATGGAATAAGAAGCAACACTGCGCAAAACGTAAACATGGAAAGTAGGGGACACAAGAAATCGCACATCACTCCCGCACATCTTTCCACAACGAAAGTTCTGGACAGACTGAGAATGCCTAACACCCGGATGAGTGCGATAGCAGAACAATCATGGTAGAACGAGAGAGATGGGTAGACTCGGTTCAACGCAATCCAACGGTAGATGCATGTGTGTGTGACCAACAAAAGACTTCAGACCCCGCTCCTCGCGTTTTTCATCCATCATTTTTCGTCACACGCACACACCTCTATACGCGCGGCGGTTCGCTGTCCAAAATGTAGAGAGAGAAGACAGGGCATCTCGCTTTGGCACACAGAAAAATCTCTGAAAAACTTCGGCTCTGCTACTTGGGCAGTTTCAACTAGTCATGGGAAAAATGATTCTTTTTAAAGATCAGGTGCGGTCCAGTTCGCTCAGTGGAATGAACTGAACGCGCGCGGTGATTCTTTCGCACGCCTGCGGTACGTTTTTAAATATCGATTATATGCTGCAAAAATATCCATTTTTTATTTTTATAAAGTTACATTTACAAACATAGAAAAAGGAAATCAAAGTTGTTTTAATGCTCATGTAAACTTTAAATTTGTTTTATTTCCTTATATCATTATTCATTTTGTGTTCTACTCGTTTAAAGTATTTTTTTATAAAAATGTAACTTTATCGCCATTCAAAACAACGGATTCATAACACTCATTCAATTAATCGTACAGTTTAATAAACTGTGGTTAACTATAGTTCATGAGGAGAATCTTCTTCATAAATTCAGAGCCGACATCGGGTGCTTCAAACATCTGGAAAATTACCTGCAGTTTCGGTCTGGTGAAAAAAACTACTAGAGCGAGAGTGTATTGCTGTTTTGCGGAACGGGAAAGAAGACATGGATAACAGAAGCTTTCTCGTTCTAGTTAACACACAATCAGATCGAAAAAGCATGCTGATTTTCTGAGTAGGAGAATGAACTCCGCACCGCGTGCGGTGGTTTGTTGCACTCTTTCATGATCGGTATGGAGAGTTTCCGCACGGAGAACCAATACCGCACCGCTAGCGTGCGGAGATGTATCGCACACATTCATAGTCGGCGCGGAGAACGTCCGCACAAAGAATCAATACCGCACCGCTAGCGTGCGGAGATGTATCGCACACTTTCACAGTCGACAGGGAGAGCGTCCGCACGAAGAATCAATACCGCACCGCTAGCGTGCGGAGATGTATCGCACACTTTCATAGTCGATAGGGAGAGCGTCCGCACGGAGAATCAATACCGCACCGCTAGCGTGCGGAAGAATCATTTCCATTTATCTGGCGGTGCGGTACTCGTTCACTCAGTGTAAAGATTGGAATGAATCATTCAGTTCTGATTCATTTTGCCCATGTCTAGTTTCAACCCCCTCATGTCCACAAACTGCCTTCGCTTACTATTCCTATCCCGTTTCTACATTCCACAACGTTTGTTGCGTTCACTCATCACTCATCACTCATCAGGGTGTTAGTCAATTCTCTCTTGCCACACGAAGAGAATTCTCCTGCACACTTCGTGTGTTTGATTCTACCCATCCCTGTTGAACACACGTCATTTTCTTCCATCGCACTCAGCAGGGTGTTTGCTCTTTTCCATCCAAGCCAAAGAGCGACTTCAGTGTGCTCTGAACCGTGGACGTGAGAGTGTGTGTTTGTGTGCTGCGTGAACTATTTTTCCTGCGTGAAACACTTTCCATACTGCGCCATCCGCGGTGTTCTTTCTACTTTATCGGAGGACAAATTGTTATCATCTAATTGTTTCGGTAAGTGTCCTTTTCTAAGTGTCTAGTGTTATGTGACATTTATTCTAATTAAAACGTTGCACTTTACATGTTTCAGATGTGTGCTGCTACCGCTAGCTGTTCTCCAAACCTCTTCAAATTGCGACACTGTGTGCACTGTGTGGGTTCAATTGATCCTCGAGCACAAAGGTAAGTTTGTCACATCTTTAAATCAAGTGTAATTTTTTTAACAAAGTGTGTCTATTAATTGTGTACTTTCATCAACAGCCTTCATACAACACCGCGGTTGAGGCGCGTCAAATCTGATGACATCTTTCCTGAACCAAGCAGGCTGAACACGCGCACCACCACGGGCTCCAGCGCGGTGTGAAGAGGAAGAAGAAAAGACAGAATTGGAAACAGCCGCGCCAGGCTTCCAACCACCGTGTGTGTGTATGTAAGTATGTGAGAACACATGTGTGAATCCTCTTGTGGGAACTGCAAAAAGAAGAGAATAAAGAGTGTGAAGCAGCTAGACTGCCGCAACCAAATCAAGAGAGTGAATTCTCATTTCAATCCGAAAAACTGGGAGAGAGTGATGACATGCGAGAGAGAATAAAACTAGAAACACGAGAGAGGGCCACACGAAGCGCTTTCGGGTTTTTTCGCCTTCGCGCACATTTTGCTTTATGCGCGCGACTAAGTGAGCCTTGATGAGCGCGATGGCTCCCATACAAAGGCCTTCGGCTTTGCTAGCTGGGTAAGCAAAGCTAGCTGGGTAATATATATATATATATATATATATATATATATATATATATATATATATATATATATATATATATAGTAATTTTAAGTTTGGTTTCGTTTTCTGGTGCTCATGTTATTATAGTCTATTTTTCTAAGACCAATATATTGCCTAAAAACTGCTGTTATACTATTTAACAAAGAAACTTGTTGCAATATACAACTAATCAGGTCATGTGACTAACGCAACCACAGGTACAGAATATTTCTTTTGGTAATAATAATAATAATAATAATAATAATAATAATAAATGGGCCTTTTATTGCGTCAGTGCTTGCAAAATAAATAAATAACTAATTTTAAATAAGCCACACAAGAACACCCATTAATTTAATTAATTTTTTTAATATCTGATCAGTTTATCAAATACATCAAATAAATCTGATTGCTACGCTTGTTAAGGCCAACGAACAGGCGACTGTTCATTTTGAAACAAAGTGATATATCACAGTAATTTAGCGTTTACTTTAAGTTTGCCTCTTTCTACAGCATGTAAACTGGACGTCTACTTGGTATCAATATAATAAGCCTTCATAATTGCATTTTCTTATTTCAACATCCCAAATGTGCTTATATATGATTTGTCGCCTACTGAATTTATTATTTTAACTTATTTCTATCCATAATCATCATCAGTTTGTAATTCAAAACAATAGACAGTCAGTTTGTATCAGTTCAATCAGTTTGTAATTGAAAGAACAAAATAATTAAAGACACCAGCGAGAAAACTAGTTTTCAAAAAAAAAACTGTATTCCTTACTCTTGGAGTCCTAAACTAGATCTGAACTAATTGCTGACAACTTGGCTAGTCGTCGGCTGGTTGGTTCGGTCGATTATTGCTGACAACTGTGACATTGCTGACTGTTACTGCAGTGTAGGTGCGCACGTGGCGGTGTTGTAAGTTTGGTGTGATTGAGTTCGGGGTGACGATTTTGAATGCCATGGCCAAGTAAAATCTAGATATATATTATAAGGCAGGCACATTATAAGCCGTTTTGGGAAATCATTCAACGCTAACTTTTAGTGTACTTAGGACTGTAGAGTTGCGTACAAGCAGTGTTGTATGCAAGAGAGAGAACAAACATAGAATGAGGGGAAGTGTGAGAACGTTGACTAAAAGAGAGGGAATTGTGGGAGAGAACATTGGTCACTGTTGGAAGTTATATAAAGAGAACGTTGGTGAGAATAGGGAGATGGTTAATAAACGGTGACGAGGAAACATCAACGATACCGTGTTTATCATTTAAAAGAGGAGGATTCTACAAGGACGAGCACGTACTGCATCCGTCTAGGTCGGTGAGTTAATGAAGAGGAACGAAGATAACAATACAGAGCCCTTCGTTTAAGGGCAGCTCTAAAGATAGCCAAAGGCGTACGTCAGGCCCTTGTCACTTATACGTTAAAAACTAGCTTAGCTTACATGTGTCGAAAAGAATGGGGTAAACAAGTGTTAATACTTTAATCTATATAGTCTGCGCGTGGGCTGTGTCAGATTTTTATAGAGCACTAAACTATTTGCCACAACCATGTTGCGTTTTACACAACAGCTTGTTGTTTGCGTTGCCGTAGTTACCAACAAACCCTGTATTATATATTTTTTTAAATAATGAATAGTGCTTTTTCTATTGTTAAGTCTATGAATAGTTTGTCCATTAATCCACACAGCCCTGACCATGTTCGATGTAAAACAAATGGCTGCAACATTGAAACCTAGTGAACACGCAAAAAGCTTAATTATTTAATTGTTTTGGCGTAGGATTATGCTAGAAATGACTAAATTCATAGTATTAAAATTATATTGACGGAAATAAATTTATGTCAAAACTTTTTTGAATATTATAACTATTGCACATTGAGATTGTACCCTACTAAAAATAAAAAACTCAGTTAAACGTAAGGTTCACAGGACAATCTTTTTTTTACTAACTAACCATAAAAATAGGAACGAACTTTGTCTTATAGCACAGTTAATTTTCCCAATGTTCGTTCCAACGTGCTGGGGAACTTTCATTTAAAATTTTATCAATCTGGATTGGATGTTTCTACTATTATTGCTAACATAACTGCATATCCCTTTATGGGCATTAATGTTGTAGGCTAACGTGGACGAGATGGTGATACTGGTAACTCACCATTGACGCGTAAGCGGTCATTGGTCAATGCAGTGGCGGATCTAACGGTAGGCTGACTAGGCGGTCGCCTGGGGCCCCACCGATTTAGGGGCCCCGTAGATCGCCATTCTATAGTATGCCGTATAGACAGAGTACTAGCGACAAGCCCCCCCGGAAGGATGGCCGTTGGGGCCCCAAGGATGGCGAATCATTTACACCCCCCCCCCGGTCAGCAAAATTTTTAGAGCCTGTGACACAGGGGGCCTCAACACTTTCCGCCTAGGGCCCCCGATACCCGTAATCCGCCACTGGGTCAATGTGTTTGTGCAATCCATCCGGGTCATCGTTTGCGCGGTCAACAGGGTTGACCGGCGAATACGCCGACATTTGACAATTGGCAAAAGCAGAAATCACACGTGAAGGGAACGGCGGGAATGTTTTGTTTTTGTATTTTAAAAGTTAGAATAACGTCTAAGTTTTATTGTATAAGTTCATGTGTCGTTTATATAAGAACACGTGTACCTCTCTGTGTGCGAAACAAATGAAAGAAAGGAACTTAACACTATTGTTTTAGGTTTTCATACAAACAGAGCGATTTAATCGTTTTAATACATAGTTTATAATAGTGATAATGGCTAGTATCATTGAATCTGTTCGTAGCGGGAATGTACGGTGCTCACAAGAAATTCTAGGGAAGGCAACACATTTCTCGTACCTGTTTTTCCAATGTCGCTGTATAGCAATAATTTAACGAAAATGAGTGTCGGGACGTAAGCCACCGCTACAAACGTATTCAATAATATCCGCGAATATGTATGTGTTATGTTCTGCACTTTTACTTTTATTAAAACACTTATAAACGAACAATAATAAATAAAAGATACAATGAACAAACACTTTAAAACCGCAAGTGCGGTGGCCGCGCACCAGCCGCACCGAGCGCCCCTGCCGAGAGCTCCAGCTCGATCGGCCTTCGTACACACTCTGATCGTGCGGCGCTCGGCACACACTACCCAAGTAGCAACCGAAGCTTTTTTCTCCCACCCAGTCCGCAAAAAGCCGAAGTTTTGTATGGGATCGTCTCGTACACATATGTACCCACTTACGTACCCACTTGCAGTAGAAGTGGAAATGTGGTTTCACGCACACATAGACACCTTCCACCCGAACGATCGCGTTCACACATACTATCACGCTCTGATTTTTTCTGCACCTCATGCATACCAATGTGTTTGCTCCACCCCCTTTTCGGATTGCTTATAGAAATGATGAGGCACACATGTTTACATTTGGTGTATGCACACATTCGCATGCAGTTTATTCCACACATTTTCTCTCCGTTCCAACACGTGCTTTGGCATACTCACACTTTGTAGACGGCAGAACGGTCTCCCCCTTCCAAATTTACCGTTCTTCCTCCTCTCGATCTTTTTTCTCCTTACCGCGTCCGGGGTACCATCAGAGCTACGCGCTGGCTTTAGATTTTCCTCCTCTCGTTTTTCCTTTCTCCTACCGCGCCCGGGGGCTGCGCGCGTTATGACAGGTTCTAAGCGTAATCCAGTGCGTTGTTTTGTGGCTGAGTTGTGCTGAACGCTGTCAATAAAAATGAACCAATAATTAATGTATGTAGTACGTATTACTTGGGATAGTTTTGCGTATATGATGAGAGCAACACTTACCTTAATATTTTAAAACTGGAAAACAATTTCTTTCCGTCAAAACTTTGAAGATTGTTGATGATGCCAACAGGTAGGCGTTAATGAATGGCGCATGCACCTGTAACTTTGAAGCCGATAAGCATTAGTTGAATTAGTACATTGAAGCACATATGAGATCAAGAAACTTACCTCAACAAGTTAGCTAGGATAAATCATTCCACAATGGAATAAGAAGCAACACTGCGCAAAACGTAAACATGGAAAGTAGGGGACACAAGAAATCGCACATCACTCCCGCACATCTTTCCACAACGAAAGTTCTGGACAGACTGAGAATGCCTAACACCCGGATGAGTGCGATAGCAGAACAATCATGGTAGAACGAGAGAGATGGGTAGACTCGGTTCAACGCAATCCAACGGTAGATGCATGTGTGTGTGACCAACAAAAGACTTCAGACCCCGCTCCTCGCGTTTTTCATCCATCATTTTTCGTCACACGCACACACCTCTATACGCGCGGCGGTTCGCTGTCCAAAATGTAGAGAGAGAAGACAGGGCATCTCGCTTTGGCACACAGAAAAATCTCTGAAAAACTTCGGCTCTGCTACTTGGGCAGTTTCAACTAGTCATGGGAAAAATGATTCTTTTTAAAGATCAGGTGCGGTCCAGTTCGCTCAGTGGAATGAACTGAACGCGCGCGGTGATTCTTTCGCACGCCTGCGGTACGTTTTTAAATATCGATTATATGCTGCAAAAATATCCATTTTTTATTTTTATAAAGTTACATTTACAAACATAGAAAAAGGAAATCAAAGTTGTTTTAATGCTCATGTAAACTTTAAATTTGTTTTATTTCCTTATATCATTATTCATTTTGTGTTCTACTCGTTTAAAGTATTTTTTTATAAAAATGTAACTTTATCGCCATTCAAAACAACGGATTCATAACACTCATTCAATTAATCGTACAGTTTAATAAACTGTGGTTAACTATAGTTCATGAGGAGAATCTTCTTCATAAATTCAGAGCCGACATCGGGTGCTTCAAACATCTGGAAAATTACCTGCAGTTTCGGTCTGGTGAAAAAAAACTACTAGAGCGAGAGTGTATTGCTGTTTTGCGGAACGGGAAAGAAGACATGGATAACAGAAGCTTTCTCGTTCTAGTTAACACACAATCAGATCGAAAAAGCATGCTGATTTTCTGAGTAGGAGAATGAACTCCGCACCGCGTGCGGTGGTTTGTTGCACTCTTTCATGATCGGTATGGAGAGTTTCCGCACGGAGAACCAATACCGCACCGCTAGCGTGCGGAGATGTATCGCACACATTCATAGTCGGCGCGGAGAACGTCCGCACAAAGAATCAATACCGCACCGCTAGCGTGCGGAGATGTATCGCACACTTTCACAGTCGACAGGGAGAGCGTCCGCACGAAGAATCAATACCGCACCGCTAGCGTGCGGAGATGTATCGCACACTTTCATAGTCGATAGGGAGAGCGTCCGCACGGAGAATCAATACCGCACCGCTAGCGTGCGGAAGAATCATTTCCATTTATCTGGCGGTGCGGTACTCGTTCACTCAGTGTAAAGATTGGAATGAATCATTCAGTTCTGATTCATTTTGCCCATGTCTAGTTTCAACCCCCTCATGTCCACAAACTGCCTTCGCTTACTATTCCTATCCCGTTTCTACATTCCACAACGTTTGTTGCGTTCACTCATCACTCATCACTCATCAGGGTGTTAGTCAATTCTCTCTTGCCACACGAAGAGAATTCTCCTGCACACTTCGTGTGTTTGATTCTACCCATCCCTGTTGAACACACGTCATTTTCTTCCATCGCACTCAGCAGGGTGTTTGCTCTTTTCCATCCAAGCCAAAGAGCGACTTCAGTGTGCTCTGAACTGTGGACGTGAGAGTGTGTGTTTGTGTGCTGCGTGAACTATTTTTCCTGCGTGAAACACTTTCCATACTGCGCCATCCGCGGTGTTCTTTCTACTTTATCGGAGGACAAATTGTTATCATCTAATTGTTTCGGTAAGTGTCCTTTTCTAAGTGTCTAGTGTTATGTGACATTTATTCTAATTAAAACGTTGCACTTTACATGTTTCAGATGTGTGCTGCTACCGCTAGCTGTTCTCCAAACCTCTTCAAATTGCGACACTGTGTGCACTGTGTGGGTTCAATTGATCCTCGAGCACAAAGGTAAGTTTGTCACATCTTTAAATCAAGTGTAATTTTTTTTAACAAAGTGTGTCTATTAATTGTGTACTTTCATCAACAGCCTTCATACAACACCGCGGTTGAGGCGCGTCAAATCTGATGACATCTTTCCTGAACCAAGCAGGCTGAACACGCGCACCACCACGGGCTCCAGCGCGGTGTGAAGAGGAAGAAGAAAAGACAGAATTGGAAACAGCCGCGCCAGGCTTCCAACCACCGTGTGTGTGTATGTAAGTATGTGAGAACACATGTGTGAATCCTCTTGTGGGAACTGCAAAAAGAAGAGAATAAAGAGTGTGAAGCAGCTAGACTGCCGCAACCAAATCAAGAGAGTGAATTCTCATTTCAATCCGAAAAACTGGGAGAGAGTGATGACATGCGAGAGAGAATAAAACTAGAAACACGAGAGAGGGCCACACGAAGCGCTTTCGGGTTTTTTCGCCTTCGCGCACATTTTGCTTTATGCGCGGGACTAAGTGAGCCTTGATGAGCGCGATGGCTCCCATACAAAGGCCTTCGGCTTTGCTAGCTGGGTAAGCCTTGCGCTGCTTACCCACCGGTCACCAGCACTCAGAGATCCGCTGAGATTGAAGCTGACTTTGAAGCTGAGTTGGCGAAACGTCTCAGCCTCCGAAGTAACCCGAAGCCGAAGCAAAACCGATCGAGGGGGGGGGGGTTGTTCGTATTTTTCTCGCAGTAGATTTTTTTCTCTCCCTAGGGAACAACCAACACACTCTCTCGTTCCGCAAACGTTGTATAGAGAGCTCGCTCTATCAGGTTGGCAGAACGAGAAAGCGTGTTGGTTTTGTCCCCTAGGTATTCTCTCAATCTGTTTTAAGAGAGCAGATCACAAAAAATTCTCTCAATAAGAGTTTTTGGTGATCTCGCGCTCTTTCGATCTTAAATAAAATCACACACATACAAGTATACCTTACACGTGCTTTTATTGTTAACAGCACAAGCGGGATTAGTATTGATGAGCAGTAATGAGCTGTTATTAGTATTGAAAGCTAAACTGTATTACTACATGAATATTAGTGAGTTAGTATTGGTACATGCAAGCAGCATTTGTATCCAAGCAGTTCAATTGTAAACTTATTTTGTGTGATGCAGTTGAAAAGTCAAAATGCAAAGTAGCTTGAAAGAAAATCCACCACCGTTAATATTTTTTAATACGGTTTTATCAAAACGGCAAGCCAGTGATAAACCGTCTAAAGTTCTAACGCTGTACAACACGTCCCGGCCACCCTCGACGTCTTTCAACGTATTGGAAGCTGGATCGAAAAAGCCGCGAACGAAAAAGGAGGCCAGTGTTGCTACTGAGCCGCCTCCCTTGGCCTATTTTGGCGATGTTTCACAGAAATCTGTTGTGCAAAAGCGTAACATGCATGACGTGCCCAGCGTTGTCGCCCGTGAGCCATCTGTGTTGGCCTTTATTGACAGTGGAACAACACAATCTGTTAATCATTGCACGGTACCGGTGTCCAACATTAACGTCCGTGAACCATCTCCGTTGACAATTGACGTAGCTGAAAATCGGCAGAGAGCTGTGGAAAAACATCCCACGGAGACAGTTTCTAGCGTTGACGTCCGTGAGGCTCCTCCGCTAGCCTTTTTCGATGGCGTTTCTATAAAAGCTGCTGTGGAAAGCAACCGCACGGCGATTGCACCCAGCGTTGCTGAACGTCAACCATCTCCATTGGCCACTGTCGAAATATCCTCGATTGATCCGTGTATTGAGGCCATACAGGATTCTCATCCGGTTGAAGCACCGCTCCAGCTACCGTCAGCAACATCCTCAATAGAGTTGCACCACAGAACCGGTGCTCCTAGTGGATGTGCGGAAGAAAGGGTAATTTGTAGTACATGCTGCACACAGCTGGACACATTGTTAAATCTATTACAAGAACAAAACAAGCATTTGTTTAAGTTAACGAAAGCTATTATCCAGAAGAATGTTTTGAATAGCTCTTTTACCTGTCCAAATTGCCCCGCGAGTAATTCAAATTGTTTTACAATAGATGAAGTTGATGAAACACCTAGACCGGCTGAAATAGAAAACATAGAAGCTTTAGACAATTTTGAAAGTATGTTGAGCGACAAAAATGTATTTATCGCTACAGCTAGAAGAATATCGAATTCTCTTACTTCGAATACTCCAGACAATCGAATGCACGAAGCAGTGTTGAAGCTGTTTAGCGCCCCCTTCCTTTGCAAGTGCAGTTGGCTGGGCGGAGGAGCAAATGGTCCGAAGATTCCAATGTACCGGTACAAACATGTCCATCACCTTCTAATGGCCGTTGGTCGAACTTCAAATGAAACTGTAACGTTGAAAAGGGCGCAATTATTTTTAAAATCAAAATTGCGTAATTCCAAGAGCCGCCTTGCTTGCAAGAACATGCGCAAGAGTGTTGTTTGTAAACGAAATAAAAAGAATAATTAAATTACCTTTATAGTTATTCACTGCACTTCCTTCAGTCCACCTGAGTGATAATCGATGTTCAATATTGTCTTTCTTTGCTTTTTTCCTTCGCTTTGTCTTCTTTGCGGCATCATCGCTTTTGAGCAGCTCTTGAATTAAAAAGAAAATAAACATTAATTAAAAAAATGGGAATTTAACTAACATTGTGTCCATCATTGACTATGCACTAGACTAAAGGATGAAAAACAATTACCATAAAACGGTGCACTAATGCAGTGCGTAAAACTAATGCATATAATGTTTTCTTACCTTGATGAGTTCGCGTGTCGCAAGTATTAACGATGCGAAGGTCCTTCTTGTGTGGTTCCACCAAACAGTATACCATCTTGTTGTAGAATTGATGTACATAGGTTAGTGTGTCTGACGGTAGCATTGTGCCTGTGCATTTTGTGTTCTGTAAATTTCAAATAATAACGTTAGAAATGGTAACAATCATATCTTACCAATAAACTTACCTTTTTGTGAAGTGTTTGCCGTGCCTGTTTGCTAACGTCGTTTGCGGATGTGATGCTCAAAAAAGTTTTTATAATCTGCATTGCTATTTTTACTATTGTTATGTCGATTACACGGTTTAACGCAAAAGTTGATGTTGGGTATACAGTAATATAACTGAGGCTTTGTCATGTTACATATCCTGGCATCAGGGCAATTAGCCATTTAGGTTATATGCACATTATATAAAATGCAATTGTTTTTTTTTTTGCTCAAATTGCACAACATATACTTCCTATGAAAAGCTTTATCATCAGCCATCCGTGTGTAGTAATCAACTTTACATAACTAAATGCTCTCTAGTGTGATCTACGCAAGAGAATTCCTAAGTTTTGTGTGTATTATTTTATATTTTATGTTATATATGTTATATATGTTATACATATATGTTATATATGTTACTCAATTGTAAGGTTAAAACCTTACTTCGACTAAACTATGGTTCTTTGTCATGGCTAAGCAAAAATGAACGAATTTAGATGACGTGGAAAGGTATGTTTACCAAAAAAAATTGATGCTGAAGTAAATAGCAAAACGAATTCACTGGCTATATTTTACAACACATCATTCTATGGTTCAAGCCCCGTATGGACTGACCTACTCGTAGCAAAGACTTTATAAGCCTCGTAAGCCGTAGCTATGCCATATACAATAAACGGAACGTGCTGATCGTTCCGCCAAATAGAAGAAAAATTCCTTTTCACTGGCAACCAACTATGGTCCTACAGGTATACAAATAGTTCAATCAATCTAATCTAAATTCACACTACAGATACTATTGTAAGATTAAGACTACTACTACTACTAAAAAGATCGAAGTAAGCTTAAATGTAAACGCAAAATTACATCTTAAACCTACTTACTCAACCTAAAGAAAAGAAAATTCAACCTAAACTTAAACTAACCTATAAAAAATCAATACAGTTAAAAAAAAGGAAAATAAAAACTAGGTGCCATGTCAGCCGCATGAGCCATTGCCTGCCTTTCATATAACAGGCCAACAGAAAAAAAGCACAATTTATATTTGATTGTGCAAAAAAACAAACACACAAAACAAAACCCCAACCCGCTTTGTTCCATTAACCACGGGGAAAAGGCAGCTCGCCTGGAGGAGGCCTGATACGGATACGCAGTGTCCAGCACGGCAAACATGTCCTAACATTGCCCGTAGTGCTGTTAAAAAGGTCGTCGTCCCCCCCCCCGCCCCCTTAATGTAAGCTTTGTCCACCTTCCCGTCCATATCACAGATGGATGGGCACGAATTATCCGGAGTTTCGGTGGAAGTTTACCTGTAACAAGAGGAAAAATTAGACCAGCTACTTTATGCAATTTCATGAATTTTTTACTTACCATGTGCAACCACACGTCGTCTTCGAGGGTGTCGAGGAGGCAAATGTTTTCGACTGAAGGGAGGAAATTAATCAGGAATAAAGGTGTGGAGAAGAGGAAAAAAGGCTATGGCGGAAGGAATTGTTGAGTTTGGTGAAGGATCAATGGGAGGGAGATTAAGAGGACGCGTGGGTTGCTTCACTGCAACCATTTTGCATCTGATTGCAGTCCATGGAACCTCCACCACCACAGCCGGCGCGTTTTCCATCGTTTGGTAAACGTGGATCTCAGCAGAAGACATTGGTGCAATAACACCGCCTTCTGCTGAGATCTCGTAAAGCGCGGCCATGGTTAAAAACCGGATCCCAACTACGGTGATATCGTGCGAGCCTGATGTTTTCGCACTCAAAAATTTAACTATGCCATTGTCCTTGGTCAAAAACCATTGGTCTTGAAATTTTGGCAGTAAGACAAAATCGGCGGTCACATGTAGACCGACACCATTTGCCTTCAACATCGGATACTGTGGAGCTGGCGGGGTAGCAACCAGATCAAGGCTCATTAGATCGCTTGATCTGTTTGCAATTTGCTCCACACATTTCGTGCCCGCTCGGACCCAGCGTGGAAAATTTTGCAAAAAATTTTCTGTTGCGTAGGCCGAAAAATCGTCGAGCGCTCCAAATTTTTCAACATCTTTATAAATGTGAACGAGAAGGTGGATGTTGCTTGTTAAATATTTTCGACCGTAGACTTGGCCGAAATTCTTCACAAATATGCGAAGATAATCTCGTGCACGGAGCCACAAGTGCTGTTGAAATTTGGTCGAAAAAATTGTCACAGCACTAAAGTAGAGCAGGAAGTGACCATAGGCGATTGGATCAACCAGGTCCTTCAGAACCACAACTGATGCATAATGTAGATAGCTACGCCACTCGGTAGCTTTCCAAAAGGCGTGATATCTGAGAAGCCGAAATGATCGATGGATCTCAGTAGGAAGCTTTGTCTGCATTAAAAATTTAGACGCAGCTTCCATTTGGAGAGGTGTCCACTTTTTATTACGGGGAAATTTGCCGAACATAAATCCCCGTTGCATAAAACGTGTACACCCCTCGTCACACAGGTGTTCACGCTCCGAAGTGGGAGCGTTGTCGACTAAATCAAAATTATCTAATTCTTCTAAAGGTGTACGCCACTCCTGATGATGGTTCAATATGACTCTACCACGAAACCCTTCGTCCGTACGAAGGGGAGCATCGACGGAATCAAAAATAATTTTTTTTCCCTCTTCACACCACTCGCCATGGCAAGTGCACTTTAAACAACTGTCGTATCCGTTGTGGTTCGTCGTTGCTAAAAATAAAATATATATTGTATTTAGCTAAATTATTTACGATAATGTTATTTATTTCGTTACCTAATATGAACGCTCGAGCCGGTGTATCAGCGATAAAATTGCGTACCCGAAACTGCAACGTTTTATCGCCGATGGTCAAGCCTCCTCGCTGAATGATATTAAAATCATTCACTAGCGGCCGCAAAAATTCTTCCACACTTGACGGCTTTGTATGGCCACTATATGCGGCCACCAACATGAGTGGAAGCTTAGGCAAGTCTACCGCTTTCACCAGAATAGGCCAAACCTGGGTCGGCCCACCCTTATGTAGCGGTAGCCCGTCGACCGATACGTCTAACTTGAAAGGATCGTCTCGGGGTTCGATGTTTCTATAAATAATAATATAAAGGATTTTTTGTAGCAATTGAAACATAACTCAAAACATAACATACTTACTGAAAATACTTGGTCAGGACTGGCGATAATCCTCCGTACCAAAAGTCACCTCCCCCGATTTTATAAATGCTGTCAGCAGCACGGGGAGGTGTTCGCACCAAAGTCCGGCTATCTTTTGGAAGAGTGGCATCTACCTTCTTCCGTAGGATCGCCAGTAGCATATTGACCACCGAACGGGGGAGCTGACTCTTAATTGCAAAGAATCTAAGACAATCCAACAAACTTAGATGGTCAAAGATCTCATAAGAGTCATTCTCATCGGAAGCGCCGTGATAAAAATCGTCGCTGTCCTCCCCGTTCGGATAATGTTCCCCGTGGTCGAAATCATCAGCATCATCCGCGACGTTTTCAGCACTTGTTCCGGCAGTGCTTGATGTCGTAGCTTGGCCTTGCGGCACTTCCGGAACCGTTTCGTCATCCGAAAAGTCTTTATTGGGAAGATAATTTATAATCAACAGTATAATTAAATAAAAGACATGTAAAACAATTACAACGTTTCTTTCGAACTTGTTAAATTCGGATTTGGTTAATAAGGAAACAAATCACTTGCTGTGTGTACATATTTTTTAAAAATTTATTTATTCGAATTATAGTACGAATATAGTTTATATGATGAACGCTGTATTATCGAATATTTGTTTTCTGCTTTCCGATCCGACATTTGAATTGTTGATTCGGTGTTTTCCCGTCGCCACACTACAATGGCTACCTGCAATAATAGGAACGGACCAATTTTTGCCCGATTGACCAGTGCAACAAATAATGTATTTGATCATGATCGCACGGTTTTTAATTTACACTTGGATGGTTGTCAACCGCAATTATATGTTAAAGGCTTTTTAGAATTTATGGTATGAGAAGCAGGATAGTCAGTTCTGGTTTCGTACGGATAGTCAAGAATCGATTCACGTCCGGTCTAGTGGCATTTGCCATGGTGAACCTGTGGAAACCTTATCCGTTTTGCCAGTCTGAACCACTTTTCTTACCCTGCGCTACTGCTCTTAGCCACTTATCTAAGCCTTTTTTTATTTATTTTTTTTTGTCCAACACAATTAGCCCTGCCCTGCTTATAGGATGCTCGGCTCATGCGGTCCTTAAACCCATGACGGGCATGTTCATAGGTCGTGCTCTTGACGACTAGCGGCAACATTAAATGAATAATGTTTTTTCAAAACTAATTTTTGTTTTGTTTTGAAACACTTCTTCATATTTTACTTGACGTCCGCGACCTGCGCGGTCATGATGGACTATTTAAGTTTTTGATATATAATTAGTACCACGCAGCCGGATAGTCAGTCCGGCTACGGAAGGACGGTCCATACGTGGCTTGAACCCATGACGGGCATGTTGTTAAGTCGAGCGAATTGACGACTGTACCACAGGACCGCCCTTTTGAAACACATTTTTACACATTCACTGAACACTTAACACATTTACCACACTGAACACCGAATTGACGGAAATTGTAGGACGATTATAAATACAAAATATAATGCAATTGATTCGCACATTTTTTGTCTCATTCCGTTTTTCACGCCGCGGCTTTTTGACACACGCACATATATCCCGGGTATGATAATATGTTTTTTTTTCTTGCACCGATTCGCACATAGAAATTTTTATTTTGGTGCCCTTAAATCAATGCACCGAATTCTTCTTCTTTTGACACTACAACCGCTGCCGATCAAGGCCTGGCTGTATCCACTAGTGAAGTGGCATTGGCTTTCAGAGACTTTTTTTTTGCTACCGTAGCGGGATAGTCAGTCCTACGTATGGGGGCACGGTCTATTCGAGACTTGAACCCATGACGGGCATGTTGTGAAGTTGTATAAGTTGACGAATGTACCACTAGACCGGTCCGACCGCTTTTACACAGAATTATTTTACACTGAATTATACTGCACATTTTATATAATATTAAATAATATAACATGGTATGCACTGACAAATAACCACTCACTTTTTTACTTACCCATGTTTGGCAGCGGGACAAACCCATCGTTTGCCTCTTGCAGAGCCTCCTGGTACGAGAGCTAAATCTCGTCCATGAGCTTACGACACTTTGCATAAAAATGCCCATTTTGGCTGCAGTTTTGCGACATTTTTGCACTTTTCTAACTCACTTTTCTAACACACTTGACGAACACTTGCACTTGGCACTTGGTAAACCACACAGAATGACAAAAAGTTTGACAGCAGAAACGTAGCACCACTACAATCCAAAATATGCCTACCTCACACATACACTCTCATGGCTAAAACGTTGGCGCGTGCTCGTTAGGATGAGATTTTTTCATAGCACACTTTTTTCATCATCGCTGTTTCTCTCGTTCGCTTCAGCCAAGCAAAAAAAACTCGGTTTTGCTCTTCGTCTGATTTGGAGAGCGCACGAAGGGGTTTCGGGTTCCATCTCCAACAACAACAACCACACGAGGAGGCTCGGGGACACTCATCAGGGGAAAATCGCTCAAATTAGAGCGAGAGACAGATAGAAAAAGTGAAAGGTCAATATAAAATCTTCGGCTTTTGACCGTTGGGTAGTGTGTGCGACAGTGTGCGTGTACACTGTCGTCCTCCTGGACGTTGACCGGTGGCAGCGCAACTGCCACGGCAAGTCCAGGGGTCGGCACGGCTGCCCACAACATCTCCCCCTTTTAGTACCGAAGGGCTCGAACCGACGCAGGGGTATTCCACTAAGGGAATACTGGCGTGGTGACACCCTTCCGGCTGATGCTGCTGAGATTTGGGGACCACGATGTTGTCGCGCTGAGCAGCGCTTGCTGCTGCTCTCGGCCCTCTCCGCGATGGCGATAACGCAGCGGTGATGATGATGCTGATGATTCTGCTGTGCCGCTCCCTGGGACGGCGGCGATAGTGTGACGGCGATGATGATGACGATGATGATGATGCCGCGATGATGATGACGATGATGATGATGCCGCGATGATGGTGACGATGATGATGGTGCCGCGATGATGATGACGATGATGATGATGCCGCGATGATGATGACGATGATGATGGTGCCGCGATGATGATGGCGATGATGATGATGCCGTGATTATGCTTGCCCCAGGGCAGCAGCGATTTATCTTCGATGACGGCGGCAAAGATGAAAATACTCGGGCGGCATTGTTCCTCGCCCTCCTACGATGCGTAGGCTGCAGCCGGGGGAGAAATGTGTATCCCGTTGGAACGGGGCTGCAGCCAGGGCGGCATGGCTCATCGCCCTTCTTTTATGCTGTGGCTGCAGTCGGGGCGCAATTGGCGACGCCCGTTCGACTGCAGCCGGGACGGCATGCTACTTCGTCTCCTCTGGACACTGTGGCTGTAGCCGAGGCGCAATTGGCGACGCCTGCTCAACTACAGCCAGGGCGAAAGCGTTCGCGCCGATGTGTGCTGCTGTGTTGCAGCCGATGCAACTTGTGCGTTGCCGATCCTGTTGTGCTGCCGAGCCGGAATGGTACGTCGCCGTGGTTAGAGGCAGGACTCGAGCCGCGTCGAAATTGCTGCCTCGCCGATGATGCGCTGAGCTCGAGCCGGGGCGGTATTGCTCGTCGCCGATGGATCGTTGTTGTGCTGCTGCTGCAGCTGGGCGGAATGCGTCCTCGCCCGATGAAACTGGGGGCTGCAGCATGGGTGGAATGACCCCCATTCGATGTTCCAGCAGCAAGGCGGAAAGCTGCCTCGCCTATGGTGCTGCTGGCGTTGCTGGGGCTGCAGCCCGACGACCTTCCTTGTCGCCGAGAGTGTGTGATCGGCTGCCCTTATGTTATTGTTATGTGTTATGTTCTGCACTTTTACTTTTATTAAAACACTTATAAACGAACAATAATAAATAAAAGACACAATGAACAAACAATTAACACTTTAAAACCGCAAGTGCGGTGGCCGCGCACCAGCCGCACCGAGCGCCCCTGCCGAGAGCTCCAGCTCGATTGGCCTTCGTACACACTCTGATCGTGCGGCGCTCAGCACACACTAAGCCTTGCGCTGCTTAGTGTGTGCGATAGTGTGCGTGTACACTGGCGTCCTCCTGGACGTTGACCGGTGGCAGCGCAACTGCCACGGCAAGTCCAGGGGTCGGCACGGCTGCCCACAACAGTATGAGTTATTGTAATGATTATAACAAAACGGGGCGGTCCTGGTACAGTCGTCAACTCGAAGGACTCAATAACATATCCGCCATGGGTTCAAACCTAGAACGGACCGTCCCCCCGAAGCTAGGATTGATTATCCGACTACGTGGTAATGAATTAAGTCCCGAAAGCCTGTATATAGGCCGGCATGTCCGCGTAGGACGTTACGCCAAATAGAAGAAGAAGAACAAAACGTTGTTTAATAATATTTTTTTCAAATAACTTTTTTTTTACAATTGCCGTCTACTGCTACAGAATGGTTGAAGATTTCAAAAGGATTCGAGGAACAATGGAATTTTTCTCATGTAATTGGTGCCATTGATGGAAAACATGTCACCTTAAAACAACCAGCTAATAGCGGAAGCCAGTTTTTCAACTATAAGAGCACTTTCAGCATTGTTTTACTAGGCATAGTGGATTCTAATTAAAATTTTATATTTGCTGACGTCGGTTGCCAGGGTCAAATTTCTGATGGTGGAGTGTTAGCAAACAGTGCTATATACCAGAAACTGGAGCGCCGGGAGCTAAATATACCCGTTCCTTAAATTTTACAAGTTCCTTACGAGATCGAGGTTCCCTATTTTTTTTGTCTCCGGCCTTTTGCTGGAATGCACACCGCAAACTCAATAGAACGCCACTTTAACAACAGAAATTCGCGAGCTCGTCGAACGGTAGAAAACGGTTTTGGCATTGATGTAAAGGTCTGGCGAGTTTTAGCGAAACCAATGGAATTAGAACCACAAGTAGCTGAAAAAATCGTTCTGGCAACAATTCATCTACACAACTTTAGACGTCGGCACTTGCTTTGGAATTATAATACAACTCTTCTTGCACCCACAAGGAATACGGCATCTAGATCATCTTCCTCTCAAGAGTCTAACGTTGACACTACTACAATGTTACCTCTTCGACACGTTCCGTTGAGGCCGTCTAGAGTGTTGCAAAACATGCGATTACACTTAGCAAGACATTTAAAGTTTAATGATCCATTACCATTTGATTTACCGCAACCTCGTAGAGTTATGTAATTTTCGGAAGCATATAAACCACCACGTACTAATTAGAATTATGGTATTAAGCGAAAGCAAATTTGTATTTGATTTTTGTGTGCATTGCGAAATCTTTATGAATGCTTCCTATTTTTTCTAACACGTTTTATATTTTCCTTTCGTCGAAATAAAAAACATTTATTTGTGATTTGTAGCATTCTTTATAAATAAAGGCACCGTTTATTTGAACAAACCTCGCAAGTTAAAAGCTAACTGTGGTGAACTATATACTAATATTATTTTTTAAAGAATAGTAGAATTCTTTACATGGCAATTAACTCAATGTGTGCATACAATCTGAAAAACCAACGAAGAATAACTGAAACTAATAAAGTTCCTATCGTTATGCTAAACCGATGCAAACATTAAATTTAAGGCATACATACAAAATAAATGTCATTATTACTATGAACGATACGAATAAGTTTTTTTATAAACAGGAATTATCTTAAGCAATACGGCTTTTTTGGACCGTTACTCCTGGACAGTAAAAACAGAAATTTCGGATTTTCACAGTTCATGGAAAATAATTACAATGCTCAATTCAGTAATTCATAAAATTCATTAATTCCTAAAACACTTAAACTATCTTAACAATACATAATACATAACAATACATAATTCACTTATTTATAAAATTCTTAAATTCCAACAAACACTTAAACTATATTAACACTTAAATTTTAAACCTACAGATATGCATGATCATGTCCGCATAAAATTGATCAATTTGATCATTCATGACCGTCGTTATGGACCTGATCAGTTTAGCACAGAGCTCTGGATGTTTGTCTTCGAAGGTGGCAACTTGTGCCTCTACAAAGTTGCCCAGAGCCCTGGCTTTTGTGCAAGGTGCAGCAGCAGTAGCAGTATTAGCAATGCTTTGAATGGCTGTCAAGCATTCGCTAATCTGACTTGATCGAGTCGTTTCACTAAACTTTTATTTTGCGTCCTTTGGATGCTGTGCGACCCTCTAGCATGCCACTAGAGGAGCCAGTGGAGGATGTTGTGGCAGTTGTCGTGGCTGTTGTTGAGGCAGTTGAACTGCATGAAGCGGCGGTTGCAGGAGCGGTCGAGATAACAACAGGTTCCCGAGAAGTTCCTTCAAGAGTTGCCTGGCATGAGAACAGAAACGCTATATTAATTTATTCCTCCACAATACGATACGTAAACACTGTCTACTTACAGTATTGATTGTACGACGTGGAGCTGTCGTTTCATGTAGAAACGACATATGCTCGTAGGCATACCAAACCTCCTTCAATAGCTCGCTGGAACCTGAATATTTATACAAAAGAAACGATCTTAACAAATATGAAGTAATAAAATAGCAAAATTTACTCACCGGAACCTGTTGTCTGACTCAAAGCGATCTCCTTTTTTATCCGCCGGTAGGAATTCATTAAATTCCTCCATTTGGCATGAACGCACTGTGGATCCTCCTCCAGCACGGATGCTATCTGTTGCCAGGCTTGATGCCTTATTTCATTATTTTTATACTGGCGATCAGTATCTAACCAGATGCACGGATAAGTTTTCACCAAATTGATCAATTCAATGACTTTTTCCTCATCTTGAATAGGCTAAAATAATAAAACAACCAATAATCTAGTGTGTCATTCTATGAGAAAAGGTGTAACTTACATTTTTATTCGATTTTTGGGCGGTTTTAGCTCCTTCCATTGTTATGTGCTGGCGTGGTTGACTGCTAATCGAAAATGTCCGCCTGAAAACTTCCAAGGAATCTCCAAACACAATACCAACACATCCCCACATAATGTATCCAACATTTTTGTTTTCGTATACGTTTATTTAAGCCTCATTTTATTCTCAATATTATTATTGCCCTCAAATAAAACATTACATAAAAATATTGTTAATAATTTGTATTTATTTTATCAGTAGCTTAAATAAGCACGTAATTTTGAATTTTATTTCACTCAAATTTAAAAATTGAATTCGATGATCATCCCTCTCTTCAGCACTTGAAACAGTAATGTAAACATAGCAGGTGGAAGATACGTCTCTTGTCGCCGCTCGTAACCCGCATACATCGGCGCATCTGACAGATCGAGAACGATGGAAATTTGTAGCTATCATTTGTAGCCACATACATGTATGCAGCGTCTAGGGCCTGCTGAATAATGGTTGCCAAATTCGTATGTGACGTGAGAAAAAGTAAACAAAATAGAAAAGCGTTAAACAAACCGGTTTTTTTTATCACAATACATTGAAACCCCTTGTCTATTTAACCGATAATATTAATTTTCTTTACGTTGCAAGTACGTTTTGTGATTTTGCAGCAAATATTTTGTTGTATTTGTTTATTTTTAGGATATTTACGTCGTAAATAAGGTCTAACGATCACAGGCGAGACAGAAATACAAATCCGGAAAAGCGATATGTACACGTTTGGAAAATGAAGAATGAGAAGTAGAGAATGATTCAAACTAGCAAGTTCATGGTGAGTATATTTGGTGCTATAGATTTTAATATAGCAATGAGGGTAATGAATTGTGCTCCAATGTGCAGTTTTTGTGTGCACACGTTTAACGGTCCAATCCTCCAACCAATCTGCTCTCTTAGGACCAGACGCAACAATATTATATTTTAACATTTCTATTAATCGCTTCTTTCCAATGGGATTGGGGCGCGGGGGGAGGGGAGTCAGGGCCCACAGGGACGGTCGTCAACTTGAAAGACTTAATAACATACCCGTCGTGGGTTTAAGCTTAATTTGGACCGTCCCCGCGTAGGACTGACTATCCGATTGCGAGGGAGTGAATAAGTCTCGGCCTGTATGGGCAGGCATGACCATGTAGGACGTTACGCCAAATTGAACACGGAGGCAGGAGTGTCAGGAAGTGTCCGAAACCGCTCACGGTCTCGAGCCTTCTTCTGCCAGTCCGTTATCCCAGCCTTAATGGAGGACGCCTCCACGCCTCCTCTGTCCTTGTGGACGGCCTAAAAAGACTGTCTTGTATATAAACTTTTATTACATTTAATTTATTTCTTGTACCTTACCCAGGTTAACCGGATACATCTAACATCATTTATCATCTATGCACCTGCACATACCGACTAGACGAATCCAGCTTACACTGCGGAGCATCGGATGACACCGTACTGCAGCCCGCAGACAACACGGCGTAGGGAACGAGACACCAGTGCATGCGTGGTACCAACGTGACCGAGCTTCCATCAGAACCAGAAAGATCTTACGATCGCACTTGCATTTTGACATCTAAATAGCTTAGCAAATAGACAGAAATAAGCACTAGCTTAGCAAATATACATAAAAAGGCATTAGTTAGACACAAAACAGTCAGTACATGTAATGTAATGTAAGTTTTAAGCAATATCATTAGATGGAGAAGTCTATTTTTATTTAGGACCTTTAACGCACACATTTAAAGAGGAGCTAGCTAGTAAGAGAGTGCAATAGAAATAGACAGAGAGTAGCTTTATTTCAATATTAATTTTTTTGTTTATATTACTTTTCGTTATCAGTTGGCTAGCAAATGCTAAGATACTTCATACGTATCTTTAACTCCTATCCCAACCTCCTCGTGATACTAGCAAGAATGTAATTGAAGCATGCAGATACATTGCTTCACAATTATGAACTAATACGAATGGAGGAACTTTTTATGTTAATAGATGTCGTACATAAATAAATGTTGAACTTGATTCTTGAACTTGATTCCATAGTTATTTTTTTTTAATATTGTTTTATTTCCGTAACAATTATTTCAAACTTCTTCTCTTCTTCTTTGGCACAACAACCGCTGTCGGTCAAGGCCAGCCTGTACTCACAAGTGAAGTGAGGTTGGCTTTCAGTGACTTATTGTTACCATAGCAGGATAGTCAGTCCTACAGTATCGGACAGAATGATAGGACCCTAGTGTTTCAACGCAGCATGCACCCGTTTGGACAGGTTTATGTGTGTGTGTGTGTGTGTGTGTGTGTGTGTGTGTGTGTGTGTGTGTGTGTGTGTGTGTGTGTGTGTGTGTGTGTGTGTGTGTGTGTGTGGTGTGTGTGTGTGTGTGTGGTGTGTGTGTGTGTGTGTGTGTGTGTGTGTGGTGTGTGTGTGTGGTGTGTGTGTGTGTGTGTGTGTGTGTGTGGTGTGTGTGTGTGTGTGTGTGTGTGTTGTGTGTGTGTGTGTGGTGTGTGTGTGTGTGTGTGTGTGTGTGTGTGTGTGTGTGTGTGTGTGTGTGTGTGTGTGTGTGGTGTGTGTGTGTGTGTGTGTGGTGTGTGTGTGTGTGTGTGTGTGTGTGTGTGTGTGTGTGTGTGTGTGTGTGTGTGTGTGTGTGTGTGTGTGTGTGTGTGTGGTGTGTGTGTGTGTGTGTGTGTGTGTGTGTGTGGTGTGTGTGTGTGTGTGTGTGTGTGTGTGTGTGTGTGTGTGTGTGTGTTGTGTGTGTGGTGTGTGGTGTGTGTGTGTGTGTGTGTGGTGTGTGTGTGTGTGTGGTGTGTGTGTGTGGTGTGTGTGTGTGTGGTGTGTGTGTGTGTGTGGTGTGTGTGTGTGTGTGTGTGTGTGTGTGTGTGTGTGTGTGTGTGTGTGTGTGTGGTGTGTGTGTGTGTGTGTGTGTGTGTGTGTGTGTGTGTGTGTGTGTGTGTTGTGTGTGGTGTGTGTGTGTGTGTGTGTGTGTGTGTGTGTGTGTGTGTGTGTGTGTGTGTGTGGTGTGTGTGTGTGTGTGTGTGTGTGGTGTGTGTGTGTGTGTGTGTGTGTGTGTGTGTGTGTGTGTGTGTGTGTGTGGTGTGTGTGTGTGTGTGTGTGTGTGTGTGTGTGTGTGTGTGTGTGTGTGTGTGTGTGTGTGTGTGTGTGTGTGTGGTGTGTGTGTGTGTGTGTGGTGTGTGTGTGTGGTGTGTGTGTGTGTGTGTGTGTGTGTGTGTGTGTGTGTGTGTGTGTGTGTGTGTGTGTGTGAGTGCGCGGGTTTTTGTCTGAAGAAACGTAGCTGGACTTGGTTTCATATTGCGATGAAAACATTCTGATTATGTGTGTTATCATGTGAAACAGCGTGCAGTCACACTTGGATAAAAGCTAAAGTTTGCATCGATAGCAGCGAATGTTCTTCGGACGAGAACGCAGGTGTGCTGTTTCATGAATGTGATTGCGACAGCGGTGCGAAATGGAAACGCGCACAATAGCAATGAACTCGGCATTCCCTCACAGGTGTTTCGCCAGTGCACGCCATTGAAAGGCCTGCGTGCATCTCTGCGTTGAACGTTGTGTGCGCATGGGAAAATTTGTGTGTGCATTGAGCAAGCGCGCAGGTGTTCTTTTGAATGGGCGTTTTGTTTCATGAGCGCGGCAGTATTCTGTTCGGTTTTGAATGGGTAGATGCTCACTCGCTTACTCATTGATAGTTTGTATCCATACGCTTGTTTGCTGCTCGACAACGATGTGATGCATCGCGTATAAAAGCAGAACGCAAGCAGTTCACGGCATCAGTCGTGTCCAAGTTTTTAACCAGTGTGTTCTTGACGGTCTAAGCAAGCAATTTTTATTACAATGGGTCGCGGTAAACATTGTACCGATTATCAGCGCCATATCATTAAGCGAATGGCGGCTGCTGGCATTAAGCGCAGAACGATCGAGTTCGTGATGGAACGATCGCGCACCTTTGTGGCAAACGCGCTTCGGACAACCGAAACGCGCAAGTCACCCGGACGTCCTCGGAAGACCACGGCGGAGGAAGACCGTAAGATCGTGAACATATCGAAGAAATATCCGTTTAGCTCAGCACCAGAGATCCGAGGCAGACTGAAATTGGCGGTGACGCCGAGAACAGTTCAGCAAAGATTGGCCTGTGCCGGGCTACTCGCGCGAGTGCCACGCAAAGTGCCCAATTTAACACCTGCGCATAAAAACGCACGGGTGTTATTTGCAATTGAGCACATGTTCTTCGATGAGGAGGATTGGCGCAGGGTTTTGTGGTCAGACGAGTCGAAATTCAATCAACAGGGGTCGGACGGACGCAGGTTGGTTCGGCGCCCTGTTAATTGTGCTCTTGATCCGAAGTACTGCTTCAAAACTTTCAAGCATGGCGGTGGTAGTCTCATGGTGTGGGGATGCTTCTCCTACTATGGGATGGGTCCGTTGGTTCGAATCCATGGTAATTTAAATCGGTTTGGGTATCGAGACATTCTCGATACTCATTTGCTATCACATGCTAGGAAAAACCTTCCTCGGTCTTGGATGTTTATGCAAGACAACGATTCTAAGCATACTTCCGGGACTGTCCAAACTTGGCTTGCTGACAACAATGTCAAAACAATGAAGTGGCCTGCCCTTAGCCCGAATCTCAATCCCATTGAGAACCTCTGGGCAATATTCAAGAAGAGGCTGGGTAAAAAAATACCGGAAGATCTGGATCAACTCTTCGATCACATGCAAGAGGTGTGGAGAAAGATTCCACCTAAAACGATCCAGAAACTGGTGATGTCGATGCGTCAACGCATGATAAATGTCATCGTGGGCGACGGCAATAAGATCAAGAACTGAGCTTATTGCATTTTTGAATAGGGATCACTGCTCGCGAGGGCGGTGGTCCTGCTAATTACAACAAAAACCTAACCCAAAACACAAAAAAACTACTAACAAATCTATCCGAAACGACATAATTGTGAAACAGACACACACACCAATACACATTCAAACATACATACACACACATGCACACACACACACACACACACACACACACACACACCCACACATGCACACACAAACACATACAAACCACACATAAACCTGGCCCAACGGGTGCATGCTGCGTTGAAAAAACAAGGGTCCTATCTTTCTGTCCGATACTGTACGTATGGGGACGCGGTCTATTCGGGACTTGAACCCATGATTTCAAACTTACGTTGGACTAATAATTATCTTAGATGCTTAAATTATGCAACTTTACGTAAAGTTTTCAAGATAAAAAAAATGCGATTTTTGGATTACTAATCCCTGACCAACATTTAGAAAAACATCTTTAGTAATCAATAGATCTATTATTTGGTCTTCTTTTAACATATTTTATATAACCTATTGTATTCAAAAGTGAGCTGAGCATCTCAGTCACATACGTGTTAGCTTCTAAGTTAGCATTAAATGCTTCTAATGCCTTTTCTGTATCAATGGCAGTAATGGCTGCATTGCGTGATGTTGTCCCTGCTATAGTATCCATTGCGTAAAACATAATTTCGAGCCGTAGTCTGCTTCGATTGCTTAATAAGATTGTCCACTTGTTTTCGAGTTATAACACACTCATGTACACCGGATGATGAAAAAGTATCAGGTAAAGACGGCAGACTGGTTGAGGATGACGATCCGGAAGAGAATCGCTGTCCCGGCATAGCTGACGAACCGGAAGAGAATCGCTGTCCCGGCATAGCTGACGAACCGGGCAAATATCCATCGAAAAGGAACGTACCGGAAACATCAGGGATGGTTGATGGTGACGATGAAGCGGTCAACAATGACGTTCCGGCAGAGGATTGCTGTCCCGGCTTGGCTGACGAACTGGGCAAAGATCCTTTGAACAGAAACGAACCGGAAACATTAGTGATGGGACGGTCAACAATGACGGTCCGGCAGAGGATCGCTGTCCCGGTATGATTGACGAACCGGGCATAGATCCACCCAACAGAAACTTACCGGAAATATCACAGATGGGTGGTGATGGCGATAAAGCGGTCAACAATGACGTTCCGGAAGAGGATCGCTGATCCCGGCTTGGCAGACGAACTGGGCATTGATCCTTTGAACAGAAACGAACCGGAAACATTAGTGATGGGTGATGGTGACGATGGGACGGTCAACAATGACGGTCCGGAAGAGGATCGCTGTCCCGGCTTGGCTGACGAACCGGACATAGATCCACCCAAAAGAAATGTACCGCAAACATCACGGATGGGTGGCGGTGACGATGGAACGGTCAACATATCTGACGAAACAAATATAGGTGGTGGTGACGATGAGACAGCCAACAATGTCGAAGCAAGAATAATAAGAGTAGCGGGCACGACCAATGAAACTGACGTCAGAGCAGAAAAAAACCATTAGATAGGACGTAGTTCCATCATTTCGGTACTCGGTTGCAATGCAAATGATGCATATCCGTGATCATGATCCATGTTTTGCATTTTCCTAAAAAGATAATTGTTTCAATAACCTTTGATTCATATTAGATTCAAACATGATTCAAAGCACCTCATCAACTTACCTGGGTGTATAAGGTTCTGGACAGCCACAAAGCCGATATGGAGTGAAGTTTTCGTAAGTATGCCTCTTGATAAAAGATTTTCCTAAATAAGCTTTCTTCTATTCACAGCATTGAAATGCGGCTAACAGTCGGCACATATAGACACGGTCATGCTTGATGGAGTGAATATGACGATGACGTCACGGTGGGGCCTATGTGTGCCTACTTGTGTGAAAGAGATAAAGCACACCTCAAACATACAGAAACCAAAGTGTTCAAAAAGATGGGGGGTACGACTATGTTTTTTGCACTAGAGCATTTTTTTATACCAACTGTCGTTTTTTTTGAACTAGCGGCAGCCATGATGGAAATTGAGTGCCCAAGATGGCTTCAACTTGAGTACCACTGAGTTCCCCCGCGAAATAGCATTTCGGGGGATGTCACCGTAAAGCTGTCAAAAATCACCCATCATTGCGGCTCGGGAAAATATGAATCAAATTACCACGTGCTGTTAGAGACTGGTTTGATGTTAATCTATGGTTAGAAACGTGTCGTTCGATATGATTTTTTTAATGTCCAACCGCTGCATACATTTTCCGTCCAGCATATGCTCACTATCTGGCTACTTCATTCGCTTCTTTATCGGCTCTCCCTTGTTGCTTATACACACATGATTTTGCAGCAAACTTAAGTTAATGCCCTGCGATTTTTCAACTCGTACATGTTGGGTCTTATTACGATAACACACGAATGTTTACAGCGGAATCCCTTCTCCACTTTCGACACAAGTCCAGTAGAAAGTACATAATTAAAATTAGATTTACAATAATTCAACAATTCAACCTAAAACATCGTACTATTGCCCGATTGCAATCCAGTTGCAATCAGTCGAATTGTAAACAAACCAGTCCAATTGTAAACAAACCATTCCAATTTGTCTGTCAAAATTTTTTCATTCATTTTTTATTGGAAATCAGCCAAAACAGGATTTTGTCATAACCTGTATAGAGTCTAATAACCTTGGTAGATATAATTCAATGCAGAATTTTCACGTTTGTTTACGTAGTTTGTTTCGTTTTCTTCACATATAGCGGACATACGGTACATACTGTACATCGAACAACGTCGCGGTAGGTCAGTTTTTACTGACATGAGCCGAGGTGGAATAATACATCGATCGAACGGATTTTTCAGCACTTGATCGTCCAGGCGATCATAGAAACCTTTAGGAGGTTTCCCTTACTGGAAACGTTGTTTTCGATAAATGTGTCTCGATGGTTTGTTCTATGGACGGTATGGTCTGGGTATGTTGCTATGGTGTGTATTGATTTGCTGATGTAATATAATGAATGTGTTGCAATAGTGTGATTTGGCTTTCCGAAGTGTGTTACAATGAGTCTATAATTGATAGTGTGGTTTACAATAAGTTTTGTTTAGCAGATATGCTACACTGGTCCACAATCTACTATTGTAAGATATTTACTTGATTCAAAGTGGGTTACATCTACAGCTAATCGTTGCCATATTCTTTTTACTTCGAGATCACCTTGCTCGTGTGTGGTCGGTGCTGGGTCGATAGATTGACACTGTATGCATTCGGGTACGCACTGCGATATTTCATTTCTATTTACTGTTGGATCTACCAGTCTTGCCAGATAGAGTGAACGATCTACGCCAAAATGATGCTGTTCATGCAACCTCTTCACGTTTGCTGCGCACGCCACGTGTAACTCACGTGTGATCAGTTTAGTGAGTCATGATTTTTTCACTCGCGTCAAGGCATCCGCTTTGTTCTTTTCAGACTGAACAAAAATCACGTTTAACTCCAGTGCATATTCGTTCATGAGTTCTCGTATTGTGCCCAAACGTCTTCTGATCAACATCTCTGCAGCACCAGAAACCTTGGGACCAAGAGCCCAAATCACAGCCCGATCGAAGCAAGCTAACCACAGTAGCCGAATCACACATCACTTTCAGCTTACTCAAGCCCCATTTCAGTGCAAGGTTGATTCCTCTCATCACCGCGTCTAGCTCCGCAATGTTAATATGGCCAGCATCTGCTTCTTTTCGCAACCACGCTGCGTCTTCTACTATCTCGCCACCTATTTCCAAGACTACACCGTATGCTACAGAGCTAGCGTCACACCAAACAATGCCTTCCACAGCATCTGGTGGCACCATCCAACAACCTCTAATCGGATCATCGCGTTGCACTCTTTCTAATATTTCCCGTAGGATCATCATTGCCTTTTCTCCAACACCATCATCCCATCGCTGCCCCTGACAATGCCTTTTCGAGTAGCTGCAAGCGACGCCACTGGGGACGCCACAATTAGCCACTGGGTAGTGTCCCACCAGGCGTCCACACACAGAGAAGAATTCCCTCCTCGTCAACTCGTGATCAGGGAAAGTCGGCAAGTCATTCCCTCGACGAAACAACACTTGCCTTTCGTTCTCGCTAAGTTCTAGCCCAAGAACTCGCCCTCCATGCAAATGTACTGGTGGCTTTGCTTCTAGCCCATATCGCTTCAGGTGGTTGACAACTTCGCCTGCTGAGACCACACTTTCATCCACAATAATATCGTCAATGATTTTTGGTGCGCTATTCAACCCAAAACCCAAGCGTGTTAAGCAATAAGATCGGTTTTTGAAACATACCTGTTGAAAGTCCCAGAGGCTAGGATCGATCCGTACCTGAAGATAGGCAGATCGCAGGTCCACCAACTTTAAGGGTCCCTTCATTCTCCGCCACCTTCGAATCGTTTCATCGCAGGCAGGAGTACCCAATCCAGGGTTCGATTGAACAAAGCTGTTAAGCTCACGATAGTAAAGAACCGGTCTAATCTTGTTCTTATTCGGTTGTTCTACCGCCATGAGTGGCAGCCTACCGTATACCTGTGACTTCCATGGTCGCAGCCAACCATTCTCAATCCATGTTTGAACCTCTTCATCGAAACGATCTTTCTTTACAGAATCATCAACGCTGCCGTAACTAGCGGTAGTGTTTCTCAGCACCGCAGGGTCTTTTTTCCATTTCCACCGTGCAGTCCACTTTTTCCCATCAAAGCTTGCCTCGAAATCTCTATCGTCTATTGTCACTGCTGTTGGCACCGCTCCACATGCTGCACCACACGATGGCTTCGAGGCTAGCGCACGATTTTGTCTCCGAATCGCAGTAGTGGTTCCCAGAAAAATTTCGGTGCTCGTAATCATTACGCCACCGAACAATTCTATCGCGTCCATTCCAAGCACTACATCAACGCCATCGACCAGCTTGTCCAAAACAAGACACTCGATGCGGGCTGACATTCCAGAACATTCAACCAGTACACGTTCATAACCTTGGCAAGAAACCCTGTCTCCATTAATTGTTACTATCGTTGCAAGCAGTCCAAACGCCATAGATGTGGAGAACCGGAGCGAGATGATCGATTTTCCACAGCTAGTGTCGATAAGGGCCCGCGCTTGTACACCGTTTACAGCAACTCGAACAATAGGCAGCGCCTCTAAGCATGTCGTGGGAGATCCGCTGGCGCCGTAGAACTCCCTTGTCCGTTTCCCGCAGGGCAATTACGCTGAAAATGCCCTACCTGCCCACACGTCCAGCATAGAGGTGGTTGCTTTGGAGTGTTACACTTTTTTGCCGAATGCTGTCCCCCACATCGGGAGCATACCTGCATTGTTTCTCTTTGTTGTTGCTCTGTATACCGCCGGTTAACAATAGCTGCTGCCGCCATGTTGTCGTTCACGCGCACTCTTTCATCTGCTTGCCGCTTCCCGTACTCGCGGAGAAGAGATCGCGTCGCATCTAGAAGCTTCTCGGTGTTGGTCAAATTTTCTGTCATCGTATGCAGCGCGCTTCTAACCGACAAGGGCAACCCGTGGCAGTATTGTGCACGTAACACCTCGTCGCCTTTGATGCCTGCGTCTTTCATTAAACGGCATAACTTTTGGTGGTACTGTTCGGGTGGTTCGCCAGCCCACTGTGCGCCAATGAACGATGCGTAAGATTCAGCCGGATCCGGACCAAAGGCTTTCCTAAGCGCCACCTTTATTGCCTCTGAATCTTTCTTCTTCTCATCGCTCAAGCGATCGTACACTAGGGCTGCTCCGCCATCTAAAAACAGCGGCAACAGTTCTGCAACATTTTTCACTTTGCGCAATTCTGCAGCTTTGACAGCTAGGTGGAAGAAGAATCGACGAAGAAAACTGACAGTTAGTTTTCCGCGTTTGGCGAACGCTTCAAGTTCTCGAAGGAAAATTTCCATTTTAAATCACGGGCTGTGTTCTAATAAACTAAAATTTTCACCCAAATTGATCTCCACCAAATATTGACCATGCAAAACGTAAACAATCCATCAATACATATACAAGAGGAAAACCATCTGTCAAAATCGGAGCCCTGGGGGGATCGCCAAAAGCGCTATAACTACACCTCATTTTACATTCCACCTTGCCCGAGCCGCAATGATGGGTGATTTTTGACAGCTTTACGGTGACATCCCCCGAAATGCTATTTCGCGGGGGAACTCAGTGGTACTCAAGTTGAAGCCATCTTGGGCACTCAATTTCCATCATGGCTGCCGCTAGTTCAAAAAAACGACAGTTGGTATAAAAAAATGCTCTAGTGCAAAAAACATAGTCGTACCCCCCATCTTTTTGAACACTTTGGTTTCTGTATGTTTGAGGTGTGCTTTATCTCTTTCACACAAGTAGGCACACATAGGCCCCACCGTGACGTCATCGTCATATTCACTCCATCAAGCATGACCGTGTCTATATGTGCCGACTGTTAGCCGCATTTCAATGCTGTGAATAGAAGAAAGCTTATTTAGGAAAATCTTTTATCAAGAGGCATACTTACGAAAACTTCACTCCATATCGGCTTTGTGGCTGTCCAGAACCTTATACACCCAGGTAAGTTGATGAGGTGCTTTGAATCATGTTTGAATCTAATATGAATCAAAGGTTATTGAAACAATTATCTTTTTAGGAAAATGCAAAACATGGATCATGATCACGGATATGCATCATTTGCATTGCAACCGAGTACCGAAATGATGGAACTACGTCCTATCTAATGGTTTTTTTCTGCTCTGACGTCAGTTTCATTGGTCGTGCCCGCTACTCTTATTATTCTTGCTTCGACATTGTTGGCTGTCTCATCGTCACCACCACCTATATTTGTTTCGTCAGATATGTTGACCGTTCCATCGTCACCGCCACCCATCCGTGATGTTTGCGGTACATTTCTTTTGGGTGGATCTATGTCCGGTTCGTCAGCCAAGCCGGGACAGCGATCCTCTTCCGGACCGTCATTGTTGACCGTCCCATCGTCACCATCACCCATCACTAATGTTTCCGGTTCGTTTCTGTTCAAAGGATCAATGCCCAGTTCGTCTGCCAAGCCGGGATCAGCGATCCTCTTCCGGAACGTCATTGTTGACCGCTTTATCGCCATCACCACCCATCTGTGATATTTCCGGTAAGTTTCTGTTGGGTGGATCTATGCCCGGTTCGTCAATCATACCGGGACAGCGATCCTCTGCCGGACCGTCATTGTTGACCGTCCCATCACTAATGTTTCCGGTTCGTTTCTGTTCAAAGGATCTTTGCCCAGTTCGTCAGCCAAGCCGGGACAGCAATCCTCTGCCGGAACGTCATTGTTGACCGCTTCATCGTCACCATCAACCATCCCTGATGTTTCCGGTACGTTCCTTTTCGATGGATCTTTGCCCGGTTCGTCAGCTATGCCGGGACAGCGATTCTCTTCCGGATCGTCATCCTCAACCAGTCTGCCGTCTTTACCTGATACTTTTTCATCATCCGGTGTACATGAGTGTGTTATAACTCGAAAACAAGTGGACAATCTTATTAAGCAATCGAAGCAGACTACGGCTCGAAATTATGTTTTACGCAATGGATACTATAGCAGGGACAACATCACGCAATGCAGCCATTACTGCCATTGATACAGAAAAGGCATTAGAAGCATTTAATGCTAACTTAGAAGCTAACACGTATGTGACTGAGATGCTCAGCTCACTTTTGAATACAATAGGTTATATAAAATATGTTAAAAGAAGACCAAATAATAGATCTATTGATTACTAAAGATGTTTTTCTAAATGTTGGTCAGGGATTAGTAATAAAAATCCAAAAATCGCATTTTTTTTATCTTGAAAACTTTACGTAAAGTTGCATAATTTAAGCATCTAAGATAATTATTAGTCCAACGTAAGTTTGAAATCATGGGTTCAAGTCCCGAATAGACCGCGTCCCCATACGTAAGACTGACTATCCTGCTATGGTAACAATAAGTCACTGAAAGCCAACCTCACTTCACTTGTGAGTACAGGCAGGCCTTGACCTACAGCGGTTGTTGTGCCAAAGAAGAAGAGAAGAAGTTTGAAATAATTGTTACGGAAATAAAACAATATTAAAAAAAAAAATAACTATGGAATCAAGTTCAAGAATCAAGTTCAACATTTATTTATGTACGATATCTATTAACATAAAAAGTTCCTCCATTCGTATTAGTTCATAATTGTGAAGCAATGCATCTGCATGCTTCAATTACATTCTTGCAAGTATCACGAGGAGGTTGGGATAGGAGTTAAAGATACGTATGAAGTATCTTAGCATTTGCTAGCCAACTGATAACGAAAAGTAATATAAACAAAAAAATTAATATTGAAATAAAGCTACTCTCTGTCTATTTCTATTGCACTCTCTTACTAGCTAGCTCCTCTTTAAATGTGTGCGTTAAAGGTCCTAAATAAAAATAGACTTCTCCATCTAATGATATTGCTTAAAACTTACATTACATTACATGTACTGACTGTTTTGTGTCTAACTAATGCCTTTTTATGTATATTTGCTAAGCTAGTGCTTATTTCTGTCTATTTGCTAAGCTATTTAGATGTCAAAATGCAAGTGCGATCGTAAGATCTTTCTGGTTCTGATGGAAGCTCGGTCACGTTGGTACCACGCATGCACTGGTGTCTCGTTCCCTACGCCGTGTTGTCTGCGGGCTGCAGTACGGTGTCATCCGATGCTCCGCAGTGTAAGCTGGATTCGTCTAGTCGGTATGTGCAGGTGCATAGATGATAAATGATGTTAGATGTATCCGGTTAACCTGGGTAAGGTACAAGAAATAAATTAAATGTAATAAAAGTTTATATACAAGACAGTCTTTTTAGGCCGTCCACAAGGACAGAGGAGGCGTGGAGGCGTCCTCCATTAAGGCTGGGATAACGGACTGGCAGAAGAAGGCTCGAGACCGTGAGCGGTTTCGGACACTTCCTGACACTCCTGCCTCCGTGTTCAATTTGGCGTAACGTCCTACATCGACATGCCGGCCCATACAGGCCGAGACTTATTCACTCCCTCGCAATCGGATAGTCAGTCCTACGCGGGGACGGTCCAAATGAAGCTTAAACCCACGACGGGTATTGTTCTCTCACGAAGTCGCAAAAAAAGGATAAAAAAACACTAGGACGTAGAATGTCTTTAAAACGTTATAATAATACCATTTATTCCACTCAACTACATGTATACGAATGCTCGATCGATCCGCTGATCGATCGCACGAAGCCCACGATAGCCGATTCCCCAGGATGCTGAGAGAGAATTTACGCACAAAATTCTCTCTCACGCACGCTCCCACATGACGTATCGATAACCTGACGTGGGGACACGAGGTTATCGGGTCAAAGTGCGTTTCGGAACGCAAGCGCAATCTTTCGAAACGCATTCGAAAGATGCTGTTCAAAACCGGTGACCGTTTCGCCGTTGACGGCTTCGAACCTCATCGATTTACATGACCATTTCTCCCCCCTTTGGGACGCAGTCGGCCGTCCCAAACGCTGCACGAAGGTGGTTGATCATCCTCAAGTTCAGAGATCGTATTATGCATCGTATGCTGGGATCCACGCTGGCCAATTTCATCATTTGCACTTCCATCTCGTCTTGACACCGTCCGTATCATCGTTTTGGATGGTAGCAAGAATAGAGAATGAGGCCCGCGCGATCAAAAAGTGTGCTGGAGTGAGCGCTTCGACGGAGCCAGGATTGGCATGGACAGCAGTAAGTGGCCTGGAATTGAGAATTGATGAATTTTGATAGAGTAACGTTTGCAACTCAACCAATTTGAGATGGGCGCCCCTCGCTGCAGCCTTGAAAAGGCGTTTGGCCACTTTAATGTTGGCCTCCCAAAGGCCGCCGAAATTCGGGCTCCGCGGCGGAATGAAGGAGAACCGTATCCCCTTTTCGGCAGCTAGATTCACTATCTCGTCCTGGAAGGCGCGGTTGTTGTAGGCTTCACGTAGCAGGCGCAACTCTTTGGCTGCTCCAACGAAGTTTCGGCCGTTATCTGAATATATCGTGTCTGGTCTGCCACGAAGGGATACGAAACGAATCAGTGCTGAGATGAAGGCAGACGTTGAAAGGTTTTCCACCACTTCCAGATGAATTGCCTTGGTAACAAAGCAGACGAATATGCACACGTAGACTTCTATCCGCCGTGTCGATCTGGTGTGAGGGATGACGTAGAAAGGTCCACATAAGTCCACCCACGTGTGGGTGAAAGCGGGTGACATATTTACCCGGGCAGCAGGCAATTGTCCCATTTGCTGCACGAATTGTTTAGGTCTGGCTCGTACACGTACGATACATCGCGATGTCACACCGATAACTGTGCGTCGAAGATCTCGCATCCGATCTCGAAATTCTGCCATAACTAGGTCCGTACCGGCGTGGTGATTGTATTCATGAAAGTACCGTACAATAGTGCGAGAAAAGGGATGTGATTTCGGCACTAAGATCGGCACTCTCGCATCATCCGTCATTTCTGCGTTCTCCAATCGTCCCTTCACGCGTATCAGGTTGTCTCGAACGATCGGGTTAAGGTGCTGAAGAGGACCTTTTGAGCTTTGTCCAGATTCGTGCATTTCTCGTACCTCATTGGGGAATGCTGTGGCCTGCATTACCCGTAGCAACAATTGAAGTCCGGATTCCAATTCGTCCAGCAGCAAGGGACCAGTTTTTCTCTCCACCGTAGAAGAGGTCACACGGAGCCTGGCAGAATTAACTTTGAAGTTGTGGATGATTCTGCTAAGCCATGCGAAATGTCGCCTCGTCTTAATGAAGGAATTGTGGTACTTATATTGAGCTATCAAATCTTCACAAGCGGGGCCTACGGTTGCCGCTAAAGCTTGTGGTGGGGCTGCAACCTCTTCTGATATGGTCTCGTAACCATCATTGGTTTGTGGGCAGGAATCTGTAATGATAAAATTCGGACCGTTTAACCAGAATTTCATATTTTCCCCTCTCACCAATTTGCTAGCTGGAAGTCCCCTGGATACGATGTCTGCCGGGTTTAGCTTTGTTGGCCCATAGTTCCAATCACATGCATTGGTCGCAGCGCATATCTTGGATACTCGATTTTTTACGAAGACGTCCAATTTCGAATTATCGAAACGTATCCAGGCTAATACGACTTGCGAGTCAGTCCACCATCTAGTTTGTTGGACTCGGGTGCCGAATACGTCCTTTATTTTCACGTAGAGTTCAGCTAGCAAGAGTGCTGCTTGGAGTTCTAGTCTGGGGAAAGTCAGTTCCTTCAGCGGTGCAACTCTTGACTTGGCACATAGGAGTCGCGATCGTCTTTCTCCATTACCATCCAAGTAGCGAACGTATATTGCACACCCATATGCTTTTGTTGAGGCATCAAAAAACCATAGATGGTACTATTTTCTGCTTCACTTGGCAGCGCCATTCTTGGGATGTGTAGCTGCCGAAGGACTGGTAGTTGAGCCGCAAACTCGTTCCACTTAGGGCATGAGGTGGTACAGTTTCGTCCCATGTAAGATTGTCGCGCCATAGATTTTGCATGAGGATTTTTGCGGTGATGATCACGGGTTGCAGGATTCCAACTGGATTGTAAAGTTTGGCAATTCTTGCCACTAAGCATCGTTTGGTCATGGAGTTTACGGGCAGGTGGCAATCATTGTCAATGATAAGCTGGATAAGTGTTTTGACAGCCTGTCTGTCGCCGATTTGCCCCGGAGAGTCAAGGTGTTCTTCTGGCACATCATGTACTACTGCAGGGACATTGGATGCCCATTTCCGTAAGGGCATTCCTCTATTCATAAGTGCCCGTTCAATCCCGCAGCTAAGCACACGTAATTCGTCCGGTGTCGCAGCACCCAAGGACAGGTTATCCACGTAGAATGAGCGCTGAATGGCGTCAGCGATTTCCGGATTGGATGAACGCACTTCCTCGCCCGCCTCATATAACGCTCTACACGCAAGATACGACGAGGAGGCCTGTACGGAGTGACGGTATGGAGCCGATACATTGGAGCGGTATCTCTTGCATCTTCGCGCCATAATATGCACTGCATCCAGGTGTCCGAGTCAGCTACCCAGATTTGGCGATACAGCTTCGCAATGTCCGCTGTAACCACCACTGTCTGCGTCCGAAAATGCAACCATAAGTGAAGGAGATCCGGTTGTATTACTGGCCCGATGGCTTGTAGGTCGTTAAGCGAAATTCCAGTGGTGGACTTCGCAATCGCGTCGAAGACTACTCGCAGCTTCGTGGTTGTAGAATCTGGTTTTATCACACACGAATGTGGGATTACGTATCGAACCTTATGTAGTTCGTCTGCCGGTACAGGAGTCATGTGTCTTAGCTCAAGATATTCGCGCATGAACTTTCGGTACTCCTCGTAAGTATCTTCATGCCGAGACAGCTTCCGCTCGAGTGATAATAGTTGAGCCTGTTCGATGGAGTCTCCCAGTTGTGTCAACTCCCCCCGTAGGGGAATTCGGACGACGTATCGACCATCCTCAGCAATCTTCGTGTGAGCTCTGAAATGTTCCTCGAGCTCATGGTCTTGTAAAGCTAACCGGTCTGGGACGTCAGGTGGCAGTTCTTCCACCTTCCAAAATCGCTCAAGGCTCACTTCCAGGTCGTCAATATAGGTCGCCTTATGACAACTCCGCGCGTTGAGATTAGTGGAGGTCATATTGCATAGCAACCCTCCAACTATCCAACCGAATTTGGTGTTTTGTAAAGTGAGTCCATTGGGCAAGCGATGAAGTCCTGCACCGAGCGAGTCATAGCATATTCCAGCCCCTAATATCGCATCAACTGGCCCTGTATGACTGAAGTTTTCATCGACGAGTCGCTTGCCAGGTGGGAGGCTCAGTTCGTCCTGCTTGATTGTGCGATGGGGTTGCGCACTGAGTTCCGGTATGACGTAGAAATTGGAGCTAAAACGGTAGGATCCATTAATTGGTATGACTTTTGTACGAATTTTATTCGATACAGGGAGTTTACCACTTATCCCCATTAGCGTAATTTTCTCAGACAGTAACGGTAACCTCAACCGTTTCACAGCGGACGCCGTGATGGCTTGGATTTGGCACCCAGAATCTAGCAGGCAACGGATTCGTTGCCACACCCCCAGGCCGTCTTGAATAAGCACCGCAACAGTTGCTAGCAAAACGTGGTTGGCAAGGTTAGAGACGTCACGAGATGACACACCAGACAGATGCATTGAACCACACGTAGCGGAACGCTGGGCAGCTGGAGCCATCCTCACTGCTAGGGGATGGCTTAGATTGGAACAGGGGGATACGATACCACCATCATCCATTGCAGGGGAAGATGCGCGCACACTTAGCAATGGCTGAGCAGAGCGGGAATGCAATACACCACGCGGCGACGAAACGGACCGAGCGCGTGGATCGGCCATCGCTGAAAGCACGGCACCAGTGCTTGGGGATGGCGGCACGGAGCGGGAACGCGGGGACGGCAGCACGGAGCAGGAACGCAGGACACCACGCGGCAGCGAAACGGACCGAGCGCGTGGATCGGTCATCGCTGAAAGCACGGCACTAGTGGTTTTGGATGGCGGCACGGAGCGGGAACCCGGTAACGGAAGCACGGAGCAGGAACGCCGGACACCACGTGGATCGACCATCGCTGAAAGCACGACACTAATGCTTGTGGATGGCGGCACGGAGCGGGAACGCGGCGACGGAGGCACGGAGCAGGAACGCCGGACACCACGTATCTCGGCCATCACTGAAAGCACGGCACTAATGCTTGTGGATGGCGGCACGGAGCGGGAACGCGGCGACGGAGGCACGGAGCAGGAACGCTGGACACCACGTGGATCGGTCATCGCTGAAAGCACGGCACTAGTGCTTGTGGATGGCGGCACGGAGCGGGAACGCGGCAACGGAGGCACGGAGCAGGAACGCCGGACACCACGTGGATCGGCCATCGCTGAAAGCACGGCACTAGTGCTTGTGGATGGCGGCACGGAGCGGAAACGCGGCGACGGAAGCACGGAGCAGGGACGCCGGACACCACGTGGTGGCGAAACGGAATGTGGTTGTCACTTCGCAGCTTCGGAAGATTTCACGTGCAGAAGAGTATGATGCTTTTGTCTACACACTTGGCATCTTTTGTTGCTGGGGCACTGCGAAGCGGGGTGCTGGCTGGAAAGGCAATTCACGCACTTGCCTTTGCTCATCACGTAGTTGATGCGTTCACATTCCGACCGAACCTGCAGCTCTGGACACAGCGTGCCCGTGTGGCCCGGCTTGTCGCACGCATAGCAGCGTCGCGTGCCTGGCTGGTGATCCACCGAGCTGTATCTAGTTCGCTCGGTTTGCGGGGTTGGCGTCTGACTGGTACTTACTGTATCCACCGTGGCTACGAATGCCGCACGTATCGGGCGCTTGCTACTAGTAGAAGCGCGGTCAGGACGGGACGCGGCGCTTTTCCGCGGCTCATAGTAGAGCGAACTCGACAACCTATCGAGCTCGTCGCGCAGTTCCTTCCACGTCGAAATTGTGTGAACGTCCAGCCTATGGGATATTCTGGTTATGGTTTCATCGTCTAGCTTGGACATAACCAGGCTCACCAGCATTCCATCCTCCACCACGCTAGGCCGTTGTCCGCTTGCGCCTGCAATTTGCTTCGCTGCGGAGGTTGATGTTTCGACCACATCTATTATCCGCATAAGCCCGTTGGAAGACGTCACAGTCATTTTTGGAAGGTCTCTGAGATAGTTAAAGTGGCTGAGGAAAGCTACCCGTTTCTTGTAGAACCTTTCCTCCAACTTACTCCATGCCCTTTCGAAGGGCATGCCAGCGTTCAACTCACTATTATTTCACCTTTTTCACGTAGCAAAATCATGTCGGGGTCACCAAATGTTCTCTCACGAAGTCGCAAAAAAGGATAAAAAACACTAGGACGTAGAATGTCTTTAAAACGTTATAATAATACCATTTATTCCACTCAACTACACGTATACGAATGCTCGATCGATCCGCTGATCGATCGCACGAAGCCCACGATAGCCGATTCCCCAGGATGCTGAGAGAGAATTTACGCACAAAATTCTCTCTCACGCACGCTCCCACATGACGTATCGATAACCTGACGTGGGGACACGAGGTTATCGGGTCAAAGTGCGTTTCAGAACGCAAGCGCAATCTTTCGAAACGCATTCGAAAGATGCTGTTCAAAACCGGTGACCGTTTCGCCGTTGACGGTTTCGAACCTCATCGATTTACATGACCAGGTATGTTGTTAAGTCTTTCAAGTTGACGACCGTCCCTGTGGGCCCTGACTCCCCTCGCCCCGCGCCCCAATCCCATTGGAAAGCAGCGATTAATAGAAATGCTAAAATATAATATTGTTGCGTCTGGTCCTAAGAGAGCAGATTGGTTGGAGGATTGGACTGTTAAACCTGTGCACACAAAAACTGCACATTGGAGCACAATTCATTACCCTCATTGCTATATTAAAATCTATAGCACCAAATATACTCACCATGAACTTGCTAGTTTGAATCATTCTCTACTTCTCATTCTTCATTTTCCAAACGTGTACATATCGCTTTTCCGGATTTGTATTTCTGTCTCGCCTGTGATCGTTAGACCTTATTTACGACGTAAATATCCTAAAAATAAACAAATACAACAAAATATTTGCTGCAAAATCACAAAACGTGCTTGCTACGTAAAGAAAATTAATATTATCGGTTAAATAGACAAGGGGTTTCAATCTATTGTGATAAAAAAACCGGTTTGTTTTGTTGGGAAGGAATGACTAGCTACCTTGAAACATGTATGCACCTTGTTGAGATGTCAAAAGAAAAAGGAATAATAATAAAACAACTCTCTCTTGAACTTCGACCAGCAAAGAAGGTAGTTGTGCGTCGCTTCTCGTCTGGCATCCGAAATACATGAAAAATTCCAAATAATCATCAGGTTATGGGCCCAGTGCATCCCACCGTATCCCAGGTATCCCAGTAATCCGATAGTTGCTTTAATTTCACAAGGAATTCACCAAGGTAAAAGGCGTGTATGTAGCTGTGAAATTGTTCACGGTGTGTCGCTGGCATTGTGCGTTGTTCCGTGATCGTGAAACGCTACAAGATGGCTGCCGAAGGCTTGAAAGCTTGCTTTACAAAGCTAAATGCTACAAATTATGTGGCATGGAAATTTCGGATGCAAACGCTGTTAGAACGAGAAGAAGTATGGGACGTTATCGAAAAAGAATGTCCGGTTCAAGAAAGTGCAGAGTTCGTATCTTGGAAAAAGATGGATCGAAAGGCTCGAAATACGATCGCTATGCTCGTGGAGGATAATCAGTTGCGTTTTATCAAAAAGGCTGAAACTGCTTTCGAAATGTGGGAGAACCAACGTGCCTATCATGAAAAGGCAACGATAAGCAACCAAGCGATGCTTCTTCAGCAGCTGTGTTCGACAAATCTGGCTGAAGATGGTGATATGGAGCAACATATTGAGCATGTAGAGGATTTGTATGAGCGATTAGACAATAGCGGTGTCGAGATCAGTGAACTGCTGCGAATAATAATGTTGTTACGATCTTTGCCACCATCGTACAGCAGTTTTGTTACGTCGTTGGAAAACCGGCCACAGGAGGATTTAACTATGGACATAGTTTTGGGCCGTTTGCGGGATGAAAGCTTGAAACGACAAAATCAGGATGGAGTTGGCAATAACGCAGTAAAGGCGTTGAAAGCAGAAGTAAAGAATAAAAGTGAAAAGATGAAGTGCTTCTTTTGCAACCAGTCGGGTCATTTTCGCAGAAACTGGCGAAAGTTTCTAGAGTCGAAGAAGAAGAACGCAAGTTCTGCACAGCAAGCGAGACAAACAGATGCTAGGCAAATCCCCGATCACGCTCATGCTAACGTATGCGATACGGTTTGTTTCATGGCAGGTGAAGTAATTCCTGAAGCTTGGACTGTGGATACAGGCTGTACTTATCACATGAAGAATGACCGTGATTTCTTTACTGAATTTAAAATTGATATTTTCACTGATGTGATGTTAGCCGATGGAAAGAAAACAAAATCGACAGGCCGAGGTAGCGGAGTGATTTTTGGTCTGAATGACGCAGGAAAGCGGGTCGCGATTAAAATCGACAATGTACTGTATGTTCCTGGCTTGGAAGGTGGTTTAATTTCAGTCAGAAGATTAGTCATGAAAGGTTTCAATGTATTTGAAGGGAACGCATGTAAGATCGCTTCCGACAAGGGCGATGTTGTCGCTGTTGGTGAAATACAAGGCAATTTGTACAAATTGAAAATGGCTGAGCAGTGCAAGGTAGCTATCGCAAATCATACCGATAAGTGTCAACACACTTGGCATCGCAGATTAGGACACCGAGCGATGGATGTCGTTGAAATATTGCAAACAAAGGGATTAGTCGATGGTGTGAACATCCAAGACTGTGGAGAAAGAGAGGTGTGCGAGTGTTGCCTAAAAGGGAAATTATCCCGATTGCCTTTTCCAATGGTGACTGAACGAAAGTCGAGGAAACCACTTGACCTTGTACACACTGATCTTTGTGGGCCGATGGAGAACCCTACTCCTAGCGGTTGTAAATATTTCATGGCGATGACGGATGATTACAGTCGGTTCTGCGTAGTGTATCTGTTGCGATCGAAAGACGAAACAACTGGCAAGATCAAAGAGTATGTCCGCTCGTGTGAGAATGTTTTTGGACGGAAGCCCTGCATCATTCGATCTGACGGCGGAGGTGAGTTTACGGGAAATGTATTACAAGAGTTTTATAAGAATGAAGGCATAAAAGCACAGTTTTCTACGCCGTACTCACCACAATCGAATGGAATTGCTGAGCGCAAAAACAGATCTCTGCAAGAAATGGCAAATTCCATGATTTTAGATGCTGGACTGCCGAAACGCTATTGGGGTGAAGCAGTTTTAACTGCTGCTCATTTGCAAAATCGCCTTCCGTCGAGATCAATTGATCGTACACCCTACGAGTTGTGGACCGTGTACAAACCGAACTTATCAAAGCTTCGAGTGTTTGGATGTGAAGCTTATGTGCACATTCCAGAAGAGAAGAGAAAGAAGTTCGAACCAAAAGGAAAGAAAATGGTTTTTCTTGGGTACTCCGATAACCACAAAGGGTACCGTTTTGTTGACATTACCACTGACCGTGTAACTATCAGTCGAGATGCACGATTTCTCGAACAAAGTGTTGGGTCAGGGCAACAGGAGGAGCATGGGCAAGTAAATGGTTTGCAACCCACAATATATGAAGAAGAAGCCACCGTGGAGCTAGATAGCGAGGAAGAAACGAATGGCGAGCTCGAGGAGGCTGAATCTGTTTATGAAGATAAACAAGAAGATACCCCGACTGCAGATCGTACGGGAGGAACATATCGTAGTACACGAGGTAAATTGCCATCTCATTTGGAAAACTTCATTGTAGGAAAGGTTACGCATGATGAAGAACCCAATAATTATCGCGAAGCGATATGTGTTCCTGAATGGAAGAACGCAATGCAAGAGGAGATGGAAGCACATTATGTAAACCAAACATGGGAGTTCATGAACCTGCTAGAAAACAGAAAAACAATTGGAGCCAAGTGGGTTTTTAAACTCAAACGAGATGAGAATGGAAATGTTATAAGACATAAGGCTCGCATTGTGGCGCAGGGTTATTCGCAAAAATATAGAGATGATTTTACTGATGTGTTCGCTCCTGTAACTCGTCAAACTACCCTTCGAATCATGATAGCTGTTGCAGCTCAGAAAAGTCTAATTTTGAAGCAATTTGACGTGAAAACAGCGTATCTGAACGGCCTGATTGAAGAAGATTTGTACATGAGACAACCACCTGGATTCATAGCTCATGGTCAAGAAGGATTAGTTTGCAAGCTGCGTAAAAGCATATATGGTTTAAAGCAGTCGGCAAGAAGCTGGAACAAAGCATTACATGCAATCTTGTTGAAGCTTGGCTTTATGCAGTGCGAATCAGATGCTTGCTTGTACATAGGAAGCAATGGTGGCATTGAGGTATATATACTGGTGTACGTAGATGATTTGCTCATCGGTAGCGTATCAGAGGCAGAAATCGATCGGATTTTTCAGAGTCTTAAGAAGAGTTCGACATTACTTCTCTTGGTGCAGTGAAACATTTCCTTGGGTACAAGGTGAAAAAGAAAGATAATGGTTACGCAATGGGACTCACTTCTTACATAGAACAGCTGATAGTGAAGTTTGGAATGGAGGAGGCATACCCAGCGAAGACACCTATGGACACTGGGTACACTCTATTGAACGAATGCAGCAAGTCTCTTACAGAGAAAACTCGTTACCGTAGCCTGATAGGTGCACTAATGTACCTGGCCGTAAACGCAAGACCCGATATCTCATTAAGCGTTGGCTTATTAGGGAGAAAGGTGGAAAACCGTAATGAGAGCGATTGGGCTGCCGCTAAGAGAGTAATACGTTACTTGAAAGGCACCAAGGACTACAAGTTGTTTTATGGTCCTCGAAACGGATGGATACTTGAAGGCTATTCCGATGCAGACTGGGCAAGTGATAAGCAGACCCGAAAGTCTACAAGCGGTTTTGTGTTCTTCTACGGAGGAGGGCCAGTATGCTGGGCTAGTAAAGTCCAGGCTAGTGTTGCATTATCTTCCCTTGAAGCAGAATATAATGCGCTTACCCTTGTCACCCTTGGCTTGTCAGGAAGCAGTGTGGTTGAGACGACTATTGGCGGACTTTGGCGAAACACAAACTGCACCAACTACGTTGATCGAGGACAACCAAGGGTGTATTAGTTTCGCAACGGCGGAACGATCGAGTGGTCGTGTCAAACACATTGACACATAAAGAAACTTTATCCGTGAACTGAGTGACCAGAAGGTTGTTAGAGTGATCTACTGTCCATCGAACGAAATGGTAGCTGATGCTTTAACGAAGCCCTTACCTTCATCACAGTTTGACAAGTTTGTGAAGCGAATTTATTACGAATCCGTATAACGTTTTTGTTTTGTCTTGAATTCGTTAGTCATTCAGGAGGAGTGTTGGGAAGGAATGACTAGCTACCTTGAAACATGTATGCACCTTGTTGAGATGTCAAAAGAAAAAGGAATAATAATAAAACAACTCTCTCTTGAACTTCGACCAGCAAAGAACCCGCTGCGCAAAGCGACGGAAGAAATCAAGGCGTTCGGAGAATTTTAACATGCCTTCCTTTTCTCTCCAACGGCAAATTTGTCGAGCAGCTCGTCGAGCTGCCCGTCCCTGGCTCCGCCTCATTCCCCTCGCCTGAACACGCTGTCGAAGGTTTAGATGTGTTGGTGCGTCAGACGGCCAATCGCTATCAGCCGTCGTCCGTGCTCTTTCCCTCCATAGCGCTATCTCTTTCTCGCGTGTGGTCAATGCTCGCGAGCTGTTGTGGCGCCTAAAAATGCCGTTAACAAACATTGCGGCGATGAAGTTGCATTTTCACAAATCAAACCAAAAAAGCGCAATGAGTTTAATCGATGCAATGTAAAAATGGCTACGGAATCACTAGCGCACGATGGAGGGTTTGCTGTGCAACGCGCAGAACCCTTATTCGCATTAACACGTTCAGCCCGGCGCTGATTTTCATCAACTTTCCTTTCCGCCGGCATCTAGAACGCAAGCTGATCGTGCAACCGGCATACTGGAAAGTCTGTGTTGTCTTCTGGAATGTTATGATTCATTGGTCAAAGAAAGGAAGGTGTTCATGACAGTGGCGGATTAGGGGAATCGGGGGAAAGATGAGATGAGGCTCCTGTACATGGTAACTGATGACCGGGAGGAGGGGGTACTGGCACACAGCTGTTGGGAGATTGAACAGCATACTTAAATTGACGGCGGGCGCGGGCTTCGACCATGGGACCCCTACGCTCATCGGTCACAGGCCCTAAAATTGTTGTCGCCATGGGGGGAGGGGAGGTGCAAATGGTTCTCCCGCCACGGAGCCCTAACGACCATCTTTCCGGGGACCCTTGTCGCTAATAATCTGTCCACTTGTAGACATACGGCATACTACAGACTAAAAATCTTCGGCGACCGCCTAGTCCGCCAACCGTTAGATCCGCCGCTGGTTCATGACGGTGTTTTTTCTATCGTGGAGGTGCATCCTTCCCCCTGCCTGCAGCGTATGCATCGAGCAGGAGACAGTGTGGCAGTATGCAAGTTGCACGCTGGATAGGAGCGGGCCCGCAACACCGCCATCATTCCGCACATCTGCATGCCCGTCGTGGGTTCTAACCGCGTATGAACCGTCCGCCGTAGCAAGGGCTGACTATCCGGCTACGTGGTACTCAAGTCCTGAAAAGGCCGGCATGATCGCGTAGACTATTACGCCAAATAATAATAATAATAATAATAATAATAATAAGAACTTAGCAAAGCAGTCCACACTCGGGGAAGGTTTTTGTTTTGACTTTGGTGCTGCCGGGTCTACCGCTGTGGCGCGACAAATGCACGGAATTCACTCGACTAAAACATGAACCTACCGATCCGAACCCATTCCAAGGCAATGCCGGTCAATCGGCGTCATGATAACTTTTCCAAACCAACAAGCCGCCAGATTCTGGACGGGCAGGTGCAGCACCATATGCGCGAAAGAAATTTGCTACATATCACACGCACGTTTGCTTCGATCGTGTGCCTTTTTAACACCCCCAACAGCAGAACCGATCGCAAAGATCGTGGTGCCAATCCGATAGTTGTGTTGTCTCTCAGGTAGCGAAATCGAAAATGCATGGACTTTGTAGCCGCAGCGGATGAAAATGTACGCATCAGAATCAAATAGTTTTGGGGTTTCCACACGCACACACACACACACACACACACACACACACACACACACACACACACACACACACACACACACACACACACACACACACACACACACGCGAGCACGCACGCACGCACACATGCACGTACGCGTGTACGCGGGCAGGCACCCGCGAAAGCGCAAACGCAAGCACGCACCCACGATAGCGCGAACGCAAGCACGCACTTCCCCCCTTCCCACATGATCGATTACGGCTACCGTATAGGTAGAACGGCTGGTTCAGCTTTCTTGTATCGCATCCTCATCCAAAGCGCCGGGCGGGGTGGGGGATCGCGACATGATAGAGTGAACGGTCACTTTCCCCGCGCTGTGTGTGTGTGTGTCGCGACCCGAAAACTCGAGACAGATTTCTGCACATTTCAAAAAAGTTATTTTATTTCCATTATAAACTGTGCTACATGATGCATAGAAGGTCGTTGAAGCATCCAACATGTTCAAATCAAAAAAAATTAGATTAGTGTTAGACGTTCTCCTACGCTTGTTTTAAATAGGCTTCTTCACCCTCAATTGGCAGGGGCATCGAATGGTCTCATCAGCAGCGGCACGAAATAAAATAAACCATCAATACACCGATAACACTTTAAATCCCAAAATGAACCAGCTTCTCCTCCCGCATCGTCAAGGTCACACACGAATAAATAAATGCTAACACCCACCAATTACAATACACAACCGCAATGTACATATACACCAACGCATACACACTGATTAGCTGACGGCGAAAGGCACGGGCTGAAGCGCAAGTATAAGGCAAGGCAGGGAGGGGAAGGGAGTTAGAGGAAGAAGGAGGAGGAAGGAATGGGCGCCAATATTTTTGAATTTTTCGGCCGTTTTTTTTTTGCTCCACCGTCTGAAATAGTTCATCCATTCCTTCAACAGATGGCGCTCGTTCCGCACCTAAAAACTGCAATAAATACGCTGGCTATCGTAGTTTTGGCTGAAGTTTAGCGTATTTTTTTGCGTATTTTTTGACACAAAACGACGCAAAAAACTACGCAGAAAACTGCTCGAATTTGCGCAGCGGGAAGGTAGTTGTGCGTCGCTTCTCGTCTGGCATCCGAAATACATGAAAAATACCAAATAATCATCATGTTTAACACTTTTCTATTTTGTTTACTTTTTCTCACGTCACATACGAATTTGGCAACCATTCTTCCACCCCGCATCCAGGCGCTTCATACGTCTCGGCCTGTTGTCTGCCAAAATGACATTCGAAGCAGGCTCATGTGCTATCTCTTTCCCTCATTTCCTTCAGAAATCGCTCAGCTCTGCGGCTCGGGTATACAAGCGGAAAACCATCTGTCAAAATCGGAGCCCAGGGGGGGGGGGGGGATCGCCAAAAGCGCTATAACTACACCTCATTATACATTCCACCTTGCTCCGAGAGCTGAAATCTCATCCGAAATCTTTTTGACAGCAACCCGAAAACTCAAAATGAGCATTGTAGGTGTCAACAGGAAAAGGAAGAGCATTATCACAACAAAACAAAATAAAACAAAACAAGCATAAAGCCGGCATTGTAAAAGTCTTTTTCTTCTTCTTTGGCTCAACAACCGATGCCGGTCAAGGCCTGCCAACCCACTTGTGGGGTTGGCTTTCAGTGACTTATTGATTTCCCCCCATAGCAGGATAGTCAGTCCTACGTATGGCGGCACGGTCTATTTGGGGCTTGAACCCATGACGGGCATGTTGTTAAGTCGTACGAGTTGACGACTGTACCATGAGACCGGCTTAATTGTAAAAGTATGGTATTAATTATCACTTATTGTCCGAGTTAATATTAAACAAACATTCATTTGTATATTATTTTAGCAGAACCAAACAAAACATTAAAAAAAATGAATGTAAATCAGAACGGATCAGGACCGGGAACGGCGTCAGGACAGCGAACGAAATCGGTACAGCAAACGGGACCTGGACTAGCAACGATATCAGTACTGGCCCCGATATCAGGACGGGTACCGGTATCTGTACTGTCACCGGTATCAGGACGGGCACTGGCATCAGGACAGGCACCGGTATCAGGACGGGCTTCGGGAATAGGGCTGGCATTGGGATCAGGTCTGGAATCGGGAGCAGGACTGGCACCGGTATCATGACTGGCACCGATTTCAGGACGGGCATCGGGATCAGGACGGGCACCAGTATCAGGACGCGCTTCGGGATCAGGACTGGCATCGGGATCAGGACTGGCTTCGGGATCAGGCCTGGCATCGGGATCAGGACTGGCTTCGGGAGCAGGACTGGCACCAATATCGGGACTGGCACAGATTTCAGGACGGGCATCGGGAGCAGGACGGGCTTCGGGATCAGGCCTGGCATCGGGAGCAGGACTGGCTTCGGGATCAGGACGGGAACCTCGTAAATATATGCGAGAGGTGAGTATGGGTGTACTTAATTAACAACGGCTGAGTGACTATGTTGGATGAGGTTAAAACTAGATCGCTGCGACTGCCGTTGCTCGTAGTAGTGGTGCTTACATGGTTTAAGAATTTACCCCAGGGTATCGCCACACTTATCTTGCCTCTTGCCTCTTGCCAACTTGCCTCTCGTAAACTCATTACTAACCCGGGTTTTTTTTTAATTTTCCTTTGTTCCTGCACCTGTGTCTATTGGATCGTGTTCCTCCAAAAATCCTATCATCTCATTTTCTATGCCGGTTTTCTTTAGTTATTATCCTTATTATGTTTTACAATTAAAACACCGTACGTCTTATTAATTTTTTTAACTACTATTCCAGGACGTGGAGCTCTGCTTGCGGATGGCTAATGCGGTAGAAAACAGAACATCATCTACAATAAAAAATCTCCACATTACAAAAACCGAGACCGTCAAAATGACGCATGGATGTGTGTCGCAGAAGAGGTCGGGTTGACCATGGCAGAGGCCAAAAAAATGTGGCACAACATGCTGGCCAAATATCGGTCATACCGATCCAAAGTGCGCCAGAGCATGCAGACCGGGTCAGGTAAATTGTTTTTTTTTTTTATTCAAGCTAAAAGGCTACAACTAACCTGTTGACTATTTTACCCTACGCCGAAGTTTATCGCCCGCGATGGCCAGCCTGGGAGGCTTTGTCGTTTATGAACGATGCGTCGGAGGACGCTGAACATGGTAAGAATAATCTGTTTTTTTGTTGATGTTAATCGATCTACCGCACACTTTGTTATTAAATGTATTAGTTGCACACTTTAAGATATGAAATGTATTAGCTCTTTCTGTTTTTGAAAAGTGGTTTTATTATGTTACATTATCGATAATAATGTTAAAAAACATTTAGCCATTGGCTTAATATTGTAAATTATAAATTATTTTCCTAACTACCACGTAGTGCGCAAATAATGCGCAAAACCGTCACAGCCTTGAAATTCTATAGTTTCATATTTCGAAATCGAAGGAAATTAGTCGGTAGCTTGATACCATTTCCATTAAATATTATCAAACCGGCATAGTTTTTGCTGTGGTGCAATAATGAGCAATAATTTGGTCGTCTGCAACAATTGGTGAATGACCCTGCCTATGGTTTCAAGGTGACCATACAAAATAATAACTACAATGCAAACAGGGGTGCAATAAGTTCATCCGTTGATTTAATGGTAAAAGTAAGGCTCAGTCCTCTACGTTACGCTAGCGGTACGCGTAACGCCTGTTTATCTCAAACCCAAGCAGCATTTTTTGAACGCCTGTTTTAACCGTCGTGGATGAGCAAATTGATAGATATTAATGTCTAATAATCTAAACCTTCAGCAATCATTCATAAGGTTTAGATTCATTGATAATTCATTAGAATAAAAAAGGAATTATATGACTTGTACCTGACTACTTTTGATATCCATTAGTGTTATAGCAACTTTAAAAATATTGCTTAGCCACCTATTGGTAAAATTATGATATTGAAATCATAATCAATGTGTAAATGTTTATGTTAACCTAAAAAATGTAAATGCATTTATTAACCTGTATCATTGTCCTAATAAGAGTGTTTTTCAACTAAATGCTTTTATGATTTAGATGGCCACAAACATTGATTTATTTAAAAAAATATTTTTCAAAAATTTTACTTAATTAAAAATATTTTGAACGCCTGTTTTAACCGTCGTGGATGAGCAAATTGATAGATATTAATGTCTAATAATCTAAACCTTCAGCAATCATTCATAAGGTTTAGATTCATTGATAATTCATTAGAATAAAAAAGGAATTATATGACTTGTACCTGACTACTTTTGATATCCATTAGTGTTATAGCAACTTTAAAAATATTGCTTAGCCACCTATTGGTAAAATTATGATATTGAAATCATAATCAATGTGTAAATGTTTATGTTAACCTAAAAAATGTAAATGCATTTATTAACCTGTATCATTGTCCTAATAAGAGTGTTTTTCAACTAAATGCTTTTATGATTTAGATGGCCACAAACATTGATTTATTTAAAAAAATATTTTTCAAAAATTTTACTTAATTAAAAATATTTTACATATTTTTTATGTTCTACTTATTAAAAATATTACTCCAATTTAAAGTTTCAAGGGTTTTTAGATTTTTTCTTGAATATTTCTCATAAACTATATATATATATATTACTTGTGTTTTTGAATTTAATATCCTAGATATTGATTAATCTTAAAGCAATTTTTTTTTATTTGCATAGCAGTTGAAAATATTCTTTTTTAAAATAATGCACTCTGGTCGGTCGTGTGGATGACAAAACTACAATAAAAATATTGCTTGGGAATATTTCAAGGCATGTAACGCTTCTCCTGTGTAACGTAGAGGGCTGAGCCTTACTTTTACCCATGTTTTGAAAGTCCAACAATCACAATGAGTTTCATCGTAAAAGTAGCTGTTTCAGCGTGTTGGTCAATTTGTATGGTTAATGTTAAATATATAGATAATATCACATCAATATCATAACATGTTATTAGTGAACGTTAAGGACAATGTCGTTGATAAATCAATTCAAACAAATTCGTTGTATTTCAATGGCTTATTCTTATTTGAGCCGGTCTCATGGTACAGTCGTCAACTCGTACGACTGAACAACATGCCCGTCATGGGTTCAAGCCCCAAATAGACCGTGCCGCCATACGTAGGACTGACTATCCTACTATGGGGGGAAATCAATAAGTCACTGAAAGCCAACCCCACAAGTGGGTTGGCAGGCCTTGACCGGCATCGGTTGTTGAGCCAAAGAAGAGAAGAGAGATTCTTATTTGACATGTTGTGCAACGACCTGACCATTATAGTTAATAGTTCAACCATAATGATTATAATTATGTTTGAAGTCTTGTGCCATATGCGTTCGAATATTCAACAATCGATCAGGTGCCCTTGACGAAACACCTTGCAGACCTGCTAACCCTTCATTGGCTCTCCAATCGTCAGGTACCAAGTTTCCGTTAACGACTCTGTCGAATGAAGATGGTGGAGAGTAGATATGCCTTGAAGCACTTTTACGCAAGAAATTGTGTAAATATAATGGCGTTAAAACAACGTGTTTTGCTACATCCGGTGGAAGACGTATTGGCCCATTTAATACTTCGAATTTGTTTGTCACAATTCCCAGCGCATTTTCAACGGGCAATCCAGCTCAGGAATCTCTATAGTTGAAAATGCGCTGTTAACTTCCAGGTGAATGGATTCCACCGAATGGACGGATGCAGTAGTCGGTTTAGGCGAAAGCCTTGTCTCCTAGCAAGAAGTACGGTACTGGAACTCTATATGGTACGCGCAAAGGCTCTGGATCAGGTATATTCAACAACTTGTTTTCCAGTTTTTGAAACAATCGACTGTTTCGAAGTATTCCTCCATCCGAAATGCCTCCTTTTCCTCCCGCATCCGCGAACAGAAAATTGTAGTCAGCGTCCACTATTACTAGAAGGACAATACTAAAAAGTTTTTGTAATTGTAGTAATCGGATCCACTGTGTGCAGGAGCGCGGATTTTGACATGCTTTCCGTCCATCGCACCAATGGCATGGGGAAAGTTCCAACGCTGCTCAAACCTTTGTGATACCTCCAGCCATTGTTGTTTAGTGGACGGTAGCTGAAAAAAAAGGAACATTGAATTAACGTGCATTTAAATTAAGACGAAAGCCTTTGTAAAGTAAACATAATGAACCTTTTACTATTTATTAGTAATAATAAATGTTAAATTAAAAAAAAAGACGCGAGATTATCCCATAATTTTCACTGTGTATAAAGTATTATTAGGTAGATGAAAGGATTATTAATATAAGCATACATTTTCTATATTGCAAACAAGATTTTTTTTCCATTATAATTTCTATTAATTTTGTACCCATTTTTCATTTCAGCTTGACGAGGAAGATGAGGGCCTCGCTCTGAACTCCTTCGTCACAACGGGTTCGGCCGTTGCACGATCCCGGGTCCTTGCCGATCACTCATACATTGAGTATGATCCACCTTGTTCCCTTAGTCCCGACCCTACAAACACTTTTTCCACCCAATCCTTCAGTCCCAGCGAACCTCTTCAGTCCCAGCCAACCTCCAACCTCCATCAACCTATCCGTCATCCTACACCCTCCCGAAATTCTCCCCTTCCCTCCCCTTCTCAGGTATCCTTTCCTCATCAAGTCTCCTGTCCTTCCCAAGCCTCTCCCATCCTCGGCAAGGACGGCGTCGTCGACGAACCCCTAGCGACGAGGGGCTTCGTATGAGCGAGGCCCTCACACGCGTGGCGGAAGCCACGATGGCCAATGCAAACTTCTCGGAGAATGTGTTTGGCCGCTGGGTCGCTGAATTCCTGACGAGGTTCACGCCAGAGGAACCGCGTGTTGTGACCTCAAGGATTCAGCGAACCATGCTAGATGCCGAGGAGTTTGTGTTGGCCAACCGGGCCAACCCTCGCGATGGGGATCAGCCCTGAATTATGTAAATAGTTATATATAATTAGTTAATAGTTAGTTAGATAGTAGATAGTCTTGTAAATAGTTAGCATATAGTATAGAATTAGGATAGGATAGGGTTTATTTAGAATTTTGTTTTAGTTACTACTTTGAATTTTTATTGTAGCTTTAACGTAGTGTTTATGTTTTGAACTGTTTTGAATGAAAATGAAAAATGAATTAAAAAATAATTGAATAATTAGTTTAACTTGAGTTGTATGATGACATGAATCACACATGAATCACAATATAAGAAAACATGAACTTTTTAATACATCTAACACTATTCAAACGCATACCTTCAAATAGGGACGTAACACTTTATTTAGGTAAAGACTCGTCTCTTTAACAATTCTGCTAATCGAAGAACGAGACAGCTGAAATAAAAAAAAATATTATTTTCCGTTTTTAAGCCGTGCTAATCATACCAACCTGAAATAAAAATTGCAAGCTACTGAAGGTATGGCCTGTAGCTATGTAGTGAAGCAATATTAGCAATCTTTATTGAGTGGTGATGGCATCTCGCATATTCGTATTCATACGAGCTATTTCCGGCGCAATGCTTCGCAGAAAAAATTCTAAATCTTCTGGTTTTACGCGAATGAAGGTATTAATTGTTTCGTTGGTCCGTTCTGCGACAATATCATCCAACAAACGGTTGCCGTCTTGACGTCGCTGAAAAAACATTGGTCGCATCCACCAGCTGCGCACAATTCGCTGGTTGCGACCCCTTAGCTGTTCCACGTTTAGTTCTACCGCCCACGATAGCGAAGCCAACCATTCTTCACTCATTAAAAGAGTATTCATTTTTATCCGGATAAATTTATACACAATCGATAACAACGCGTAAACGATTCTGCTTGTAAACAAACATTTGAACAGACAGTACTGACAGAAAGTTTTCGCTTGCTTCAATTGACAGCGGCTTTGTGTTTTCGGTGGTGCACAAAACGCGTCTACACGACCCGAAATCTTTTTGACGTAAAGATTTCAGATTTTTGAGTTTTCGGCTCGAGTTTTCGGTTCGTGCAGCGAGGCCTTCGGACATATAATCTTGAAAATTTATGCGCAATCTTGGTGCAATCTGAAATTGTATGGAAATAACGTTTTTGGTACAGGGTTGGCTACGCCAAATGACATATGTTTTGATAAAACGAATACAGGCGGTCCCCGAGATACACGGTACCTCTTATACGCGGATTCGGAGATACGCGGTTTTCCAAATTTGACAGTTCTTTGAGCAAATATTACTGATTTGACACATCCATTGTGCATTACCAAATAATTTCCGTATTGTTCGAATTGAAAATACCATTTCAAAAGGTTTAAAACTGTTCAATTCAGTAGAAACACATCAAATAATTAATTTGGTGGCTTAAAACAACCCCCTACTGATAAAATTGCAAGAAATTATTGATATTTTAGGTGGAAATCACAAGATTCCCCATTAAACGTTTATCTCGAGGACCGCCTGTTTACAGGCGATCCCCGAGATACACGGTACCTCTTATACGCGGATTTAGAGATACGCGGGTTTCCAAATGTAACAGTTCTTGGAGCGAATTTTACTGATTTGACACATCCATTGTGAAATACCAAATAATTTCCGTATTGATCGAATGTACAATACTAATTAAAAAGGTTTAAAATGGTTCAATGCAGTAGAAACTGTTGGAAAAACAAAGTAGACCTTATCATATACGACGGGTATAAAAGAAGCAGCTAGCTTCAGGTATGTAGTAGTTTAGTATAATAAACTGTAGAGACACATTCTAAACTCATTAGGTTATGTGCTCTCCACGTCTCTAACAAGTGCGTCGCGGATATAAAAGGGATTCATTGAAGATAATTTTATTGTTCGTGGTCGTGTTCATTCTGGTCGATATTATCGAAGTACTCTGGAAAAACCAACATGGAGGAAGAACGAATGCAACGCGTGTATCTTTTTGATGGAACGAATTTTTCGAATTGGAGTTTTCGTATGGAATTATACCTGGAAGAATTGGGGTTACTCCATTGTATCGAAAAGACTCTTGAAGAAGAAGATTTTTTTCAAGTGAATCCGACGGCAGTTATTGAAGCGCTAAATAAATAGAGAAAAACGGCTAAAACGAAAGCAACAAGATGCGAAATGTAAATCGGTTTTAATTCATAAAATTGCCGATAATCAACTGGAATATGTTCGAGGAAAAACATCTCCAAGAGCAATTTGATTGCGTTAAAGGAAAATTTCGAGAAGAAAGGAGTTTCCGGAGTGTTTTACTTGCTGAAACAGCTATCTACGATGAAGTTCGATGAAAAGCGAACATTGCAAGAACATATTTTATCATTCGAAAAGCTCGTGAGGGAACTTGAATCGGCTAACATCAAGTTGGATAAGTCGGTATTAGTATTCTTTTTACTACAATCGATGCCGAAATCATTTGAACATCTGATTACGGTATTGGAAACGTTGCCGGTTGAACAGTGCTCGATGGAATTTGTCAAAGCACGTTTGCTGAATGAAGCCATTAAACGACAATTCAACGTGGAAACAGTCGAAATCAGCACAGCCTTTCTGGAACAGTTGGAAAACCTGGAAATACTGGAAGATTTGTTCTCAAATGTCATGCTTGCGGAAAACCTGGACATAAGCGTATAAATTGTCCGGAAAACAAAGGAAATGAAAGACACGTAAAGGCGGAAAATCAGAAGAAGAAAAGTACAGCACATTATGCGGAAAACCAAGACGACACGGCGTTTATAACTGGTGATGTGAATTTAGATGAAAATTTCCAATGGATACTCGATAGTGATGCATCGGAACATATGATTAACAACAAAAAGTATCTGCAGAATGTTCGAAAACTGAATTCACCAATTGTTATAAATGTGGCCAAGTCAGGAGTATTACTAACCAGTGATGTAATTGAAAATTTGAATATATTTGTGAAAATTCAAGACGAGCGGTTGCCTTACACAAAACACGATGTATTGTATGCACCTGGACTTTTTGCGAATTTGTTCTCCGTGAAACGAGTCGTTGAACGAGGAATGGAAGTAAAATTCAGCAAAAATGGTGCAAAAATCATGCGTGGATCTAAGGTTTTGTGCACTGCAAGTCGAAAAGGTTGATTATATGAATTGGATATTTAAACACCAAATATCGAATCTGCCATGGTTACTGATTCTCAAGATTTGCTGACAATATGGCATCGTCGGTATGGTCATATTGGAAATACGGGTCTAGTGAAGCTCATCCAAGCTGAAATGGTCGAAGGAATCGACAACTGTGAAAGTGTGAAACCGCACGCAGGAGTCTGTGAATCGTGTATGATGGGAAAACAAACAAGGCTACCATTTGAAACAGTTCCTCGACCTCGATCATCGCGACCATTGGAATTGATCCATTCCGATGTTTGTGGGCCGTTCACATCAGTTTCCTGGGATTGTAAGAAGATGTTCGTTACCTTTATTGATGATTATACGCATTTTACAGCACTGTACGTGCTGAAATCAAAAGCGGAAGTTTTCGGCGCTTTTGTTGAGTGCACAGCGATGGCTACAGCTCACTTTGTTCGTCGTATATCCCGAGTAAGATGCGTTAATGGCCGTGAATATATCAACTAAAATTTTACTAATTTTTGTGAGGAAAAGGGCATTGTAATGGAACCAACCGTTCCATATACACCGCAGCATCGTCCGATGTCGTCCGGTACGTGTAGCTTGGCCGTTACACACTCCCAGCGTTAGGTGCGTAATACACACACACAGCGCGCATCGCTAAGTGCGGCGTGATAGTGTGCGTGAGCACATTATCGATTCCTGGATGTCGACCAGCAGCAGCGCAACTGTTACGAATCCAGGGCTCGGCACCCCGCTGCGCAAATTCGAGCAGTTTTCTGCGTAGTTTTTTGCGTCGTTTTGTGTCAAAAAATACGCAAAAAAATACGCTAGACTTCAGCCGAAACTACGATAGCCAGCGTATTTATAGCAGTTTCCCGCTGCGCAAAGCGACGGAAGAAATCAAGGCGTTCGGAGAATTTTAACATGCCTTCCTTTTCTCTCCAACGGCAAATTTGTCGAGCAGCTCGTCGAGCTGCCCGTCCCTGGCTCCGCCTCATTCCCCTCGCCTGAACACGCTGTCGAAGGTTTAGATGTGTTGGTGCGTCAGACGGCCAATCGCTATCAGCCGTCGTCCGTGCTCTTTCCCTCCATAGCGCTATCTCTTTCTCGCGTGTGGTCAATGCTCGCGAGCTGTTGTGGCGCCTAAAAATGCCGTTAACAAACATTGCGGCGATGAAGTTGCATTTTCACAAATCAAACCAAAAAAGCGCAATGAGTTTAATCGATGCAATGTAAAAATGGCTACGGAATCACTAGCGCACGATGGAGGGTTTGCTGTGCAACGCGCAGAACCCTTATTCGCATTAACACGTTCAGCCCGGCGCTGATTTTCATCAACTTTCCTTTCCGCCGGCATCTAGAACGCAAGCTGATCGTGCAACCGGCATACTGGAAAGTCTGTGTTGTCTTCTGGAATGTTATGATTCATTGGTCAAAGAAAGGAAGGTGTTCATGACAGTGGCGGATTAGGGGAATCGGGGGAAAGATGAGATGAGGCTCCTGTACATGGTAACTGATGACCGGGAGGAGGGGGTACTGGCACACAGCTGTTGGGAGATTGAACAGCATACTTAAATTGACGGCGGGCGCGGGCTTCGACCATGGGACCCCTACGCTCATCGGTCACAGGCCCTAAAATTGTTGTCGCCATGGGGGGAGGGGAGGTGCAAATGGTTCTCCCGCCACGGAGCCCTAACGACCATCTTTCCGGGGACCCTTGTCGCTAATAATCTGTCCACTTGTAGACATACGGCATACTACAGACTAAAAATCTTCGGCGACCGCCTAGTCCGCCAACCGTTAGATCCGCCGCTGGTTCATGACGGTGTTTTTTCTATCGTGGAGGTGCATCCTTCCCCCTGCCTGCAGCGTATGCATCGAGCAGGAGACAGTGTGGCAGTATGCAAGTTGCACGCTGGATAGGAGCGGGCCCGCAACACCGCCATCATTCCGCACATCTGCATGCCCGTCGTGGGTTCTAACCGCGTATGAACCGTCCGCCGTAGCAAGGGCTGACTATCCGGCTACGTGGTACTCAAGTCCTGAAAAGGCCGGCATGATCGCGTAGACTATTACGCCAAATAATAATAATAATAATAATAATAATAATAAGAACTTAGCAAAGCAGTCCACACTCGGGGAAGGTTTTTGTTTTGACTTTGGTGCTGCCGGGTCTACCGCTGTGGCGCGACAAATGCACGGAATTCACTCGACTAAAACATGAACCTACCGATCCGAACCCATTCCAAGGCAATGCCGGTCAATCGGCGTCATGATAACTTTTCCAAACCAACAAGCCGCCAGATTCTGGACGGGCAGGTGCAGCACCATATGCGCGAAAGAAATTTGCTACATATCACACGCACGTTTGCTTCGATCGTGTGCCTTTTTAACACCCCCAACAGCAGAACCGATCGCAAAGATCGTGGTGCCAATCCGATAGTTGTGTTGTCTCTCAGGTAGCGAAATCGAAAATGCATGGACTTTGTAGCCGCAGCGGATGAAAATGTACGCATCAGAATCAAATAGTTTTGGGGTTTCCACACGCACACACACACACACACACACACACACACACACACACACACACACACACACACACACACACACACACACACACACACACACACACACACCACACACACACACACACACACACACACACACACACACACGCCAGCACGCACGCACGCACACATGCACGTACGCGTGTACGCGGGCAGGCACCCGCGAAAGCGCAAACGCAAGCACGCACCCACGATAGCGCGAACGCAAGCACGCACTTCCCCCCTTCCCACATGATCGATTACGGCTACCGTATAGGTAGAACGGCTGGTTCAGCTTTCTTGTATCGCATCCTCATCCAAAGCGCCGGGCGGGGTGGGGGATCGCGACATGATAGAGTGAACGGTCACTTTCCCCGCGCTGTGTGTGTGTGTGTCGCGACCCGAAAACTCGAGACAGATTTCTGCACATTTCAAAAAAGTTATTTTATTTCCATTATAAACTGTGCTACATGATGCATAGAAGGTCGTTGAAGCATCCAACATGTTCAAATCAAAAAAAATTAGATTAGTGTTAGACGTTCTCCTACGCTTGTTTTAAATAGGCTTCTTCACCCTCAATTGGCAGGGGCATCGAATGGTCTCATCAGCAGCGGCACGAAATAAAATAAACCATCAATACACCGATAACACTTTAAATCCCAAAATGAACCAGCTTCTCCTCCCGCATCGTCAAGGTCACACACGAATAAATAAATGCTAACACCCACCAATTACAATACACAACCGCAATGTACATATACACCAACGCATACACACTGATTAGCTGACGGCGAAAGGCACGGGCTGAAGCGCAAGTATAAGGCAAGGCAGGGAGGGGAAGGGAGTTAGAGGAAGAAGGAGGAGGAAGGAATGGGCGCCAATATTTTTGAATTTTTCGGCCGTTTTTTTTTTGCTCCACCGTCTGAAATAGTTCATCCATTCCTTCAACAGATGGCGCTCGTTCCGCACCTAAAAACTGCAATAAATACGCTGGCTATCGTAGTTTTGGCTGAAGTTTAGCGTATTTTTTTGCGTATTTTTTGACACAAAACGACGCAAAAAACTACGCAGAAAACTGCTCGAATTTGCGCAGCGGGTTTTAGGTGCGGGACGAGCGCCATCTGTTGAAGAAATGGATGAACTATTTCAAACAGCGGAGCAAAAAACGGTCAAAAAATTAAAAAATATTGGCGCCCATTCTTCCTCTCGCTCCCGCTTCCCTTCCTGCCTTGCCTTACTTGCGCTTTAGCCCGTGCCTTTCGCCGTCAGCTGATTGTGTATATGCGTTGGCATATATGTACATTGCGGTTGTGTATTGTAATTGGTGGATGTTAGCATTTATTTTAATTTGTAACACTTGAGACGGTGCAGGAGAAGCTGGTTTGGGATTTAAAGTGTTGTCGGTGTATTGATGGTTTATTTTATTTCGTGCCGCTGCTGATGAGACCATTCGATGCCCGTGCTATTCGAGAGTGAAGAAGCCTATTTGAAACAAGCGTAGGAGAACGTCTAACACTAATCTAATATTTTTTTAATTTGAACATGTTTGATGCTTCAACGACCTTCTAAGCATCATGTAGCACGGTGTATAGTGGCAATAAAATATTTTTTTTTATGTGCCAAAATCTGTCTCGAGTTTTCGGGTCGCGACACACACACGGACATACACACAGCGCGGGGAAAATGACCGTCCACTCTATCATGTCGCGATCCCCCACCCCGCCCGGCGCTTTGGATGAGGATGCGCTACAAGTTAATCCAGCAATTCTACCGATAGGGTAGCGGAAATCGATCGAGCGTGTTCGCGCGTTCGGGGGTGCGTTCTCGCGTACGCGCGTGCATGCGTGCGTGCATGCGTGCGTGCGCGTGTGTGTGTGCGTGCGGGAACTAGACATGGGCAAAATGAATCAGAACTGAATGATTCATTCCAATCTTTACACTGAGTGAACGAGTACCGCACCGCCAGATAAATGGAAATGATTCTTCCGCACGCTAGCGGTGCGGTATTGATTCTCCGTGCGGACGCTCTCCCTATCGACTATGAAAGTGTGCGATACATCTCCGCACGCTAGCGGTGCGGTATTGATTCTTCGTGCGGACGCTCTCCCTGTCGACTGTGAAAGTGTGCGATACATCTCCGCACGCTAGCGGTGCGGTATTGATTCTTTGTGCGGACGTTCTCCGCGCCGACTATGAATGTGTGCGATACATCTCCGCACGCTAGCGGTGCGGTATTGGTTCTCCGTGCGGAAACTCTCCATACCGATCATGAAAGAGTGCAACAAACCACCGCACGCGGTGCGGAGTTCATTCTCCTACTCAGAAAATCAGCATGCTTTTTCGATCTGATTGTGTGTTAACTAGAACGAGAAAGCTTCTGTTATCCATGTCTTCTTTCCCGTTCCGCAAAATAGCAATACACTCTCGCTCTAGTAGTTTTTTTTCACCAGACCGAAACTGCAGGTAATTTTCCAGATGTTTGAAGCACCCGATGTCGGCTCTGAATTTATGAAGAAGATTCTCCTCATGAACTATAGTTAACCACAGTTTATTAAACTGTACGATTAATTGAATGAGTGTTATGAATCCGTTGTTTTGAATGGCGATAAAGTTACATTTTTATAAAAAATACTTTAAACGAGTAGAACACAAAATGAATTATGATATAAGGAAATAAAACAAATCGTGATAAATTTAAAGTTTACATGAGCATTAAAACAACTTTGATTTCCTTTTTCTATGTTTGTAAATGTAACTTTATAAAAATAAAAAATGGATATTTTTGCAGCATATAATCGATATTTAAAAACGTACCGCAGGCGTGCGAAAGAATCACCGCGCGCGTTCAGTTCATTCCACTGAGCGAACTGGACCGCACCTGATCTTTAAAAAGAATCATTTTTCCCATGACTAGTCTACACACTCCATGCATTCTCAGAAAACGCACTGTACGCCGCCCGATCGATTACCGCTACCTGCGATACAATACTATCATTTAATTGGCACCACCATCTTTGCGACCGGCTCTGCTGTTTGGGGTATTAAAAAGACAAACGATCGAAGCAAACGTGCGTGTGTTATGTTGCACATTCCTTTCCAATTCTACCAGCGGATGCAAGAAGAATCAAAACTTGAATTGAACCCAAACAAAAGAGGATTCTGGATTTGTTTATTACGGTGCGCGTATGCTGCTGCACCTGTCTGTCCAGAATCTGGCGGCTTGTTGACTTGGAGTCGGTATCATGACGCCGAGCGACCGGCACTGCCTTGGAATGGGTTCGGCTCGCGCCGTAGGGGTAGCCCGGCAGCAACAAAGTCAAGACAAACTCTTCCGCGGCTGTGGACTGTTATGCTAAGTTCTTCTTCTAATTAATATTATTATTGACGTAATATCCTACGCGATCATGCCGGCCTTTTCAGGTCTTGAGTACCACGTAGCCGGATAGTCAGCTCTTGCTACGGCGGACGGTTCATTCGCGGTTAGAACCCACGACGGGCATGCTGTTAAGATGTGCGGAATGATGGCGGTGTCGTATCCAGCGGTCAACTTGCATACTGCCACACTGTCTCCTGCCCGATGCATACGCTGCATGCAGGGGGAAGGATGCACTTTCACATTAAAAAACACCGTCAACACCGTACAAGTGGACAGAGTATTAGCGACAAAGACCCCGGAAAAATGGTCGTTGTGGCCCCGTGGCTGGAGAATCATTCATCATAGCGCTAGCGATTCCTTTGTCATTTTTACTTGGCAGCGTTTGAACTCATTGCGCTTTTTTGGTTTGATTTGTGAAAATTAAACTTAATCGCCGCAATGTTTGTTAACGGCTTTTTTTAAGCGCCACAGCAACTGATGAGCATTGATCCAGACACGCGAGAAAGACATAGCGCTATGGAGGGAAAAAGCACGGACGACGGCTGACAGCGATTGGCCGTCTGACGCACCAACACAACTAAACCTTCGGCAGCGCGCTCAGGCGAGGGTATGAGGCAGAGCCAGGGACGGGTAGCTCGACGAGCTGCTTGACAAATTTGCCGTTGGAGAGAAAAATAAGACATGAGAAAATACGCGAAAGGGAATGATTTCTTCCGTCGCTTTGCACAGGGGGTTTTGGCTGGTCTCCCGCGCAAGACTTCAGCGATTCCTGCGCAGGCCTGCGCAGGTTTGGCGCCATCTGTTGGCGAAATGGACGAACTATTCGTGGCGGCGGAGCAAAAAAAACGGTCAAAAAATTCAAAAATATTAGCGCCTATTTTTTCGTCCGCTTCTTCTCCCTCCCTCACCCTGCCTTGCCTTACTTGCGCTTCAGCCCGTGCCTTCCGCCGCCAGCTGATTGGGTGTTGTGGTGTATGCGTTGATTAATGTATGTGCATTGCGGTGTATTGTTATTTGTGGGTGTTAGCATTTATTAATTTGTGTGTGACCTTGAGACGATGCGGGAGAAGCTGGATTGGGATTCAAAGTGTTATCGGTGTATTGATGGTTTATTTTATTTCGTGCCGCTGCTGATGAGACCATTCGATGCCCCAGCCAATTGAGGGTGAAGAAGCCTATTTAAAACAAGCGTAGGAGAACGTCTAACACTAATCTAATGTTTTTTTAATTTGAACATGTTAGATGCTTCAACGACCTTCTAAGCATCATGTAGCACAATGTCTAGTGACAATAAAATATTTGTTTTGAAATGTGCCGAAATCTGTCTCGAGTTTTCGGGTCGCGACACACACACACACACACACACACACACACACACACACACACACACACACACACACACACACACACATACACATACAGTGCGGGGAAAGTCACCGTTCAATTTACCATGTTGCGATCCCCCACCCCGCCCGGCGCTTTGGATAAGGATGCGATACAAGAAAGCTGAACCAGCCGTTCAGTTCGTCTGGGGTGCGTTAACGCGTTCGCGCTTTCGTGGTTGCGTGCTTGCGTTCGCGCTTTCGCGGGTGCTTGCACGCGTACGTGCATGTGTGTGTGTGTGTGTGTGCGTGCGTGCGTGCTCGCGCGCGCGCGTGTGTGTGTGTGTGCGTGTGCGTGTGCGTGTGCGTGTGCGTGTGCGTGTGCGTATGGAAACCCCAAAACTATTTGATTCTAATGCGTACATTTTCATCTGCTGCGACTACAAAGTCAATGCATTTTCGATTTCACTACCTGAGAGACAAAACAACTATCGGATTGGCACCACAATCTTTGCGATCGGTTCTGCTGTTGGGGGTGTTAAAAAGACACATGATCGAAGCAAACGTGCATGTGATATGTAGCAAATTTCTTTCCAATTAAGCTAGCGGACGCAAGTGGAAACAAAACTTGAATTGAATTCATACAAAAGAGGATTCTGGATTTGTTTTTTTACGGTGCGCGTATGGTGCTGCACCTGTCCGTCCAGAATCTGGTGGCTTGTTGGTTTGTCGTCGTTATCATGACGCCGATTGCCGGCACTGCCTTGGAATGAGTTCGGATCGGTAGGTTCATGTTTTGGTCGATTGCATTCCGTTGATATGTCGCGGAACCGCGGGACACCCGGCAGCAACAAAGTCAAGACAAACTCTTCCCCGGGTGAGGACTGTTATGATAAGTTCTTCTTCTTCTTCTCATTATTATTATTATTATTATTATCATTATGGCCTGCGCGATCATACTGGCCTTTTCAGGACTTGAGTACCGCGTAGCCGGATAGTCAGCCCTTGCTACGGCGGACGGTACATACGCGGTTAGAACCCACGACGGGCATGCAGATGTGCGGAATGATGGCGTTGCCGCGCGACCGTTCCTATCCAGCGGGTAACTTGCATACTGCCACACTGTCATCTGCCCGGTGCATACGCATACGCGGGGGATGAACCTCCACAAAAACACCGTCATGAACCAGCGGCGGACCTTACGGTAGGCGGACTAGGCGGTCGCCGAAGATCTCTTGTCTGTAGTATGCAGTATGTTTGCAAGTGGACAGAGTATTAGCGACAAGGGCCCCCGAAAAGATGGTCGTTGGGGCCCCGTGGCGGGAGAACCATTTGCCCCCTCCACTCCCCCACCCCCCTCATGCCGGCAATAATTTTAGGGCCTGTGACCGATGATCGTAAAGGTCCCATGGCCTAAGCCCCCTCCCCCTCCCTCCCTCCGCTGTCAATTTAGATATACTGTTAAATCTCCCAACAGCTGTGTGCCAGTACCCCCTCCACCCGGTCATCAGTTACCATTTACAGGGGCCTCAACTCGTCTTTCAGCCTTTCATAAACACCTTCCTTTCCGATGGATCATAACATTCCGGAAGAGCATACATTCGGCGACAGTTTTGCACACACACGCACACTCACACCCTTGCGCAGATGGCTCAGCATATTTGTGTAATCTACACCATACGAAAGCAAAAGCTTATGGTAACAAAGTTATGCTTAATGCTTAACACGTTCAGTTCGATGGCAGGCCCCAGGGACTGCCAGTGAACTTTCCAGTATACTGGTTTCACAATCAGCTTGCGTTCTAGATGCCGGCGGAACGGAAAATGATGAAAATCAGCACCGGGATGTACGTGTTAATGCAAATTAGGGTCCTGCGCGTTGCGCAGAAAAACCTCCAGCGTCAGCTAGCTATTCCTTAGTCAGTTTTACATTGCAGCGTTTGAACTCATTGCGCTTTTTTGGTTTGATTTGTGAAAATGCTACTTCATCGCCGCAATATTTGTTACCGGCTTTTTTGAGCGGCACAGCACCTCATGAGCATTAATCACACGCGAGAAAGAGATAGCGCTATGGAGGGAAAAAGCACGGACGACGGCTGACAGCGATTGACCGTCTGACGCACCAACACAACTAAACCTTCGACAGCGCGCTCAGGCGAGGGTATGAGGCGGAGCCAGGGACGGGTAGCTCGACGAGCTGCTTGACAAATTTGCCGTTGGAAAGAAAGGGAGGCATGATGAAATTCTCCGAACGCCATGATTTCGCCTGTCACTTTGCGCAGCGGGACGCCTGATGTTATTGACAACAGAGAACATAACGAAGTAACAGTTCGTCGTAGTCAGAGGATTCGAAATCCACCTGTGCGCTTTAGTGATCATGAAGCTAATGTCGCATTTGCACTGAACGCGGAAAATTACGTGGAAGATTTACCCGATACGATTGATGCACTTTGGAAGCGTGACGATTGGCCTGAATGGAAACAAGCGATCAATGAGGAGTTGCAAGCGCTCGAGAAAAATGAAACATGGGATCTAGTAGAACTTCCTGTTGGCGCGAGAGCAGTTCCTTGTAAATGGGTATTCAAAATCAAATACTCGGAGAATGGTACTGTGAACAGATACAAGGCGCGGCTCGTTGGTAAAGGATGTTCTCAACGTCATGGATATGACTATCAAGAAACGTATGCTCCAGTAGTCTGAGTAGACAGTGAGGACCCTACTGGCAGTAGCAGTGCAGAAGAAGTTCTATCTTCATCAGATGGATGTGCGGACCGCCTTTCTGAACGGAAATCTTTCAGAAACTGTGTACATGCTACAACCACCAGGATTTGAGAGGGGGAAGAAGGTATGTAAACTGAACAAATCCTTTTGTATGCTTTAAAACAGGCGCCGCAGAGCTGGAATGAAATGTTCCACAATTATATGTTGACACTGGAATTTGTACGGTCAGCATATGACAGTTGTTTGTACACTCGGAAGTCTACGAAAGCTGAGATGTATCTAATCCTATACGTCGATGATATAGTTTTGGCATCAAACTCTTTGGAGGAAATTCGGTTGGTAAAGGAACAATTAAAAAGGAAATTCGAATTGGACGATATGCAAGAAATAAGCAACTTCCTTGGAATGAAAATTGATTACGAAATGGCTCAAGGTACGTTAAGTACGTGAAGGACTTGTTAAAAAGATTTGCTATGGAAGATTGCAAACCATCGTTAGCACCCCTAGAAACCAATTTGAAGTTAACACGCAACCATAATATGGAGGGAACAACACAGCATCCATACCGTGAACTTGTAGGATGTTTAACCTATTTGATGATTACGTCTCGTCCAGACATTAGTATTGCAGTTAATTATCTTGGTCGCTTTCAGAGTGGTGCAACACATGAACACTGGACACATCTAAAACGTGTACTAAGGTATTTACAAGGCACAAAGGATTATTTCCTAGAATATCGACATAATCAAGAGGAGCCAATTGTAGGATTGGCTGATGCAGATTGGGGTAGCGACATGGAAAGTCGTCACTCCACAAGTGGCTACATATTTCAAATTTTTGGAAACACTGTTCTATGGACCACAAGAAAGCAAGGAACCATAGCATTGTCATCAACAGAAGCGGAATATGTTGCGTTAAGCCAATCATCCTGCGAAGCAATGTGGTTAGAAAATCTGCTTACCGAATTTGGCGTGCATTTGAATACTCCGTTAATTATATACGAAGATAACCAGTCGTGTATGTATATTGCCGAAGAGCCTCGCGAACAAAAACGGATGAAACATTTAGACATCAGATACAACTTCATACGAGAATGTATCCAGAACGGAAGAATTCAACTGATGTATATTCCAAGCGAAAACCAACTTGCGGATATGTTTACGAAAGGGTTTTCTTCAGCAGTTTTTACGAAACATCGATTTGCGATAGGTCTAAGAGGGGGTGTTGGAAAAACAAAGTAGACCATATCATATACGATGGGTATAAAAGAAGCAGCTAGCTTCAGTTATGTAGTAGTTTAGTATAATAAACTGTAGAGACACATCCTAAACTCATTAGAAACATATCAAATAATTAATTTAGTGGCGAAAACCACCCCCTACTTGCAAAATTGCACGAAAATTAATGATATTTTGGCTGGAAATCACGAGATTCTACTTACGCGGAAATTCGAGATACGCGGTATTTTGCGGCCGTTTTCGGTCCCCATTAACCGTGTATCTCGGGGACCACCTGTATGCGCAATCTGATATTTCGCATCGTGTGTTATAACGGTTACGTGTGTACAATGCATGTGTATGCACTGTATGTGTTTTGGCATGAACGTTTGTTTACATTTTTCAATATTAAATTTGAATGAGTTTTATGTAATTATTGAAATGATTAAGTAGTAAATTATTTGTTGAATTTTCCCCTGCAGAAGGATATTCATTTAAACTAGAAAAATGCTCATTTTCGAGATGAAAAGATAGGCCGTGCATCATGACAGATCCATAAGACATCGAACAGCTAACAGAGAACCTATCGAACAGAGTCGTGTTTGATGTCTCGTTCTATTGGTCCGGCGATAGCCGTCGATATTTGTTTACAGGAAGCAGCCGCAATATAACGTGGAAAATGTCCATTTATACAGTGTTCCCAATTAGCCTTAATAAACTCTATTTGATTATTAAAAGTTTCATTTTAAAGCCGTTGAAAATCAAATAGAGTTTCCTAAGAGAATATGACATTTGCCAGCGTTATAGCATAACGACGTATTCCGTATTCGTTTTTTTCAATTCGAGTCAATATAACACACAGTGTTTTTTTTTTATTTTTATCTACACCAGTTCCAATTTATTCAATATTTGGGAAAATCATTTTTTTATTCTTAGTTATGTAATAATAAGTATTTATTTTTACACCAACATATTTTTTTGTTTATTTGTACGTACAATATGTGTTTTCTTTTATTCCTTAATATAAATCTGTGGTGATAATTAAAAAAAAATTAAAATAAAAAAATAATATTTCATATTCATAAATATTATATGCCATGAGTTTGATAAAGGGTTTGCAATACAGTGAAGCGCCGTTTATCCGGGTACCTTTTATCCGGATGTCCGTTTATCCGTGCTGTTGAAAAATGACAGATCAATACATATATGACATTGTGTGCTGAGGAGGATATTTGAAATAACGGTTACCAGAGCATTTTGTCATAACAAAATACGCTATAATTCATGGAAAATTTCAAATATTCTTATTGGAAGTAGTGCAGTCAACCAGCTTGGAGTACGGTTAGAAACAGAATGAAATGTATTTTATACAAAAACTTATAGCTACACAAATTCATAGGTTACTATAATTAAAATACTCATAACTCAAATACGGCTTACTATAATTCCAATACTTCTCCTCAAGCCGATTATTGTGTAATTCCCATAGATCGTCGATTACGTTCTTGTTTGATTCGTTGTAATGCTTTTGTAAGACTATCTGCAACTTGTTCTTCAGTGTTAATGTAATGTAGATTCACAACATTTCGATCCAAAGCATCCCTGATGTAATGATGTCTTATATCGATATGCAATTTTTTGCAATACAGATAGTGCTCTGATTATCACAAAATATCTGAATCGATTGCTTCTTACCGAATTGTTCGAACAATCCCTTCCACCACGATGCTTCTTGTACCGCTGCTGACAATGCCATGTATTCCGCATCGCAGGTTGATAATGCAACAGTTGGTTGTCGTTTGCAACACCATGACACCGCTCCTCCTTGCATCAAAAAAAATATATCCAATGGTGGATTTCCTATCCTCTGTATCAGTGGCCCAATCAGCATCTGAATATCCAATTATTTGTTCGTTACCTTTTCTGGAATATTTGAGTTTCATCGATGCCGTTCCTCTTAGATATCGCATAAGATGGTTTACAGCTTGCCAGTGACGCGATCCAGGATTATTATTGTATCGGTTCAGCTGATTAACTGCAAACAGGATATCAGGTCTGGTGCATTGAGCTAGGTACATCAGGCACCCTACAGCCTCTTGATAAGGCACCGTTGACATCTCTTCCTTTTCTTCTTCGGTCTGTGGCAACATTTCCTTAGTTAGCTTTATGGAAGAGTTCATAGGAGTAGCAACAGCCTGCAGTCTTGGATTTTGATCCGGGATATGATAGTTTCTATGTAGGCTTCCTTTTCAAGTGCAATTCCGTCATTTAAATGATTTACACGAATCCCTAAACAATGTTTAGCTGGTCCCAAATCCTTCATCCGGAACATACTGCTCAATTTCGTCTTGAGCTGATTCTTCATTTCTTCATTGTTACTAAAAATCATTAAATCGTCCACATAAATGGCTACAAACAGCATATTTCCATTGCCTTTAAAGAAATATAAACATGGATCATACTTCGATTGCTCCAAACCCAGTTGTTTCAGTGCTGCATCTAGCTTCGTATTCCAGACACGACTTGATTGTTTTAGTCCGTACAACGCTTTGTTCAATCGAGATACCATGTTTTGCTTGCCAGGCTGCTCAAAACACGGTGGTTGCTCCATATATATCTCCTCTTCCAAATCTCCTTGTAGAAAAGCAGTTATCGCAACCATCTGATCCACCAAAAGATTATCTCTGGCCGCTAGTGCAAATAAATATCTCAGGGAACTATGACGAACTACGGGTGAATATGTTTCGTTATAATCTACACCCTTTCGCTGAGAATATCCCTTTATCACCAAGCGCGCCTTGTAGCGGTTGACTTTTCCAGCGGCATCGTGTTTTGTCTTAAACACCCATTTACATTTGATTGCTTTCCTACCATCTGGAAGAGTTGTCAATCTCCATGTGCTGTTGTCAATCAACGCTTGATATTCTTCTTGCATCGCTACTTTCCAACGTTCTGAATAGTTGCGCTGTTAACGGACAAATATAGAACGACGTAGTTGTACACCGAAGAACCCTGCACAAAAAATGACACCATAAACCAATATCTCAATCTGACAGAATATATTTCTCTTTGCTTTTGTTAACTGAACTGCACTGCTTTGCTTCGCATATCACATTTTCCTTCGCTCTGCTTTTAGGTTATGTTCCCAGGATAACCCAAATCACGTATAAGCGATTAATTTTTCTTTCTTGTTGTAGCTGTTCTAAGCTTGTTCGGAGAAAGTAGAATGGACGAGGAAAAGAAGGTATATATGTTTGATGGTGCGAACTTCAACAATTGGAGCATCCGAATGGAAGTGCTCCTGGAGGAGCTGGATCTTTTAGATTGTGTTCGTGAGGAAGCGGAAAAGGTAGAAGATTATCAGGTTTTGGTTACTGATTCGGATGCAGTACGACTGGCTAAGGAGACTAAGCTGCAAGATAGAAAGAAGAGGAACGTGAAATGTAAATCGGTACTGGTGCGAAACATCGCGGATTCTCAGCTTGAGTACATTAAGGGTAAGCAAACCCCGCGTCAGATTTGGACAACGTTTGAAAACACGTTTGCCCGAAAGGGCATCTCGGGACAGTTCTATCTTCTGAAAAAGCTTTCAGCGATGAAGTGTTTGGAGTCCGGTTCTCTCCAGGCGCACCTGCTCGAGTTCGAGCGGATGGTGCGGGATCTGATCGTATTTTATTTGCTACAAACAATGCCGAACTAGTATGGTCAGCTTGTAACAGTTCTGGAAACGCTGGCCCCGGAGCAATGCACGCTCGACTTTGTCAAGGCACGTCTTCTAAGTGAAAGTATGAAACGTGAGAATGTTGAAGAAATAAGAGATAGAATTCCATGGCGTTTGTTGGAACAGGTGCCAAACCGAAGATGAAGTGTTTTTATTGTAAAAAGTTTGGGCACAGACGAGTTGATTGTTCTCTATTGCAAGAAAGAACTGCTGCGATGCAAAACAATAGAAGGTCGTTTGATAACGAGAGCGAAAGAGCAAATGTAAGTGAAACAGCTGTCACTTTCTTATGTATTGATTCCAAAAATCTATCAAAGAAATGCGATAGAAATGGTTTCAAATGGATCCTAGATTCTGGCGCTTCCGATCATATGATCAATTCTTGTGAATTTCTTTGAGACGTCAAAACACTGCATGAGCCGACTATGATTAAGGTCGCATCGGGTGAAATCATTCAGAGCAACTATAAAGAAAAACTGGACATACTAGCAAAATTCGGCGATCGTCAGATGCATTATGTTGTTGACGATGTTCTATATGTCCCCAATTTGAAGTATACAGTCTGTTCCCGAGTTACACGGTTCTCGACTTACGCGGATTCGGAGATACGCGGTTTTATAATTATGACAGATAAAAAATGTCAAATCAGTACAATTTGCTTCAAGTTCGGTATAAATTGCATTTTTGCTTACATATTGAAACCGCTTTAAAGCCAAAAAAATAGTAGAATTTTCTGCGCGAATCATATCAAGTAAATGATAAAGTGTATAAAAGTACTAAATTAGATAAAAAAACTACGAGTAATCAATAGTATTTTAGTCCAAAAACGTGAAATTCGACTTACGCGGATATTCGAGTTACGCGGATTCGTCGGGAACGCAGAAACCGCGTAACTCGGGAGCAGACTGTAATCTCTTTTCGATTCCTCGCGTTGGACATCTTGGAATGGATGTAATTTTTTGGTTATTAAGCGCGATGGGCATGAATTGTGCACGGGAAGCCGATTAAACCGTCTATATGAATTAGATGTCGAGGTTATGAAACCAAATAATTCAGAAGCGCTAGTATCGCAGAATGCAATGGATGATGCTCAGCTATAGCATAGAAGATACGGACACATAGGCAAGCATGATTTAATGAAGGTCATTTCTGACGAAATGGTCAGAGGATTGTCACTGAAGAAAGAAGCTATTAACACAACAGATGGACTGGGTAGTATATGCGGTTCTTGCATGGAAGGTAAACCAACGCGCCAACCTTTCCAGGAGCATAGACTGCCGCGTAGTTCCCGACCATTTGAATTGATATTTTGATATTGCGATGTGTGTGGTTATATGAACCCAACCTCATGGAACGGAAAACGTTATTTTGTAACATTTATGGATGATTTCATACATTTCTGTGTAGTTTATTTCATCTGCGCGAAAAGCGATGCATTAGATTGTTTTCAAACATATACTGCCATGACAGAAGCTCATTTCGACAGCACCACTAGCCGTTTACGTTGTGACAACGGAGGAGAGTATGTGGGTAAGAGATTAATGGAATTTTGCCATATGAAGGGCATAACAATGGAATTTACTGTGCCATATACTCCTCAGCAAAATGGGGTCAGCGAAAGATTTAACCGTACCATTCGTGACAAAGCCAGAACTATGACAGCTGACTAGAATCTGAAGAAAAACATGTGGAACGAGGCGGTTCTGACGGCCGTTTATCTCCTGAATCGAAGCCCCACAGCAGCACTTAATTCCGATAAAATGCCATATGAACTTTGGTATGGGCATAAGCCGGATGTATCACGATTTTGTATTTTTGGAAGCAATGCTTATTGGAAGCTTATTGGAAGCAAAACCAGTTACTTTGTTGGCTATAGCGGTGGTGGTTATTGCTTATGGGATGGTAAGCAAATATTTATCGCCAGAGATGTTGTTATAGAAGAAATATCAATTAAACAGCGGCATATGAGCATTGCAGCCAATATTACCCAAGATCAGAATGTCAATCTCCATCATGGCCAGTTACTTGGACCTTATAACCCCTTGACTGCCTCCAATCATGCTGAAAATGTAATGGAATCCATTCAAAGACCATCGGTTATGCCAATCGCAACTGACATTGATCTCGCTGAAAGTGACGTAAAATTTCAGCAAACATTGCGGTTCTGCCAGTAGAAATCGATACGGGAGAAGATACATTTGATGATGCAGAAAATAATTCATTCAACGTAAACTAAGATCCTCTTGAAGAGCAAGAAAGCGATCTTCCTCGATGCAGTGGTCGAGCTTGTAAGCCTCCTGCAAAATTGGACGATTATTTGTGTTTTGCCTATGCATTGAATGCTGAAAATTTTGTTGAAAATATTGACAGTATTGATGAGTTGAAAAAGCAGATTAGCCTGAATGGAAACTAGCTATCGATAAAGAGCTGGAATCGCTTGCTGAAAATAATACGTGGGAATTGGTGGACCTACCAATCGGACGCAAACCAGTGGATCGTAAATGGGGTTTTCGTCTCAAATTTGGACCGGATTGAACCGTGGAAAAATGAAAGGCACGTTTAGTCGCCAAAGGTTTCACACAGCGATATGGTTTCGACTTTTCGGAAACTTATGCACCTGTAGTAAAATGTCGACTGTACGCTCAATGCTTGCTATCGAAAACCAATTTGATTATGCTGTTCATCAAATGGACGTAACATCTGCCTTTCTCAACGGAACATTGAAGGAAGAAATTTACATGCGCCAACCTAAAGGATTTGAGGAGGGGGATAAAGTATGTCGACTCAACAAATCAATTTACGGTCTAAAGCAAGCATCTAAGGCGTGGAATGAATGTTTCAATGAACACATTTCACGTTGTGGTTTTCGTCAATACTTGGAAGATAGCTGTTTATATATACGAGTAAGCAAACTTGGTCCTGTCTACGTGTTGTTGTATGTTGACGACGTGCTTATCATTGCAAAGAACCTTCAGGAAATCAAAACCGTGAAACAAATGTTAATCAATCAATTCAAAATGCAAGATCTAGATGAGGCTAAAATGTTCTTAGGCCTGTGCATTGAAAGAGAGCCAATGAATGGAATCATGAAACTGAGTCAGGAGAAATACATCAATACTGTATTGTAGACTTTACATAAATGCATTGATCTGCCGAAGAAGCTTTAAATGCTAGTTTGGCTAACACGTCGTTTAATTTTCGATACCAACAACGAGCAGATTGGTGTAATCCATAAATGCTCCGTTTAAGCCGACAAACTAGCTCCTCCTGCCCATTTACTGCGAAACCAGGTGGTTGACGCATGTAAATTTCTTCGCTTAGTGTTCCATTCAAGTATGCCGTTTTCACGTCCAGATGGCGTACTGTCATTTTTCGTTTACAAGCAACAGTGAGAAAAGTTCGAAATGTCGAGTGATTTGTCACTATAATCAATGCTTAATCGTTGCGTATAACCTTGTGCTACAACACGAGGTTTGTACTTAACTATTCCATCTTGCACATTTCTTTTGATTTTAAATACCCATCTTGAAAGCCATTGGTTACGCCCCTTATACGGACGTCACACGAAGCGTAAACTTTGGCGTAAACTAAATTTCAGCCATACAACCCTATAATCTTTTGACAGGAAGTTTACGCTCTCCCATACAAATCAAGCGTAAACTTTTTGAGTTTACGCCTCGTGTGACGTCTGTATTAGGGAGGGGCACCAATTCTCATGTGCCAATCTTATGATGTGATTGCATTTCGGACGCCATAGCTTCACGCCACTCTGCTTCTTTCATGGCCTCTTCTACATTTAAAGGTTCTTCACGAGCACACGAAGCTACGCTAGCTGCGCACCCTAAAACATAATCTTCTAAGTACGGAGGCGGTCTTGTTACTCTTTCTGGGCGAGCATTTTCATCTGTTTCTGTAGTTTCTGTGTTTTGGATCTCCTCCTCTCCTGATGCCCCTTCGCTTGTCTGTGCAATTATAGTTTCGTCATTGTCATCGCTTGCATTCTTTTGAGAACGTGAAACTAATGAAACTTCTACAAAACTGTTTCTATTTTCATATTCGATGAACCGGGCGTCTGGATTTATTGTTATGTCGTCAGTTTCAGGATTCACAAATCTATAAGCTTTATGCTCTGAGGAGTATCCAACCAGTTTTAGCTTTATAGCTCTATCGTCTAACTTATTTCGTTTCACTTTCGGCAAGTGAACATAAGCATCACTACCAAAAATGCGTTTGTGTCTTAAGTCCGGCTTACGATTCCACCATACCATACGGTGTTTTGTTAACAGATCTAGATGGTAAGCGGTTCTGCATGTATGTTGCCGTTAGCATCGCTTTACCCCTAAAACGTTTATCCATACGCGAATCGATCAGCATACAAGTAGCCATCTCGGTGATCGATCGATTCTTTCGTTCTGCCACGCCGTTGGATTGAGGGGAATAGGGTGTTGTGAACTGAGGCTTGATCCCTTTATTAATGTAAAATTTTCGCAAACTTGTGTTGTCGAATTCCCCATCATCCCCCACCATCAGAACGAATAAAACGAGGTTTTCTGCCGAAAATATTTCCTACCCACTCTACGTATTCGATTATTTTCTCCGTGGCATCTGATTTCTTCTGCAGTAAACAACGGTAAATCTGCTAAAATCATCGACTATATGCATTACATACCTGTTGCCGCTCGGTGTTAGTGTTTCCATCGGACCACATACGTCTGTGTGCACGATGTCGAACACCTTCGTCGACTTCCGGTCGGTCACAGCTGGGAAGGGGGCTCGGGTAGATTTCCCCTGAAGGCAGCACTCGCACACCAGTTTCACGCCGCAATCGATGATCTTCATCCCGGTACCTAGCTGCTCCTTGTTGATTCTCTCGATGGCTGCCCAATCGCGGTGTCCCAGACGCCGGTGCCACTGATGCTGACAATTCTGATGTTTGTCGCTGGCTGCTCTCATGGACGACTCCGCCAATTGTAGATACCATTGTACCGTACGCCAGTTGCCACGATGGTTCCATGCATGTCGATAATTTTGCACCCTTCGCAGTCGAATATCGCACTCATACTTTTCTTCGCCAAGCGATCTACTGAGAATAGATTTGCTTCTAATCCTGGCACATATTTCAGGTCACTGAAGGTAATGTGCCGCTTCTCCTGATTACCATCAATCACAGAAATAACCGCTTTTCCTTCACCTAGAACCCTTGTCTTTTCACCATTTACGAGTGTTATAAAATCTCCAGCAAATTCGTTCAATTCGGTGAAAATGGCTTTGTCGTTGCACATATGAGCACTGGCACCGCTGTCGATAATCCAAGCGTTGCTGCACCCACCGTTAACAACAAACGCTGTTCCAGGAACATCGCTCAATACGATCTTCGCGTTGCCATTGTTCTTCCTTTGGTTTTGTCTCTTTTTACAATTTGCCATGAGATGGCCGGGCTTCTTACAAAAATGACAAAGATGGGGAGGACGGTGTCGATTATTTTCTGCTGAGCTATGTGCTTTGTCGCTCCTATTGTTTGAGCCACACTCACGTTCGATCCTGCGCTGGCTTTCATCCGCTATTTTCAATCGCACCAATTCCACAGAAATGTCGTCATCCGACAAACAATCGAGTGCTGTCACTAACGTATCATACGATGCGGGAAGGCTACGAAAAATCATGCATATTTTCGTGTCGGTGTCAAGAGCCATTCCAGCTGCACTCAAGCGATCGAATAATTCGTTGATTTTAAACAAATGCTGTTCAACATCACCATGCTCTGCCAGGTTCAACGCGCAAAGTTTCTTCAGTAGTGAAACTTTTACCGATCGCGTATTTTTCTCGTGATGTTTCTTAAGAGCATTGACAACATCATGTGCCGTTTCCTTGTTTTTCACTAATGGGAACTGATTGTCTTCCAGCGATAAGATGATAGTTGCCTTGGCGTGCCTTTTGTTGGACATCTAATCATCATCTGCTTTGTTCTTAGCCTCCGGTTGTTTCACCACAACCTCCCAAAGATCATCACGCTGTAGCATGTTTTCTATACGCACTTTCCAAGTGCTCCAATTTGTTGCGTTTAGTTTTGGGAAACGCCGGTCTCGTAGTACAGTCGTCAACTCGTACGACTTAACAACATGCTCGTCATGGGTTCAAACCCCAAATGGACCGTGCCGCCATACGTAAGACTGACTATCCTGCTATGGGGGAAATCAATTAGTCACTGAAAGCCAAGCCCACAAGTGGTACAGGCAGGCCTTGACCGACAACGGTTGTTGTGCCAAAGAAGAAGAAGAAGAAGAAGTTTCGGGAACGACATCTTGCTGTCCACCATTTTGTATTCAGTATTGCTCGTAGCTGCTTAGCACTGTGGATTTCTATTCGGAAGCGCGACCGAATTCACTCCTAATTTTCACACACGTACTCGACTCTGACTGGTCAAGATATTATTCAGCAGAAATTACGCAATTAGCCTCTAACTGGGCCCTTAACCTGTTGAGTTAAGCTTAATAAAAGGAATAAATCCAACAAACGCAGTGGTTCCGTTCTGGCTGACGGTCTTAGCCCAACTACATAGTTCATTTATTGTCTGATCAAGATATTTACATGGTACAAGACAAGGTAACAAAATAAGGAAAGGTGTGAACGCAAAGGTTAATATAAACAGTAAGGTAAGACTACTGTCAAATTAGGCGTCGGTGCAAACTCCAACAGTCCTGACATAAGTGCTGCGGTTTCTTACTTCAGTCAGTTCGAGAGTAATCCTGGGGAAGAACGTTGGAAACATGCTAAAAGGATTCTTCGCTACTTGAAGGGCACAATTGACTATGGGCTAGTTTATAAGAAAAGCGATCCTGCATGTCGTCAAATAATTGGATTTGCAGATGCGAATTGGGCAACAGATGTGATGGATAGGCGTTCCACCTCAGGTTGCTTAATTAAAGTCTATGGGGCAACTACTGCTTGGAGCACTAAAAAGCAGCGGACGATAGCATTGTCATCAACTGAAGCAGAATGTTCAGCTCTATCCGACTGCATCTGTGAGGTACTATGGACATGCAAACTATTCGAGGAGCTGAGCCTTCGAGATAATCTACCTGTAGAAGTCTTCGAAGACAATCAGTCTGCTATAGCTATAGCAAATTCGAATTGTTCGTCGAAAAGGCTCAAGCACACTGAAATCAAATTGCACTTTATCAAGCAGTGTGTTCATGAAGAAAGAGTGAAGCTGTGCTACATCCCAACCACTGATCAACCAGCAGACATTTTAACAAAGGGACTTCCTCAGGTATCGTTTGTCAAACATCGAGCCGTCTTGGGAGTTGAACCGTTATATGTTTGAGGAGGGGTGTTAACGGACAAACATATAACGACGTAGTTGTACACCGAAGAACCCTGCACAACAAATGACACCATGCACCAATATGTCAATCTGACAGAATATATTTCTCTTTGCTTTTGTTAACTGAACCGAACGCACGTGTATTTACTTTGCTCTGCATATCACATTTTCCTTCGCTCTGCTTTTATACGCGACATTGCATCCTGGTGTGTGATTGGATCCTCGGTTGAATTGCTGCTCATGATCTTTGAACTGGTAACATTGCTGAAAAGACCAGAGCCATTTGGGATTATAAAATCATTATACTTCCCTGGGACTTTACGCGTCCGACTGCTTCGCCTTAGGATTTGCGATTGAGATGGTATAACGAGAGTTTCGCTGTTCACAGCTACATCATCATCGATCACTGTTTCGTCACATTCGTTACTAGTTCCATCGATATCTTCGGAAGTTTCATTGTTCGCGTCCGTGAAGTATTCGCTGTCGCTGTCCTCGTCCTCATTTTCATTCAAAACTGCCTCCATTTGTGATGTAGCATTCGGTGAAAGAGAAACTGTCTCTTCATCATATGCCTTCTGCTTGAATTTTCTTGGATAGGAACAGCAACATTAGTTAATTTTACTTCACGACTGACTGTTACTTTCTTCGATCTGATGTTGTATAATCTATACCCTTTTGGTAAACTCATCGAAACCGGTCAGAATGCACTCTTCCGATTCAGCGTCCTTCTTCTTGCGATATTGCTTCGGAATAAGTTTCATCGCTCTAGTACCAAAGCTCCGAATATGGGACAAGTTAGGTTTCTTACCAGACCACGCTTCCTGCGGATTAACATTATGGCCTTTGGTTGGAGAACGATTCAAAAGGAACACAGCAGCAGCCACAGCTTCCGCCCAAAAACTTTCCGAAAGTTTGGCCATGTATAAACATGCACCTTGCACGCTCCACAATCGACCTTTTCGCTCGTTCCGCCATGCCATTTTGTTCCGGAGTGTATGCATTGGATGTTTGATGAACAAAGCCGTGCTTCTTTAAGTAGTTTGTGAAACCTGTGTTGACATATTCTTTTCGATTGTCTGTTCTAAGTACCTTCAATTTTCGTCCAGATTGCCGTTCTACCATCTTGTGAAAATCCTGGAAAATTTGGTTTACCTCAGCTTCCGACTTGGATTTCAAGAAATATGTCCACATCCGTCGTGATTTGTCATCCACAAATACGATATAGTATCGGCTTGCTCCTAGAGATTTGACTTCCATCGGCCCGCAAATGTCATAATGAACCAAATCCAGTATTTCAGCCGCCCGCGATCCTATCTTGCTAAAAGGATGACGGCCATGCTTGCTGTTATATATGAACCCTGATATTTGACAGTTGTGTCATAACGCCTGACAGGTTGTTGCTTTGAACTCTGGAACTTGACTAAATTTATTCAGGAAAAACACTCGCTTATATACTGCAGAACTCGGGAATTCGAGCTGCACTTGCGGGAATTCGAGCTGCACTTGCGGGAATTCGAGCTGCACTTGCGGGAATTCGAGCTGCACGATACCGATCTACAGCAGTTTGCACTGCGTAATAGATTTATGATTAAGTTCTTTTTACACGTAGTCAAAGCGAAAGTTTCTGGAAAGCGCCCTCTACCTTGCGCTAGGCGTACTAAGGATGACGCGTTACCATTACGCTTGCCGTAACAAACCTCATGTGAACTTTTCTGCCTAATAAAGAGAATTAAATACATAACATTTTGGTGTCAGAAGTGGGATAGTCCAGGATACGTGTCAGATACATCGGAGCCAGCGGAAAAGCGATTTGTCGGCCGCTAAACAAACGATACATCACACACACATCCCAAGCAGAAAAGTGAGGTTAGCATCAACACGTGCGAACAACATTACGACAAGGAGGTTTCTTCCGCGGTACGCTGAAAACAACTGAAAACGATGGCAAATGATAACCGTGAGTTGCTGGAGGCTCTTTCCGGAATGCTTGTGCAGGCACTTAAGCCATCCATCGGACCAGCCGTCGAATTAGTAAGTGCAGAACTACGCAACGGTGAAAATATCCCAGCGCCGCTTTCGAAAGCACCGTCATTTGCTATGTCCGATTACCGTGCCAACGAGGGAACATCGGTCGCTGATTATTTTAACCGCTTTGAGTGGGCGCTTCAGCTAAGTAAAAAATCCCGGAAATACAGTACGCGGATTATGCTCGTGTGCATATGGGAGCTGAGCTAAACATGTCGCTAAATTTTTTAGTCGCACCAAAACAACCACAAGAAGTGCCATATTCGGAGATGCGGAAAATTCTAGTAGCTCATTGGGACCAGAAAAAGCATTAATTCGAAGAAAGTATTAAATTTCGAACCATCGTGCAACAACGAGACGAATCGATTGCACAGTACGTACTCCGGTTAAAGCAAGGTTCAGCAAATTGCGTATACGACAATTTTTTAGACCGAATGCTCATTGAGCAAATGTTACATAGATTGACAGAGCGCGACATCTGTGACGAGATAGTTGCAAAGAATGCATCCACATTTTAAGACGCTCTCGATGTAGCCCCCGCGTTAGAAGCACGACAAACAAGCAGCATGCAAACTCGCCAGAGAACACCGCATTCAACAATACACACGGTAACCAGCCAGTAGCTTGTAATGGCTGTGGAGGTCCACACCTCAGAAGCGAGTGTCGTTTCCGTAGCGCCAAATGTAATAATTGCCATTAGAAAGGGCATATTGCTAAGGTCTGCAAATCGGGTAAGTCCAACCATCACATTTCACTACAAAATATCTCTTCGCCCTCCGGTAGTATTGATCAAGTGCAACGGCTTAACCATATTCATAACATACCGTCGAGTGAGAAAAAAATGGTTGATGTTAAGATCAATGATAAATCGCTGAAGATGGAGCTTGATACCGGTGCACCTTGCGCAATCGTATCAGAAGCAACCCTCAAATCAATTAAACCACACTTCACCTTGCAGACAGACAATTTTCTAGTTATACCGGGCATCGCATCAGCTGTATTGGTAGGATGAATGTCAATGTAACGATTGGAGCCACAACTCGAAAGGAGCAACTCTGTAGGTTGCTACGGCCTACTCCGTCGTGTGGACTGTATTTCGTGGGAGCAGAACTCCCGAGCAAAAGCCTTTAAAAAGGCTGGCACCTCGAAGGAAAACTCCGCTTCACTAACTACGGAATTTCCTACCGCAGTCTTGCCACTCTTATAGAAAATCGAATTTCTCTAAAAGAGCAATGCTCATCAAAAAGTTGAAGAGAGAACTTAGTAATTAATACTGGAATTCTAACTTGATTTATTGGTGATTTCTGGGGGGTTCTTATCAGGAGCCGACGTGCTCCGTTAGCGATACATACATTTTCCTGTTTAAATCCTGTTAAGTTGGCTATATTCCAACTGGATTCTTTGGGATTGAACTGGTCTAAATGGGAATTCTGTCTAATGGGAAAATACATGTAATGCGTGTTGCCTATGCATAGGCGTTGTTAATTCTTTGCCTAACTCGCGGGTGTGTTCTGCCTATCTCAAAATCCAACATTCTGCCACCTTAAAATTGAACAATTTTAATAATTTCTAATTGATAGGCAAAACACACAACCTAACTAGTAGCCTAGTGATGTTCATTTTTGTACTTGTGCGCAACGTTGCTACTCTAATCTTTCCATCTTTTCCTGGATGGACTTCCGTGACGCGTGCCAATGGCCATGTCGTTGGTGGCATATTGTCCTCTTTGATCAATACTAACGTACCTGGTTTAATCTCTTGTCCTTCGCTTATCCATTTCGAACGCGGCTGAAGCTGTTGAAGGTATTCCCTGGACCATCTTGTCCAAAAATGGCGTTTTAGCTGTTGTATGAGGCGCCAGTGAGTAAGTCTGTTTTCAGGAACGGTCGTCGTTTCGGCGTCTGGAACCTGCTGCAGATGTGACCCAACCAAAAAATGGCCTGGGGTAAGGGCTGTTGCGTCGGATGGATCCTCCGTCATCGGGGTGAGAGGACGAGAATTCAAGCAACACTCGATCTCAGCCAATAACGTCGTCATATCTTCAAAAGATAGAGTGGTGTTTCCCAGAACTCGAACCAGGTGGTGCTTCATCGAGCGCACAGCTGCCTCCCAAATCCCGCCAAAATGAGGCGCGCGTGGTGGTATAAATTTCCAGATGATCTGCCTTTCCAGCGTCCAACTCTGCATGCCTTGTTGGTGTTCAGGTGTTCGCAGAAGTCTGTACAGCTCATTCAGCTGATTGTTGGCTCCTTTGAAGTTCGTTGCATTGTCCGAATGCAACTCCTCGGGAAGTCCGCGACGAGCGACGAAACGGCGTAATGCTGATAAAAACGCCTCTGTGGTGAGATCCGACACGAGCTCAATGTGAATAGCTCGTGTTATGAAGCAAACGAATATTGCTACATAAGCCTTTGTAGCAGCGGCCCTTCGATGTGGTCCCTTGACGAATACTGGACCACAATAATCAATCCCAGTGATTGAAAAGGGTCGACGAGGTGTCACTCTGCTTGATGGTAGATCTGCCATTAGCGTCTCTGAAGATGAAGGTTTCGCTCGGAAACAGGTGATGCAGTGATGATATACACGTCGGGCTATGTTCCTGCCACCAATGATCCAATATCGTTGGCGACTGTTGCTCAGCATCAGTTGTGGCCCCGCATGGAGTCGAGTTTTGTGAAAGTGGTCCATTAATAACTCCGCCAGTGGATGGTTGTTGGGAACCAAAATCGGATGCTTGGTGTCTTCTAGTAGAGGTGCATTGGATAGACGTCCTCCAACGCGAATGATGCCGTTTGCTCCTAGCTGCGGATGCAGCCATTTCAGCTTTGATGATGAAGGTATCGGCTTGTTATGTTGAAGAGCCTTTATTTCATGCTCAAATTGGTCCTGCTGTGCCAGCCGACACAATACTTCCTCAGCCTCCCGTAGGTCTTGGGTTGTAAGTCCAATACCCGCGTACTGTCGACGCTTGAAGCGCCTGTTGAAGTATTGCACCCAATATGCCACAATCCTTCGAAGCCTGGAGAATGATGAGTATAGCGTAAAGATGCGATGTGGTGGTTTTTCTGTAACTGGACAAGCTACTGTGGTGACTCGCTGCTCTGCTGCTGCTGCTTCACATGATGATGGTAATGGTGATTCAGGCCACTGGTCCTCGGGTAGACAAATCCAGGAAGGACCCTGCCACCATAGCGGATTGTCTAGAAGGTCCTTGCTCAAGCAACCACGCGATGCTAAGTCCGCTGGATTGTCGACTCCGGGGATGTGCCGCCAAACACTTCCTTGGGTCAAGTGTTGCACTTGGGAGACGCGATTGGCGACGAATGGTTTCCAGCAATTTGGCGATGCTCGTAACCAATGAACTACGGTCATGGAATCCGTCCAGAAAGTTGCAGGAGACGAGAGCTTGACCGCTAATCTGACCCGATCATAGAGCAAGCTGGCCAATTGTGCAGCGCACAATTCCATTCGAGCAATGGAGTGTTTGCTATTTATCGGTGTCACCTTAGTTTTCGACGCGTACAGTTGCATCGTGATGTTCCCTTTGTCATCTCGGCTTCTGATGTAGCAGCATGCGCCATATCCCTTTTCCGATGCATCGCAGAAAAAATGGAACTGGCTTGATGTCGAATCGGGCCTGATGGCTACACGAGGAATGTGTAGATTTTGTAAATGTATCAACTGGTTGTGGAAGTTGATCCATTCTCCTTGTAGATGATGTGGCAACTCGTCATCCCATCCCCAGGGCTGTTGCTGCTCCGTTTGTAGGGTCCAGATGCGTTGGAGGAACTGCTTGGCCATGGCTTTTACGGGATCGACGATGCCCAAAGGATCATAGATCCTGGCGATGCACGATAGCACCTTTCTCTTGGTGATTGCCCCAATCACGTATGGGGTGTTGATTTTAAACTGCAACGTGTCAGATGCTGGGTCCCAAATCAAACCGAGGGTGGCGAGAAGTCCCTTCGATCCACTGGTAGCATAAAGGCTGGATGCTAATTTCTCCTGGTTCACGTTCTGAAGTACTGATGGGTCACTGGACGCCCACTTCCGCAGCTCGAATCCTGCACTAGCGTAGAGTTGCTCAGTTTGCAGCTGCAGCATCTGCGCCGCTTCAGATGATTGCCCGCCGGAAACGAATTCATCTACGTAGAAGTCACAGGAACGTTCTGCGGCGACTGGAAACTCTCCTCCATGGTCCGCTACGATTTGTTGCAACGAACGCACTGCCAGGAATGGAGCGGATGCTGTCCCATATGTTACCGTGTTGAGTTCGTACTCCTGAATCGGATCGTTGGGTGAACTTCGCCAAATGATGCGTTGCAGTGATCGGTCCTTTGGATGAATCCAAACCTGCCGGTACATTTTGGTGACGTCAGCGGTAAGGGCGACTGGTTGAGTTCGGAACCGCAGCAAAATAGAAGTGGCATCTTGTTGAATTGTCGGTTCGACCATTAGTGTGTCGTTCAAAGACACACCCGTTGAAGATTTGCTCGATGCGTCAAACACCACTCGACACTTCGTCGTGGTGCTGTCGGTTTTGAAGACCGGATGATGTGGTAGATAAAACGATTCATCGTTCTTTCAAGAAGCTGCCACCTTGCTCATATGGCCTAAGCGAAGGTACTCTTCCATGAAGTCCACATAGGCACGTTGGGTGTCGGGTTCTCGTTGAAGTCGACGTTCTATCGCTAGGAACCGTCGAAGTGCGATAGTCTTTGAATCGCCCAGCTTGCCAATCATTTCTGGCTTGCGTGGAAGCTGAACCATGTACCTGCCATCCTCTTCTCGTGTGGTGGTTGCAGTGTAGTGATCCTCACAGGCTCGTTCTTCGATGCTCCAGCTCGGTGTGTTGCTCAGGTCTTCGATGGCGAAAAACTGCTTCATCAGGTTGTCCAACTCGTTCGTGTGTGTTGCCACCGCACACATTACTGGAGACATGGGTTCGGTGATGGTAGCACTGCCACTGACTACCCAACCAAATTCAGTTTCCTGAATGGTTGGCATGTTGTCACCCAGGGAGAGTCGTCCGGTCCTCAGGATCTCGAAGAAGTGTGTTGCTCCCAAGATGATGTCAATGGTTCCTGGCCGATTGAAGGATGGATCAGCCAAGATGCAGGTTTCAGGTATCTTCCAATGGCTGACATCAATCGGTTGAGTTGGTATGTCTGCTGACAGCTTCGGTAGCACAAGCAACTCCAATGATGCAGTATAGCTCGAGCATCGAGAATGGATGGTGGTTTCGATGGAATGTCGCACATTCGATCTTGTACTGCCACCAATACCTGATAGCGGAAGATTGATTAGCTTCCGCGGCAATTCCAGGAACTGTGCCAATCTGCCGGTGATGAAGTTGGATTGAGCTCCGCTATCCAAGAGAGCTCTTGCTGGATGGCTAACTCCGGCACGATCGGTGATGTTGAGCACTACTGTTGACAATAGCACTGTGGATGGCACTGCTGTCGTCAATGAAGTCATCGATGCCCCGATGAATGTTGGTTGAGCTGCATCGACTGGAAGCTGATGAGATGTTGCAGCGGCGTCTGGAGGCTGAAGAGATGGTGCTGCTGGAAGCTGCTCCCCATGAAGTAGATGATGATGACGTTTCTTGCAGATACGGCACGTCCATTTCGATCGGCACTGCGAAACCGGGTGTCCAGCGCTGAGGCAATTGAAACAGCGTTTCAATGACTGTACTTTACTTTTCCTCTGCACTACGGACATCGCGATGAAGGTTGGACAGTTCTGAAGAGTATGATGCTGCTGGCACAGAACACACGATGGATTGGCAGCTGTGGTGGAGGTGAAAGCTTTGGTGCTTGTTGATTTCCGTGACGTCTCTGGCGTGCAGCTTTCGAGCACCTCACATTGACGATTGATGAAATCGAGAGTTTTGAAGAGATCCGGAAACTCTCCATGTTCCAACGAACTCTCCCATGCTTTCCTTGTGTCAGCGTCCATACATGAGCTGAGAAGATGTGTGATGATGAGGTTGCTGGTACTGTCGATAGTCTGCTTCATAAACACTAAGCCATCCATATGACTCTTGCACGTCTCCGCTAGCTTCCGCAGGTCCTTTGCAGATTCTCGGGGTGCATGCTTCAGCTGAAGCAATCCTGCGATGTGCTTGTCGACAATCAGCCGAGGATTCTCAAAACGCCTCTCCAAGACGTCCCAAGCCGCCTGGAAGTTGTTGCCATTCAGAATGGACGTGTTCAGGATGCCAGCTGCTTTCCCTTGCAGCGCTTTGTTGAGATGGTGAAGTTTTACTGCATCCGAGTCATTAGTCCGCTTCATGATGTCTAAGAACATGGCCTTGAACGTTGGCCAGTGTTCGTATAGACCATCAAAAGTCGGCATTGGGATGTTGAGATGATGCTGAATGGAGACCGATGATGATGCAACTTCAGGAGGTGTTGTAGCTGACGATGGCTTTTTGTCGATTACGACCAACCTTGCTGCCTTAGAAGCATATAGTGAGTGGAATGCTTCGTCTTTTGCCAAATCTTCGTCTACGTCATCTGGCAATTCTTCGAGGATTAAATCCATGACATGGCTCTGCACCGCTTTCAGTTCTTCCAGCATACCTCGTTGGACTTGAGATATGCTGTCGTCTTTCTGTTCGGTGTTTATGTTTGCCAGCTTGCGGAATAAGCCTTTGTGTTTGGCGCGTAGACTTTGGATGTACTTTGAAGAGTTTGGCTGCGACGCTTCACGTCTTTCTTGACCATTGGTTTGTGCCATTTCGATGCCTTCCTGCTCTTCGATGATTTGCTGGTCTTCTTCTTCTACAGGAGGTGCACGTGAGACTGACATTTGGCAAGTCTAATCTCCACGTATTGACGATGATCGCTGTTGTTTTTGATGTACTTGAAGTAGGACCAACCTGCCTGGGTGTCCGTCGAGGATGGGACCAACCCGCCTGGGTGTCCGTCAAGGATGAAATCAACCCGCCCGGTTGTCCGTCGAAGATGCAACCCTTGTTGCCGAAGAATGCAATCCGTCCGATTGCCGAGGATGGGACCAACCCGCCCGGTTGTCCGTCGAAGATGCAACCCTTGTTGCCGAAGATGCAATCCGTCCGATTGCCGAGGATGGGACCAACCCGCCCGGTTGTCCGTCGAAGATGCAACCCTTGTTGCCGAAGATGCAATCCGTCCGATTACCAAGGATGAACGCTTCTGGTTGCGTAATCCGGTTCGAAGGACCAAAATGTAGATTGCTACGGCCTACTCCGTCGTGTGGACTGTATTTCGTGGGAGCAGAACTCCCGAGCAAAAGCCTTTAAAAAGGCTGGCACCTCGAAGGAAAACTCCGCTTCACTAACTACGGAATTTCCTACCGCGGTCTTGCCACTCTTATAGAAAATCGAATTTCTCTAAAAGAGCAATGCTCATCAAAAAGTTGAAGAGAGAACTTAGTAATTAATACTGGAATTCTAACTTGATTTATTGGTGATTTCTGGGGGTTCTTATCAGGAGCCGACGTGCTCCGTTAGCGATACATACATTTTCCTGTTTAAATCCTGTTAAGTTGGCTATATTCCAACTGGATTCTTTGGGATTGAACTGGTCTAAATGGGAATTCTGTCTAATGGGAAAATACATGTAATGCGTGTTGCCTATGCATAGGCGTTGTTAATTCTTTGCCTAACTCGCGGGTGTGTTCTGCCTATCTCAAAATCCAACAAACTCTATGTAGTGTCCGGAGCACACGATTCACTCCTGGGACGCGAATGGATCTCTCACTTTGCAGATCAGATAGATTTAAATCGCATGTTCTCCTCGCGTACATCCATCCATTCAGTGTCAAATAGCACATTATCTACAAATTGCGAAACGCAGCTAACAAGATTATTAGACAGCTATGCTGATGTTTTCAGTGAGTCTCCGGGTAAACTGACAGGTCGCCCGGCAAAAGTACACTTGAAAGAAAATGCAACACCAGTGTTTGCTAGAGCACGCGACATTCCCATCGCGCTGCGAGAAAGGTATGCCAAAGAAATCGACAGTAAAATAAATTCCGGTTTTTACGAAAAGGTCGAATATCCGGAGTGGGCATCTCCTACACACATGGTCGTTAAGAACCTACCGTAAACCCTTTAATGATAATAGAAAAAAATAAATAAAAATGACGTCTGACGTCTAACTGCTCGGTCAGATATCGCTGTGCTCCGCGTTATATCAAAAATATTTAATTGTATTTTCTAACGTACCCAGTTAATACTCGTCCAATTGACTACTAAACTGCTTCCTGTTACTGTTGCGTGTTAGTGTGATATTTCATTGACCCGCGACTGTGTATTAACGTTTTTAGTCCGGGTTAACGGTGGTGTGATCAAAACCGCGCATAATTTCGGGATGGCGGTTATCTGTTTCGCGTGTGCTGTGCCGCTGGATGCTGCCGACTGTATCGTCGGCTGTGCGTACTGTGAGGCTACTTTTCACCGCGGTTGTTGCAGGCTGCCTTCCGAGCTGATTGATGCGGTCCTGACCCACATCGATCTGCACTGGAGCTGCACTGGGTGCACCAACATCCTAAAAAATCCACGCTGCCGATCAGTCAAAGAGATCGGGGCTCAGGTCGGTTTTCAAGCTGCTCTCACCTCAACTGTTGCGGCTGTGGGGAAGCTTATTGAACCGATTATCGCCGAGGTGCGCAGCGGTGCGCAGCGGATTTACTCTACTGCAAAATGCACCCATACCTCAGCTTTGCAATACCGATCCTCGGCCCGTTGCGGGTAGAAAGAGGAGGCATATAATCGAGGATTCTATGTCCCCCGATGTCAACAAAAATGTAAACAATCGTCAAAATAACATTTATGCAGCGTCATCGCCAAGCGCCTACACTAACAATACAGTCGGCATCCCACCCCCGTCCACGCTACCGGATGAACTCATGGGAACCGATTCGCTATCGTCACCGCTTCGAGCAGCGTTCCCCCAGCCGGCCACAGACAAAATATGGATCCGACTATCTCGCTTGTCCACTGCCGTCACCGTGGAGCAAGTGGTCGCTTCTGTAAAACGCCGTTTAGCCACCGATGACGTCCTAGCATACTGCTTGCTGAGGAAGGGAGTCAGTGTTGACAGCGTAAACTGCCTTTCTTTCAAAGTGAGAGTACCGGCTGCCCTCCGTGACGCAGCACTCGCCCCATCAACCTGGCCTGTCGGTATTGGTGTACGTGAATTGGTAAAATCCCGTCAACGAGAGCGTGGCCACTCATCGTCACCAATCACCACCAAACACCGTTCTATCACACGCACACCTGTTGTCATCGATCGCCGATCGACGCCTCGCACACCAACATCCACTATCTATCACGCACCGGCACACGCATCAACATCACAGGCTCAAACACTAACTTCACCACAACTGGGAGAACACATGCTGAACGACACCACTCACGGTCCTAATTCAAGACTCATTGACTCATTGACTCATCCGCTTTTAATTCGCCGCTCTTCCAACACCAACTTACAACAGACCACACTTGACCGCTTTTTTGACGAATAGACGAACCTCTGTTAAGTCTGTACAACCACCTACCTGTTTTGTTCCTGCTGCTAATGCGCTTCCCACTGCCCGTTCCACTGCCTCTGTTTACTATCGAAACGTGCGGGGACTGCGCACGAAGGTTGATGAGTTTCGCCTGTCGGTGTTGGAATCCAATTTCGACGTAATAGTGCTTACGGAAACCTGGCTCGATCCTAGCCTACCTTCGGCTTTGCTGTTTGACGATAGCTTCCGAGTCTACGGATGCGATCGTAGTGTTGATAACAGTACATGTACTCGCGGTGGAGGTGTGTTGATTGCATGCTCTCAGTCTCTGACGTCACAGGAACACACAACGGTGCATCCATCGCTTGAGCTAGTGTGCGTTGTAATACAACTAGGCAATTCCCGACCATTCATCATTGCTGCATATCTCCCGCCTAGACTTGGAGAAATGCTGCCACGCTCCGTGAAGTTGAAAACTGCATTTGCTCATTATTGACGTTTGACGTTTAACTGTTCGGCCGCACTTCCGTCGCGCTCCGTGATTTTTCAGTAATTTTCTTGTGTTTTCTGCGTCGCATCGCATTGTTGCCTATTCTACGGACTATTAAACTGCTTCACATCATCATTGCGTCTTGGCGAATTGTTTAGTTGCACCGCAACTGAGGTTTCCTGCTGTTTTTTCCTGCTCGGCTTAGCAGTGTTGTGCTGTGATTACGCGTGATTTCGCGATGGCGGCTAATTTTTTCTCGTGTGCTGAACCGCTAGAGGCCACCGGCTGCATCATCAGTTGTGCATATTGTGACGCTACGTTCCACCGCGGCTGTTGCAAATTGCCCCCCCGAGCTGATTGACGCAGTATTGTCCAATGTCGACTTGCACTGGAGCTGCATTGGCTGCACTAACATTCTTAAAAATCCGCGCTGCCGTTCGGTAAAAGAAATAGGCGCCCAGGTCGGTTTCCAAGCCGCCCTCACCTCAGCTGTAGCAGCTATCGGCAAGCTCGTTAGGCCTGTTGTCGCCGAAATTCGCAGTGGTTTTACCCTCCTTCAAACTGCTTCCATGCCTCACATTCGGAATTGACAATCCTCGACCGCCTACTGGTAGAAAGCGGAGGCGCTTAATCGAGGATTCGGCATCTCCTGGTGTAAACAGAATTGTAAACAGTCGCGGTAACATCCTTTGTGCCGCGTCATCCCCAAACGCATACATCAATACCACGATTGCCGTCCAGCCCGCACCTACACATCCGCATGAACTGGTGGGAACCGATCCGTTATCATCACCGCTTCAAGCTGCACCTCGTGAGCCATTCACAGATAGGATCTGGATCCGCCTATCCCGCTTATCAACGGCCGTCACTGTGGAACAAGTGGTCGCTTCTGTAAAGCGTCGCTTAGCCACTGATGACGTTATAGCGTATTGCCTGCTGAGAAGAGGGGTTAGTGTGGACAGCATGAATTGGCTTTCATTCAAAGTGAGAGTCCTGGCTATCCTTCGAGATGCGGCACTCACACCATCCACCTGGCCCGTCGGTATCGGTGTATGTGAGTTTTTTCCATCCCGTCAACATGACAACCAAACCTCATCTCCTATAGCCACCCGAAACCGCTTTACAACACGCACACCAGCTACTAGTACTGATCACCGCTACACCACACGCACACCAACAATGACTCACCGTTTAGCCGCACGCACGTCTACTCCACCTGGTCCTGAAACAACATCATCACAACAGTGTCACCCCCCGGTGAATGATACCTTGGAAGTACCCAACTCAACACTTGTTTCTGGACCGCCCCAAAACCACCGCGCTTCATCTCTGCACCTGCACCAGTCTACAATCGATCGCTTTTTTCTCAACTAGACGAAGTTCCGCTCATTACACGCAACAAACACGCCAAGCCTCATGCTCTGACAACGCAGCTCAATTGACTTACTGTATACCCGCTTTATCCAACCGCCACAATGACAACGCTACTGCTGAGTATTTAAGCTGCTATTATCAAAACGTTAGAGGTTTGCGTACTAAAACAAAAGAATTTCACCTAGCTGTATCGGAGGCTGATTCCGACCTCATCGCCCTCACGGAAACTTGGCTTGTTGACAACATTCCATCTGCTCTTCTCTTCAACAACAACTTCTCTGTTTACCGCTGTGATCGCTCGCTCAGCGGCTCTAGCTCTCGCGGTGGTGGTGTTTTGCTAGCCGTTTCTAACGCATACGAGCCGATAGAATTACCTTCCCGTGATCGTTCTCTCGAGTATATTTGTGTGCGTGTCACCTGCAATAACGCACATCTGTACGTCATGGTAGTATACATTCCACCGCAGCTTAGCTCCGAGATATCGACTCTTCGCTCTCTACATGATTGTATCAGCGGCTTCACTCTCACACTGAAGCCTTCGGATCTGCTGTTTGTTATTGGCGATTTCAATCAGCCTAGCATAAGCTGGTCCACAGCTGATCTTTCGTCCTCGCCAGTATACTCATCAATCACGCACTATGAACCAACTGCGCGCTCACTGGCCAACAACACCTTTGTGGATGGATTTAAATTTAACAGATTAGTGCATCTTAATCACATCAATAATTCGCACGGACGCATGCTTGACCTGCTCTACGCTAACAATGCTGCAGCTAAATTGTGTTCGCCTGTCTTTCCAAGTGTTGTTCCGCTTGTACCTCTTGACTCCTACCACCCGGCGTTTGACTTCAATATACGTATTCACTCGTCGACCCGACGCAATTCGACGACTCGACAAAACTCGACGACAACCGCATTTTATCGTTATAACTTTGCTAAAGCTGACTATGTGAAACTGAACGACATGATATCAATGTTTAACAATAGCTTTCATTGTTCCAATTTTGTTTCACTTGACGAAGCAGTATGTTCATTCTCGTCCTTCATGCTGCAAGCCTTTGTTGTATGCGTCCTAGTTCAGCGTCCTAAACCTAACCCCCCCTGGGCGGACCGCACACTCAAACGACTCAAACGTGTAAAAAGAGCTGCTTATCGTCACTACCAAACGCGCCGCTGCCAAAGATCTCGCTCGATCTACTTTGACACGCACTCTTTATACTGCAGCTATAACAGGTTTCGATATGGCAGATATTTGAGTAAAATTCAACGTAACCTCTGCAGGTGGCCTGACTCGTTTTGGCGCTTCTACAACAGCAAAACAAAATCCACGCATACACCGAAATCCATTACGTACAAAGGAGCAACAAGTGCCAACACTTATGAAATATGCAATCTCTTCGCGGATCGCTTCGCAGATTGCTTTTCACCGGCCATGAATGATACCGATACCATTGATGCTGCTCCCGTCAACACTCCGGTTGGCGCAATTAACATGAGAACTCCTTTCATCGACAGTGAGATCGTTTTATCAGCCCTAATGCAACTAAAGCCTTCCTTCGCTCCTGGACCCGACGGAATTCCTTCTAATGTGCTGAAACGCTGTCAAACGACAGTAGCACCTATTCTTGCAAAATTGTTCAATGCATCGCTAGCCAAAGCTACTTTCCCAAAACATGGAGGAAATCTTGGATGGTTCCTATTTACAAAAAGGGCGACAGGACAGATGCTATCAACTACCGGGGTATTACATCTTTGTGTGCCATTGCCAAGGTGTTCGAACTAGTGATATACAAACATCTGCTACATGCATGCCGCAGCTACCTAAGAAAGCCCGTATCAACATGGATTCGTGCCAAAAAAGTCGACTACCACGAACCTGGATGAATTTGTAACCTTTTGCACTAGTCAAATTGATGTCGGAGTTCAAGTCGATGCAATTTATACA